>NC_067117.1:12125136-12779511 GCF_021347895.1 Acanthochromis polyacanthus | reverse complement strand
AAAGACACACACAACCAAGGTATGTGACAAGATTGTAAACAAAGGTGAGTAAATGTTTACCAAAAGATTCGACATTAAAATGAT
Organism: Acanthochromis polyacanthus; assembly: GCF_021347895.1. Classification (NCBI taxonomy): domain Eukaryota; kingdom Metazoa; phylum Chordata; class Actinopteri; family Pomacentridae; genus Acanthochromis; species Acanthochromis polyacanthus. The sequence continues at coordinate 12,779,427 of NC_067117.1, read as the reverse complement.
CAATTGTAGTTAAACCGCTGACAGTATTATTTTTTGATATATTTGTTCATATTTTTGACTTGTCTGATAAATGTGTTTTGTGACATTTGAAGCTTCATCAGTGGTTGGTAATGCTGTAGGAAACAGTAGTTTCATAATTCAATGATAATCATGAACTCTATAGTACTATTTCTTGCATCTTTGGATGCAGGATAAGATGATGGGTCCCTAGGGAATGAAACATGTGAAATGGCTCCACGCCTTCCCCGATAAAAGATCGGACCCTGCCTGATGAAAAACGATTGTGCAGGATGTAGTTCTGCTTTTGCCTCTTTTTCACTCTGCAAGTAAAGCAGAATTCAGGTGTTGGTTTAAACACTGAAGCTGAACTTCAGTTGTTCACACTGGAGATGAAAAAGATGTGAAGCAAAATATTACAATGCACTACTGGTAGCATTAACAAACACCAAAGAAGATCTGAGATGGAGATCATGTTCTCTTCTCTTATTTTGTTGTCTAAGAACTAAATTGCGAACTGTGTTTCAGTAAATGCTGACATAGTCTCTGGATAGCAAATTGTGCAGCTGTTAAATGAAGGAAAACACACACAAAGGCAAATATTAGATGGATTTGCTGACATCATGCCTTCCTAAAACTAAATGACTAGTATGTAAGGAAACTCATACCCTGTAAAAACAAACAACAAAATAAAATCCCCCAAAGCAGTACAACGTATGTCAGTAAGGGCCACAAACAATTCATAATTGATGAAATGCTGTAACATTCAAAAACTGTAAAAAAGAAAATGAAATAAATAAAAAAATTGCAAAAATAATGACAAATATCTGTAAATTTAAGATATTTTTTGACTGATTTAAATGCAATGAACCAGTTGATTTTATGCTATGGTCACACATTGTGGGGGAAAAAGTTACTGTTTGTGAAAACAAATTTTTGATATGAAAATTATTTACAGCTTTGGCCAGTTGTTTTTAAAAAAATATGGTTATCATATAAATTAATGCTTTTTCTAGATGTTACTACTTTGCTAGATGTTTTCTGTAGTTTTGAAAAAAACTGTGAAGATATGTAAAATGACAGTTTAAAACACATTTACCATTGCTCAATACTTAATAGAGATCCTTTTATCTTTCAAATAAGTTCAAATATCTGTAAAATGCTTTTTTTTTTTTCTCCAAACAGTAATTTTAAGGTCAAACGTTGTATGAGAATGAATTACCATTTGTACAGATACAGATTTTTGATGTGGACATCATTTACAGCATCGGGCTGTTTTTTTGTGGATAACATGCAAATAAGACTTATTTATTTATTTATTTTAGATTTTACGACTTGTTATCCATAATTTAACGAAACAGACAAAACCTGCACAATAACAATTAACTGTTTTTAAAAAACCAATATAATTTTTTTACAGTGTACTTTTAATTATCTGCCTAAATTTGCTATTAATAAATGTAATCAGTTCTTGCTCAGAGACATCTTAAATGTGTTTTCTGTATTCATTTTTTAAGGCCAGTTTAATGCTATGAAACACATTCTAGTTTTCAATTTAGGACATTTTAATGGTCAACTCGTAAGCAAATTGGAGCTAAACTAATGAAATTATCTAAATCTGCCAGCTTCTTTAGCATCTTTTGGTATTTTTTGCCATGTGTTCGTGCAGCTGGAGTACCTGGAGGCTGGTGAATCCCCAGTTTGTGGAGTGAAACGGGTACTTAACATGATGTTCCATTCAGGGACCCTTGAGCAGACCCTTGAGAAGTTCGCTCCACACAATCTCACGCAGACCTGTGCGAAAAAAAACTCAAATTTATGGCGCTGACAAATCCCACGTGGCTCCGCAGAGATAAATAAAGACAAACTGGATGCCTCTGCTGCTCCTCTGTTGCCTGGTGAGCGTGAACGCGCCTGGAAGCTCCACGGCGCTGCTGATGAAAGAGAGAGAGAGAGAGAGAGGGCTGTCGTGGACGCGCCGGTCTGTGTGATTGTGGTATCGCTGGTGGTGTTGTGTGTATATCCGCGCGCACGCGCGCGCGTGTGTGTACGTGCGCGTGTGGGAGCAGGAGGGGAGACTCTGCAGTGTCTTGGCAGCTGCATTATAGCATCTCCCACCGTCCGTGGAGCCTCCACGGCCAATGCCTGCCTCCTCCGCGTCCACCTGACAGCGCAGAAACCGATATGAAGTGAAGCCGAGCCGGACACTCGCTATCTGTGTGCCCCCCGGAGACGGTCCGGAGCGCTTCGTTCACGCACCAAAACCTCCCCGTGACGAGAATCTTTAATGGAAAATGGCGATAGGCGAAAGGTCTTGCAGCAGCGTCTGCTTGGTATCTCTCCAGATTATCTTGATGCTCAGCGCGTCGTGGCCTGGAGCGGAGGGGCTCACATTCCCACAGCAGTACACGTAAGTAGCACAGACCGGCTGGAGACAAAAGCCGGGATCCGAGGGGAGACAACTTTGGGCTTGACCACTCAGCTCAGCTACCTGGAGATACTTCAGGAAGCCTGTTTTTATTTTGCTGCTATTACATAATTGGACAGAGCTGGTGATTACATCAATGCAAACGCAGGGTGTTTAAAGAAGGTGTAGTCCTCATAATGTATTCTGGTAAACACAAGAAGTGTTTATTTGTGAGATCAGGCTGCATATCTGCTAAAAATCGCTTGCATCTTTTCAATAATTGATCCTCCCATCACCAGACCTTCATTTGGCTCTACAGCTGTACATCTCTTTGCATATTCTCACATATTCAGTCCCCCATCTCTCAGGTTTCTTCTCTCTTGGACATCTGCAGCTAGAAATAACACAATGGGATGTTCACCAAATGCCAGTGAAGTTGCAGTTGTTGCTTTTAATTAGTTGCCAGGTAGTTGGAGCGTTTTATGTCTGTGCAGTCGTAAAACTGCTTTTTCCACTGTTTCCCCCTGCTGTTCTTCCACACAGGCTTTGCAAAAAAAAGCACAATTTGGTGAAACACTCGCCTTCGTTACAGCCTCTTGAGTAAATCCACACTACTGTAAAAGCTGCTGAGGCTCAGTACTACTAGTGCTACGCCTACTATATGTATATGTGGCACAGGAGGAGAAAGGTGTGGTTTTTTTCCCTACTGTGCAATGCTGCTAAAAGCTCCATTAGAACTGACATTTCCTTGTCTTTAAATCAATCTGGTGCGTAGTTTTTCACCATTCTTAACCTTTAACCCGCTGCTGTTAAGTACAGCTGGCACTTAACTTGAGTCTCCAGTTATCTGGGCCCACCTCCAGGCTCAGCAATCAGGCTGCTCTGGAGGGAGGAACAGGCCAGATGGTCTACTCATCTTTGGGGCACGCAGTGAAGGCTTTCTGGCCAATCACAACTGCAGATCCGAGGTGTATTTACCAATTAGAGAGCGGGTCTATAAATCAGGGATGTGTGGGGGCGTGCGTATGTGTGTGTGTGTTTATGATGAATTGGGTTATTTCAAGTAGGGTATGGTGCCTTCTCCTCCTCCTTCTCCTCTACTGCTGATATTTCTGCTGAGTGCTTTAAAACAGCTACGTCGCCCCGTGCCCTGGGTCTGTTCATGTACGCTAAATGAAGCAGAATGGCTACACCGAAGAACAGCATCTCTTTCCAATTAAGAATTAATACTGCAGCAGTGAGGATTTATCCCCCTTGTCCCTCTCTCACTTCGCCCTTTTCACTCCAACTCATTCTGTCTCGACTGTGCTCATCCCTGCCGATAGATAGATAGACAGATAGACAGACAGACACATAGATAGATAGATAGATAGATAGATAGATAGATAGATAGATAGATAGATAGATAGATAGATCTGTCTTCTCCCTATCTTCCTCACCAAGTACATTCTAGAAGAGACATGACTGCTGCCTTGACAACATTGACTTCTCTGCTGGAGGCTGGAATTCACATCCGGCTTTGCTCATATTTTTAGATTCAGGCAACACTCGGTTAAGTTTGGTGTAGTCTAATGATTATCGATTGAGTGCGGTATTGATTCATTCAGTTGTTCTCCAACTGGAAAGCACCTGTGGCCATTAATGTGTCCCAAAGCTGGATTAATGACTCATATATGGGAACAATAAAGAAATATAACTATTTTTAAGTCAGCATGGCTGTCGGTAGTCACCTAGTCTAACAAAGCAACACTTACGGAAGCGCTGTAGTTCATTAAACTCTGAGGTAATTACAAATCTACCTTTTCCTTTCATATTATAGCATCAAAACTCAGCTTCTATTATCTATTCCAGCATATTTTAGAGGCACATATGGTACATTCCACTGCATTTTCATAGAACACACGTTCATACATTTTCATGGACTAAAGTACAAACAATATGTAAAGTTGTTAATTTTAGCACTACTTGGATAATGTTCAAATTTTGCAGCATTTCTGATTATGATTATATGTAATATATATGACATTGACTGAGGCTGATTTGCATGACGAGTACTTTTACATGAGAGTCATTTTTACTGATATTTGTGTACTTTTACAGTAAGCAAACACTGAGCTATTGAATGAAACATCTGCAAAATGGATTGTAAAAATCAACTTGTGTGGAGTTGTAACAGGAATGAGAAGAAATCTTACTCTCAAGGTCACTCATGGTGTTGTCGTAGAGCTTTTTGTCTTTTGTGTCCCTGTGCCTGGTAAATTTTTAATATTCAGCAAAACAGCATTTTAGGCTCTAACTAATGTTGTTTTTGGACAGTCCTCATTTTATTGAAACCTACTTAAATAAGTTATGCAGGATTGGGAGGGACATGAATGTCTATTTTTTATTTTTTTTTTGCTTAAAATGAGGCTTGAGAGAAAAGTTTGGGAAAAGTTTGATTAACTGTGAAAGGAGAGGGACGAGAATCGTGTTCCCAAAGCTCTAGGGAAATTGTTCAAATGTTTTTTGTGCTTCTAACAGGCAAGAAATCCAAAAAGTTTTACATCACAGTGATGGAAAACTAAGAGAAGCAGCAAATCCTCACATAAGTGTTGCCAGTTTTGCTTCATAAAATGATCTTCCACAGTTGTAGATTGCTCTGCTGATTGACTAATCGTCTGATTAATTCTTTCAGCGCTAGATTATATTGGGTAAATATTCAAAATATCTCATGCCATCTTCTGCTGTAATCCAGCACTGATGTTTTTCAGCATTTAACCCAAACACGAGCTTTCTAATAATTCATGTTTAGCTGTATAAACATAACCATGAAAGTTGCTAATGAGTTGTTTCTTCAGTTATAGGGAAATAAATCAAATGCATCGACCGTGATATTTTTTGCAGATTTTGCATTGCCAGTTTGTAGATGTGATCAGTATAAGTGTATCCTCTTTGTACTGATAATAAAATGTAATCAAACAAATTAGCTGTATTTGAGGGAGATAGATAGATAGATAGATAGATAGATAGATAGATAGATAGATAGATAGATAGATAGATAGATAGATAGATCGATAGAGCTGTCAGTGTCTCCCCTGGGTACCTCTACTCCACCTATGGTTTTTATCCGCTCCGTCCTCGCAAGCTCTCGATCTCTCTGTTGTAAGTGAATATGGGTCACATCTTGTCGGCCTTCTCTCTTTCTGCTCACAGGGTTGTGTGAGTGTACCAGGTAACGGAGTCGAGGCACAAGCTGTTCAGCCTCTTCATCGCGGCGTGGCTACACAATTTTCTGATGTCCCACCGGGCTCGAGAGGAGAGGAAATGGAGCACACTAAAAAACTTGAGATTGTACCTCGGCCGCACTGACTCACACAGTTAAAGCTGCTCTGCAGTTCTGTGGGCTACAGTCATGTAACAAACCTGATTTAGAAACAGAACTTCGCGAGGGCATTTTCAATTAACTTGTAATGCAACTTACTCGTAGACTAAAGTCTTTTGACTATGCAGAGAGAGTCTATTGATTGAAGTAAAGCAACTTCTTAATTCTCTTGCAGTGTTATCTTTGAATTTATCTGGTCATGCACAACCACAGAGCGTAGCCTAACATTTTTGTTAAACCGCCTGTTTGATATATTTCAAAGATTAATTGTGACACTGAAGGTTGGAGAATGAAGATTCCCTAAATGTAGAAAAAGACTCCAAATTTATCTTCAGGAAGCTTGTGATACCAACAAGATGTGAGTTTCATAAACAGCCCAAAAATTACACTCCTACACAACTAAACTGCACTCTTGATTACAGTCTGATGGAAACTTTTTAAAAGCACATCTTTGGCATGTATTGTATTGCTTCAACTATATATTGGATGAGGGGAGACTCATCACCCTGGTAACCCAGAAAATGGAAGAGAAGCTTCAAACATGCAGTGAAGTGTTTGTACTTTACCCAAACTGTGATATTTTCCTGACCTTGTAGTTTTGGTGCCAAATCTAACTAAACAGTGAGTTAAAAGGAAGCTCAAGCAGGGTTCCAGACTGTAAACTTTTTTCTCTGTCAAGGAACGCGGCGGAGTTATGTGACGATCGGCATACGTTTGTCCGTTTGTTTGTCTGTCTGTTAGCAAAAGACAGACAGATTTGGAGGAAATTTTCAGGGAAGGTCAGAAATGACACAAGGACCAAGTGATTATATTTTGGCAGTGATGCCGCTTATAGTCTGGAGTCACAGATTTGTTAAAGATTTCAGAATTACGAGATAGCGGCACAGTGTCACTGTAACCATGACAACAAGTGAACACTACGTCAGCTGCCTGCTGATGATCACATGATTGTGATCCTACTACAAATCTACCGCTGTGGACTTATCCATTGGAAATCATTCAAGGACCAATTGGTTAAAGTGTGGGGGTGTTTCCAAGTTTCATCATCTCCTGCCGCCTACTACATATTTAAGTTGTGCAATTCGGTATACATGCATGCCTGTGCTCAGAGTAAGGTAATTTTCCATTAAAGATCTAATTCATCTGAAAAGATACAATGACAGAACAGCTTTGGCGGAGTACTGCTCTCTCTCAGTACTTTTCTTTCTTTCAGAGTGCGACAGTTAAAATTTTAAGTGGTCGCATTATGCGCGGTCATGATGATCATTAAGCTGTATTTGTGTCGCTCTAACGGGCAAAGGCAGCGACTGTGTTAACCTTCAGATGAACTTTGCGGTTCCTTAGAAGTGGAAATGTTTCCTACTTTATCATACTGCTGCCAAACTGAGAGAAAATGTGTTTCTTTCAAATGTAATTGACAATACCATTGTATAGTTATATAGTACAGTGATGTTTGTAAGACAGTGTTGCTATAAATGATCCAGTTCAAGTCTTTGTCCATGACTGTACTGTCCTGGACTAATCTTGAGAGACATATGGTGACATCTTTGGTTCTCATTCCAAACAGAGTTCATGATACTATGATGAGAAAAACCCATAGTCAACCAAAGTTGACAACCAAAGACTGCTTTGGGGATGTCAATACTGCAGATTGTATTTTCTACTGCCCTTGTGCTGTTGGATTGTTTTGATGAGTCAGTGGGCCGACTGAATCCTGATTAAAAGCTATCGTGCAACTTTTCCAATATTTCTGATGCAAGAAACATCATCTGCAGCACATTACTGTGACTAGTCTTATTCCAAACCCCATTAGTCCCAATGTGTAGAACTGAGACCAGATGTGCAAAGCAGGAAATCAGAACACAACGTGAAATTACACACGTTGACACAACACAACACAGTTGCTACATTTTTAATGAAAGAGTGATTGATTTCAATTAGTTAACATCAATGTATTTTCTTTTAAAAACATATGAGGTGCACATGGGTGGCGTGAGTTAATGAAGCATTTTTGGCATCCAACATGATTCAACATTGATTTTGCGCCACCTGACACAGATTGCTAGCAGGGTTTTATAAGACCAATAATACACACTGGAACCTGCAGGATTGGTGCTAACACACAGTCTATAGGAGCCTTTCGAAATATATATATTTATTTAAAAAATAAGCATAAACAGCACAACCATCTGTTAAGAATCATTATGGCCGATTTGATTGAAATGTCATTAAGGATTTTTTGAGGATCTTGTGCAGTACATGTACTTTCCTGTTTCTCTCTTTCACAAACTCACCTTGAGGAGAAATCAACTGGATGCATAAAATCAAACTGGCTTTTATTGTTTTTGTATTAGGTCTTTTATTACAGTCAAATGGACAAGAACTGTTTGAAAATCACTATGCATGCTGAGTCACCATTGTAATGTTTATATTTGGAAAAGTGTCTCTGCAGCAAGAACAAGCTGCTCATTTATCATTTTCATAAATATTTTCATTTGATCAGCCGCTGTGGGCTCCATTTAAGGGGCACAGCAATCCCAGTAACACATTAGCTTACAAAAAACAGAGAATTAAGCATAATGACAACTGGAATATATCCATTTTAAAAGAAGTTTTTCCCAAAAATGGATGTTTTTCTTGGCTGCGAGTCCATTTTGTGCTGTTATTATGGAGAGAAAAAGTGCTGCCTGCTGCTGCTCTTTTCTGGAGCTTTCCTCACTTTTTTCTGCTTCGACTGCCTCAAGCTGAAAATAATTCCACTTTTAAATAGAGCTGTGCGAAAACTGTTTGTCAGGCTTTCAATCATATCTTAAATGGGCTTTTAGACTAAATGTTCTAATGTTTCTGGAAGTAAAAAAAAAACAACACAAATGTAGTTTGCATCTTAGTTTTCACACCGTTTCCTTTCCAGAAACCTAGATGTACATTTTAACTTGGAAATAAAGGAGTGTGAAAATCTAGCACTGTGCAAAGGGCTGCCTGAAAGCATTTCACGTCATCTGTTTCAACTCAGCTACTATCAAAAGAAGGAATGAATACTCTGCAGCATCCAGGAAGCTGTGTCTTTCACTTGATCTGGACAGTTGAGTGGAGATTTGTGGCTTTGCCTGGCAGTAGAAACAAGCCTGACAAGACTTTAATCTGTGATGTTGTCTCGTAACTCTGCTGGGAGCTGTCTCCCTGATAATGAATCGACTCTTTGGGCACTTAGGGGATCCAGGGTGATTTTGTGGTTATTAAGATTTATTTCCTGGTTTGAACTAATTCAGGTAGAAAGCTCAAATAAATGTTTCGCCCCTGTAAACTTTTTCCTTAAGTGATTTGGTCTGACTGAACTGCAGATCGCCCCATTCAGCCCAGGAGAGAGGTAGGTGAACAGATGGAAATGTGTACCGTAAAACGGGGCTATAAGGGACAGCGGGGTAATAAGGGACATTTTTCCGGAAAATGTTTTAAATGTAATTCTGTGGTTTTTATGTTGAGCAGGATGCGGTTTTGAGTTGTTTTTAAAAAACTTCAAAATTTTTTAAAAGCTGCATCCATCTTCAGGATCTCCTGAGGACATAATAGCACAGACTGCATATAGAAAGAAATCAGTAACATTAATACTATATATTATTCATGATAGTCTCAGGTCATTTAAAGCACATCTCTCATTTGAAGTATTTGTATTTCCTTTTGGCTGATGGCGTGCACTTCAACGTGATGCACTGGACGTAAAAGATACTGATTCTTATACTGCAGGATGCTTCTTTTGTTCTTCTAGGTTGTGTAGGATTGTAAGTGCTGCTCTGACATGTCAGCTCTGGATGTTGTCATACGACAGCATTCATTATTAAGAAGGAGGCAGACAGATCGTGTACTGTGCTGTATTTATAAGGTTATTAGGAATGAACGATTCCCAGTCCACAGAGAATCTAGCCTAGCCACGCTAGACCCATGTTTCTGAAGGCACAAGGGTCTAGGCACGCTCGACAGGGAGGGAGGCGGGCTAAAAGGTTGTCTATCAAATCACTCTGCAGCAATTGGGTAGGTATACAACCAATCAACGCAACGAATAGGCTCCTAGAGCGCCGGAAATCAGAGGATGCAGTAGTTCGGTGAAGCCTTATTTATACAGTCAGTGGGTGAAGCTCAAGTATATTACAGACGTTAACAGAAAGATTATTCAGAGTCGGTGCTAATGGAGCTCAACGACTGTTGTCGTTTTTGTTGACGACCCTGGCAGAGAATTAAATTCGTTGCCGTGGGTTGTCTAGCGCGGCTAGGCTAGTTGTTTCCAGTTGTTTCTGTCAGAATCGTCACGCCTCTGTCGTCACTTAGTTACGCCCGCCTTCTGACTCTGCACTTCATGGTGATTGGTCCGGCCAGTTTTAGGAGGATCCAGCCTCGAGCCTTATGGAGGGTAACTAGACCCACCCTGGCAGAGAATTAAATTCGTTGCCGTGGGTTGTCTAGCGCGGCTAGGCTACAGAGAATCTGGAATCAATGAAAAATCATGACGGTGTGGTTTAATCTCATTCTGAAGGTGTATTTTCTGCTTGTCTTTTTCCATTAGATTTTTTTAAACGATAGCATCAACGTAAGAAGTGTAGAAAAAAATTCAAATATATGCGCCGATCCTTGATACTCTGTGCAAAAAACTAAAGTTCACAAATTAACCACCATGTAAAAGTGATTTAATTTAGGCTTTATTTTGGATTCTTGCTGAAATGGACTATGGGAGTTATAATTAAAGGTGGACTGTGGAGCTACAAGTAGAGCTTAAATGTCCATTACGTTACAGAGGAGGTCACACAGTGTTGATTGAGCCTAAAATCCTATTATAAACCCTATATCCATTTGCAGTATACCATAGTTTTAATCTAAAGATGCAGCAGGTTACAACAACTATAGGAATATGTGGGAGCCTATTGGCCCTTTCAAGTCCAGCTCATTTTGTGCCGCGTTCACTGCCAGGTTAAACCACTAATAATGTGGTAGTTTTCAAAATTTTTAGAAGGATTATGTCACTAAATTCATGAAATCGTTTGTATGAGAATTGCACATCTTTACCTCATTACCTCAACTAGGAAACTTTAATAGAGCTGTGGAGCAACTGGGATGAACACAGAACAAACCTAAGTCTGTTTGCACATATCGCTGACCTACAGCAAGCTGTTTCCAACATTCAGCTTTCCTTCTAAGGCAAACTTCTGTCATTTAATCACAACAATTCAGACACACCTCAGCCTTTCCTGCCTTTTCTCTTCCCCGCCTGGCTGGATGCCTCTTTTCCAGGTATTCATCACAGCGTGCAGCATTCACTTAATTTGAACTTTGGCCGCTGTGTGCGTGCAGCTTCTCCAGGCGGCATCCTGTTGTGATGCTTCATGAGCCATTGGAAATAACGTGTTAAAGAGCACAGCGCTGTCTTGTTCTGGTGTGAAAAGGTTGAAAAATCAGAAAAGTTTCTGATCCTTCAGATAAAAAAAAAAAGAAAATCGCACTGAGAGATGGATTACAGTCTGAAAATGAAAGAGATCAACAGCAGTGACAAACATCAAGCACACTTTGATGGTGCTTGTGAAGTTACTGTCACTACACTGGCAAAAAATGAAATAGAAGTGCTGCTTTACATGTTTAACTCCTCCCTCCCCGAGTGTTTTCGTACACAAGGTTGTTTCTTGGTCAACCTTTCAGACAACAGGGAGATTAGTGTCACATCGCTCCACCTGTGAATCACATAACTTTGTTTATGGGTCTACTTCCAGAACCAGGAGTCCCCGAAACAGCTCCTTTAAGTCCAAACATGGATGTTATGTAGCGATGCTGTGTCCCAGCTAAACCCCGGCTTTTTGTGATTGTTTAGCTACTTTAGTTCTACCTTACAGCCAAACCATATACTTTATACAAGCACTGTTTGTGAACAGTGCCACTTAGAAAGTGAAAACAGTCCTATAATGTGTTTTGTGGTTTTGAAAGAGCTCACCAAATTCAACAAAATGGATTGGATGTAAAATTTAAACAGAAAGATGGAATGTAGCCTCTGAAAGATGTGAACATTCACCAGGAAAAGTGGCTCTAATAAATGGTGGCTGATTTATGTGTTGATTTGAGCATTTTTTTAAGAGAAATTTGCAGAGATTTTGATGCTATTAGACACTTAAATCACATTCTTTAAATAATCTGATACCCAAATCCTCTGTCAGCCAACACTGTCCTCTTTTTAATAGTTAGCATGTAGTGTTGGTGCTGCCATTTCTCTGTCAAAAGCTCTTGTTGTTGTTGGTATCACTGCTGTAATACCTTTAAGACATTTTATTTGCTCTACTGTCCTGTGATTATACCAGACATGTGACTGTGTCCAGGACAAAATGTTGCTATTGTGAAGGAATTTGCACAACCTCAGAATCAAAATCAGTAGGACAAGAAGTGAGGAAGGTCCATACGTTTCACACACATATGGAAATAGCTATATATTTGTTTGTTTGTTAGTTTACTCTGTCTTTGAAGATCATTCTTGTCAGCTCCGGCTCATTCGTCAAGAGTTTGTAAATCGCACCATTCCCCAGCTGTTTGTTTGTGTTTTGCCTTTTGTTGAATATTGTCTCGTCTCATGCTCAGTTTGGATCCAGATCAAAGATGTGCAAGGGTTGAGCTGAATCAGCACGCATAATAAATATGAATTTGATCGTGGACGCACTGGCTGAATTGAAAGCAAACATCGCAGGTCTCACAGTAACAGCACCTCAGTGGATTTTTTAAGTTTAGCAGGTGGTGAGCATACTGGGTCAAGCAGGAGAGCTTGTGTTGCAGTTGTGTGTGGAGTATCTGTTATACAGTCCGCTGAGTGAAAAATATAACTTTGATTTTGAGGTAATTTCATTGTGAATATGTGGGATTGTTTGAACATTTCTCTCACAGTAACAAAAAATAGCTTGACCTCGACTTCAAGCCTCTACCAAGCATGAACCAAACACCCACAGTGTGAATGTGCTCTCCTGAACCTAAATACAGCCAGTTTTTTCTGATGTGTGTGCTTCTGGAAACCAGGTGAAAGTCTTATAAGGACACAGCACGTTTCCTACTGAAGTATTGTTGCTCTCAGTTTAAATAATTTATCACATATTTATTGAAAACCATTAGGTTTCTGCATTTATCACTTAACATTATCCACTGAACTTCAAATAGTTTCAGAATGTTTTTTTTGTTCCTGTCACTTTTTTTTTACTTAATGTGGGCTCTTTTTTCACTGCAATATAAAGTCCTGCACCTCTGTGGAACTGTTACTGACAGCACAGACATGGCTTGAAGTAGAGAGAACTCAAAAATATGCAAAATGATGCAGTTATGATGCCATGAATCTTTTCTTTTTTTTGAAGTACTACAATTTTACAAGTGCCCACACTGGGACAAATGGTAATTCTACATGCTAAAGATATTTTGCTAATTTCCTTTCTTGTCTCCTGTCTGCTCTGTGTAAACACAGCCTGCAGTTCAGCTGAAAAGTCTCTGAATTATTGTTATCTGACTGTTGGCTGCAGCTGAGTCACCAGTAACGTGATGCGTAGAATAAAGTGATTTTGATAAAATATGTGTATTTTAACATTTGATTTGGTTATGTTTTTACAGTTTCTTGCTCTGATAAATGGTAACATTGAGAGAACTTTTCAGCCTATTGGCGTTTTTTTGGGTTTCAGGGGGTTGATATTAAATGCAAATTTAGAGTTCATTAAAATAGCATTAGGCACAATTTCAGATATGATCAGCTCTTGAAAACATACAACATAAAGAAATCAGTTGTTTGGAGTTTTGAAAACCTTCTTGATAGGAAAACATTTTTTCACTTAAAGTTGTGAACTTGTCTCTGTTGTCCTGATGTTTGTTCACCCTGACTCACTGGTTGCTTTGTTATGGATGCATTATGAGAAAATCCAATTTGCTGTAGACACCTTGGATTTTAATTACACATATAATAATATTTCTTTGCTTTTGAAATATGTTCTGACAGAATTATGATGATTCAACGAAGGTCATTTGTTAGCGTTGCTAAGATTTATCTCATCTTCAGTAATGAATGAACTGTTGTCAGTCAATACACGCATTTGAGTCATAAAATCTTCAGAAATGAGCACCTTGTCATCATCCTATGAGTTACTTATCAATCTATATTTCCTGTACTCTGCTCTGTAGGCAGCAACTGGGTGAATGGTGGTTCATTAATTTTTGGTTGCAGTGTGGAAACATCCAGTATATTTATACATTCAGTCATCTTGAAACAATATCAGTCAATGAGGGGTATTTTTGTTTTGTTTTACTTTTATAATTTGTGCACTTGTACCAGCTATTTTTGTATCGGCATCAATGGTTACTTCTGTAAATATACACGCACAAACACACACACACACACACACACACACACACACACACACACACACACACACACATCTTTTTCATGTTTTGCGTTGTGTGACAGTCCGTCTGTGATGTTTATCCACAGGATAATGCACTGGGCCCGGCGTATCGAGCAGGAGATTGACAGAGTCTTTCAGCACATCACTGGAGCTCAGCAGTTGAAAGGGGTGAGTGTGTGGTTGTCTTACTCATCACAGTGCTGCATAAACTCACTAAGGAATGCGCCGAGCCGAGAGGTCAGTGTGCAAAATAGCTGTAAATCCATTAAGTTCAAGAGCTAAAGCTTAATAGGTGCATAAAACAAGAAAGCAATTACAGTCGCCTCCAAGAAACCACTTAGTTTCTCTTTTTTCTATGATTTTCTGGGACCCCTTGCAGAGACACGAACAGCCAATAACACAATGTTTTTGTTTTCCCAGGACACACATAAAACTCTGTCTAATAGCTTTTATATTCAGCAGTTTACACAATGTATGCTCTGTTTCTTCACCCCATGTTTTTGCTGGCTTTTTGTGTGTTGTTTGCAATAATTATCAGCCTTGCACACATCTTTATGATTCCTACGAAGCAAACGAGATGCCTGAACACTCGCCGCCTACAGTGGTTTGATTTAGAATATTTAGTATTATGTTTCATGAAGTCATGAGCTTAATAACACCTACATTCATGAATACTAATTCAGAGCTTTCTTGAGCTGAGCATGTAGCGCCTGTGTTGTGTGTTAGTAGTGAAACTGTTCACTCCGTACACATGACCGATATTTTTCATCCGGCTCTGAATCCGAAGCGGTTACTCGGACACATCTGATGCATTTTGACATTACATACATCACAGTAATGTGATTCCTGGCTCTCTGCAGGAGCCTGCTTTCTGAGCTGTCATGTCCTGTAAACTGAATTCCATATTAAGGCTAAATGGGCTCAATTTTAGTCAGTTTCTGGAGTTTGGAGTTTAGCAGTTTTTCTCTAAGAGGCTGGTGTCTTTAGAAATAAGTGTTTCTGTGTGAGAATTTTAAAGAAAACGGCTGATATTATTCTTTTTTCTTTCTTTCTCTAAATCTAATGAAAACACCACGTGTTAGTCTCAGTATTTACCAGCTTCTCTGCTCCAAGTCCATTTCTTTTGAAAAATGTCACAAATCCATATTTTCTTTGTTGTATGAACCAAAATTTGCCAAAAACATCTTGGCACTAGAGTTATTATTCAAACTGAGAGAAATAGTGCAGTTTTTGTGACTATTTTGAACCACAAATTTAATGTCTTGGGAAAGATTTATGGACTGTGCGTGAGGGATCAACTCAAAATAAATAAATCTTCGTATAAAAAGAACATGCCACCCAGTGTACTGTAGCAGTGATAATTGTAGTTTTTTTCAATGCAGCAGTAGAGCTCTGTGGCTCAGAGAAATAAGATCAATCAGAATTGGGTTTGTTGGTGCGATTCGTTTACAGTTTGTTTTGGTGTTTTTGTGGGATTTGTTGAGATTATGGAAATAGTACGAAATAGAAGACTTATCATTTAAACTGCTTAACCCCAAAAGCCCCTGGTGGCTTAGAAAGGCATTGTATTTTTTCAAAAAAATCTCCAAGATTACACAATTTAACAGAATTTCCAACTATGAGAAGAAAAGAATAGCTGATTTTTAGCTTTCTGGTGGTCCTTGAACCTGTGACGTGTCATTCTGTCAGAAGCTTAAGCTAATTTCAGGCTTATAATCATGATACTTTCTCATCACATTATTCTACGTGTCATCTAATAAACTGCCAATCTGCAGTGATAAGATTGTACGGAAAACAAAATAGCTCACCTCTACTGTACTGACAGGACAAAAATCCTGGGCTTTTCAGCTGAACTGTACTGAAAAGTATAAAAACAAATAAAAAATTTAGTGGTAGGTAGAGTCACTCTTTTTATCCCCTTAAAGGCAACACATGTGGGCACTTGGAAAATGTTGTACTTGTTTATTCTAGGTTTTTGAAGTTTTATAATATAAATAATCAAAGAAATTCAACATATTTTTTCATACTGCACACAAAGCATTTTTGAGTTCTCTCTCCTAGCCATCACTATGCTGTTTAGGTAGAAGTGAAGGACTTTAAATTGCAGTGAAAATCAGCCTAAAGTGAGTAAAAAAGCGACAACAGCAAAAACACGTCTAAAAACTGTGTGGAGCTCAGAGGGTTAAATGTGCATTTTGAAAGCTGTGAGGAAATTTGAAAAGGATATCCTCAAAACTTTTTGATTAATTGAGAAAATAATCTGCACATTGATTGACTGAAAAGCAATTAGCAACTAATTATTAGTCACAGCCCTAAGATCAATAAATCTGAAAGCTACAATACAGACAAAGAGAACTGAAAGTACTGAAATGTAGAACCACCAAATTAAACGTTTCCAGCAAGCGTAGTGTAAACTTCAGTTTTAGATAAATCTAATGCAGCCACTGCATGCAAATGTCTTATTTTCTATTTTTATCTGGTCTCTTGTAAACACAGTCTGTCTGTTGGGAATGCATTTCAGTCTCATGCGTTTTCAGGATTATTTCACATCCTCAGTGTAACAGGTGACTGGGAGGGGTTGTCCCTGAAAAGGCAAATGCCAAAAACCAGGACTAAAGATCATCTGTAGGGGGCAAGATAGCCCTGCTCTGGGAGCTGTGTGGAGGCGTTTTCCTCAGCAGAGAGCAGCGGCACGTGTCCTCTCTGTTTGTGTCACAGCGGAGCAGATGGTCAGCCCGCAGTAATGCCTTGATGTGAGACTCACTTGTTCATTCAGTTCTCATTAATCCCTCCATGCTTCTCAAACACTCCGGATCCGTAAAGGAAATTGTTTTTAGCCTGGAAACCTCGATGCAATCTCCTCCTGTCGGGGGAAAACAAGTGTAATTCAAATGAAACGTCTTTCTCAATTCCTCAGCCAGGAAAAAGCCTTGGTTTTGCATTTGCAGATGATTGTTGTGGCCTCTGTGATGGCGGCCATTCTGACATCAGGTGTCTGCCATTTGCTGCTTGCATGCAGTTTTTGGATTAAATCCTAAAGCACTTCAATTTAGTATTTTAATCCTAAAAAAAGCTAACATGATTATCTGTAATGGTAGAGCTATTACAACCCCCTCCAAGACCCCCGTCATCAGAATTACAAAGCTGCAGCCACGTAGGCAGCTCTGTGCTGACGTCACCACGCTATAATACTGATGCTTACCAGGTCTAATGATTACCAGGTTCATAGTGTGTCTACATACTAGCTTTTGATATTTAACACTAAACATAAAATACAGCAGGTGTACTTATTTGGTGATAAAAGTTCAGATAAAAGGACTCATCAAACAAAATTGCAGTTCATCCTGAGGAAAATGTGAATGTTTGTACAGATGTTCTTGGCAATCACTTTGGTAACTGTGGAGAAATTTCTCTCAGAACCACAAATGTTACCAACATGGTGACCACAGTTGGTAGGGTTCATCCTCTGTTGTTGTTGCGATGTTTCAGTTTCAACCAAACTGGTTGAAGAACTACCAGAAGACTTCCTTATTATCTGTAGCACTTTTTAGACGTGTGCTCCTTTATGTGAATCTGAAAGAATGTAGACATGTTGACTTCTTGTCTGAATGGTAACTTTTCTGTACAAGTCACAACAGCTGTCTTGCAAGACTGCACTAGTTGGGCGGCCAGACAGCTCAACTGGTTGAGCAGGTGATCCATAAACAGGGGCTATAGTCCCCAATGATTCCAGCTCACAGCCCTTTGCTGCAGGTCTTCCCCCAATTCTTCTCCCTACTTTCCTGTCTGCCTCTACTGACCAATCTAATAAAGCCAACAAAAGGCCCTAAAATATAACTTAAGAAGCAGAAGAAAAAAGCTTGCATTGCACTGGTCTTCTAGCAACAGTTCTGTATAACTTCCTACACGACACAAGTCTGAACTGCTGTTGTATTAATGGATTGGCCCCCACAAGCATCATACTTTGAATTCAGTGATTTAGAGAAGGCTGTTTTGACATTTATGATCTAGTACTGGTTCTGAAACATCACAGAGTCAAAAGCACAGTGTCTCTTTCTAATTCACTTTGCCCTTGAATTGCCTATTATAAACTGAAATATCAACAAAGATATAACCTTACTGCGATGAAAACAGGGAGCTCAGATCAGTTACACTCACCTGTAATGAAGGTAATCCAGGTTTTGACAAAACGCAAACTGCTGAAGTCAGTTTGTTGCTTCCAGTTATTTGTAGGAGTTTTTCCTCTGAGTTTATAAAATACTTGCAGCATCAACCAGCAGCAGGATTATTATGTGCATGAGTCTGTGCATTTAATCCCTGTGGAGCAGCACAAGTAAGTTAATTAATTACCTGCAAGTATAAATAATCCTCAGCGTGGAGACTGGATCAGTCACGGGCTAATGTTGTAATTTTCTTCACCTCAGACAGCTGAGCTGTCACACAAAGTCACAGTTTATAAATCATTTCTTACACACCAGTCGTCCTTCTGTGGAGTTCTAAGTTTCGTTGCAGTTTACGGGATATTTTTATTTTACTGTGCGTGAAGTAGTAGTTAAATTGGCATCATCTGGACAAGAACAGGGACAGAAATTTCAGTGTTATAAATATTGCAGATAAACTAAGGTTTTAGTTATTTAGGCAGTTTGATGGGCGTACAATTACTTTAGATTTAGTTGTTCTTTATTAGAACATTATTGTGTATTTAAATAAAGTAAAAGTAACATTAAGGTAACATCTGATTGGCAGAATTTCATCAGTTTAACTGATTGATGAAGCCAGCTAATAATGTTATTTGTCTCATGTCTGAAAAGTGCCTAAATGTCTACATGATCTTCACTGTCCTGAATATATTCTACTTAAGACCCAGTTCTTTACAGAAACATGGTGTTCATTACTGCATGTTCTCATCTCCTCCTCTCTTCTCTCTGACATCTTCCCTCTTGGGTTAGAAAGTCGGCTGACCTCAAACCCACAAGATCGTGAGATACTGTAAATATCTTGTCCTCTTGCATATCTGATGATGACAAATCTCCCGAACTCCCAGTCACTGTGGCTTCTGTGTGTAATAACATACAGATGTAAAAAATGTTTGTGTTAGCGAGATGCCACAGGTAAACACTGGCACACAATAATGGTGTTATTTGTTCACTGTCTGATCTGGATTAGTTGGAGTCATGTAAAGGCCTGAGCTGGATTTGCAGCAGCAGGACAACACAATCCTGTCAGTTTTACTAAAACCCACCAAACAGATCAGTGTGGACGGTTAATCTTAAATATCAGATCACCAATTACTAGCCTGAGTAGCAGGAATTCAACAATGTAGCTATGAGTTAATTGTGTTTATGATAGTGCTGCATTGAAAAGGAAATCCTAACTACATGTGTTGATAAAAAAGTAAAAGGAAACAATATAATAAACTGAAATTTTATATCTGTCCTTCTATATGTTATTAATTAGTACCTTGTAGCTTCTTTAACTACTCAATGACATTTTCTTCTGTTTTCTTTCCAATTGTAAAGTTCTTGGTTGCTTTCATTGACTGCTTCAGCAATGATATTATATAAGTTTCAAATCTTAAAGTTAAAAGAATTTTGAAACCAAACATGAAAAATAAATATGTGAAATATCAATATAACAGAGGTTTGCTCCATGCAGCTCTACCCGCTTTCACTTCAGTGTAATTCCCAGATGTCTCACGCTGACCCATAAAGTTCTCGGCTC
This sequence comes from Acanthochromis polyacanthus, assembly GCF_021347895.1. Lineage (NCBI taxonomy): Eukaryota > Metazoa > Chordata > Actinopteri > Pomacentridae > Acanthochromis > Acanthochromis polyacanthus. The sequence continues at coordinate 12,759,545 of NC_067117.1, read as the reverse complement.
TAAGAAATCACCAGGAATACTCTGTGAGGAAGTAGCAGGGCCGTACTTTAGCTCCTCTGAAGTCTGCTCTGATGTATTTTCCATGTAGAGTCTAATTTAAATTCAGACTCTGCGGAGGAAAACATTAAGAGCATCATCTGAGTGAATGTGGTTCAAATAGTTAATGTGGTCCTGGAGTCCATCATATAGGCGACTATACAGAAAAAATATGTTTTCAAATAGAGATTTTTTTTTCATTAAAATGCAAAATTACCCTAATCGGGGTCCAATTAGCGCATACAGTGCCTATAAAAAGTTATCATCTTTTATGGCTCTTCAACATTGAATCAGGGTCAGTTAAGTTTGCATGTTAGACCTTTTTTGATGAAAATTTACAAAAACTTTCACGTCAAAGTGAAAACAGATTTCCTCAGCATAATGTCAATTAATTAAAAACATGCAATATAAAACATCTTTACACTGCAATCACCTGAGACACATGATCTCAGTTTCAGTAATATCTGGCTTCTAGCACCAGTTGACTTATTTTTTATTTTACATTTAAGAAATCTCTTTTCACTTTCACAAAAAGCAGTCATTTCTGAAAATTCTTGTCTAAGAAGGTAAACGTGTTTACCACGGCTCAGTTCTGAAAAGCAATAAAAATGGAAACCTTCCAAGGGGGTTGGGTATTTCATATAGGCTCTGTAGATGATGTAATATCACTAGAAGACATTATTGGAAGAGGAAATAAAGCTGAATGTCTCACCATCTACCGGCTTATCAGGATTTTAGAATGACGTCATCTTTTACCAACTCAGTCAGACATAGTCATACTTTTTCTGCACTGTTGTGTTGTTATTGCAGATTGTAGTTAGCAACTTGTATAATGAGTGTATTTTTCACACTGATTACATTACTTGACATGTAGCAAACACACAGGATGATGGGATTTTTTTAGGCTCACATGCTGTCTGCTCTAAAAATGATTCTCTCTTCCTATATGGAAAAGTTAATATTAATTTTAAAGCTCAGAATATACTGTAACTTTATTTGTAGTTATTACTCCACCAAAGAAAGCGGCAGAGTTATGTGACGATTGTCTGTTAGCGACATTACCAAGAAATGGACCAACGGATGACATTTTCAGGGAAGTTCAGAAATGACACAAAGACCACCTAATTAAATTTTGGCCGTGATGTGGCTTATAGTCTGGATCCACAGATTTGTTAAAGATCTCTGTATCCTTGCAAGATAGTATCACGGCGTCACTGTTACTATGACAACAGGTGAACGTTACGTCAGCTGCCTGCATCAATTCACGCCACCCGCTACACATTTTGGTTGCACAATTCAGCATCCATATATAACATCCACATGCAAAACACATGCTTGCGCTCAGCGCAAAGTAGTTATTTATAAATTTATTTAGTTTGTGGGTAGATCTATATTAAATGGCCAGATTCTATGTTGCCATGATTCCTGATTACACATATTGAGGAATCAATAGTCTTGGCACATTACTGCACTCTCTGAGAGCTGTTCTTGTTGCTCCTGTGATGCAAATTTAAAACAAAAATATCCCCAAAAAAATTAGATGAAGATGAAAAACCTCAAAGCTCAGCGTATAACTCCAGCTCTCAGCTCGGTACACTGGCTGCTAGTTTGTCACAGAAGCAACTTTAAAATTCTGCTGCTTGAGATTTTGCTTTAATGCTGCTCAGATGTGAACCATATTACCAAGAGAGCTAAGATTTGAGACGATGCTGACTATGTTCAGGTCCAAGCTAAAGACATAGCAGTTTACTACTGCTTTCAAATGAATTTACTTTTCTATCAAATTGATGTGTTTTGTTTTATGAGTGTGCTTCATTTTCTTACATTTCTTTCCTGTGCTTTTGCCTTTAGACTCTGTAAAGCACTTTATGCTTCCTCTGGGTATAAAATGTTCTATATGAAATACTTTGATTTGCTTAATGCGAATAAATGAAACTCTTGTTATGTGATTCTTCAGTAAAAACGTCACACACATTGTGCGTGAATACATTTGCATAAAAGTAGCCAGATTTAGATCTGGACTGAACACACAAACACAACAAGTGACTGTCCCTCTGTGTCCTCAGTGTTTAAACATAAAAGGATTTGCTTTTGCAAGTTTATGAGCTTTGAATTGTGAGAATCTGTCTGCTTTCAGATTTGCTCTGAGATGCTAAAAGTCAAGCTGTTCCGTAGCCCCTCTTCTTAAATGTTTTTGTCTTTGGTTTAAGTATATACAAACGTGGAAGTGATCGTCTTCAAATATCAAATAGCGCCCATAAACTGTGCAGACGGTTACACAGATGCATGCAAAGTCAGCTTTAGATAATTGTCCATAAAAAATGCATAATGTCAGCAGAAATGCACTTTACAGAGTGGCTGTGCAGCTGTTCTTGCTCTTGTGTCTTTAACATTTTCATTAACAATTTACAGATATACAATGAAGAAAGACGGCGGTTTAGTCTGGTGAAGAATCAGCCTCGGAAGATTGTGGAGAAGGTGGCCTTGGATATAGAGAAGCTCCTGGCCAAGAAACGTAAAGCACTAGATGTAAGTGTGTCCCTTTAACTGTAAACGCCCCGGAAGTTCACTGTACAGGTTTGAGTAATATAGTAAAGTAGCACCTTTTTGATGATTTGATATTTAAAGTTTGTATTTAGTATAGTTACATGTAAAAACAATATAATACACATTGTGTTTTCATGTGGTAAAATGGGCCTCCTGCCTCCAGTATAAACACTCAGCTGTTATCTCTGCAGGAGATCAATCCGATGAACATTTGTTTTATTACTGCAAATGTTCCGATGAGTTGCTGACAGAACAAAAGTTTCTTGCAACACTTGCATTAAAGTTTTGTGATGATAGAGTCTGAGGATAAAAGCAGGACTTGCCTACAGCAGAAGCTTAGCCGCGAGTAATAGAAACAATATTCAGCAGATACTTTTGTATGTTGGTTGAGTGGTTGGTTTTAGCTGGTTTGCTCGCTATTTTTAGTAGCTGCAAGAAAAATGACAGCAACAGTACAATTGATCCATGCGAGTGGTTTCCATGTGTTAAAAACTGCAGCGCTCCAGTATTACTTAGAAAAACCACTTCATCCATGTGTGGTTCAGAGGATTCCAGGATGTGATCTGTTGGTTTGTTCTTTCTAGATAAAAGTAAACACACATCATCCTACTTTTTCGTCTAATGTGGCTGTTTCTCTGTTTGCTCCATGTAGAGGTTAGCCAGTGAAGCAGAGCGGCTCCAACGAGAGCATCTATGGCAGGATGGAATCAAGGTAAAACTAAAATGACGCAACATCTGCAGTTTAAATTATACATTTGTAATTTGTGCATATATAATGTGAGCTTTGTTCCACTCCAGGTGCATTTGTGATCAGGATTATTGAATATCCACTTTAACTATAAACATCTGACAGTTTTGGGCTTGTTTTTCAATATCTCCTATTGCAGCCATCTCTGTAATATTTTGAGTTTTATGTATGCCTTATTAGGCTTATGAAGGACAATTTAAAAGAAAAATCAATATGAAGTGTCTTTGTAAGCTTTAGTGCGTCTTGGCATTGATTCTCCAAGTCTGTGGAGCTCAACTGGAAAGAATGGATGCCATTTTTTCCAAAACTTATTCTCTCATTTGCTGTTTTAATGATGTGGACCTAAACCATAACGGCAAACTGTGCCATTAGATTTCATCACTTTAGGAGTCAATGGTTCAGGTTTTTACTTTAATTCATCACCCATCTGTGTCAAGAACGGGCAGGTGTAAACTCATGCAGCAGGCGACAGACAGGCAGGATAAATTAAATAGAGTTTATTAAACAAGGATATTAAACAAAACAAAACAAAAAAAAAATCACTCCATAAGGAAGGCACAGAGAAATTAACAGGAAAGGGGTAAAACGAAACTAATTAACGGAGGGCGACAGTGCAGGACCGTGGTGGAGGGTTAACTAACTCAAACAAAACTGAAAGCGACGGATTAGAGCCGTGATGAAAACCAAGTTAATAAAACAGGGAGAGGGGAAAACTCACAAAGTGTCCAGGAGGGGAATCAGGAGTGTCCAGGTGGAGAGCAGAGCTGAGGGAGGTGACTGCAGAGACGGTGTGAGGACTGAGCAGCAGGTAGACAGGGAGTAAACGGAAGAGGGATGCAGAGTGGGCTGGGGATTCTGGGGTGAAGAGGGAGGACGGGGGCGGCAGGGTAACTCACTGAGAATAGAGTTCAGACAGCGGAGTGCAGGTAACAGGGTGCAGCATGTAGCGGGGATGGCAGACGAGGTGATCCATTAATCCAAAGAGCAGTGTGCTCGCGGCAGGGTGCAGAGTGTCTCAGGCGGGAACATGATGCAAGAGGTGAGTAGCAGGTATGTGGCAATGACGCAGCGCTGGAGCTGAGGAGTGAGCCAGGCTTTATGCTGCACTGATTGTCTATTGCACTCAGCTGTGCTTCTCCCCAGCTGCTCTTAATTAGCTGAATCAGTGCACTGGCACAGGAGGGGTGTGACACATCTGTATGTTTACAGTTTTTATTTCTTCAACATACCCTCCTTAGCTTTTTGTTTTTTGCACATTATTGTTTTACAGTAAATTCAGCAACTTAGAGGTACTGATTGAAAAGTCCATATAATAAAATTAAGTACAATAATAGGGTGAAACAACACATTATGGTGTATTGCAACAGTATTACCTTACAGTATGCAACAGAGATGTCCCTAAAAGGTCAAAGGATTCAAAACTGTTCAGCCTATGAATATTGCATTGCTTTTTAGTCAAACATTCAGGTATTGGCTTTTATGTAAAACTGAAAACAAACAGTTTAGATTTAATATATTCAAAATAAAAGTCGGCCTGACATTAAAAAGTCATTTCATTTTTCAGATTCAAAGGTTTATTTTTTCAATGCTTCCAATGTCCACCCCTGTTTTTGATCGAAGACTCTCTTCAGCATGGAGGATACCGGTGTTGCACACATTTCTGATGCTCTGTCATTTTTCAGACTGCTTTTTTCAGCTACTCTTTGCTTGAGGTGTTGTTTTGCTCTGCCTTTCTCTTTAAAATACCCCAAAGGTATCGTGTGTCTTCAAGTCAGGCAGCATACAGGTTTCACTTTCTTCTTCAGTGATTATGACAGTGTGCTTTGAAACATTATCCTGCTGGAATATTCCTCTCCTGCCAAGCTTCTGGGCACTGCCAGTAGTTTGTTACTGTATATCTACAGGCGTGTATGATGCCATCTTTAAATCTCACCTTTTGCACCCATGCAGCACCTTAAATTAGCACTTCCAGCTCTGCGCTTCACGGTCAGAACTGCGCATTCACTGCGGTAGTTCTGACCATATTCACAAAATATAACATATTCACGCTGTCGGAGTTGTCGCAGAAACTCTGATTTCCACTGATAATTCCCCGATGCCACTTACCCATCTGTTTTTCATAGTTAGTTTGTGCAGGTAGTGCACTGTCTATGGTGTAGACCAGTGGTTCTCAACCCTGTTCCTCAGGACCCCATGTCCTGCATGTTTTAGATCAGGGGTGTCAAACTCAGTTCCTGGAGGGCCACTGTCCTGCATGTTTTAGATGTTTCCCTCTTCCAACACACCTGATTCAAATGATCAGCTTGTCATCAAGCTCAGCAGAAGCCTGATAACAAGCCTGATCATTTGAATTAGCTGTGTTGGAAGAGGGAAACATCTAAAACATGCAGGACAGTGGCCCTCCAGGAACGGATCTTGACACCCCTGTTTTAGATGCTTCCCTGCTCAACACACCTGATTCAAATGATCAGCTCGTCATCAGGCTTCTGCAGAGGCTTGATAACGAGCCTGATCGTTTGAATCAGGTGTGTTGGAGCAGGGAAGCATCTAAAACATGCAGGACAGTGGGTCCTGAGGAACAGGGTTGAGAACCACTGGTGTAGACGACCACTGCAGCTCTGATTAGTGGTACTAAGGCTTGTTCTGTAGCTCCTGATTACTGCTGCAGCTGAGTTTAGACCAGTTTTTCTGTTCACTGACCTTTGTGAAGTCTCACATTCAGATTTGTCGGTTCCTCTGGCAACTTTTTTCCATGTGAAGTCCTGATGTAGACATGCAAACACCCATAGCCCATAGATTCAAAACTGATTTTTGTATTTGTTTGCTCATGCAGTTAGATGAATTGGAAGTCACAGTTGTGTTCATTGGTGTTTCAGTGTTGAAACAAAAAGGTTTTGTAACTTGTGCATCAGTGATCACAGCTGTATTCACTTTAGTTGTACTGAGTTCCTACTTAAGGGCCTGGATTTTCAGTGTGGCCCTATAAAGGTATTTATTTTTGATTGTTCATCAGAGAAAATATTCTACTTTTAATCATAGAAATATTTCAATTATTTACAGTGATATGTTTTTATAATATTTGGCATTTAGGTGATATTGCACAGGGATGTACTCACCTCTGCTGCAGACTGTATCTGGACCGTTCCTCTTTTCAAACCACATTTTAAATGTTCATTTAGAACATATTTCCTCTTGTAGTGGAAATTCAAGTTCAGCTTTAACCACTGATTAAAATAAATCAGATCAGATGGGTACATCTCTGAGCACTGTGGCTGGAAATGGGACGACCTGAGATAGAAAGAACGTTTACACCAGCCAGCTGAGCGGATCCCTCAGCGCTCGGTCGGCTGAAACAGATGACTGAGTGCACTCAGCCGTGAGGTTCCGTTGAGTCCGACACACATCGGCATTCTACTTTTCCACTCGGTCTGCTTCATTTGCCCGAGAAAACGAGACGAGGTTAACCTCATCCTCTCACATGGCCTCTCACATCCTTCTCTGAGCCGCTGAATCCCCCTGTCATTTTAAGACACTACACTGGTGGTTTTGCATGTTTTAGCCCATTCACTGTCAGCTGTGCAGCTTTTACAACACTGAATGTCTCCTGAAGCGTACTATAAACTTTCAGCAAGCTTTTCTTTTCCTTCCTTTACTTCTTTGGGGGAGGGGGTTACATGGAAATGGATCTGAATTATTTAGAGAATTGTCAACATTCAGAATCAGGCCCCTATGCAGCTAAATTATGATTATATTTACTGATGTTTTACTGCTGAGTTTTGACTCAACAACCAGCATACTTTTTATGCATAGTTAGCTGGTATGGTATGTATTTACAGCCATGGCCATAAGTTTGGACACAAGTACCATGACGCTTGTGAATCTTAGAAAATACCACAAAATTGTCACTTACAATACAGTACACAACTCCTGAGAACTATATTAAGTTTCATATTTTAAAAAAACGTCAAAAGAGTTTGGTGTCATTTTGTTATTCTTACCAAATTCGGTTGTGAAAGTACTGCATTTTTTTGTTATTTTCTTCTAATATTATGTTTTGGGAACAAAGTTGTTCCAATTGTTGGAATTTATTGATAATATTATATCCCTTGTTGATTTGTTGACTAATTAAACTGGTGCTGTCAAAAAATATTAGTTATGTTCTGTACTAGACATCAAAACAGACATAGTAAGTCATGCTGTGTCCAAACTTATGGCCATGGCTGTATGATTCTCTCCTGTTCTCTGTGTTTCATATGGAGATGCGTACAGTTTATTGAAAATCTGAATACATCTTTATAACTAGTCTCTATAAATTCAGGCTGGCAGTGTTCTTTCTGACAGAAATATGCATATATTTGCACCATAGTTGATGTTAAAAAAGAAGTTTATCTCTGGACAAAGACTGCAAGCATTTTATTACATTTAGATCACTGTGTAGAGCTTTATATGTAGAGGACAGATATGAGAGTCATATCATTTTTATCATCTAAATCTCAGCAAGAAAGCAAACAACCTGACGAATTAGTCACCGTACTGTTATATATAAGGGTGAGGGTACACTATGATGACAGAGAAGTTGATTCGGGAGAAGATCTGAGACTAAATTTTGTATAGAGCCAAATGAAACACTTCCTCTTTTATCATAGAAGAGGCAGCTGAAACATTCTGTCTGCTGACAGACGCAGATCAAACGACGCTGAGCTCCCAGGAGAAGTTAACATGGTGGATGAGCAATGTCACTGCTTTGGCCCGACTGAAAAACAACAGCGAGCAATAGTAGCTACACGTGTTCAACGCTGTATTCTGCTGAGAACAGGAGATATGTATTAGTAAGAGCAAGACGACAAACAGCGGACTGAGGGAGTTGTCATGTTGAGTTGAGCGGGAATACAGGCGAAGGTGCTCTTTAGAGATGAGGTTTGGTAATCAGAACAGGCCAAAAATAGGAGCAGATCCACCTCTGAGTAGATGTCACACGTATTCTGAAGTATGTTAGGTCTCTTCAGAAACTAACAGATGGCGATGCTCCACACAAGCCTTACAGGCTGTCTACTGATTCATAATGTGGCAGTGCTGACCAGAACACAGCTCTGAACAATAGGAAACATTTGGTGGCTGCAGCTTCGCAAATCAGAAGATTTGCTGCTTTTTCTTCTACACTTTATAATTGTAAGCTGAAGAGTTTTGTGCGGTTTTTTGGTTGTTGTTTCGTTGAAATGTACAACTATGGAAGATGACTTTGGGATGTGGTCACTTTGCATATGCATTTGATATCATGTTATAGACTGAATAATAAATAGATTGATACTGAGTATTCAAAGTAAAATATATGCATTAACCAATGAGTTACTATGCTTGATTGTTTGCAACTCGTGTCTGAAGTGATAGAAAAGGCTATTATGTGTTCGGTACTGAACAGAATAGAATTGAAACCTATATTAGTTATTGCTTATGGTGTTTTTGTAAGTACTTTACATTCATATTCAACCGATACAGTGTCAGAAAAGCCGGTGACATGTTTTAACTTGTTTATAACCTGAGTAAATATTGCTTTGTGTGAGTGAATGTTGTTGCATTTAAGCACATTTCATCTTTTGATAGTGATTGATATGAATGCCTCACTGATTTTCTGATTGGCTGGACAGCTTTTCTGTAATGATTTTTCATGTCTGACACCCTCAGATATCTAATAAAATTAATTTTGGTACAAGATTTTTGTAGGTTCAACGTAAATTCTCCATTAATTTAATTCATCTGGATTTTAGGTGAAACTATCCACATCAAATAATTTGTACCGTCTGAACTACAAAAAACACTAGTAGGTTTGAAAGGCAAAATCAGCAAAATTGCACTCTTTGTTAGATCCAGAAGCTGTAAAAACAGACAGAATGTGTATTTTTTAATTTGATTTTCAATACCAATTGACCACATCTAAGATTAAAATCATGATATTTAATCATAATCATGGTATTCTACATGTCTGTAGAAGCTCTCTAAAAAAAGTCATGTGTCTTGACCAGATGCTGTAAAAAACAAAAACATCTATGCTCAGACACACAATGGTGAAGGCTTTAGTCAGTAGTTTAACATCTATATTGTATTTTTTTTTCCAATATTGGTAACAATAGGCAGCACTTGGAAAAACACTGTGCATGTTGATTCCAGGTTTTCCATTGTTGTAAAATAATCAAAGAAATGGAACTTTTTTCTTGTTTTTCTTAAAGATTTTTTGCATCTTTACTCTACTTTAAATAAAAACACACAACAAAATGTCCAATGTGTCAATATTTGAAGCTCATGTGAGACAAATAAACTGAAAGAATATGAAAATATCATATTTGGAGTTCATGGACTTAATCATTAATGAGCATTAGTTACAAACAACCAAAATAGTCTTTAGTTGAAACCTTCACTAAGTGTTCTCAGTGTGACCAGATACTGGCTTAACAACGTGTCCTCACAATGTTTCACAGTTGTCAGCATGGCAGCCTCCTCATACGTCCATCTGTTTTCTTCTAGGAGCTTGACATGGCTTATTATGACTCCAAGGCAGAGCTGGATTATGTGAGTAAGGGACAAATAAACTGACTCTTCTGTTACTGAGGCCAGTCGATGAAAGGAAGACTGTAATCAAAGCCGTAGTATTAGTCACAGATGAAAAGATGAAGATTTATGCATCATGTGTTTGTTCTCCCGGTCTTATAGTACTCCATGGACGGGGAAGGAGAGGTGGAAAATCCTTCTCACATCAAGCTGGAGTTTGTGTATGATCCAAACTTCAAAAACAACGTCAACTATTCCTACACGGCCGTTCAGATTCCCACAGATATTTATAAAGGAGGCAAGTAGGCTTGTCATTGTGTCATTTTTAAACCAGCAGCATATAAAGACATGCTTTTGATCTATTCCACATGAATCTAAAGAGAGTTTTTATGATGTTTTCCCACCAGCTCCGGTCATTCTGAATGAGCTGAACTGGACACAAGCGCTGGAGAAAGTGTTCATGGAGAACAGTAGAGAGGATCCGTCTCTGCTGTGGCAGGCGTTTGGGAGTGCGACAGGAGTCACTCGCTACTATCCAGGTAGGTCTACCAGTGTTTTGTCCCTTAACAGTGATTTATTTTGAACTGGCTGAGTAAGGCAAGAGTTGAGGTTACATAAAAAGTATGATGTAAATATTTTTGTCATCTTTGCAGCAACACCTTGGAAAGTTCCTGATAAAATCGATCTGTACGATGTCAGGAGGAGGCCCTGGTACTGTATGCTGCTGGAAACATGTTTTCCTGTTGGCCCCTTCATAGGCGCAGTAGATTTACAGAGCTGAAGTTCTGCCTTCTCATTTTCTTTTGTCACAGGTACATTCAGGGCGCCTCGTCCCCTAAAGACATGGTCATCCTCGTTGATGTGTAAGTCATAAATAATATTTAAATAATTGAAATTTGGACTTGCCTTGGGTATTATAGATGGCTCAAGACCCTTCAATTAAACTTATTTTGTCCCTTTAACTGAAAGCACTTTCTCTTGCCTTGTGGTTCACTCAGTTTAGCATAAATACTAGAAACAGGGGGAAATAAACAGCCTGGCAGGCCACCTGCAGAGTCCAGGAAGTAACAGCTCCCAGCCAAGAAACAGTCTGGCACATACCCACGTAAAACAGCAGATTATTGCATTTGCACTTTGTTTTGTCATACAAATGAAACAAATGGGATAACATGTTAAAAGTGAGCTAAAGAAATGCTGGTCAGTCTACCGTTAGACTCAGTCAGACTGGTTCTCTCCTTTTCAACTTTTTATACTTTATACTAAGTTAACCATCTGCTGGCTGGAGCTTCATATTTAACAGACAAACATGAGTGAGAAAGTTGGTATTTCCCAAAAAAGAAAGTGCTGTTTTAAGCTAAATTAAGATCAAGCCAAGTCTGGTTGCCTGTTTCTGTGTTGATCAGACAGTTGTGTGTTTCACTGAGTGTCGTCAAACTGTGTTTGTCTCCCCTGGTTGCTATTCATTCTGGTGATAAAGGTGCTCTGTCCAAGGTTACCCTGCTGCTGAGCTGCATGAGGAGAATAGGAAAGCAATCGACCTTTTCATGAACACAAAACATGTTTGTTTGCTCATCACATGTACAAGATGATGACTGAGTTAGGCGTGTATTTGAGTACAAAAAGGAAATAAAAAATACTAATGAACAATGGAACTGTTAGAACAGCATGTTTTATTTCAGTGCTGGATGAGATTATTATGCACCAACAGCAAAGCAACACTGCAGAATGTGAGCAATAACCACATCTAATGAGCTTAAATATGCTCTGAAACATCTTCTACATTGTTTTTGAGAACAAATTTAACAGTTCCGTCACTTTTCTATTTATTCATATTTTCTCACATATCTTTTATTGTTACAGAGAGACTAAACAACTGCATCTCCACTGCTAATCTGCATAAAATGTGTCTTAAAGACCATGAGATTAAGTCCTATTCAGCAGCACTTTGTTTATATTAACTGCAGCTCACACCTTCAGGTTTAGTCAGTTCACTTGCATATAAATAATAACTTAAATGTGTGCTTCCACATAATTTTGTTTGCTTGTATTTGCTTATATCCTACTCCTATATATATATATGTGTGTGTGTGTGTGTGTATGTACCGGGCTTTGCAAAAGTTCTGTTACACTCGGTTTCATGATCTTTAGAGATGTTTACATGTCTGAGTGAAAAATTCCATTAAATAAACTGAAAGTTCTACCTTATAGGCAGGTGTCCTTAATACAATTTTTTTCTCCGGTGAAGTTGTATCAAGATGGAAGTCAAAAGAGTTGAGATATCTGCTCTCTTTTGTGCTGAACATCAGCCGGATGACCGTCCACAGAATGGTGAAGATCTTTCAGGTCTCCACCATTCTTGAAAGATCACTGAAAGTTCTTCACCATTCTTGAGCCTCTCCGTGACTCTGTGGACGGTCATCAGGCTGATGTTCAGCTACTTGGCTCTGTCAGACTTGTTGTGGCCAGCATGAAGGAGAGCAGATATCTCAACTCTTTTGACTTCCATCTTGATACAACTTCACCGGAGAAAAAAATTGTATTAAGGACACCTGCCTATAAGGTAGAACTTTCAGTTTATTTAATGGAATTTTTCACTCCAACATGTAAACGTCTCTAAAGATCATGAAACCGTGTAACAGAACTTTTGCAAAGCCCGGTATATGCAATTGTGGTGATGCTTCTCTGTTGTGTTTCTCAGGAGTGGCAGTGTCAGTGGACTCACCCTGAAACTGATCAAAGCATCAGTGATGGAGATGCTGGACACTTTGTCTGACGATGACTATGTCAACGTGGCTCGGGTTGGTTTCAGCCACCGACTCTTCATCACAGATTCTCCATCCTTTCACGTCTTTCCGCTGCTCCTTTGTTTCATATTTCATATTCCATTTCAACTGCGTCTGTGTTTCAGTTCAACGAGAAGGCTGAGGCCGTGGTTCCTTGCTTCAAACATCTGGTCCAGGCCAACGTGCGCAACAAGAAGATTTTCAAGGATGCAGTGCAGCAGATGCAGGCTAAAGGCACCACCGACTACAAGTCTGGCTTTCATTTTGCCTTCAATCAGCTGTTAAATGTAAGTGACCTGCTCGTTTAGCTTGATATCAGTGCCAAGGATTGTATGCTCAGTTTACTGTATTTACCAACCACTCTGTGTTTTGTTTTCTGTATTTTTTAGAAGACAAATGTCCCCCGGGCTAACTGCAATAAAATCATTATGCTGTTCACTGACGGAGGCGAGGACAGAGCTCAGGATGTCTTCATGCAATACAACTGGCCCAACAAAACGGTCAGTTTCCTCCGATCATCTCACCCTCCTGCGTTTGAACATTTCTAATCATGTTCTGAAATTTTCGTTAAATTTTGTCTGTTTGTTCCCCCCTAAGGTTCGAGTGTTTACCTTTTCGGTGGGTCAACATAACTACGATGTCACCCCTTTACAGTGGATTGCCTGCACAAATAAGGGTGAGCTCAACTTTCTATGTCATTCTTTCACCTTATTTTTAAAATATTTTTTCTTAAATAATCTTTAGCTTCATTGCTATGACAGGCCTGCTGTGTTTGCGCTTTAAACCGATGAATCAGTGCTCACAAATAATGGAGCCATTTCTTGTACACACAGGGACATGCACTGTTCCTAGTAGAGAGCATGACTTTTACTTCAATTATTTAAGTGTTCACAGAACTCTGTTTGCTTATGCAGAGTTCAGTTTGGCTCCTGTAGATCAGATACAATGACTTGGTGACTCTGAAAATACCTTTTCTTTTTATTGATGCAGAACTATTTTCTTTTGCGTGTGGGTTTCATCATTATTTTGACACACTAGGCTGGATTTGGTGTCTGACAGCCCATCACTCCTTTACGAGTAGATTTTTTTTTTTAAAGAATCCTCTGGTCATGTCCACTGAGGCAGCCTTTCAAAATGTTTAGCTAACACAATGTAACATTAGAACACAGGAGTGATGGTTGCTGGAAATGTTCCTCTGTGCCCCTATGTAGATATTCCATTAAAAATCAGCTGTTTCCAGCTAGAATAGTTATTTACCACATTAAAAATGTTTAGACTGTATTTCTGATTGATTTAAGGTTATCTTCACTGAAAAAAAAAATGCTTTTCTTTCAAAAATAAAGCCATTTCTAAGTGACCCCAAACTTTTGAACAGTAGTGTACATATACACATATGAAATAGATCAACTGATCAACCGATAAACCTATAAAGATTATGGAGTTCTGTTAACTTCCACCAGCAGTGTCATTCTCATAATCTCTACCGGACAGTTATTACTAAATCTCTTAAATTCTACTGAAGATCCCAAAGTTTTCAAACACACTGAATAAATCAGACTGAATTTTAAAGAAGTGTGTATGAAATTATGTGTAAGATGATATTAATATTACACAATACACAATAAAAGTATATTTAATTGAATGTTGTAGACTGAAAACCTGCATAGCTATTTTAATCTTCAAGCTGTTTAGGGGTAGATACAGTGAAACAGTGGCTGATACGGGATCAGGATTAAACTGCATTTTGATTTCTAAAGAAGCTCTTTGAATTCCAGCTGATGTAATGATTTTAACTGAACTGTGTAAATGCAGATACCTCAGATTTAAAGCTCAGTAGTATCCGTCTTTAAGCTTCCTATCTGTGGGATTCAAGCGGCTGAGTCACTATTCTAGTAACATCTAGTCAAATCTGGAATATTTATGAGCTCCTGTTTTTTTCTGATAGAGCCGCTCACACATGCTCCCTCTCCTTCTCTCTCTCTCTCCCTCTCTCTGTTTTTTTTCCTCCTCCATCGCCTGCCAGGTTACTATTTTGAGATCCGTTCCATCTGTGCTATAAGGATTAACACCCAGGTGGGTTTGTCTAGTGCCTCTGACACAGCTGATCCCTGTTCACTGTTTCTAATTATCCTCTTTCTCGCTCTGCACAAACACCTATTCTCATTTGTTTGCACACCCATTCTCCCCTCGGCCTGATGTGGTTGGTGTTTGGAAGCTGCAGCCGGTCATGTATGTCTGTGTTTTTGTCAGGAGTACCTCGACGTGCTGGGACGCCCCATGGTTCTGACAGGCAGCGATGCCAAGCAGGTTCAGTGGACCAATGTGTACCAGGATGCTCTGGTGAGACTGCATGAGCCCATTGGTTGAACAAATACAGGAAATACGTTGAATACACAGCTCTTGTAAATTGACATTGATGATTTGGGGCTTTGTTTTTTGAAGGGTCTCGGCATGGTGGTAACTGGGACTCTTCCTGTATTCAATCTCACCATGGATGGAAACTCACAGGTAGCTAAAGTGCTAATTACACTGCGGGTTAGGTAGTTGAGAGATTTACATGTTGAAGGTTATGAGTTTTTCTATTTTCCCCTCCGCTGAGAGATTCTTTTGTTGTGGTAAATGGTGAAAAAATGACCTTCCACGTCTTTTACTAAACACGCTTTTTGACCAAGATGAAACATCATGAGATCAAGGACAGATGTGAAGGAGAGTTTGTAAAGATGGAGGAAAATCTGACTAAACTACATAGTGATGTAACAGAGAATGTTAGGGAATTGTGAGACGAGATGAGATGAGCGATTCAGTACAACTTTACTGATCCCAAAGGAAATTTTTTTGCCAAATATTGCTCAGAAAAACAAAGTTACATAACACAAGAAATGCAATACGATTAGGTACAATACACTGCTTTTAAAAAAAAGAATAGAATAGAAAAAGCAACAAATAATGCCGTTAAAGACAGTGAGGTAGTGAAGTAATATCAGGCAGGATAATGAAATAGTATACCCGAAATTAAAATAGTACTCATTACAATGAAATATTATGAAACTGAAGGACTGCACCCAGTGAATGAAATATTGCAGATAAAATTTTAATTTTGCTCATAAAAATGAAATGTCACACGATACTGAAATTGATATCACATTAACCATTAAGAAAAATAGTATTGCAAATGCTGTGGATAATATTATTCAGATTTAGATTCGATCTGTGCTGTGCTCAGTATTGTTAGAATACATATGTTGCATTTTGTTTGGTTAATTTGTGCAAAAAACTGTTAAAAACTACATATTGAGGTTTTGCAGGGGGTTATGGGCCCCACTTTTTCCTCAGTTGGACGCAATGACTATCTGGTGCTTAGTTTCACTCAGTAACTGGCTGCTGCCTCCAAATTCAACATCTCCCATACTGAAGCAAAAAAGCACACTGCCCCAAATGTAGTCTCACATTGCCAGGCCTGTAGGGAAGAAAAAAAATTGTACTTCTTTAAACAAATCACAATTGTGTTAGGCGGTACTAAGCCCAAGAAGCAGTGATGGTGCCCCGGTGTCAGGAGCTGCTCTGGTGGAACATTCACATGCAGTGAGAGGAGCACTGTCATTTTCAATTGTTACTGTACAATCCAAATCTTAGGCAAAACATACATTTTCCAGTGTGTAGGTTGCTAGTTTGAAGCTGCCGTTGCTGTTTCTTGTAGCTAAACACATTTTGAAAACAGCAACACATTCAGATAGTTGAAGGGAAAGAAAAAGCTGCATGAAATGTGCAGCAGAAATGGCAGGTTTGTACTCACATTCGACATCCAGTGAGTCAAGCTAATGCGGCTATTTCTCTATCTACACATATTTATCAATGCTGTTCTTCTGGGTTTTTTTTATTTTATGTTATCAGAATCAGTTGATATTAGGTGTCATGGGAGTGGACGTGCATCTGGATGAGATAAAGCGACTCACACCGCGGTACAATGTACGTACATGTGATCAGCAACTATAAGTCACATTTTTCTTCATCTGTACTTGACATGATGGACATATTCTTCACTGTCTTTGTGTTGAAACAGCTTGGGGCCAACGGATACATATTTGCCATTGATCCAAATGGATATCTGCTCCTTCATCCCAATCTTCAGCCAAAGGTGAGCTATGTTTAATCCTGTAGAAAGCTTTAGATTTACACTTTGAGAAGCGTACCTGAAATCTGTTTTCCATTTGGTGTTACATATTCTACTTTCCTTCCTTGACTCCTCTCAGCTCGTGAACCTTCCTGAACCTGTGACGCTGGACTTTCTGGATGCAGAGGTGGAGGACAGCAATAAAGAGGAGGTGAGCACCAAGAGGAACTAAAAAAAACCTTCAGGTTTCGAGCACATTGTGTTCTTTAGTGTTGTTAAGTTCAAGTTTGAAGTTATAACCATGCCAGTGAACAACAACTTCTGCCTCAGGACAATCTGCCCACCAGTTTAGTGTCTGTGCAGGCACTTAAAGGCCCACGTAGCATGTTTTTTGTTGCATATTGGTTACTGCTTTGTGTTTTCATTGTGCAGATCCGACGCCAAATGATTGATGGAAGACCAGGTGAAATGCAGATTAAAACTCTCATCAAGTCCATAGATGAAGTAAGTAGAGTCTGTCTTTCAACGTCCGCACACATTTCATCTTTTTAGCTACCACAGAGTTCACTCAAACCTGCGCTCATTTGTAATCTGTGGTAAGATGATACAAGATGAGTACAGTAGTAGGTCCATGAAACAAGCTGCTCAAACAGTGAAAACAACTCTTATTTACTTTTATTATACAAATTGACTGTTTGGAAATGAGATGTAGAATCCAACAAATCTGTGATCTGAAATATTAATCACTGCAGAGCCACTTTCTGGGTTAACTTTATCTAACTGTTTGAAGTAATTAAGCTATGATTTAAAACCCACATCCTAGTAAAACTGTTTCTGCAGTGTGATCATGTATGAAATATAATGCACATTTAAGGCAATTTTTTTCAACTTTCACTGTATATTTGTCTCTACATAAGTGGTTTAGGTTGTTTTATCAAAGGGCCAGTACTTATTCTTTATGCCTTCAGACCAGCAACAGCCGTAGTCAGATTCATTGTGTTTTCAGGTTGTTCGTTTGTTCACCTCATTGTCGTGAATGCGATATCTCAGGGACGTCTTGAGTGAACTTTTTGAACAAAATTTGTACACACATTTTTTTCTTTTTTTTGCCACAACTCAAGAATTCCAACAGTAATTATGACGCAATTTCCCTCGCTTTTTTAAACAGGAAAAAATGGTGACATTCTCCAAAAAGTTAATGGTCAAACTTCACTGTGAAATTGTGAAAACACTTTTCTGGCCATTACTAAACGCCATCACTCAGCAGCAGAGGCGGAAAATGTGATTCTGAATGTGCGATGCTGACCTTCGGTGTCCACCTTTAAACTGTGGTGACTGTACAGATCGTCTGCGCTGCTGTGGGAGTCATGCATGAATCATTCACGTTTTAGAATTTGCAGCTTCTTTGCAGCGACTTTCATAATTGATGCTTTGTCGACTGTCATCGCAAAAATTTAGCCTTCATTACATAATATTACAGGAGTGTCAGCAGACATTGATGTAAATTGCAGCTTGATTGTTTAGTGGAAGCTCACAACCGCAAGTTGGTAATTCTAGTTTATTACCATATTCAGTGAATTTCAGCTAAGCTCACATAATGTCTGTATAATTAGTCCTAATACTCATCATCTCAGTGCACGGTCCTTCTGGCAGATCTTCTTATCTGTTGTGATTTAAAAGCATGATATTATTACGTATAGTGATGCATCATCATGCTGAGTTTTCTGTCTTTTGATCATAGTTTAAGATGTACAGTAGACCATTTTTCTTGCTATGTTTACACACATTACTGGACACAAAACATTTCATTACATCAGAAAACACTAATACGTTTAGAGCATTTTAAGGTTATGATGTTTTGAACTTTGGGGTTGTGGTAAGTTTTTTTTAAATAACAATAAATCAATCAATAAGTATTGATTAAAGATTGGGCTTTAAAATAAGTGAGTCTCTGAGCAGCTTGCTCAGTAGCCTGTGTGCCCTCATGAAAAAAAATGAAGTGCAGCTTGTTATTGTTGGTTATTGGACAAAACTACACGATGAGGAAACCTGCAGAACCACAAGCACAGTCACACCTCCACAAAACAACATTTTAAAAATGTCACATTAAGTAAAACTGAGTCAGCTTCAGTCTGTTTACTGTTTTTGTTTTGACTGTTCACACTGAATTGTCTCCGCTGTTGTAGTCCTACATCGACGAGGTGTACAGAGGTTACACATGGACTCCCATCAACGGTACAGATTACAGGTGAGCTCATGCGCTGGTATGAATCACAAATAGTAGCACAACCAGCTGTGGTCTGAGGAGGAGGCTGCAGGCACAGATTGATTCAACTTGTGTTTGTTTATTCATTCATGCCTCTCCATGTTGGGATGCCGCCACCTGCAGTCTGGGTCTGGTATTACCCCCTTACAATGAGTACTACATCCAGGCAGACCTGAGTGATGTGATGCTGCAGCTCCAGTGTGAGTACAGTGAGTCAGTTTCATTAAGATGCTACACAGAAATACAGACATAAAAGAAACCTCACCCTCCTTCTTTCTCTGTCGCAGATATGCAGTCGTTGCTGCCCAGCTCCTTTGAGTCATCAGGACACGTGTTTCTGGCTCCAAGGTGACCATCTTTATCTCTTTTGATTTCACTCTTCAGTGAAAGAGAAAGGTGCTTCTTTATGCTTTTGTCTCTGCAGGGAATATTGCAAGCGTCTGCAGCTCTCTGACAACAACACCCAGTTTTTGCAGAACTTCCTCTCCCTCATGCTGGACATCTCTCCAGAATCTGATGAGTGTGAGTGCGCAGTTTGGTAACATTAGACAACGTGTTGCAGACACACAGATGAGATAATTAGATTGTGTTTTTGTTGCAGGTGATCAAGGCCTCATCCACAACCTGATTTTGGATTCGAGGATCATTGGGCAGCTTGCTTCTCGTGTTTGGAAAAACAAGGACCTGAATTCGTGAGTCAGCTTGTTGCTGCTCTATTCTGTAAACATAGAAACCATCCAGCATGGCAGAACTCACTAGAGCTGACTGATGAAAATGAATTGTTACAGGTACGGCTTCCTGGCTGTCTTTGCATCCACAGATGGAGGAATAACACGAGTATTTCCCAACATGTGAGTGAGATTAAAATACTTACTTAATTCAAGTGTTAATATTAGCACAGGCACTCTGCTTTCAAACATGCTGTGATGTGTGTTTATTTTACAGAGCTGCTGAGTTGTGGGATGAAGATCCTGAACCGTTCAACTCTAATTTCTACAGACGGAGCCTCGACAACAGAGGCTACATGTTCAGGCCTCCGTTCAGATCCAGTGAGTAGTAGATTCACTTTCATGTGCCAGACTTCACTCACTCAAGTGAGACTTTGCTGCAGATGTTCATTAAAGCAGGAGTAGGTAGAAATTCCAGAGTAACCTTTCAGCATATTGCGAACCAAGTCGTCTGAGAGGAAAACAGAAATTTGCTCCTCCTCTTGGCTGTTTTAAGACTTTGACAGGAGACTCTGGCCAACCACATTTCTTTTTAGCAATAAAATGTAATTTCTATTGTTTTTTTTTCAAATATTTTTAGGATGATTCAATGTCAGAAAATCCTGCAAGAAAATGTTACTGTTCCAGGATCTGCAAACAGGAAAATTGAGTAATCATAAAGAGGGTTTACAATTATATGCAATACACATCTCCATATCGACATTTAGTGACCATATGTTAGCTCCATATGTCACAGTTCTGCACAGACCATCTTTTTGGGTTTTTTTATTTATATAGTTCATTGTTTATTGAGGGTGGGTTGTATCAGTGTATCGCCTACAGTAGATGACGGCCGGTTTCGGAGACGCAGACAGGACCAGCAGTGAAGCAGAGCAGTGAACTGCTGTTGACGGGGTCAGCAGCAGAACGTATCAGAAAATCAATAGCAGTTTAACCGTGCACTATATTTAGAATATTTCTCGCCGTGTTACCTTGGCGTCAGACTGGCCTGTCCAACTGGGAACTTAAGCAGTTACGAGGCTCGATCCAGAGCCAGCAGACAGAGTAGAGTCACACAATAACACAAACAAACAGATCAATCGAGGCAGAGGCAGAGGCAGACTCACGTTTTCTGCAAGAGTGGCGGCTTTGAAGAGAGCACTATAAAAGCTTCAGTGTTTGTCTCTCACATAATTCATTCATGAATACAGACAGTTGGGTTGTTTACTATTACAATATTCATAAAGAAACTCATTAGACTGCATGCCAGCCTGTTATCTACTCTGAGCCATGAGAAGCTGGCATGTATTCTCTCTTTCATGACTCAAGTGTGTGTCAGTGGCTTTTAAAAGGATTACAGCCTCGTTCTTTTGTCACATTATCAGCGATCCACTGTTTGTTTCAGTCCACTTGAGTTGAGATTGAAGCTCATTGTGGCTGATTTCAAAAGGCTGCATTATATCAGGTGCTGATGTGTTTGTGTATCCTGAACAGCTCTGGACGACCCAGTGGGAGCAGAAAACGGCACCGTTGGTATTGTGGTTAGTTCAGCTGTGGAGGTTAATTTAGGAGGCAAACTGCTCAAACCTGCAGGTAGGAAGAGTTTTTATGTTGTAAATCTTGAAATTAATGCTCCAGAATCTAAGATATTTTTCCGATACTTCTCTGTTCTGAACTGATTCTTGTCTTCTTCTGTCCCTGTTTGCTGTGGTTCTGTTTATGTCGTCCCTCAGTGGTCGGAGTGAAGCTGGACCTGGAAGCTTGGGTGGATAAATTTAAAATCCTGGCCAGCAACGTGTCGGACAGCCGACAGGGTTCACACAAGGTGCCGCACGATGTCACTCATTTCATTGGTCACCTGATTAGAGCTTAATTTACTCACATGGCCTCTTTTTGTTGAACAGTGTGGACCATCCAGAAGCTGTGAGATGGACTGTGAAGTGAACACAGACGTAAGAACTTTTCTTTACTCGACTCTCACTTAGCTTCACGATCAGTTTACACACCAGAACGGAGCTGCTGGTTTCTTCTTTCAGATGAAACCAACACTTGTTGGAGTGGACACGTCCAGTGTAATTAACAAAGTGCTGAATGTGTGTGATTATGAGAACCAGGGTGATTCAAGCTGTGAGCTCAACTTGTAGCTTATGCGATGGGACACAGTAAAAATCTTATTCTTCACCTGTAATTTGGTCACAGATTGATCCTCCATCCATCCATCCATTTTCTTCCGCTTATCCGGGGCCAGGTCGCGGAGATTGATCCTATAAATTTATATTTCATAATAGAGGCAAAAAAAGAAGAAAAAAATCAGCCTATGGAGTGAGATTGAGGATAATCAAGTTTTTTTTTAACATTATTTCTTCTACATGCTGACTTTTTAGTTACTTTTTAAATCCTTCATGCTCTCTATATTATGTAGGATTTGCCTGACATGCTTTAGCATTATATTTTTAGCAAATTTGGAGCAAATGTACAGTAGTAATAAATTATTTTATCAATCATCATTTAAATTTTAGCTACATAGTTTGAGACTAAATTACTTCTAAAAAGATATCTTCTGCAGCATATTATAATTTGTTTCAGATGTTTAAATATATATTCTACATTTGAGTAATATTTCCCAGAATGTATGAGGACATATTTCAACCTGAGATGACTTTCTGGTTTGTAAACTTGTCTCTTCTGTAAGATCCTGTTAAATTTTATGTACCTGACCGTTCCTGTCGTCTGTAGGACCTCCTCTGCTATCTCATCGATGACGGTGGGTTCCTGGTTATGTCCAATCAGAGAGATCACTGGAAGAAGGTTAGTGCGTTCTGCTCTTTTATGTTCGTCATCCGCTGTCTGCTTTAGAACAAAGTCTCCTTTAGTCACTGAAGTTTTCAAGTGACAGAAAGTCTAGACATAGAAATTCTTTTCTGTGTTTGTTGGATTCCCAAAAACGTTTTCAGGTTTTTTGACTCACTTGTCAAATGAATAAAACAAACATTGAAAAGGTTTATGTCAAGCTTCTGTGAGATGTGTGTTTTCCTAGATGCTTTCTTGAGCCCCCTGTGTTTGCGTCTCCTCTCATTCTGTCACAGATCGGCCTTTTCTTCGGCGACGTGGACCCCTACCTGATGCACGCGCTCTACAACAACTCCATCTTCTCTCGGCGACAGTCTTTCCACTACCAGTCTGCCTGTGAGCCCGTCAGCAGCAGCCACACCGGAGCAGCACCAAGGGGCATCTTTGTGGTACGATCAAGCATCTCTCCTATAGATTCTGGATTCTCTGACATTTAAACACTTGCTTCCCTCTCTAATTGTTCTCTGTTCCTGCAGCCGTCCATCGCTGACGTCCTGAGCTTGGCCTGGTGGACGTCCACGGTGGCATGGTGAGACTTTGTTTACTGCATTCAGATGACACCGGGGGCATGTGTGGTGTTCTCTGAAACAATCTTAACTGTGTCCAGACTTCTACAGAAGGAGGGTGATTTTAATGTTTCTCATGCTTGCCGTCTCACCCTCCGTTATTTTCAGCTCTGTGTTGCTGTAGCTGTGGCATGTGTTTGCTGTTATTTATTGATCCTTCCAGTATGAACTCTGGTCTTATCGTCAACATCTTTTTCAGGTCTGTGATGCAGCAGCTTATTTATGGCCTGGCCTACAACAGCTGGCTCTACCGAGGTGAAATAGTGAACTAGTAGATTGATTATTTTCATGTTGATTTAAGAAAGAAAACAGTGTTTTAATGTCATATTTATCTAGATGAATTTGTAGTATAATCAGCAGCCTGTTTACATTTTGGCATTCTGTTCTCCCCCAAACTTGTGTTGCCAGCTCTGAGTTCTCCTCATTAAAGATTCATTATGTTACAAGTAAACAAACAGTGTGTTCAAGCACAAGCAAACAGAAACTTTTGGGTTCATATATGTGCACAAAACCAGCTTGAATATAATTTAAAACAAACTATTAGAAATGGTCCTACACCTATAACGATGAGGTCTAAGAATAATGTACAGATGTCATAAATAGGTGGTTTAAATGTGCATGTTTCTTTCAGGTGATGTCCTAGTTGAAGGTTTTGAAACAAAAGAAAGCAGCTGTGTGACCATCCAAAGCCAGTTTTACTTCACAAACACCACAAACTCCTACAACGTGCTGCAGGACTGTGGAAACTGCTCTCGGTTTGTTTTTTTTGGAGAATCAGCAAAATATGTTTTACGGCGTTTGTGCTCTGAGGCCTGAGCTCTCCATATGGAGCTGACCAAATATCCATCACTGTCTCCTACAGGCTGTTCCACGCGAAGCGGATAGAAAGCACCAACCTGCTCTTTGTGGTCGCTGAGACGCTGCCCTGCAGCTCCTGTGAGATAGAGAGACTGACCCAGATCAGGACTGAGTGTATCCTTTCAGCACTCTGAAGTGCTTTCATTTCTGCTGAAGGTGGAAATCTCATCTGTCTTGTGTGGTGGTTCAGCTCACTGTTACCTCCCTTAACTGAAAAAATACACAGTTCAGGAGGAAAATCCATGTGAAGTACTGAGCAATGCACGATATCGTAAAGGCCCGACTTCCTGCTTTGACTACAGTGCCTTAGTAAGTGAATGCACAGGGAATTATATTTGTGGTTCAACCCTGAACTCTTATTGCGACACTCTGAGCATAAATATATTTAGACATAAACTACATCTCACAGAAAAACTAATTTTAGCAAACAGTAGTGTCGTCTCCACACAGTTGTCTGAGTATTACCGTCTGCTTAAGCACACAATATTTACATTTCTTACTCACAAAGTCCTAGCTCTTTGTGCTTATGAAAAAAAGAAGCAAAGCATATTGTTCCATTAAAGAAACCTTGAATCTCTAAATAAATTTGATTCATTCTTATGTGCTATGATTAATTTTAAAAGCAATTTACTTGTTTTTACAAGAATTACATTAAAGGTGAAAATCCATTTTTATTGTGTTTGTGTGAAGCTATATAGATTTCTGCCATTCCATAATCTTCCCCAATACTAGTTAACCTCCCAGTTTTACTTTAATAAGAATCTGACACGTGCTGTGTACCACCTGACCAATCAATAGTTATCTAGCTCAGACAGCGTGTTCTTCCTGAAGAAAGCAGGAACAGCAGCATCTGTTTGGTTTTCAGAGAAAAACAGCCTGTTTTAGAACAGAACTGAAACCAGGAGTTTTACATTCATCCATCATCTACACACCGCTTAATCCTCATTAGGGTCGGTGGGGGGCTGGAGTCTATCCCAGCTGAGTTAGGGTGAAGACAGAGGACACCTGGACAGGTCACCAGTCTATCACAGGACTACGCATAGAGACAAACAGTCACACTCACATTCACACCTATGGACAATTTAGAAACACCAATTAACCTCAGCATGCATGGAGAACATGCAAACTCCATACAGGAAGATCCCAGGCCGGGACGCAAACTGGGCATCTTCTAGGTGCAAGGTGACAGTGCTAACCACCAAACCACTGTGCAGCCCAGGAGATACACTGTCACGTTAAAATGAACCATCTTTGCAGTATTTTGAACTGAAAAACTGAAAGACGAGGCCACAGTATGGGAGCTTTAATAAGGATGTAGGCTGTGTAGCTGCAAAATGTCATGGTATTAATTAAAATTCTGTTTGTCCATGTTGCATAACTGAGCTAACTACTTAACAATAGCATCTTCATCGTTTGAATGAAAGCCTTTTTGCCTTCATGTGCTTCTTGACTCCCTAGTTAACCAGCAGTAACTGGAACAGAGATAAAAGCCAATTAGATATTATTGTTATTACTATGTGTTCTTGTTCTTTTGCAGTATTTTTTCCAATGTCTGTTATAGTTTTCTGTATTTTAAGCTGCATCCCTTGCAAAGCAAAAGTAAATATCACATGTAGAGTAGTGATAAATCAAGAGTAGATCAACAGACAGGAACCAGATGAGCCGCTGCAGCACAGAAGAAGATGCAGGTTTTTCTACAACACTCAGACCGGCTACAGTGTGCCTATGAACCGCACAACACTGCTGTATAATTAAGGATGGTGTAATTGCTCCGTATCGTGAGTAAAAAAAACAAACATATAAGGTTGATCTGACTGAAGTAATTATTATTTCGATGCACCACACACTGAGCTCGGCAGGTAACGTCAACCAAACACACCCACAATGTTACAAGACCATCAGGATTTTTGTCAGAAATAATTACTTCAAGCCATGATTTCTTTATAAAATAGGATTGTAAATGCTCAAAATGTCCCACTTGCATGTTCAGGATTGAGACACACGTTCTATATATGTAAAACAGAAACACATGCCAACCATTTGCCGATGAAAAAGAGGATTTACTGTGAACTCTCTTTGCAGGAAAACACGTCAGAGTGTGGACGGGGTCATTCTCTGCAGTCCTCTATAGGAGTCCTTCTCTTCATTCAGCTGGCTCTGCCTCTCTTTCATCTCTTACACGTACAAACACTCTGACATTTTTCATCTCTTTGGGTTTAGGCTCGGATCTACCGAAGGTCAGATCAAACAGCAAGTGCAAAATTTTTTGATCTGCAAACAGCTCACAGTGCATTGTGCTCGGAAAGAAAACCCTGGATCAGCTCTTAGTGTTCTTCTTTTTTTTTTTTTTTTTGCCTTATTGCTTATGCAGTCGTGGTGTTTCAGGGCTTGAGTGCAAAATGTAGGAAGGGGAATGTGTTGAGTGTGCATGCTGCTTAAACTAGGACAAGCATGCTTGAGTTTTTTTTTTTTCTTTCTGCACATTGGCTCAGCAACATCATCAGTCAAGTCAGGTAGCTGCAATGTACTTTTAAACAGGCCAATGAACAATCACCCAGCTGGAACGCACGTCAGTCACAATCTGACTGTGGTGGCGACATTCTAAAAGACCTAAAAACCTATTTGGGTTTGTTTGCTTTAAATACGCAGCAATGTTTAGAGCTTTTTACAAGTAAAGTTGCAAAACGACCTTGTAGAAATGTAGTAAAAGTCTTGCCAAAAAGTAAAAATGAATGAGAAAATACACTGAAAATATCCACACACAAATACTAATTTGGCAGCAGAACTAAATGAATATTAACAGCATTATAATGTAGTTTACATGTAGAGTCTTACATAGCCAAGTCTGGTCCTGTAAGACTGTGAATACCTGTAGAATGGTCTAACTGCACCTCATTGTCACTCAGCTATAGAGGAATAAACATTCTGGCATTTTCAACAGTTTACTGTGTAAATTCTGAAAGTGAAAGATAACTGGATTGATCACTTGAAGTACTAAAAGTTGCCCTGTGGGGTTTTCTGCTGCAGTTTCTGGAGACAATCAGTGTTTTACAACAAAAACACGTTGATTTCGTTCCCTTCCTCACACAGCATATGCAGAGCAGATCTTTTTAGAGTATAAACCTGTATTCTTTACATCCATTACAGCCATCTTCTCCCATATCGCCTGGGTATGGTGTGCCTGCATGTAAGAACTAATACAAATGTGGCTCTGTAGTGCTTCTAGTGGTGCAAAACTCCACAGGGTAACTTTAACGCTACGTTCACAATGATACGCTCTCATTTTGAATTAGTCTTTAGGGTTGGTTGTTTAGGTGCAAAAAATACTACGGAGGAAGAACAGTAATGGCAGAAAGTAAGAGTGGAGATTTAACTGCACAACAGCTCAGTTGTTCTCCATATTTAACTAACCTCTGGCAGTCAAGGCTGATGATTTTGTTCTCTTTCAGAAAACGTTCACATGATAACAGCCCAATAAATGAAACAACAACTGATTCGACCCAGTCAGGAAGTGAAAGTGGGTGTGTCTGTCATAGTATCCAACAGGCTTTTTTTCTGTCCATCCAGAGTTTTCAAACTAAAACGAGGTCAGCATTGTTTCCAAGAGTTTGCATAATAGGGATCCTAAAATACAGGAGCAGTGCAGATAGTTGGCATAAACTTACCAGAAGTTCTGCGTTTTAAAATGGAAACACATTATTGTGGGTGTAGAGGTTGAACTTCATGCATTCAGGTAAAATAGACACAAGAGTTACTTCTCAATGCTCCATTTGCTAGCTTTTATCCAGACGAGCTCAGTGATTGGACAAACAGCATCAAGTTTGTAACGATGGTAGTGAGATTTTTTAAATCTTTCGTCACTACCTTGCTGCAGAACTTTGAATATTCAGTCATTTATGTGGATTTTTAGCTGTAGACGTATCACCGTTGACGTGTTCTGGATGCCAAACCTGAGTAATTAACTGCGGTCCAAGATATTCACACAGGCAGAGGACAGTTTGAAATCATGCACAGCCTTGAAAATGTAAATAAAAATAGACTGAATATGCTGCTGGATGAGCTTCAGACTACCACCCGCAGTTTGCTTAGATGCTGCTTGTGGCAACTTGCTTTTGTTGGCTTAAAATAAATCTGCTGGGCCTGTTTTCATTTGCATGTCGAGTCCTGGCGGAGTGTCTTTGCACACACAGTACTGGAGCTCCTGTTTTTACACGATGGTAGATCCGGGCCTTAACCTCACATTCACTTCAGTGTCTTTCAATCCACCTCTGACTTTTGCCAAGACAGTTTTAGCACTATAAATTATATCATACATGACAGGACCCTGAATGATTCCCTCTGCTCTCTTGTGCTCTGTCTCTTATGTCTTTAAACCCAACCAGATTTTAAACAGAACTTTGATGAAAAGTTCACTTTTTTTTGCCCGACAGCTTTTTTTCCAGAGCACTTATGAGACAAGAGATGAGAAACGCCAAATGGATGAAAAGCACCAGTGACTTTTCATGACACATATCAGCGAAGAAACATCCGTGAGGTTTCATTGTGATGCAGGATTGTTAAAGTCGAGGTTTGCTTTGTTGAAATGCTTCCACAGATGCTTGGTTTGATCTTGAAATGCTTCCAGTTGAGTGAGATGTGGTCCAAGGATGTAAAATCTAACAACAGACGGCCAAAATCATCCAACATTAATACGTAGATTTTGTGAAGTGGTCGTGCATCCTTGGTGGGCTACAATATGTTGTAACACTGCACAGTGTTTAGTGCAATAATGCTATGACCATTGGAGACTTTATTCTAGCCGTAATATTCGATTTATGATCACAAGAGAAGTGATTTAAAAGCAGTGTTATCGGTGTCTAACAGCACACAATGTGCAGAAGTTACTGTGTGGCCAATATGTTTTTAAACATCTGTTGTTTGGGAAGCTCTTTGTTCTTTTTTGTATCTTGTATTGCCACTATTTGTTAAATCTGAATTTATGCACTTATGTATGCTTCTGTATGGGGAATGTAGCTTCTGAACAGCTTTCGGTGTTATCAATATGTTATCGATGTGTGATGCTTTTGGATCCTCTGTCCAGTTTCCCCTGATGTCTCACTGAATATGATGATTCACTGTGGCAGAACATTTCTGTTTTATCATGTATACGACACCAAGGAGAGAAATCTGATGCAACAGTTGCAAGAAATGATGCATTTAAACATCAGATTAATTTGCAGAATTGATTTGATTCAGTTAAAAACTGACCCTGTAACTCAGATTAATGACATTTAAATGGGCTGCAATGATTTTATTTTTGATTTTAGATGCTGATTAACCTGACAGTTTGTATTTTCAATTATTTAATTTGCCATTTTGTCTTTAAATCAAGTTTTAAAAAAAAACACACACATAAAAATAACAAAAAGCAACCCATCTCAGTTTCTCTGATTGCTGACATCTAACATCTGAAAATAATAATTAATTTGACATTAAAATGAAATATTTTCTCACTGGAAAAATGTGGGCGTTTCTGGATTAATTAATTATTCAGATTCAGAATTGATTAAGTGTCAGTTGCCTAATTTGTTACCAGTGGTTTCTGCTCTACATACAGTATGTTTTCTGTGTAAATGTTTGCCACCAGAAAAGTTCATTTACTGTTAAGGCTTCTTTAAAATCTCCTTTCCCTCCTGACGTCATTCTGCACAGTGAAGCTCAAACATCCTAGAGCAGCAAAAGGAGAAACATATTTCAGAGCGACATTGAGGAGGTCGGTGTATACATGATAAAATCCAGAAAACCATTTCCCACAGTGATTCATTCAGTCGTGTGTTTTTGTGTTCTCCGTTGATCCGGTCGCAGAGTTAACGGGGGATATTTTTAAAAAGCTTTTTTGACAAACTATTTGTAAACCGCTGTTTTTCTCCGTCTGCCTGGTGTTCCGCCCTGCAGTGCCTTGTTGCACTCGTCTTTTTGGATGGCAGGAACATTTGGATCTTAGATGTGGACATTGATCCTGCAGGCCTTGGAAGGGTTGCGACGGTTCAGCTCTGAAAGGACTTCTCAGTCAGAGAATCTGAAAAAGATGCTCTTCATGAACTTAGGAGACACTTTTAAATGGAGCACAGTTGTGAAGGAGCAGCTGGCCTCCCCTCCCGCCTTCTCGTGGACACATGTTTGTCAAAGGAACCCTGCTGCCCTCCTGCTCCGTGTCGTTTATCTCTACACTGTGGTTCAGCCTCGAATCAAAGCACAGACACTGTCCATTTTCATAGATTTCTACTTCGTCCCATCTGCTCACTGTATATCCTCTATTTGACGCCTGTCGGAAACATGTACTTTCAGTTGGGACTGACTGAAATGCGTGAATGTTTATGTACAGTGAACCTACTGTTTGTGCATCTCTGCCGTACCCGAGCATGGCGGGACCCAGAGAGGCAGAATTAAAGCTCAACACTGATCGAAGACCTCAGCACCAACACTGCTTTCAAGAAAACGGACAGACAACAGACAACAGACCTGCCACACTACCTTCAGGTCGTTTTGCATTATCAAAACAGCACAGTGGAGGAAAGACGTTTTGTGGAGCTCTTTATAGCCAGTACAGTACAATATATTCCTACTATTGAGGTCAGTGTTGTAGTTTTTGTTTAAGACTTACTGGTATTTATTTGCATGATATTTTGAACATTTACAGATTTGTGTACATAGTCTGATGGATATTTTACATTCCTGTCCGCATCCGGCTCCCCAGCTCCGTCGGGGGGGAAGCGATTGTGTCCTCTGGGGTCATTTCCGGTGACGTGGAGGCCGACGACGAGCTCTCTGCTGTGTTTGAACCAATGAAGCTGAAAGTTTGACTTCAGTGAAGCCCAAAGTAACTGTCAGTGTTTGCAACTTAGGTCTCTTGCAGCAAGAAAAAGCACACATGAGTTTAGAATCATGAGCAACATACTGCCTGATTGATCTTTATTCATTTGTTTAGGAACAAAAAAAGGGTCTCCAAGTGATATAAAAACATGATTTATGCATTTAAAGGCTGTACAACGAGCAAATAAGGCAGTGGCATGTGTGGGGACGCCCCTTTATTGATTAACTTTGTTTCTGTAGTAGATTTAAGTGTTGCTTTTTTCATTTCCTTCTGGTTTATTTGATATATTTATTGATTTGGGTATCGTGAGTAATCTTTGTATTAAACAGAAAGGAACTGAATGTGTTTGAAGCTTGCGTGAGCACAAGAAGCAGTTTACAAGAAAAATAGCAAAACAGACAGAAATGACTTCTATATCCTGTACGTCTCTGTCCTTTGATTTACTGAGTATCCAACGATGAGAATGTTCACGTTTTTGCTGTAACTTTTGCTTTACATTTTGCTGACGTTGTTGTTTACTCGGGACAGTTTCCTCTCTTTGTGCCAGTCTCCAAACGCCACCTCATTTTTGTACAGACAATGTGAAGCAGTCAGCGGAAGATGAAGGCCAACTTTGTAAAGATTTTGTCAGTCACATTACAGAATGGATATTTAAATGTTTATATCTTTGGTGATTAAATGCTATTGATATTTTTCACTTCAGCTCTGAATGGTTACTGTTCTTAATATAGCCTGTGAGTCAAGTGTGGATTTATCGCATGTCAAGAGGTTTACTACAATATCTTTGTAAATAACTTTCAATTTAATTTTTGCTCAATTGTACTGTATATATAATATTTAGAAGTATCTTTCTCTAAAAATGACATGTAGTGTTTGGTTATAGGCGGCCATCTTGATTTTAGCCCTAAAAAGAACAAAAATGTCAACTGTGATACATGCAATTATTCATTGACCTGAGCAGTTATTATAAACAGGGGCGGATCCAGATTAATTTTAGTGGGGGGCACAGGGGGGTACAACAGATATTTTGGGGAGGCCACCAGAAAGTTGTAAGAAAAAATGAAAGCTGCTACTGACCTCTTAGTTTTACAAAGTATTTTTCATGTTGTTTTGTTTTTGGCTCCGTAGGTCATATACAGCTTTCCTACTGAAAGCTGTATATGACCTTTTCATTTTGGACTGCTAACATTCAAATTATGATGGACTTGTTTCCTTGTTTATGTGAATTACAACATCATTAGCTGCAGTATCTGCCTGTTATGTAAAACTGGTAAGCTCAAAGACAGTATCCTGAGGGCAATTAAGTGACAAATATTGAGCAAGAACAGCACTATATACAACCCTGTCAAATTCCACTTCTTAGAATGTTTACTGCCAATTATCACACCTAAAATTAGAAATAATATTCTGTACTTTTAGCAACAAGTTCTCAGCTGTTAACCAGAAACATCATAGGGTTCTGAATACTAATCAGCAGGGGCGTCACTAGGTTTTAAGGACGGGGGGGCTTAGCCCCCAGGAGATGCACAGGATGTGAGGGAATGTTTAATTGCACAAACAGCTAACAAAAACTGAGGAATTGCTTTTCCACTTTTTGGACAGATTTAGATTTATTCAGAGATACTTTACTGTGTAAATGTTTTAGGCCACGGTGGCCATGACTTTTGCTCTCAACACAATAATTCAGGGCTGCCAACTTGTGACCAGACCTTAGAGTGAGATTTGGTTTGTGTGTGATGCTGGGGGCCCTCTCCCAGAAAATTTTGAAAATTATGGATCCTATTTCCTGCATCCTGGTGTATTTTAAGAGCATTTTGTTAAAATGTTATTATAGAGATAACATTAATGGATAAAAAAAAAACCCCACTGAGCTTCATAAAAGAAGAAAAAAACCCAGAGCAACGGCAGGCAGTATTGAAAATGGTTCTTCGTGTAAAATATGGATGAAAGTTCTGTGGCTGGATGAGCATAACACATTTCAGTATTTTCCATAAATATCTGCATAAGTGAAATAACTCCAGCAACCACTTTGTAACATTTGTTCTGGAGGATTCTAATGCACTCAACAGCTTCAAGTTGACCACATCAGCCAACTAAACAATAAAAAGTGCTGAAGCAAAAGCAAAACATATCTTCATAAGTTAAATTACCCCTTCACCAAACAGAATTACAATCAGACACTAAACTCTGTCCCACAGGAACAGGATGACATGGACTGAAATCAGGACTAAAGCAGGTCTGACTGGACCTCACAGGAGCAGGGTGAATAACTTATTAACTAGGCTCAAAAATAAATAATAGAGACTGTAAACTCAGAATAAATGGCACAACTGTAAACAGGAACAGGAAAAGAACAGGCAAAAATGAATTCTTGTGAGCCATGTTGTCCTCCCTGGTGTCCTGTTTCGAAGCCTTGATTATCTCTGGGGTGGGTTCTCATTTATGGCACGGCTCCAAACCAGCCATATTAATAGTCATAACAGAGGAGACTGTTCCCTCTAGAGCCAGACTGTTCCTGGTCTTAGTTCAGTCCAACCAGTGAAAACAGAGCATCATAGAAGGTATATATATCTATATATATATATATAGATAGATATATATAAGGTATATATACATAGAAGGTCATATTAGGTCCAAAACTAGCAAAAGATGCTAGTTAAGGTTCCATCATTGGAACAGCAGCAAAACCAGAAAACCAATGTTTTCATTCCATTAATTTGCCACTCAATGTGCAATCTGAAAGTTTCATTTTCTGTTTACATTTAAATTGTGCACAATTGTAAATGTAAATTTGCAATGATTTTTTTTTTTTTTTTTTTGGGGGGGGGGGGGGGGGGGGGCGCACACGTAGTGGCCAATCAGATAACACACCCACCACCCCCACGAAAGATCCGCCACTGACTGTAAGGATGTGTTTTGGACATCTTATTTTGACAGTGAACATGTGCTGTGAAAGCACAAAAATCTCTAAATTAACCAGAGCATGAAAAAAACTCCTGTACCTCCCTTTAGTGTGTTACTTTTAAAAAAAAGAACTATATTTACATTTTCATCACAGTTTTAAGAGAGGTGTTTTGGAGATCAGCAGTAACCTTTGACCTCTACACTGCTCAACCTCAGAAGAAATGAGGAAAAATGTTCAGTTTGTCTTTAGGTTTCTCTCCAGGTAGGAGCAGGAATGTCAGTGAGCTTCTGAGAACATTAACAGTGTCCTGACACTAAAGGTTTACAACGCAGCAAACCGCAAAATCTGCTGCATTATGGGTCTTATCACGTCAGTACATTCCAGCGAGCAGCTCTTCCCTTATCTAATGCTGAGCAGGCCCGTTTCTTTGTCAGCTGTTGGGGATTAAAACGTGAATTTTTGGCAGCCTGGCCGAGGACCAGGAAAGAAATCCAAGAGTGGAGCAGCCAGCGAACCATTCCCAGTGTCAGTCAGCGAGGATATATTATGAAGCAGTGCGCTGAGGTCTTCAGAGGAAACACGATAGGTCACCAACACTGAAAACCCTGGATGGGAGTTATGGGATGTTTTGGCTTCTATCATTCAATCACCCCAAAGTCGTGCCGGCCAGCTGCTCTCAGTAGTCTTGTTTGGACAAGTGATACCTTCTATCCAGCAGGCATGGTGCCTCGTTATGCAGCTTAAAGAGAAATACAGCGACTGATTTAGCTCTGATATCAGACCATCAGTGTTTGGCAAAGCAGTTTGAGTCCTATTGTCATTTTCATAAATCACACTGGATTTATCCAGCAGAGCTCTGAAGCCCGTTGCTCATAAAGTGAACATAAGAGACACAGAACACATGAAGCGTTGAGGGAAGACCAGGGAGGATCTAGATCAGCTGCAGAACTTCTTTCTGGGTAAAACTGCTTCTTATTACATACAATCAAAGAGGAGAGCTAGAATCTAATGTAGCATCTGATGTGTCTACACTTTTGGTTGGTTTGTCATTTTTACTCATACAAATATAATGATTGGTTTATATATATATATATATATATACACACTAATTGTACTTTGTTACTCTTCTGAAGGCATGTCTGATTTAAACTGTGCAATAATGTTCTGTTAGTTGCGCTTAATGCTGTTAAATCTGCTAAAAATTTTACCTCTTTACTTTTTGTCCTTCGAAATCTGAGATTCTGTCAACTGAGTGGGCTGATGACTAACCAGGTGTTGTAGAAGTAGACCGATGGAGAGATTCAGTGGCTGTTGCAGTGTGTTTTTTTGTGTGATATAGTTCCTTATCAGGGGCTCAGAGCAGAGTTTAAGCTTAAACAGGGTTTAAGATAAATATCTTGTAATGCATCACATTTGGCTGTGGGCTATTATTTCTACATAAGAAATAAAAAGAGACAAAACGCAGCAGACAAGAACTCATAAAAGGCTGCCTCTTGTGACTGCAGTGACGAGGGACCTCCAGCAATAACGCAGGATTATAAAGTGTCTGACTCACATATATTCAGGGGTAGACAGGTGCAGCAAGATTAGCAGTGGGAGGAGGCCGCTGTCACTTTTTACTATGTTAATGAAAAAGCTCCCTAAAGATGAAACACTTGTTGAATGCTTTGCCCCAAAGGATTTCTGTAATTTGTTTTTCATTCTTTGCTGTCAGGCAGAGCAGCGATGCAACACAGCCCACTTCAAATGATTAATGTCAAAAGAAGATGCTGTATTTACCACACTTGGTCTGTTCGAGTTGATTTATGGGAGCTATGATCGTTAAAAATCATGTGTTGAACACTTTAGCGCAGGCAGAAATGTACTGTGCTTAGGTTAAGGCAATGTGGTTTTGTTTTCAAAGGTTTACAGTGAAGCCACCAGTTTTCTATAAGTTTAAATAAGTCTTCATCCAGCTGACAAGACCTCCAGAAGTTAAATTCCCTCTCTGGTTATTAATTAAACCTCTACAAACTCTTCTCTGGGAATCAAAGTTATGTATTTAGAAGCTTCTTCTTCCATGGATGTAATCTCTTTCATTCCAGTTGTAATACTGGAGTAATTCAGTCACACATGTTCAGACCAGAAACCGATTCTGAGGAAGAATAAGGACACAGAAAACCCAAATCTGTAACTTAACGGGGTTGATCTGAATCTGTTTTTTACACTGTCAAATGCTTCGCCATGGTGTTGACTGCTTGTTTTGTTCATCATGTTTCTTCCAGCATATTAAACAAAACGATATTGGCATGTTAACAAGGTGGAATATTTCCTAAAGCATCAAAACTGTTGGTTTTGTCTCATCACAAAAACAAAACATTTTGGTCATAAAAATGTGATGAAGGTTCACATGCCTGAAATGTTTTAACTAAGGATTTCATGCATATTGTCACTTTATCCTGTGCATATTTTTCCACTGTGGCTTTAATGCTGTCTCTGCCTTATAAACTAATGTAGTTCTACACATCCTGTAGAGGGCATGGAGTCTATATCAGCTGACATTGGGTGAGAGACAAGAGACTCCCTGGACAAATCATCATTCCATCACAGGACTAAAATAAAAAGACAGACAACTGTACATGCTCATTCTCACACCCCAGCCAATTTAGAATCACTGATTAACCTTCCATGAATGTCTGCAGACTATATTGGAGACGACATGCAAATCCTTCTTACAGAGAGGCAACAGTGCTAATCGCAACACTGCCAAACCCACTAAATAAATGTCATAAGAACATGATGAAAAAGGTTGAAAGCATGTAGTAACATGAATATTGATGGCCTAATTCTGTTTTTGTGTGTTTTTGATGTAGATTCTCAATCCAGTCTGAGCAGCGGAGCACCAAAACGCGACAACAAAGACTGTGAAGAGATCAAAAACTATGCATGCTTGTCTTTTCTTTCAGCCAGCTGGTAGTATTTTGTTTGTGTGGTACAAAGAAAACTTTAACGGCAGCACACTGGCAAAATAATTTATTGAATGTAGATCTACAACATTTAAGGAGAGAATATCAATGAAAGATCATATTTTATGATTCTCATTCGGTTCTCTCATAGAGGAGACAACTTATTCTTCAGCCTCCTTTGCCTGAAAGACACAGAAAAACATAATAAATGACCTTTGGCCTGTGAGAGGACTGATGTCAGAGACAAAATTCTGTCATTAGCTTTCATTTGGACTATTTAAGATCAAACTTGAATTCAAATCCACACACAGCAACACAATGTAACACTGATTCCCTTTATAACGAAGTGCACAAACAAGTTATCTTTATTGCTTTTTGTGCATTATTCTACACCTGTACATGTGAAAGGTGTGCATATGGTCCACAATATCATCTTATATGATAAGTCTTGTTTTTTACTATACTTCATTATTATCTAGCTGCTTTACCAGTAGATTTCTCCAGTAAGGGACCAATAAAGTTTAGCTTAACCCAGTCGTGTGTTAATGTAACTCATTAAATCTGTTATGTTGATGAAGGTTAATGCTTGAGTTTTATGCATGACTTACTTTTCCAATTTCCCGACTCTTTGCCCTCAGCTTGTTGACCTGAGACTCAGCGATGTCGGCACGCTCCTGAGCTTCCTCCAGTTCGTGCTGAACCTTCCTGAGCCTCGACAAGTGAGTGTTGGCCTGCTCCTCCTGTCAGAGAGTTCAACCCTTGAGTTAACATCCATGAACACGAATGGTAAAGACTCAGTGATTCTGGTAATAACAGTAAAAATTACCATGTGATTTCAAGCAACTGTGGATGAGACAATATAGAGAAAAGTTGAAGTAAAGATGCATGCATGTAACTCACCGCCTCCTCAGACTGTCTCTTGTAGGCCTTAACTTTCAGCTGCAGTTTGTCCACCAGATCTTGGAGTCTGCTGACATTCTTCTTGTCCTCCTCAGTCTGTGGTCACATTAATTGAGAAGAAATTAATTTTTCATGTACTTTCAGCAGTAGACTGTAGCATTCAAATGGAAAACAAACCAGCTTCCTACCTGATAGGTGAGCTCCTTCACTCTTCTCTCATACTTGCGGACACCTTTGACAGCCTCCGCTCCACGTCTCTGCTCACCTTCAACTTCAGCCTCAAGCTCGCGCACCTGACATATGAGCAGTGCATGAGTGTATTAGTGGGAGTTTAACGCTGACAAAAGTTGAGATCACACTGGCAAATAAATTTATCTTTTCCCCAGTAAAGGAATGCAGCGGCAAACAAAAAAGAACTTTTACAAAGTACACATACCCTAGCCTCCAGTTTCTGGAGCTGCTTCTTGCCGCCCTTCATGGCCAGATTTTCAGCTTCATCAAGGCGGTGCTGCAGGTCCTTCACCGTCACCTCCAGGTTCTTCTTCATCCTCTCCAAGTGAGCACTGGTGTCCTGCTCCTTCTTCAGCTCTTCTGCCATCATGGCAGCCTGCAAATTTTAAAGAATTTGTATTGACTCAGCTATCAGAATGCTTTATTTGGTGGAGAAATGTCTACTGCAACGGCATGCATCAGGATGACTCACATCAGTGATGGCCTTCTTGGCTTTGTCTTCAGCATTTCTTGCTTCCTGGACAGAATCTTCCACTTCACCTTGGATCTGGACAAGGTCTGCCTCCAACTTCTTCTTTGTATTGATGAGGCTGGTATTCTATTATAAAAGAAGCCACAATGAAATGTCCTGTGTTCAACTAAAGAATAACAGCTACATTTTTTAGCCTTAAAGACTACCTGAGAGTGCAGCAGTCCCACGCGCTCGCTGGCATCCACCAGCTCCTGCTCAGCGATCTTACGGCCTCTCTCAGTCTGCTCCAGGGCAGTTCTCAGCTCTTCAATCTCAGCCAGCATCAGGTTGTTCCTGCGCTCCACCATTGCAACCTGTTCCTTCATTTCATCCTGACTTCTAATGGCTTCATCAAGGTGCAACTGGGCATCCTGGATTGCAAAACATCGAAAGATATCAGCAAAGGCTTTCAGCTGCTTTTAGAGAGCTGAAACTCTGTCCCAAATCTTTGTGTTTGTACCTTAAGCTGTCCCTGCACATTTCTCAGCTGTTTCTGGGCTTCAGCTGCCTGGCGGTTGGCATGGCTCAGCTGAATCTCCATCTCATTGAGGTCTCCCTCCATCTTCTTCTTGATTCTCAGGGCATCATTCCTGCTCCTGACTTCAGCATCCAGAGTGCTCTGCATGGAATCAATCACTCTCTGGCTGTTCCTCTTGATTTGCTCCATCTCCTCGTCCTTCTCTGCAAGTTTCCTGTCAACTTCACTCTTGACTTGGGTGAGTTCAAGTTGAACACGGAGAATCTTAGACTCTTCATGTTCCAGGGTAGCCTATGAACAAGTGTAACCTTTATCAGCCACAGCGAATAACATCTTTTTATTAAAAAATACAGAAACTGAGTCATGCTGAAGAAAAATTGTTCATGTCTAACACCTTTGCAGGATAAGTCTCACAGAGATATCCTGTAAAACTCTGTTTATTTTTTCAAATGTGTCAACAGAATCAAGGTTATAAACTGTACAATTCATCTTTTAAAGTATTTTAGAT
Organism: Acanthochromis polyacanthus; assembly: GCF_021347895.1. NCBI lineage: Eukaryota > Metazoa > Chordata > Actinopteri > Pomacentridae > Acanthochromis > Acanthochromis polyacanthus. Next base: position 12,720,199 of record NC_067117.1, on the reverse strand, counting down.
CATGCACCTAGTCTTTATATTGCCAATAACATTTAATTGCATTTGGAAAAAGTAGTTCTGTTCTCACTGTAACTATGCATTAGCAGGTAGAGTTCAGCTTTACCTCAGCCTCCTCCAAAGCAGTTTGGATTTCTGTCTTCTCACTTTCCACTGTCTTCTTTCCCTTCTCAAGCTCATGGATTGTCTTACCGGTCTCGCCAAGCTGCTCACTCAGGTCTGAGATCTCCTCTGTTTTGCGGTAGATCATCATTGCAAAGGCATAAAAAATGTCAGATTTAGTAATTAAATAATCAACAAACATAACCTCTGTTCCATTGTTTTGGTAAAAGAAATGACTCATCAACATCATGAACAGCTGTCTTACGTTGCAGGTTCTTGTTCTCTCTCTTCAGGGTCTCCAGGTGGTCCAGAGCTTCTTCATAGGAGTTTTTCATTTTAAACAGCTCAGTGCTTAGTGAGCGAGCCTCCTTTTGAGCTCCCTCAAGCTCAGCCTGGCTCTCTTCATACTTCTGCTTCCACTCTGCAAGAACCTAAAGGTACAGAAAACTAAGTTTTGATTTTTTTTTATATACTGTCACAAAGTTTACTGTGGCTGTACACAAAATACTGTACCTTGTCAAAGTTCCTTTGCTTCTTGTCAAGGTTAGCAGCCAGAGCGTTAGCTCTCTCCACATCGATCATCAGGTCCTCCACTTCACCCTGCAGTCTCTGTTTAGTCTTTTCCAGAGAGGCACATTTTGCATTCACAGCCTCGATGGATTCCTCTGCATCCTGAAGACGCTGGGCAAGCTTTTTCCTGCAAAAAAGATTATCAGGAGTCACAGAATTAATGCCAGACAATCAAACAATGTTAGACTTAATTCCACTCTACATCTCTAAACAAGATAGTGTTTTCAGTTCCTGAATTTGTCATTGGTAGCGTTCATGCTAAGTTAATCTGAAAACTTACTTTGCCTCCTCCAGCTCCTCAGTGCGCTGAATAGCATCAGTCTCATATTTGGTTCTCCACTGAGCCACCTCACTGTTAGCCTTGGACATGGAACGCTGCAGCTCAGCTTTGGCCTCCTGCTCCTCCTCAAACTGCTCTCTGAGCAGGTCGCAGTCATGACGAGCTGATTGAACAGCATGAGCCAGGGCGTTCTTGGCCTGTAAGCCAAATGAGAGCCAGACAAATCTTAGACACCATCAAACAGCCGTTGTCACTGTGATTAGCTTGCTGTTTTAATAGACGGTTACCTTAACTTCCTCCTCTATGTGCCTCTTGAGCTCTTCAATCTGCTGAGTGTAAGCCTGTTTGCCTCTGGTCAGCTGAGAAACAAGAGCTTCTTTCTCCTCCAGCTGACGTGTAAATTCACCTAATCAAAGGTATTAATTAGCACATTAATGGATTAATGATGCCTATTTTTCAACTGAAAAGAAGAAATTCAAATACTCTAAACCTTAAACTTGTGTGTTTACTATGCTGTAACCCTAAGACGACGGTCTGAAACAACACATCTCTCTATTTTGCACTTACAAGATGTAAACTGTGTCTGTAAAAATGTCCTATGCTGCATACAAAAACAGCCTAGAAACTAAAGAGTACAGCTTGAGATCTTGCTACTGGTGGTGCTTTGCCACATTTAGGACACACCTGTAAGTGATGCAGATTTGGCAAAGAACAAAGAACTTGTAAAGTGAGGTTCTTACCGTTTTCAGTTTGAAGCCGTGCTTTCTGTGCACCAATATCATTCAGCTGACGAACATTCTCATCATTCTTGGATTTGAGCTCACTCAGCTGATCTTCTAATGTCCTGCACATCTTTTCAAGGTTTCCCTGATGATAAAAAGCATCTATGAGTGAAAAGAAAAAGAATACAATTTATTTTCACCTCATGAAAATGTAGCACTCTCACCTTGGCTTTAGCGATAGCCTCCATGTTACTGCTGAGGTCATCGATCTCCATTTTGTATTCGCTTTTCTCTTTCTCCAGCTTCTGTTTGACTCTCTGGAGGTTATCAATCTGTTCTCCCAGCTCTGCCACACTGTCAGCCTGCTTCTTGCGGAGAGTTGCAGCGGTGGCTTCATGCTGCAGGGTGGACTCTTCGAGATCACGACGCAGCTTCTGAAACTCGGCCTCACGCTTCTTGTTCATCTCAATCTGAGCCGCAGTTGCTCCTCCAGCTTCTTCCAGCCTCTCACTGATCTCCTCAAGTTCCCTGGAGAGATCAGACCTCTGCTTCTCCACCTTGGCCCGAGCAGCTCGCTCAGCCTCGATCTCCTCCTCCAGCTCCTCAATACGAGCCTAACAAAACAGAAGGTTTGAGTGGAAATGTTAAATTGTTGAAGATATTTCAATGTTCTGTAGCTACAACTGATGTTTCTAATTATACCTGGAGCTCCTTTATCTTTTTCTGTAGCTGCATTCCAAGAGACTGCTCATCCTCGATCTTACTCAGGAGCTGACTGATCTCAAAGTCTTTTCTTGAGGGAGGAAAGGAGTTCGGGCAATATTAAAGTTTTGCTTTAGTCAAGCCTGTTTTACTGTTTATGGACAGATGCATTCTTATCCTTACTTCTTGATTTTCTCTTCAGACTGCTGCTTGTCATTCTCCAGATCCATGATGGACTCCTGGGCCAGTTTAAGATCACCTTCAAGCTTCCTTTTGGCTCGCTCAAGGTCCATACGGAGCTTCTTTTCTTGCTCCAGAGAACCTTCAAGCTGTGGACATAGATGATTCATAGTTTAAGAAAAGGTTTTTAGTCTATAGTTGGTATTTTCAAATGTATTTTGGAATACTCACATCATCCACTTGCTGCTCCAGCTTGGTCTTGGCCTTCGTCAGAGTGTTGACTTTGTCTTCCTCTGCTTGCAGGTCATCGAGGGTCTGCTGATGAGCCTCTTGGAGGGCTTTCTTCTCTTTGGTCAGTTTGGCAATGGTCTCATCTTGAGAAGTCATTTCCTCTGTAAGGTTTTTGACCTATAAAAGTTGACATTAATTTGAGGCAACACCAAGCTTTTATCTATGCCTTATAAAAATATCATCTTATTCAAAACAAGTCTTATAACCTTGTTCTCAGTGGCATGTTTCTCCTTTTCCACTTTGGCCAGGGTGAGCTCCAAGTCATCGATGTCTTTCTTTAACTCAGAGCACTCGTCCTCCAGCTTCCTCTTCTTTGCAGTCAGCTCAGCATTGATTTCCTCCTCATCCTCCAGTCTCTCAGCTGTCTCTTTGAGTTTAGCCTCGAGCTGGATTTTAGCTTTAATGAGCCCCTCACACCTTTCCTCTGCATCAGCGAGGTTTTCACCTTCCTAAAAGTGAAGGTAAGTTTGTTACTTCATCAAACTAATCATTTCAAACAGCATAATTTGTCGACAAGTGCATGCAATGTGGTGATCAAACTCACAGACTGCACTTGCAATAGTAAGTCATTCTTCTCCTGCAGCAGAGAAACCATTTTTTCTTCAAGTTCTTTCTTCTTCGACAGAGCCTTTGTTAGATCATCTTTGGTCTTTTCAAAGTCTTCTTTCATTTGGGCCATCTCCTTCTCAGTCTCTGCACTCTTCAGCAGAGGTTTAATCTTGAAGTACAGCTTCATCCATGGCCAGGTTTTGACATTCATGAATGAACGGATGTTGTACTGGATGGAGAAAATAGCCTCTCTGATAAGAAAAAGAAAACAGTTGTTGGTAAATGTTCATTGTATAGGAAAATTTACAGCCTTGAAAAAAAATGCTTTGAAATTCTGACAGCAGCAACAACTACTACAACCCTGGGCTGTACGCTGCTTCTCATGCTGTGGGATTAACCTTTGTTGCAGCTTGTACAAATCTGGATGCGAGTCCCTATAAATCAGGGGCCACAAACTGCTACCAATTAAGATATTTGTTGCAGTTACTCCTTCTGTTAAAGCTGTTATTTAATGTGTGTTAATTACGTACCTTTAAACAAACCAATATCAAATTTGGTGAAACAGTTTCCACCTGAGTGTTATCTTTGTTACTTCCCTTACCTCTGGAGAGGTGGGGCCTAACAGTAACAGACAGACAATTTACCTCCTCTCCATCATCTTGACAAACTCGCATCTCATGAGGAAGCCTCTGCAGACAGCCTGAGTCATTGTGACCAACTCAGCAAGTTTTTCATCTCTCATCTCCTCCAGGGTTCCCAGCAGACCGGCTTTGAAGAACACCTGCGAGTCAACAATTGAAACTATTCTTAAGTTATTAATGACTTATGATAGTTTGTTTCGTATTGTTTTCTTAACAGCCATTTCCAGCAAAGTGTTTCTTACTCTACCTTGGTGTGGCCGAACTTGTACTGAGAATGGTCCACATTGATGGATCCCAGAAGTTTCTCTGAGGCCTTCTTGTTGTCAATGAACTGGCCCTCTGGGATGACACTGGCATTCAATACTTTGTATCTGAAAGTAAAGATTTCATTCATTTAGTTAGACAGAGTGTTGCTAAGATTTTAAGAAAACACTTTTAAATGCCTGTAAAGATGATATTCCTGCTACCTCTGCTTGAAGTCACCATAGAGGATTCTGCTTGGGAAACCTTTCCTGCAGATCCTGATGCCCTCCAACACACCATTACACCTCAGTTGGTGGATGACCAGGAAGTTCTCCATGAGACCTATGATACAGTGTTAAATCAACTCACATGTTAGAAGTTATGATACGATGATAAACACAGCAGTCAAAGCACATTACTATGACATTTTTCTGTCATTCTAGGATTTTTCAGGTACCTGGTGTCTTTGATTCATTGGGAATCAAGCAGCGCACAAAATGCGGATGTGTGCTCCTCAAATTGGTCATCAGCTTGCCCAAATTCTCCTAAAGAATTAAATCGTCAGTAAATAAGCAAAATGCAGCCTGAAGCACTTAGGTTATTTTTTCACACCTTACCCTGAACAGAGCAGACACCGTCTGGAAGGAGCCACCCTTCTTCTTGCCACCTTTCTTGCCTCCACCGCCACCCTCAGCTGTTGGTGGGAGAATGGCAGGGTAATTATTCAATTCAAGGTAAGTAGAGAAATAGAATTTTTCATATCTAATAATGTGGATAATCATTACCTTCTGCTGAGGCATGTGATGCATACAGATGAGCCAACAGCTTCGTTGAAGACTTCTGGTAAAGCTGCACCACAGAGTCATTCAGGGGGTCCTTGTTCTTGTCCAACCAGCCAAAAATATTGTAGTCAACAGTGCCGGCATAGTGCACCAGGGAGAAATGGGCCTCAGCTTTGCCTTTGGCCGGTTTTGGCTTCTCAAAGGATTTGCTTTTTCCAAGATGCTGGTCGTAGAGTTTGTTCTTGAAGGTCATGTCTGTTGCCTTGGGGAACATGCACTCCTCTTCAAGGATGGAGAAGATGCCCATTGGCTGTCATGATGAAATGATTATTTTAAACCAAACTTTCAAGTCATCAGATTGTTTCTATGCTTGTCAGTAAACAGAACAGCACGCTGCTCACCTTCTCAATAAGCTCAATGCAGGCAGCCAAGTCCATGCCAAAGTCAATGAACTCCCATTCAATTCCCTCTTTCTTGTACTCTTCTTGCTCCAGGACAAACATGTGATGGTTGAAAAACTGTTGCAGTTTTTCATTGGTGAAGTTGATGCACAGCTGCTCCAAGCTGTTGAACTGAATATTAACAAGAGAAAAGTGGAATGCAATTTAGTATATATTTGTATCAAACCCATACGACTTGCTTAATATGATTAAAATGGTTTTTGGCCATTTCTTTATACATAAAAGCAAACAAACAAACAAAATTTAACTGTATCCCCAAACTTACATCAAAGATCTCAAAGCCAGCAATGTCGAGCACACCGATGAAGAATTGTCTGGGCTGTTTGGTATCCAGCATCTCATTGATTCTGACGACCATCCACAGGAACATTTTCTCATAGACAGACTTGCAGAGAGCCATGACAGCATTGTTGACCTGAATACACAGATGGATGTTGTCATATCACTTAATAAAAATGATTCAAACTTTCAGGGGTTAATTAGGAGGTTTTGGAGCACCACAGGACAGTATAAGAGTATTTCACCTGTGGGACAGTCTGACCCTTTGTCACAAACTCATTTCCGACTTTCACTCTCGGGTAGCACAGTGCTTTCAGCAAGTCAGCTGAGTTTAGACCCATGAGGTATGAGATTTTATCCGCAACTGAAAAAAAAGAAAGAAAATTGAGTAAGGCAGTTCAGATTCTGTAGAGAAAGGAAGGAATCTGTTGCAGAGGAAGTTTTCAAATGTGCACATAAAAGTTAAGTGTACCCTCAGTGCCATCAGGCTCAGCCTGCTCCTCCCTCTGTTTCTGCTTGAACTTCATATTTCCATGATGCATCACAGCTCCAGTCAACTTGTAAATGCTGACCTTCTCCTCTCCAGTGAAGCCCAGGATGTCAATAGCAGTCTGCATACATTCAAAGAAACAAAATTCATCATTTTGATAAAGCCTGATAAATTAAGACACTCATAAGGGCAGATTTTTATAATACTGTGTATTTGGTTGTTTTCTTACATCAGTAGCAATGAATTCTTCAATGTCATTGATACTCTTGACAGTGATTTCACCCTGACTGATCATGTGATAGTCATAAGGGTTGGTGGTGATGAGAAGAGCCTCTGATGAAAGAAAAAAAACATTTTACTATACTAGAATATACACCAAATTGAAGAGAATCCATGAATAATTTAGTAATCTCATACCTATTAGCTCAGGTTTGTGGCCTGTCATGAGCTGATAGAAGATGTGGTAACTCCTCTCAGCAGACAGCTGGAATGTCACTCGAGACTTCTCCAGCAGATCTATAGAACACAGCAAAGCAGTGTAAGAGCAAGAAGTCTGCAGTTGCTCCATAAACTAAAGGTGCAGAAATACAATGAGACATCAGCTTCATTAGTCCTAGCCTTACATGTTTCAATATCTGCTGAGGCCAACTTCCCAGTTGTTCCGAAATGAATTCTGATGAATTTACCCTATTCCAAAAACAAATGTGAATTAGACCAAAAAAAATCTTCCTTTTTTATGTTGTTAAAACTTAGTGAACAAACACTTACAAAGCGGGAAGAGTTGTCATTCCTCACTGTTTTGGCATTACCATAGGCCTCCAGCAGTGGGTTGGCTGCAATGATTTGGTCTTCCAGCGACCCCTTCATTCAGAAAAATAATCAGGAGGAAAAATAAGTGCTGAATACCTGATGTTCTACGATCATGTTCAATATGTCTGCATGAGCCTGACTGACACTTTACCCTCAGAGCAGATGTGATCATTTACCTGCATTTTTCCAGGAACTGCCTCAGCTTTTTTTCCTCCAGCCACTGCGATTGTCGCAAAGTACTGGATGACACGTTTGGTGTTAACAGTCTTTCCTGCACCAGATTCTCCGCTTGAGGCATAAAAACAGCTCAGTTAGCACGAGAACCATCTTGTTTTCACGAACTGAGCAAACCGTTGACTGACCTTATGGAAATACCTAAACATGTAAAATTTGCTCATACTTACGTAATCAGGATGGACTGGTTTTCTCTATCTGTAAGACATTGAAATGATAGATCTTTGTCAGGAGTTCTGAAATTTCACAGCCGTATTTCTGAATACATAATAGCTTTCACAGTGATTAAGACCTTGGAGCATGAACTGATAGGCGTTATCAGAGATGGAGAAGATGTGGGGTGGAGCCTCAATCCTCTTTTTGCCCCTGTATCCCGCAACCACCCCTGCATCATACACTGGGAGCCACTTGTAGGGGTTCACAGTGACGCAGAACAGCCCTGAGTAGGTCTGTGGAGACAGAGAACATCGTTCGTGACTCTCAGTTTTCTGCAGTCATCATCCTCTTTTATGCACTGATGTGATGTTCAGGTCAAACTCACGTAGATCATCCATGCTGCATAACGCTCTTTGAGGTTATACAGCACAGCAGGCTCACTGAGGTGGGTCATCATGGCCATGTCCTCAATCTTATCGAACTTCGGAGGGTTCATGGGGAAGACTTCAGTGTCTTTGACAGTGATAGTCTGACATAAAGAAATGAGTGTATTCAGTATCGATGGACAAACTGAGGTGGTCACCTCTTAATATTATGTATACTACAGTCTAAAGGTTAAAAAATTAAAGTTTTACATTCAGAGAAACATTGTGGAGCCAAAAAACAAAAGACAAGCACTGAATTCATTAACTGTTACATGAATTTAAGTGACATTTTAAGCCTAAGTCTTATTTTTTTCACCACAACATAGCGAAAATCATACAGTCCTACATTCAACGTTGAATGGCAGCACATCAGGATCAGTGCAATTGTTCTGCTTGGACAGCAGTTTTCACTGTAAAATTAAAAATGCTGTAAACTATAAATTTAAGTGCCATCTTACCTTTCCACACAGAGTATCCACGGTGGCTTTGCCGCCCTCTCTCTTAGTTAGTTTCCCTTTGAGGTACATCTCACCGGGCTCACTAACAAAATAGGCGGTTTTAGCATCAAAAGGAGTGTTTTGAGCCTCAATTCGCTCTCTTTCTGGCTTGCGGAGGTAAATGGCCGCCGCACCAAAACACTCCATTTCCGAGTCCCCACTCATGGTGACTAGCTTACTGCAAGCAGGTAAAGACAAGACAGATGTCATTAATTTCAGTCACTATTCTCCATCAAATTGCCGTCAGCATTCACGATCCCTCACTACTGAATAAAAGAAAAATACTGTTAATGATGTAATGAATGTTTCACTCAAACGCAGAACAGAAAGAATTGCTTTATGTTTTAGCTGGATTGCATTAACAACATTTTGTAGCAGAGACATGTTTGTTAAATGTGTATTTGATTTCCTATAAAATCTTTGTTATAATGTGTCCCTTAGATGACTTCAGAGGTAGTGATACAAAACCAAAGAGACAATTTCTCTTTTCCATCTAAAGATGAACACATATTAATGAAGTGAGATTTGTGAATTTAATTATGCTAATTGATTTGTTTATGATTCCACACAAGGTAAGTTTTAATCAACATTTAGGAAGTCATAAATCAAAGTTATATTTATGCCATAAACACAGCTACAGATTAAAAATGACAAAAGGAAACAGTGAGCGATTTATTACCTTCTTCCCTCCCTTCAAGAGAACAGCTGTCGATGGTCTTATGAGCGTTCTGAAGAAAGAAACACAAATAGCTCAAATTAATAACTGTAATTAAGCTATTCCGTAGTAAAAATGAGCTTGCAGTGGAGTGAGGTCCTGGCATAAAAACAACTGCTCTGTCTCTGGCAGTAAGTGGTCATGCCCTGCATTGTTCATTAAGCTGCTGGCTTTCCTCCTGCTAATAAAAGTCTGTAACTCACTCACCTTGACTGGTGGCCTGGCAGTCCTTGGAGGAGTCCAGCCTTCCTTCTTATATAGAGAGAAGAGTGTTCACTCAGCAGAAATGATCTCCTTTATTTGGTCATGCAGTTTTACTTGAGTATTTTTGCCACCCATTCTGATCTCTGGCATCCTTTGTCGCTGACCTCCATAAGCAGTTTATCACACAGCTACTTTTCTTTTCAGAATTATTTGTCCACAGAGACACATTTTAGTCGATGGCAAGAATTTAAATAGTAAATATTCCTAAGACTGTTTGAATGAGTTTATGGTCCATTAGTGCATTGCAGTGGCAAATGCTGCTCACTGGTCTCATTACCAGATTAACTTTACAAACTAAAACATACATACACAGCTAGTGTTGTTTTCCCTTGTTATTCATTAAAATACTATTTAGCTGAAAACAGAAACCACAGTGTCCTTAAGGTCCACAGAACATGGTATGTGAAAGAAGAAGAAGACATAACGCAATTGTCCTATTGTAAACTGTTCTACTGGAAGCGTAACAGAGTCACACGAACACCGGTAGAATCGAGACAGATTTTAAAAGCGTATAAATAGATCAAGACACTCACAAAGCAGCATTTTTTAAGCTTGTGTAAATATTGTTCTGGCAAGCGTATACATTACTGAAGTTCAGGCATTGTTTCGGTCTTTACAATAATCTCCTTAATGCACCTTGGCACTGCAGAGGATTTGAGTTTAGCCGTGGAGAAGCTCTCATGTGTCACTGGCATTCTGTTGCAGAAGCCTTGCAAGTCTTTCCTGTGACAAAGGAGCAGAAATGGGCCTACCAGTTGCTAGTCTAAGAACTTGTGAAAATGATGATACCTCATGATAGCAGAAACACGCACGGAGCGCTGCGTTTTATGAAATCCCAAACTTAATTAGATTTGTTCAGCGAGGGATAAAGGACAACAGAAAGGAGAACAATATTCATATTTATAGTACTTTAATTTTCTCTGAACTAGAAATAAATATCCGGAAAAAAACAAATGTCAAATACATGTGGATGACATTTGCTTTGGAATTCTCTTGACACAAAAGTCAATCAAAAGGCACTTTTGGTTTGAAGCATTTTGGAACATGAAAATTTCTAAAAGTTCTCTGTTTTTGAATGAACACAATGCTCAACACAGTGTCTCATTAGAACAACCAAGGGTGGATATCTTGGTTCACGTATAAGTTAATGTGATGAAATTGTAACTCCTATTAACATTATAAGCTGTATTTATATATGTAATAAGTTAGATGTACATTTAACAGGTATCTAATTTAATATGAATGCATTTGTCAACTACTATAACTCTTCCTGCGGGCTCCCACAACTCCACAACTGATGTATGAGCAGATAATAAATGAAAATCTAGTGAACCCGTTGTAATTCCAAAAATAAGTCTTCATAGAACAACTTAGAATTGTTCAAAGATACTGTACATGAATAAAGTCCTTATATTTGATTTGGTGTTATGCATCATATGTTAAAGGTCTGTATGCTGCTTACGGATGCTAAACATGTACGTTTTCTGTGTTGATCATGTTTGTTGTCTCTGATTCTGAGGTTATGTTCTCATCGCCGTTTTTTTGTCCATCCGTTTGTCAACAGGATTACACAAAAGCTACCACGCTGGTTTTCATGAAACGCTGGCTAATGAAGAAGCCATTAAGTTTTGGTACAGCTCTGGTTAAGGTTGTGAAAACACATATCACAAATGAACAGACTCTTGGCCTCAGTTAAGGTCTGTGCTCTCCGACTTATGTCATGTTATTACATGTAAGTGTACTACATAATACATAGCATAACATAGACGTATGCTGCAGAGAATGGTGCTAAAAGAGGATAACTAATTTTGCCAGATATTCTTGAAACAGCAGTTCTGTTTTTAGACTAATGAAATATTATCCCAAAGAATTCCAGCACTAACCATCACTGTGAAATAAATTCAGCTCTCTGGACGTATTGGGTTGATTAGACTGCAGCAAGGAACGGACAGGTGACGATTGTAGAGAGCCTTCTTCTATTTTTACACATATTACTTTCCATCCAAGTCTACAGGCTGAGTCATTTATTAATATCTTATTCTGCACTGTTCCTTCTTGCTCATTTTTTCTGCTGTAATGTAGTGCTGTATGATTCTTCTGTCTGGATGCATTATTACCCTGAAAGGACTTTTTCTTGGTGTGAAACTGCACAATGCAAATAAAGGTAAACTTGGATTACCCAGTGAAGTCAGGCCGTGTTATTTGTTTGGAAGCAGCTCTGTGAACATTATGATAATGTTTCTTGGTGTCATTTTTAGTGTATGTATGTTTTTTAAGAACCCAAACTTTCTTCACAGTTCAACATATAAATAAAACAACAATATGAGCAAAATTTACCAATGAATTATGTGTATAAAATGATGATCAACAATCAAGCCACTATGGTTCAAAAACAGCTGTTGCCATGTCTATACGTTGTTCTTGGTATTCGTATGAAGAGGAAACAGCGTGGGGTTTCCATTAATCCCTTACTTACAGTGCTCGAATGCAGTCTGAGGTTTGGTTTCACCTTCATTTCAACACATATTTAGGCCTAAAGGCTCATGGCACTCTTATGAAACTACAGAATGCCAAATATTTAGTGAGGTAAAGACTCAGATGTTATATTTTTGTTGTTGTAGACAAAGGGGTTATAATCCTCGAGAGCAAACTGATGACAGAAATCTCCATCTAATGGGGCCGTCTGGCTGGAGGTCAAAGGGCTTCAACTTTCTAGGCACTTGGAATATGATATACTGTAGGTACTAGCAGGTCTTCATCAAGAAGGGAGTTATTAGATTTGTTTGTTCATATATTTTCAAAAAGAGGCCGTTTTAAAACTGTTTTGACCAAGTGAAAGTATTTTTTGCCACAACAGGTTTGCTGCACTAGATGTAAAACCCCTATAGTTTGTCTGACACTTACTGATGTAAAGAAACCCGTCGAAGGAATTAATGTCATTTTCTATCTAACTGATTTGATAAAATGTCTTTGTTTTAGATACCTTATACCAGGATTCCTAAATATGCCTTAAAGATGAGCAAACTAACGCAAAAATGAGCTGAAGGCAAAAAAGAACTTAAAAAGAGAAAATCTCCCATGCAGCCTAATTAAATTTCTTTGTTCATCATTTAGTAGAAACGGCATATACACACGTGGACAAAATTCTTGGTACCCCTCAGTTAAAGAAGGAAAAACCCACAATTCTCACTGAAATCACTTGAAACTCACAAAAGTAACAATAAATAAAAATTTATTGAAAATTAAATAATCAAAAACAGCCATCACTTTTGAATTGTTGATTAACATAATTATTTAAAAAAACAAACTAATGAAACAGGCCTGGACAAAAATGATGGTACCTCTATAAAAGATTGAAAACTATTTGACCAGAGTGACATGATTAACTCAGGTGTGTCATTTCATTGACATCACAGGTGTTTCCAAACTCATAATCAGTCAGTCTGCCTATTTAAAGGGAGACAAGTAGTCACCCTGCTGTTTGGTGAAAAGGTGTGTACCACACTGAACATGGACAACAGAAAGCGAAGGAGAGAATTGTCCCAGGACATCCGAAAAAAAATTATAGACAAACATCTTAAAGGTAAAGGCTATAAGACCATCTCTAAACAGCTTGAAGTTCCTGTGACAACAGTGGCTCATATTATTCAGAAGTTCAAGACCCACGGGACAGTAGCCAACCTCCCTGGACGTGGCCGCAAGAGGAAAATTGATGACAAATTGAAGAGACGGATCGTTGGAATTGTATCCAAAGAGCCCAGAGCAACCTCCAAAGAAATTAAAGGTGAACTCCAAGGCCAAGGTACATCAGTGTCAGATCGCACCATTCGTCGTTGTTTGAGCCAAAGTGGACTTCATGGGAGACGACCAAGGAGGACACCACTGCTGAAAAAAACTCATAAAAAAGCCAGACTGGAATTTGCAAAAATGCATGTTGACAAGCCACAAAGCTTCTGGGAGAATGTCCTTTGGACAGATGAGACCAAACTGGAGCTTTTTGGTAAGGCACATCAACTCTATGTTCATAGACTCAAAAACCAAGCATACGAAGAAAAGAACACTGTCCCTACGGTGAAACATGGAGGAGGCTCAGTAATGTTTTGGGGCTGCTTTGCTGCATCTGGCACAGGGTGTCTTGAAAGTGTGCAAGGTACGATGAAATCTGAAGACTATCAAGGCATTCTGGAGAGAAATGTGCTGCCTAGTGTCAGAAAGCTTGGTCTCAGTCGCAGGTCATGGGTCTTCCAACAGGACAACGATCCAAAACACACAGCCAAAAACACCCAAGAATGGCTGAGAGAAAAGCGTTGGACTATTCTAAAGTGGCCTTCTATGAGCCCAGATCTGAATCCCATTGAACATATGTGGAAGGAGCTGAAACATGCCATTTGGAGAAGACACCCATCAAACCTGAGACAACTGGAGCTGTTTGCTCATGAGGAGTGGGCCAAAATACCTGTTGACAGCTGCAGAACGCTCATTGACAAATACAGAAATCGTTTAATTGCAGTGATTGCCTCAAAAGGTTGTGCAACAAAATATTAAGTTATGGGTACCATCATTTTTGTCCAGCCCTATTTCATTAGTTTGTTTTTTTAAATAATTATGTTAATCAACAATTCAAAAGTGATGGCTGATTTTGATTATTTAATTTTCAATAAATTTTTATTTATTGTTACTTTTGTGAGTTTCAAGTGATTTCAGTGAGAATTGTGGGTTTTTCCTTCTTTAACTGAGGGGTACCAACAATTTTGTCCACGTGTGTAGTGTACAGTGCTGGCAATCATTTACCGCCAATAGCTGCAGCAGCAGAAATGGCTCAAACGATGCAATACAGAACTATAATGATAAATTCAGTAGTGCAAAATATGAAATGACAGTTTGAGTCGACCCTACTATCAATATGTCATTCTTTCATTTTACTTCACTGTAATCTTTACAAGATTTTTTATAGTTAAAAACTGACTATTATTATCAATACAGTAAAGTCAATAAGTCAGTGTCATATTTCTTGACAGAAATCTGTGCATTTCCTTTTATTTTTGACCACTTCATAAACAAAAAAAATGTCTAGTATGCTAAAGTATGAAAACCCAACAACAAAATTGATTTCAAATACATACATATATATATTTGTTCTCAATTCTTCCAAACTTCTTTAGGGGGTGCCAAAAAATGTTGTACACAGGAAAAACTTGTTTGCCAGTCTGATAATGTAATTTGTTTTACTTCGATCCCCCAGGTTTGCACATATAAACCATTTCACATCAAATGCCTATCAATGAAACATACAGTAACAATGCTTTAACCTATTTCTTTACCCTAACCTCCTTTGTTAATCCATTTTCCTCTCCCATATTCAATTTAAACTTTTTTGTAGCTCTTTCACTGTTCTGTTTTTGACAGCAAAAGTCAAATAGCTTTTTGTTAAGGTCAACCTGCTGCTGTTGACAAGTTAACTGTCAGCGTCTGACACCAGGAACATTTCTGATGTTTTTGACCGCAGTAAATCACCTATTCTCGTGCCTCACATGACACGGCGGGGAAGCTTTTGAAGTCCTAAACATTCTGCTTCATAAAGGTTTATATGTTTGCATGACAGTAAACTTTCTATTGTCCAATGTGGAATCTGCAGTGAACAGGTGATTAGCTGTGTGTCTCCAGGTCTTTCGAGACAGGCACTTGTGTTGTCTCAAGGGCACAGATGTATTTTTAAACCCTTTCTTTAAATGGTCTTGTTGTGCTGTGTGTCCTGACAGATGAACTGAAGACAAGGCCAGGATTGTAGCTTGACCTTCCCCTAAGTCAAGTGTTTGTTCCCCATACGCGACAAGGAGGGGATCGTGTTATATGATGTGTAGTAGTTTGCATTCTTTCCTTGTTGAAAGATGACACTGGACTGGCAAAGAAGGAGAGAGGGCATTAGGAGTTAAATACCGAGGACTTCACACCCCACAAAATAGGCCTATATATTCAATAAAAATGTGATACTTGATCTCTTCTGCTCCTGGGTGTGCTTATTAGGAAGAAACACAAATATAGCTGTCTCCTCAGCAATGCTCTTAGAGCTCAGCCATTTGTTACTGCCTCAAGTCTTATTGTGGAACAACCTTTGATATGAAACGATCACACCCTCGGTGGTCTTAGCTTCCTTTATAATAGAAGAGGGGTCACCCACATAAGATGTGAGTTCACTGTTACATTTAAAATTCAGTTATAAACAATAGCTCTACAAATGCCTTTATCAATTTGATAGTATTTTTACATTTTCTAACTCTCCATTGTGTTGTAATAATTCCTGTTTTTAAAGTGAAAAATTATCAGAATTTATTGCAGCAGCAGAAACTGATAGCATGTTTAAAGGACTACTAATTACACATAAACATAATGATGGACCACTGATAATTTTTTCAACTAGTCACTAGTTTTAAATAGGAATTCTATTTTACCACAATCCAAATGACAGATTAAAATACATTTTGTTGGCTAACGACAATTTAAATACAAAAGAAAATCAAAGCACTTTATCACACTCACACTGTAAAAAAAAATACCGCAAATCCAATCTCTGGTACAGTCTATCTAATCTGTTAGTCAGTATTCGTTGGTAAATTTGTCGTGATTCTTTCCTATGAACAGAGGATGAGATCAGTTTTTCTCCACTGTCAGTGCTCTACAGTCCACTCTCTGAAACCATTTCTCAGCATGAACTTTTAACCGTAGGATTTAGGAGAAATGAAAAATACAGATGTCTATGATACATTTCAGTTCAAGGACAAATCTGTTCACAATCTAAAACACCTACACTATGGGCCAATCAGAATTAACCTGTAAAACTTGACTACTGAGCTTTGTTTACTTTCTCTTAATGAAAAGTATTGAAATGTTACTTTATCCCAGTGACTGGGGAAGTAGTCACATCATTTACTTGAGTAACAGCCTTAATATCACAATATAAAAGTCCTGTATTGACAATGTTACCCAAGTAAAAAATATCAAGGTATAATCAGGAAAATATAATTAAAGTATCACAAGTAGAAGTACACTGTGTATAAAAATACCCCCTGTGACTATTATTCTATTATAAACTGTGTGTTTTACATTCTATCTAAAGCTGTTAGATAAATGTAGTTAAGTAGTGGAGAAAGACTCGAGTAAAGGGCAAGTATTTCAAATCTGTACTCGAGTATAGTACTTGAGTAAATGCAGTTAGTTATAATCTTCCTCTGCTTTAGCCTGCCTGTACAGTATTTTGTTTGTGATGCACACAAATTGTGCCGACTATCAATTTCTTTAGTCGCTATTTTGTGTAAAACTAAACGCTAAGTGTCGCTTTTCTTGCATCTATTCTCAGGAATGGCTAATTAATAATAAACAATGATATATAGTAATTGCAAACCTACAGTTAACTAACCAAAGACGTCAGTGCCTGTGCTTCAGCATGAGCAGAGGTTTCACTGTATGTTGAGTTGTAAATTAGTCTATTTTCATCACACGACCACAACTTGACACGACACAGCATATGTTTTGAAGCACTAGAAAAGCTGTGAGGTGACCAGTCTGTCAGCAACATTAACACCACAAGGCAATGATTTGCAGTTATGGTAACCTGGGGATCTTTTATGTGATAACAGGAAACAGTTGACAAGCAGGTTATTTTGAATGATGAAGCCGTGCAGCCCACATTTAGACACAAAGTGCATCAGTCAGATCACTGTGAGTTCAGTCAGTAGATATGTGTGCTTCTAGTAATGCTTCATCATCCATTTCATTTCTGATATGAAATAATCGTGTTTTAATTTATGTTATGTATTTTGTGATGGTGTATGAAGTGGCTGTGATGACAGACGTTCAAAATACAGTTAGGCTACTTTCACACTGCAAGCCTTAATGCTTAATTCTGACCTACTGCTCAGATCTGCTGTTCACAATATTGTTTTATCGTGGCCAATATAAGATTTCCACTGTCATATGGAAATAACCATGGAAGCCACTTAAGTCAGCATTTTACAGATGCATTTAAATGTTGATGGGCAGTCGAGAGAAATCCCTGCCATCCTGAATACTTACACAATCTGAAATGAGGCAAATATTTTTAAACTGCATATTTTACAGCACTACATAAATTAGAGTAAAAGCATTGTCAATATATTCTTTGGCAGCTTGTGATGTTCTTAATTAACTTATATGACTTTATACCCATATGCATGTATTTATCATTTAAGTTCCAAACTAAACATAATGAATCAAACACCACAAAGATTCTGTTGCTTGCATGTTTATTTCTTGTTACACACTTGACACTTCAGACAAAAAGATCATATTTTATGATTTCTTGTACTGTGTCACATCAAGACTGATGTTTATTCTTCAGCGTCCTTCCCCTTTAAAACAAGAATAAGACAGTGAGAATTACTACACATCCGTAACGCAACCTTTGCATCAGTTTAATTAATATGACAGAAAGTGTAATCATTACTGAATAAAATAGAAATAAAACGTAGTATACCCTAACAATGTCACGGCTCTTGGCTCTCAGCTTGTTGACCTGCGACTCTGCAATGTCAGCTCGTTCCTGAGCTTCCTCGAGCTCATGCTGAACCTTCCTGTACCTGGACAGGTGAGTGTTGGCCTGCTCCTCCTGAGAAACACAAAAAATAAAACAATGAAGTGCTTCATATCAGATAAAGATCAGTCAGTTGATAAGTAATTCTGCATCATTCTGACAGTCCTCTGTAATCACATTTGATTGCTCTTTTCAGATGAGGGATACGAAACACTTTTAGCATTCTAAACTGATGACATTCAGTCATTAAGACATTGATCATTGATGTTCTTCAGGGTTTCATTCTGACATACAACAGTGACATCGAGCCACAGGCCATTTGCGATACTTGACATACATGTGAGATGGGACATGACAGCAACAAAATCCATAACAATGCACTGATGAACAAAATGCTGCACTGAAACTAATATCAAACTGCTCGAATGACGAATGAATAGTTTATTTACAATCTCCTAAAGACTGAAAACTCTCAGAATAACAAATATTACTTTATCTAACTGCAAAATCTTACAGTAATATGCCTTTTCATGGTTACTTGGCTACCTGCTACCATATTTTGGTTGGTAACATTAATAACTTTGGTTAAGTTCTATCCATAGGCTAATTACAGGAAGCATCCAGATGTACAGTGATGCCAGGAGTCTACTGTGAGACTGAACCCAAACATAACTATAATTAAATATACTTGATGTGACAGAAATATATTTACACTTAAGTTTAAGATCACAGATTAGAGTTTTACAAGTAAAATAACATCCTGAAAACTGTAATGGAGCTCATGATTCATCAGTGTAAATAAGGATTTAACTGTAGCTTATAAAGTTTGACTTTGAGTGCTTTGCTCACCAGTCTGAACTGTTAGATCCTGTCCTCATGTTATGGATTATTTATGACTGGTGAAGCTACTGCTGTTGTTCCACATGCTTAAATGTGCAAAACTCTCCTGCTTTGGAGAGGCTCCAATGGATCCAGCTGCTGTTTGATGTAGTGGTTATTTAATAAACTCAGTTAAAAAGACTCCTACAAACAGCTGGAAGCAGCAACCTAAACTTCAGCTCCTGCTAACATTTTGTCAGTACCCATATTATATTCATTATTGGTGAGTTTGAGCTGTTACAGCTCCATGTTCACAACACAAAATACTTGTATGGCCATTTCAGTTTGCAATGGATATGAAATTGTAGATGTAGATGTAGTAAATGAGGCAAAAATTAACGTGTGAAAGGTGTTTCCAGATTTTGGAGACGTCTGTGTGTGCGCCTCTGCCAACTAAAGCATGAAAACTCTTGAAAGAATTCGAACTACTTCCTAATTTCAAAGCCAAACCATTAAAGTGACAGCATGCAGGTCAGACTCGTGCCATGTTGAAAGTGATACGTAAATGTTAGTGGGTCTGACTTCGTAAGATTTACGGAAACGTGACCAGGGTGCTTATTCATACAGAAATCCGAGACATTCGGTATGCTGTCAGATTAATGGAAAGAAGTGCATGTCTGAAGGTGTTAGTGGTGCGACGCCTATTTGTGTTGCATGTGTCGCATATTTCACACTCACAGCTTCCTCAGATTGCCTCTTGTAGGATTTCACTTTCTGCTGCAGCTTATCCACCAGATCTTGGAGTCGGGCAATATTCTTCTTGTCCTCCTCAGTCTAGAAGCGGTACACAGTGGAGTCTGTTTGAGACCAACACTACAGGGAGCTCCTTCATCGCTTCTTGATTTATGAACAAACCACTTCAGCGCACACAACACACTCGCGTCTACATCTTCTACAGTGAAGACACTTCAGGAAGACTTATGTGAAGAGCGACAGCAACCAAACATGCTGCAAATACTGCTGGCATAAATCAATTATACAACTGCAGGGAAATTTGCATACTGTTGGCAGCACAGACTGCCTTTAGAAGATCCTTCAGCACAAACACTCTCATCTTTGAGAGTACTGTACATGCACAACTAGCTTCTCTTTCCAATTTTTTCAAGGTGAAAATTTGTTAAACACCTCTATAAATGTTACACATGTACTAATAAAAGCACATAGCTTAATGTATTTATAGTTGCAACCAGAATGTCTATTTTTAGCCAGTGTCTACTTCATATCAAGTACTGTAGGAGCAAAAGAAAAATAATGGAGATTGATGCCCTCTAGGGGTAAATAGATATTCTACATTCAGTTTATCTTCAGCAGCACAGAGTAAAGAGCTTGTTTAGAAAATAACATGATTTACAATTATGTCTGGAAATGTATGGAAAATGCATTTCATGCATGTAAACAGCTGTTTAATTAGTTTCATTTACTGTACCTGATAAGTCAGCTCCTTCACTCGACGCTCATATTTGCGGACACCTTTCACAGCCTCAGCTCCACGCCTCTGCTCAGCATCAACTTCACCCTCCAGCTCTCGAACCTTTCCAACGAGAAGTCCGGATGTTAACAGAGGTCAGATAGAGGTAATCAGATGCTGTAAGTCTTTTGAGACTAGTAAAAAGATTTGATATGGCACAAAACTGCGAAGAACTCATAGTCCTTTATACTTTGGTAGGTATGTACAAAAAGGAAAACCATTTCTACATTCTTTAGTAGAGGTAGATATCAAAACGCTAAAATAACTGTTATTCAAAGGAATTCCAAGCCAGACAAATACAAACTTTAACAAAGTACACATACCCTAGCCTCCAGTTTCTGGAGCTGCTTCTTGCCGCCCTTCATGGCCAGATTTTCAGCTTCATCAAGGCGGTGCTGCAGGTCCTTCACCGTCACCTCCAGGTTCTTCTTCATCCTCTCCAAGTGAGCACTGGTGTCCTGCTCCTTCTTCAGCTCTTCTGCCATCATGGCAGCCTATATATGCAAAAATTGTACAAATGAGCAATAAATACACATAAAAACAAGAATGTAGAATACAACAGAATTGGGATTATCTACAAAAATAAGACAAAGGTGGTGCATAATGTTTCTTACAAAAAATTATGTTTAGCCTACCTGTGATTCTGAACTGAATCATAGTGTGAAACATCTCATTTAACCATCTTTTATGTAACTACGCTTCACTGCTCATTGATCTGAGATCAATTTAGCGGATTCATTTAGCTGTCCTTAATTCTAAATCAGTGTTCAATAGGCTGCTCCAAAGTAACCACTGAAACGTTTTGAAAGGACAAAGTACAGCATAAACAGCTGGATTATGAATTAACAGTAAGCACATGTTAAAATACTTAAATAGGACTCACATCAGTGATGGCCTTTTTGGCTTTGTCTTCAGCATTTCTTGCTTCCTGGATAGCATCCTCCACTTCACCTTGGATCTGGGCAAGGTCACCCTCCAACTTCCTTTTAGTGTTTATGAGATTTGTGTTCTAAAGGGACAAACATACAGGGTGAGGCTTTCAATTTTTACTCCACTATTATTGAAATTCTGTTACATTTTAGCACTTATCAATACCTGAGAGTGCAGCAGTCCCACGCGCTCGCTGGCATCCACCAGCTCCTGCTCAGCGATCTTACGGCCTCTCTCAGTCTGCTCCAGAGCAGCTCTCAGCTCTTCAATCTCAGCCAGCATCAGGTTGTTCCTGCGCTCCACCATTGCAATCTGCTCCTTCATGTCTGCCTGACCTCTGACAGCTTCATCAAGGTGCAGCTGGGCCTCCTGAAATCAAGCCAATGCAAACTGTATTCAGTATTTAACATATCTTTGAGCCATTCAGCATTATTTTGTTTTTACAAATTTGTGTGTTTATGCATATGTATGTCAGACCTTAAACTGTCCCTGCACATTTCTCAGCTGTTTCTGGGCTTCAGCTGCCTGGCGGTTGGCATGACTCAGCTGAATCTCCATCTCATTGAGGTCTCCCTCCATCTTCTTCTTGATTCTCAGGGCATCATTCCTGCTCCTGATTTCAGCATCCAGAGTGCTCTGCATGGTCTCAATTATTCTCTGGCTGTTCCTCTTAATCTGCTCAATCTCCTCATCCTTCTCTGCAATTTTTCTGTCAACTTCACCCTTGACTTGGGTGAGCTCCAGCTGGACACGGAGAATCTTAGACTCTTCATGCTCCAGGGTAGCCTGCAAAATGAACAGTGTGGGTAAAATTTTCAAGATTAAAACGTAATAACAAACATAGTAGGCTACAAGTTTCTGAACACGATCATAATTTCACAGGTTCTTGTATGTATTTTTCTTTGCAAATACATAATTTTAAATACCTCTGCCTCCTCCAGGGCAGTTTGCACTTCTGCTTTCTCAATTTCTGCACTCTTCTTCCCCTTTTCGAGTTCATGAATTGTTTTTCCTGTTTCGCCAATATGTTCGGTTAAATCGGAGATTTCCTCTGTTTAAGCAAACACAAAATTCACATCATATGTTAAAATTTCATTGTCTGCAAGGTACAGTGTAGTAATCAATTCTAATTATTGCATTCAATCACTTTTTTTGTCTTACGTTGCAGGTTCTTGTTCTCTCTCTTCAGGGTCTCCAGTTGGTCCAGAGCTTCTTCATAGGAGTTTTTCATTTTAAACAGCTCAGTGCTTAGTGAGCGAGCCTCCTTTTGAGCTCCCTCAAGCTCAGCCTGGCTCTCTTCATACTTCTGCTTCCACTCTGCAAGAACCTAAAGGTACAGAAAACTAAGTTTTGATTTTTTTTTTATATACTGTCACAAAGTTTACTGTGGCTGTACACAAAATACTGTACCTTGTCAAAGTTCCTTTGCTTCTTGTCAAGGTTAGCAGCCAGAGCGTTAGCTCTCTCCACATCGATCATCAGGTCCTCCACTTCACCCTGCAGTCTCTGTTTAGTCTTTTCCAGAGAGGCACATTTTGCATTCACAGCCTCGATGGATTCCTCTGCATCCTGAAGACGCTGGGCAAGCTTTTTCCTGCAAAAACAGATTATCAGGAGTCACACAATTAATGCCAGACAATCAAACAATGTTAGACTTAATCCCACTCTACATCTCTGAACCAGATAGTGTTTTCAGTGCATGAATTTGTCATTGGTAGCGTTCATGCTACATTAAAACGGAAAACTTACTTTGCCTCCTCCAGCTCCTCAGTGCGCTGAATAGCATCAGTCTCATATTTGGATCTCCACTGAGCCACCTCACTGTTAGCCTTGGACATGGAACGCTGCAGCTCAGCTTTGGCCTCCTGCTCCTCCTCAAACTGCTCTCTGAGCAGGTCGCAGTCATGACGAGCTGATTGAACAGCATGAGCCAGGGCGTTCTTGGCCTAGAAGCCAAATGAGAATCAAATAACATTTTTTACAAATACATAAATTTGATAATATGTTACCAAAATAAACGAGACTAATTCAGTACCTTCATTTCTTCCTCAAGGTGCCTTTTAAGCTCCTCAATCTGGTGAACATAAGCTTGTTTCCCCCTTGTAAGTTGTGAAACAAGAGATTCCTTTTCTTCCAACTGCCGGCCAAATTCCCCTGAAGGGAATAACGAGAAAGTATTTTATAAACATTCTTCAAAAGTAAAAGTGTATGTCATTGTGCTTTTTGAACAGTAATTTTAGGTCCAGACATCTCACTCACCATTTTCAGTCGTCAGTCTTGCTCTTTGAGCATTGAATTCATTTAGCTGACGCACATGATCTTCATTCTTGGACTTGAATTCACTTAGTTGATCCTCAAGAGAGCGGCACATTTTCTCCAGATTACCCTACAGTGCCGACAAACAGGAGTGTGATGTACATACAATCATCTGATTCTGGAGATAATAAAACATGAATCCTGTTTTTTAATGTTTACTCTTCAATCAAAACAAACAAAAGTCTTACTTTTGATTTGGCGATAGCCTCCATATTGCTTATGAGGTCATCAATCTCCATCTTGAATTCACTTTTCTCTTTCTCCAGTTTCTGTTTGACTCTCTGGAGGTTATCAATCTGTTCTCCCAGCTCTGCCACACTGTCAGCCTGCTTCTTACGGAGAGCTGCAGCGGTGGCTTCATGCTGCAGGGTGGACTCTTCGAGATCACGACGCAGCTTATGAAACTCGGCCTCACGCTTCTTGTTCATCTCAATCTGTACTGATGTTGCTCCTCCAGCTTCTTCCAGCCTCTCACTGATCTCCTCAAGTTCCCTGGAGAGCTCAGACCTCTGCTTCTCCACCTTGGCCCGAGCAGCTCGCTCAGCCTCGATCTCCTCCTCCAGCTCCTCAATACGAGCCTGTAGGATGCAAAAAAGCAAGTCATGTTTAAATGCAAAGTGTGCTATGTACAGATAAATCTATTTATTTTGAGCAACACTATGTTTGACACAGTTTTTTGTGCATTGTACAATTAAAAACAAAGATTTACAATAACAGAGAGAAGTTAAAATCAACATCTCAACACTGGTAAAAAAAAAAAAATTCCTTTATAGCAGAATCACAGCAATGTTTCTGCTGTGACAACAATTTAACCACACAATACAGTATATGAAGCATAGACCATTTTACAGAAAAACATACATTCTTGAACTAATTCTAACTGTTTTAATGGCTTAATTAAATGGCTATGCAAACCAGAACTTGATTCCACCCATCCAAAGATTAATGTGTAAATGTTTTTGATAGAAAACAGCGACAAACATTCAACAAAATGCCCATACACAATGCCCCCAAACAGATTGACACATTACCTGCAGCTCCTTGATTTTCTTTTGAAGCTGAACACCAACTGATTGCTCATCTTCTATCTTGCTGAGTAACTGGCTAATCTCAAAGTCTCTCCTTTAACAGCAAAAAAAATTATGTTAGATGTATATTGTTACTTTATGAATTGTGAAAGTCAAAATGAGCTTTCATTTGTACATACTTCTTTACTTTCTCTTCAGACTGCTGCTTGTCATTTTCAAGATCCATGATTGTTTCCTGGGCCAGCTTCAGATCTCCTTCGAGCTTCCTTTTTCCTCGCTCAAGATCCATACGGAGCTTCCTCTCTTGCTCTAATGAACCTTCAATCTAATGAATTCACAAACAGGACAAGGACCAGAGGAAGTATTTATGAAGAATTGCTGCACTTGTAGGCATCTTCCTGATTCAAATGAATATATAGTCACTCACATCGTCCACTTGCTGCTCCAGCTTGGTCTTGGCCTTCGTCAGAGTGTTGACTTTGTCTTCCTCTGCTTGCAGGTCATCAAGGAGCTGCTGATGAGCCTCTTGGAGGGCTTTCTTCTCCTTAGTCAGTTTAGCAATGGTCTCATCTTGAGAAGCCATTTCCTCTATAAGGTTTTTGACCTAAAGTGTTTGTATAAAAAAAAAAAAAAAAAATTGTATTTGATCAAAATACACAATTTCAAATAAGCACAGTTTAGTAAATGAAAATGAGCGACACAAACCTTGTTCTCAGTGGCATGTTTCTCCTTTTCCACTTTGGCCAGGGTGAGCTCCAAGTCATCGATGTCTTTCTTTAACTCAGAGCACTCGTCCTCCAGCTTCCTCTTCTTTGCAGTCAGCTCAGCATTGATTTCCTCCTCATCCTCCAGCCTCTCAGATACCTCTTTGGCTTTAGCCTCGAGCTGGATTTTAGCTTTAATGAGCCCCTCACACCTTTCCTCTGCATCGGCGAGGTTTTCCCCCTCCTAGATATTCAGTAACATAAAATGAAAATTATGAAGTCAACTGTAACAAACCAAGTGTCTGAAAAAGCAATTTCCCCTCTCAATTTAACTTACAGACTGAATTTGTAGCTGCAAGTCATTCTTCTCCTGTAGGAGAGAGACCATCTTCTCCTCCAATTCTTTCTTCTTAGCCAGAGCCTTTGCTAGCTCCTCCTTGGTCTTTTCAAAGTCTTCTTTCATTTGGGCCATCTCTTTCTCAGTCTCTGCACTCTTCAGCAGTGGCTTTATTCTGAAGTACAGCTTCATCCATGGCCAGGTTTTGACATTCATGAATGAACGGATGTTGTACTGGATGGAGTAAATGGCTTCCCTGGGGATACAAAGCACAGAGTATTTTTCTTCTCTTGCTCAGGTTTATGTAATGTACACACCTGTCTCCTCTGCTCTTTCAAAGACAGTAGGAAAGAAGCAATGTCATCTTTGGGAAAAATACGTGTAGCTGAGTATAGATTTACAGTAGTTAGGTAGCCTTAATCTGCTCCTTTCAAAAATATATTTTGTTTTAGCATGACCCTGACTTTCCATGGAAATGCCATCAACAGCATACAACAAACTGAAATTAGATTCCTGCTTTCTGAAATCACCTGACAATACACAGCTTCATACATACAACTGTCTGAGTATAACTACATAGTCAGCATCCAGCAACTGGCATTTAGTTTTCTTCAGGAGGCCTCATACACTCTGACATGCACTTCTTTCCTTTCAATAAAACCTTTAAACTAGGTGACTAAAAATAAAGAGGACTGAGTACATATGTAGAGGGCTTTCACAAAAAGGCAATTAGGAAGGCCTGAGTTGTCATACCACCTGTTTCCATAATCTAGATAAAAATTACTATCTGAATATAGGCTGGACATTTTTATATGATCAAATTATTATATTGTATTAATTAGGCTACAGATAAAGGAAGCGTGAACTATGACCCTGATAATATAGTTGGAGAGAGTGATCAACCTCCACAAGGACAGTCAGTCATAATGTGAGGCAAACATTGTGTTTTATTACTAAGTAATATGCATTTTTTATTTTTTCTTACCCTATATCCCACCCATTCCCCTTGCAGATATTTATTACTTTCAAAATCTATTTCTACATGCAAGTCTCATTCAGAATTCATACTTCAGCCATACTAATGTCTAGTTTAGTCAACCTACCTTCTCGCCATCATCTTGACAAATTCCTTTCTCATCACATAACCTCTGCACAGAGCCTGAGTCATTGTGACCAGTGCCACCAGTTTCTCATCTCTCATCTCTTCAAGCATACCCAGTAGTCCAGCTTTGAAGAATACCTATAGATAGGTGTAATAACATTGGCTTAACCATTTTTTCTGTTTCAAGCGGCACAGTGATTTCAGTTTTATGATTGTTATTATTACATCAAGTTACCTTTGTGTGTCCGAATTTGTACTGAGTTCGGTCAACATCTATAGAGCCCAAGAGTTTCTCTGAGGCTTTCTTGTTGTCAATGAATTGTCCCTCAGGGATGACACTGGCATTCAGTACTTTGTACCTAAGAGAATTTAATTAAGTCAGATCACCAGCAAAACAGAATCAACATCTATGGACTTACAGAAATAAAGAGTTTACCTCTGCTTGAAGTCACCATAGAGGATTCTGCTGGGGAAGCCTTTGCGACAGATCCTGATGCCTTCCAGCACACCATTACACCTCAGTTGGTGGATGACCAGGAAGTTCTCCATGAGACCTTAACCAGTAAAGAAAAGATTGTAAATTTAATAAAAGTGAAGCTTGTCCCAGGTCAGTGATACTGTAAAGAGGTTGTGTGGTGTTTTGCAGATACCATCCTACTTTGAAGCAGTAGCTATGGGAAAGACAGGCTAACCACACAGTAGATGAATGAATGAACATGTGAATTAGCTTTTGGTGGGGCGAGACTGTTGTCAGTGACAAAAAATATATTTCTTTTTGTGACCTACCTGGTGTTTTGGATTCATTGGGAATCAAACAGCGCACAAAATGTGGATGAGTACTCCTTAAGTTGGTCATCAGCTTGCCCAGGTTTTCCTATTCATGGGTGGAACATTTATCATTTTAATTTTATTTTACCAGCAAGACTGCACTGTCTTACATTTTTTTAAAAAGCCTGCTACAATTCTAAATCTGAGGGACAAACGACTCATGCCACACAGTAATAAACATGTCTAAACATAATCAATCACAACATTTCTTGCATATATTCATTCATCTAAGTATTTACAAGTTAAAATAAAAATTACCCTGAAAAGAGCAGACACCGTCTGGAAGGAGCCACCCTTCTTCTTGCCACCACCCTTCTTTCCACCTTTACTATCTGTAAAAAAACATTCAATTTTCTTCATTCTCCATCCTCGTTTTACAAGCTGTTAAACAAATAATTATTTCCGTTTTGTATTTGATATTGTTGCTTATCCTCTTTACGGCTTAATCTAAAGTACTCCCTTCCTTTGTAGCCGTACTGGCTGAAATTGCCATGATACAGAACATTTGCTTAAATCTCACATACAGTGCTTTAAATATTGAATAACTTTACCGTCAGCAGAGGCATGAGATGCAAATAGCAAGGCCAGAAGCTTCGTTGAAGACTTCTGGTAAAGCTGCACCACAGAGTCATTCAGGGGGTCCTTGTTCTTGTCCAACCAGCCAAGAACATTGTAGTCAACAGTGCCGGCATAGTGCACCAGGGAGAAATGGGCCTCAGCTTTGCCTTTGGTCGGCTTTGGTTTCTGGAAGGGAGCACTTTTTCCAATATGCTGGTCATACATTTTGTTCTTGAAGGTCATGTCTGTTGCCTTGGGGAACATGCACTCCTCTTCAAGGATGGAGAAGATGCCCATTGGCTTTTGATAACACAAAGCACAAAATGACAATCTGTAATGCTAGATTAGGGTAGAGAAAATTATCATTTTTCTTTATAATTAAAATTTCTCCTGTAGTACCTTCTCAATAAGCTCAATGCAGGCAGCCAAGTCCATGCCAAAGTCAATGAACTCCCATTCAATTCCCTCTTTCTTGTACTCCTCTTGCTCCAGGACAAACATGTGATGGTTGAAAAACTGTTGCAGTTTTTCATTGGTGAAGTTGATGCACAGCTGCTCCAAACTGTTGAACTAACATAAAAGATACTGTGTTAAACTTTAGCTTTGCTGGTGCAGCATGCATAAATAACGGCTGATTATAGTTTACTTACATCAAAGATTTCAAATCCAGCAATATCTAAGACACCTATGAAAAAGTTTCTGGGTTGTTTGGTATCCAGCATCTCATTGATTCTGACGACCATCCACAAGAACATTTTCTCATAGACAGCCTTGCAGAGAGCCATGACGGCATTGTTGACCTAAAAATGGAAAGCGGTGGACTTGTGGTTATACAAAATATTTTTGTATCATTTAATACATTTATGCTCATAAACAAGTATCTTTACCTGTGGGACAGTTTGACCTTTAACTACCATTTCATTGCCAACCTTGACTCTTGGGTAACACAAGGCTTTGAGCATATCAGCAGAATTAAGGCCGATGAGGTATGCAATTTTATCAGCCACTAAAATAAAGAGACCACAAACAAAAGGTAAATGATGGTATGGGAATCTATGTCCAAAGTGCCTCACCTGGCTTCTTTTATACTGAAGGTCTCATCTGAGCACCAAGACACCCTACCTTTATCATGCAATAATTCTCAACAATAATTCTATTTTACCCTCAGTGCCATCAGGCTCAGCCTGCTCCTCCCTCTGTTTCTGCTTGAACTTCATATTTCCATGATGCATCACAGCTCCAGTCAGCTTGTAAATGCTGATCTTCTCCTCTGCAGTGAAGCCCAGGATGTCAATGGCTGTCTGCAAAATTAATGATAACACAAACACAGATTTATTGTAACATTTTTTTTTACTTGTTATGTACAATATTTGATTCTTTACAAAAACCTTGACTAACAAATCTTCACTTGTTCACATGGTGTTATGAGTTGCTCCAGGAAAACATGACATCTATTGAACCCTAACAGTATGTACAATTAAGTATGAATTTAATCCCTTTAAAGATTCAATATTAACTTGAACTCTTCAGAATTTTGCACCATTGTCTACTCACATCTGTAGCAATGAATTCTTCAACGTCATTGATACTCTTGACAGTGATTTCACCCTGACTGATCATGTGATAGTCATACGGGTTGGTGGTGATGAGAAGACCCTCTGAAAAACATTTATCCTATTTCAATATACAGATTCGGGTGGAGGAAGTATATCTTCTATAAAAGTATTTACTATGTGACTAATTAAGTAATCTCACACCTATTAGCTCAGGTTTGTGGCCTGTCATGAGCTGATAGAAGATGTGGTAACTCCTCTCAGCTGACAGCTGGAACGTCACTCGAGATTTCTCCAGCAGATCTATAAAACATGGCAAAAGAAATGGTTTATTGTTTGTTCTGTCATTACACCTTATAGATAATGATAGGTTTGAAGCTTACATGTTTCAATATCAGCAGAAGCCAACTTTCCAGTGGATCCAAAATGGATTCTGATGAATTTACCCTGCAGAAATGCATATTTATTAAATAACTGCACTACACATATAGTGTAGAAGAAAAAGCAGAAGACTATATCCTCAATTTCAATCCTGAACTACATTCAATACTATGGAGACAATATGCAGAGAGTACAGAACTAAAAGACCATCTTAAAAACATACATTATTTTAGTGCAGCAGGATTTTGAGAAGCAAAACTTACAAAGCGGGATGAGTTGTCATTCCTCACTGTTTTGGCGTTACCATAGGCCTCAAGCAGTGGGTTGGCTGCAATGATCTGATCCTCCAGCGACCCCTTAAAATGATGTTACACAACACATATAATTATTCAGTGATTTACATTTTTACAAATATTGCACATATGTTCAGCACATTACATCACTTACCTGCATTTTTCCAGGAACTGCCTCAGCTTTCTTTGCTCCAGACACTGCGATTGTTGCAAAGTACTGGATGACACGTTTGGTGTTAACAGTCTTTCCTGCTCCAGATTCTCCACTAGAATGCACAAAATTATGGACACGTGTTGTTTTAATTTGACATAATAAAATACAGAAATAATCAGGACATAGATTGATTAAATAGGACTTACGTAATCAAGATTGACTGATTCTCACGATCTGTTAAAATAAAAAACATATTTTCTTGTTACTGGATTCAGTAACACTGCATTATGTTTTATAGATACAGCAGCCACAGTGTTTTCATAAACTGTATGTTTTCCACAACAAACCAACAAGGAAGTTATCAAAACTGCCCAATGTTTACAAGTTGAAACCTTCTAAAGACTCCTTGCTCAGGACATGAAATAGCTTAAAACAGACTGATACCTTGGAGCATGAACTGATAGGCGTTATCAGAGATGGAGAAGATGTGGGGTGGAGCCTCAATCCTCTTTTTGCCCCTGTATCCCACAACCACCACTGCATCATACACTGGGAGCCACTTGTAGGGGTTCACAGTGACGCAGAACAGCCCTGAGTAGGTCTGTTGGAAGTAGAAGAGGACACAGTGTGTATGAAATATCAAGACATAAAAGGAGCTGAAACATTATGACCACTCACAGATAAAGTAAATAACACTATTCCCAAACAACGCTTTAGGCCAATGTGTGGAATATATAAGACACTTTTCGTAGTCAATGTGAAGGATGCTGGAGAAAAGGCAGGTGTAAAAAGTGTCTTTTACAAGCGAGTCGGAGCTTCTCAGAAACAATTTATGGGGGGTGCCCCTAAAGCAGCCATGACCACATACCACCAGTGGTCCAAGGCAATGAATTGGCAACAGAGTGTTGGGGGATGTGCTGTCAAGTGTGATCTGTGGTGGCTCCACTTCGCAGCTTATGGGACTTAAAAGATCTGCTGCTCATGTGTTGGTGCCAGAAATCAGAGGGCACCTTCACAGGTTTAACAGAGTCAATGCCCCTGTAGATTGGAGCTGTTCTGATGACCAGTATATTAGGCAGTGGTGGTCATAATGTTTTGGCAATTCAGTGTATATACAGTACACAGTATATCTATACAAACAGTGCAAAAAGTTTAACTTTATGTTTCAGTTGGTCTTACATAGATCATCCATGCTGCATAGCGCTCTTTGAGGTTATACAGCACAGAAGGCTCGCTGAGATGGGTCATCATGGCCATGTCCTCGATCTTATCGAACTTTGGAGGGTTCATGGGGAAGACTTCATCTTCCTTTACAGTAAGGGTCTGTACCAAGACAGAGAATAATTTGTACAAAGGGTGTTTAGATATGTACTTCTGGGTTTACATGTCTATTGTATTGTATGTTTATTGATCTCTGCATACCTTTCCTCCTTGAATTTCAACTGTGGCTTTGCCACCCTCCTTCTTCACTAGTTTTCCTTTCACATACATCTCAGTGGGCTCTGTCACATAGTAAGCTGTTCTGGCATCAAAAGGAGTGTTTTGAGCCTCTATTCTCTCCCTTTCAGGTTTCCGGAGGTATGTGGCCGCCGGGCCGAAGCATTCCATGTCCTGGTCACCCATGGCACCTCTGTAAAATTAAAAAAGAAAAAAGTAAAATTTAATTTGTGTTTAATGGACATGCATTAGAGTCCTTAAAATAAGCATGCCTGGACAAAATAGGAAAGTGCATCCATTAAACATATTTAATTTCATCTGAAAGATGTCACTAGCTGCATAGACATTATTTACCTTCTTGCTGTCTTGTGATGCAGCTGCTGCGTAGACACTAAAAAAGTCAAAGGTAAATTAAAACTGGATAAAGATTATTCCCAGAGATGAGTAACTTTCTGTACGTTGGATCAAATCTTTCTGAAGAACTGCTTTTGTGCATCTATTTAATTTAAACCATAGAAGACTCACCTTTGTTGGCAGCCTGTCAGTCCAAAACTCTAGTGGAGCCTGGGAGAGCCTCTTTTATACTGAAATCTCTGGCCACCATATGGGAACAGCCCTCCCAGGCTCTGAGCTTCTATTAGAAAAATGACATCACATGGCTCCCCCACTTCATCATTACTTCTGTCACCTTATCCTGCATAATGCAAAAACAAACTTTAAATGGATACTAAGCGTCAAATTTTCCTGTCCATAAACTAACCAGCCACGAAGCAAGGGGCAGGTTTAGACTGTGCATTTGGATACCTAAATATGTCGTACTCACAGGGATTCAATTAGAGAGTGACAAGGATCAATTCATATATAGTCCACTTCTTATTTACTACTACAGGACCTTTTGCACAAAATAACATTAGGAATTATTTATATAACTAAAAGTCTGTTCATAGGCCACAGAGTCTTTTTACAGGAATATGTTCTCCATCTGTGGAGGGAATAATTATATGACAAAACAAATCTTTGGCAGAGACACTGTTTCATACATCTCTCAAGCATAGGCCCAACTGTTTAGCTGAAGCTAATTTAAGATCCATTATAGTCCATTATACTGTTGTGCTTTCTCCCTAAGGAAACAGGACACTTAAGACATATTCTCTTGTGGTACGATTAAGTTGCAATAAAAAGTGATATTCAATATGTCTTGCCTTCCTTTACAGACTTATTAGGACTTAAAGCAAATATAGCCTCCAGTCATAAATGCCCAAGCTCTTACATTTGCAATTGTTGACAAATGCATGCTTCTGTTAATTACATGTCGGATACTTTTCAAGATCTTGTTACTAAGTACATCAGAAAAATGTTCAAGCTGTGAGGCTCAGTATTCCCAACTATCAAAATTGTGAGTAAGTCATAAACTTACCAAGTTTGAGCCGTGTTAGGTTCTTGTATTATGGTAAGTAAAGATTTATGCAAGCCTGTTGTTGGTTCTGGTTCTCTGTGCTTCGGTGAGTTTGATACGTGCATGGTGCATGTACTGCTTATTGTTTGGGACTCTGGTGCTGCAATTACTGATGCTGAAAGCAGATATGACGCACAAATAAGGCTGAGTAACTGTGATTCTCCAGTAGTTTAGAAAATGAAAAAAATCTGTTTAATAGTTTAGGGCAGAAAGGGAAATTCTTTTAGTTTCTCAATATCAGTCACTGTACATGATAACGGTATGAAGAGTTAATATTGTTGTTTGGCTAAAGTAAACAAGCAGAGAT
This sequence comes from Acanthochromis polyacanthus, assembly GCF_021347895.1. Classification (NCBI taxonomy): domain Eukaryota; kingdom Metazoa; phylum Chordata; class Actinopteri; family Pomacentridae; genus Acanthochromis; species Acanthochromis polyacanthus. Next base: position 12,686,512 of record NC_067117.1, on the reverse strand, counting down.
CACCTTATGTTTATATGCCGTACTGTGTTGTACCAGCCAGTGCTGTAAATGGTCAGTGTGCTGTTGCTTTATGTTATTTTGTAACCGAGAAGAGATCATTAAGTAGTGAAATTTGGTAAATACTGATAAAAAGTCATCATAAAACACCCAGACACAAAAACACAGCCTAATTAATTTTCTCCCCAAGCATACACCAGAGCTGTGTACTACCACAAAATGCTCTGTTTTTTCAACATATTGGTTTCGTAAACCTTTAATGGTATCCGCTGCATAAAATTCAGAAGCGACAGAGCCAATCAACTGCAGACATTTTTTCTGAATGTAAATGAATTATCAAACTGTCCTTGACAGACCACCTGTTGGTTTTTTGTAAACACTGCAATGGCTTCTGGGAGGCCAAGGTATTATTGAATTCCTAAAGAGCGAATATTCCCCTGTGTGTGATAAATTAGACTGTGCAGTTGCTGCGCAGCACACTGAGAATGATGTTTATGTGTGTCCATTTGCTCTTGTGTAAGATTGAAATTTGAATTAGTAAACGCAGAAAGGGAGCAAGGAAAAGAGAGAATGACAGTTTGGGTATGATGATGCTGAATGTGAGACATTTAGAAGTGCCTTTATGTACTAACAGCAGAAAGTTCAGGTAAGTTATAAACTTTTAATTAATGTACAATTAAGCCTTTGCAGTTTTTGTTAATAGTTGTGCAATGCACTGTACTTATCATGGCTTTGTCTGAACTTGCATGTGTTTTGTGTTGTGTATGTAACTGATTGGCAGAGAGGTGTGTAGCGTGTTGACTGCATCATGCATGATCGGTTTCTACACATTAAACTGCATGTATTAAAAAACTATTCAAAACACAATACTTTAATTAACTGGGAGTAAGTGGGATGGAGAACAAGGCCAGTATCAAATATCAAACAGCAGTTTATAGTCAGAGGCTTATTACTGGCTGATCCAAATTCTCTAAATCACTTTCTGTGTGTGTGTGTGTGAGTGTGTGTGTGTGTTAATGTACGTGTGTGTGTGCAAATCTAGTTATATATACAGGTTGTTAGATGTACAGTTTACACTATATTGCCACTTCAGGTCACATTACCGTAACTCTGCACCACACTACCTCAATACAAAACTGCTTTCTGTTTCCAGACGCATTCTTTTTGGAGCCCTTTTACCAAAAGAAACATTTTCCCATTTGCAAGAATGCTGTACATCTTTAAGAAAAAACGAAAAATACTAAAAACCCAGCTCTTCACTGAACACCTTTGCACTTGACAGTCTGCAAAAACAACTAATAACACACGTACATCGCTTTGGATAAAAGCATCTGCTAAGTGAAACTGTAGAATTGTAGAAACTGAAACTGTGTATTTGTGAATTTCATGAAATTTCAACACAGCACACTTGGGCAAGTGAGGAGCTAATGTGCCTGATGTCATGAAGTTTCATGAAACCAGTTTGATGTCACCAAAAAAAAATACATGATCTGTATGTACATTTTAGCACCTAACATTATTAGTTGGCATGAAAATCATGCACGCCAGATAATTCTTGCAATTTTCCATCTTTCTAGATCTCCCTGAATTAGAGACATGAGTGTGTGACTGTGACCATGAGATGATGTCTTCCTGTTATTAATGCAAATTCTCTACCAAAATAACCATTTGTTTGTGAACGTGAAAACACATCTCATAAACTTCATTCCAAATGCTAATTGAAATAACTGAGGGACATAGCGTGTTCTAATTTAGATTTTCGTTTTCAGACAGGAATTTTTTCACAAATGAGACAGACAATTTGACAAACTCTCTTGGTTACGTGCCATCCCATCGAGTTTTATGAGCTACCAGATACCAGTTTACATACCAGTGTAATGTATTATGAATCAGATAGTAGTGTGTTGTATTTGTTGTATACCTTTCAATGAAATGTTACTCATCTTCATGCTTGTTCTTTAATTTTTTGTATCAGTGTGTACAGTGAAGGTGGATTTTGTGTTTAATAACAGTTTTATGCATCTTCCTCATATCTGCTTGCCAACATTTTTAAATCCATGTATACTTATTAATAAAGTTCATGTTTATCAAAATAGTTATTTGCATAATTATCTTAACCTTTAGTGTGTTCAACATTGGCTTCCAACAATCACAAGTTTGTGTTCTTTAAATAAAGTATGGAAAAATGGTTAAGGATTTAGTTTTATACCTTTTTCTTTGACATTTTTGGTATTTGGCAGTGATTAGCAGTTGTTCCATCTTTCTTCTTCCTCTTCCATGTCCTCTGCAAATGAGGAATAACAGCATTAATAAACTGATTTTGTTAGTGACTTTTCTATCTAGGTAACTTGTTTTCCTGATTATAAAAGTTCAGTAATAATACACATTCAGCTTGCTAATGATATATGACCAAAAAAAGCTAACAAATAAGAAATAATTTATCTTCTACTCAGTCCATTAATTGTTTTAAAAGGAAGCTTAATCGAGAATTAAAGCTCAGCCCATCAATCAAACAGTCCCAATAACGCCAACAGAAAGCCATGGTCACAAACTGGTGGCATTGGGTTTGAAAGAAGCGGGCATTTAGGAGGCAGTATGAGCCTAATTAAAGATCCTGCAGAGAATGATTTAAAATGTAGGGTTCAGTGTTTGTTTTTAGAGCTTCACATAGACCAGTCTGCCACAACATTAAAGCCATCTGCTTCATACTGTGTAGCTCCCACTTGTTCTGTCAAATTTGTTTCACACTGGGACACTGGCAGTGGATTGTTGGGGTCCTGAGGGTTGCTCCTGAGCACTTGTTGCGGTGTGTTGGGATACAATGGGCGAGGCTGCTGCATGCCATCCAAGAATAACATTGGCTAAGGGGGGGTATGCTTGGTCTGTAATAACGTTTAAGTGGGTGGTCTGTGTCTATGTAGCCCGAAATCCACATAAATACCAAGATGTTGGGCCACCTAGCTGTATATTGCGTTATAAGAAGATCAGAGAGTGTTATAAATAATGGAGTCTGACCTGTTCTTTGGGACGAGCTCTGTTATAACACAATTTCTAAAATACCCCAAGTATCTTCTACTGTATGACGTTCTGAAAAAGAAAGTTGTCATATCACCATATATTGGACAACATATGCAGTGATATTGATGTATCCATGACAGCTATCCATGCTATTGGGCAACTCATACAGTGGTAAAGATTTAATGTAAAGTGACAATTTGTGGTTTTAGGAGCAGATTTGTGCTGTAACTACTTATACCAATGACCCTGCCTGGTAATCAGCAGAGATGCTACACAAAAAACAGGTCATTTAATCACCCTAAGACTGCAACTTGGCGTTTTTACATTTCTGTTTCAGTTACCAGCAGACATGTGAGTGGAATCAGTATTCTAATTTAATTCTCTACAAAAAAGTGAAATTTTCCATTTTTTGTAATGTTGCACTGTGCTTTTAATGTTTTTAATTGCACATGTGGTTTACATACTTGATCAAATATCAGCTAGAAAGCAGATTGTTCTGGATTCAGACCAGGAAATGTCTGATTAGTTTTAGCCTATTTCTGACTGAATGTGATTTCATAAGTCTGCACCTCCATGAAAAGCCTTTTATTTAGCAATTAACCAGTAACTGGAGACCCACTGGTTTGAGAAATGGCCCACTGAACCATTTAGCAACTTTATGATTACCCAAGGGATGTGTAAATACTGTAATATCAAACTTCTCATCTTTCTCTTGAATACATCACTTCAGAAAATCACATGAGGACAGGTTTATATCATTTATCTCTGTGATAAAGAAAGCTTTTATCTGTTGTGTGTTCAATAATAAATGGGTTATGAGGCATTTTTAAAAACAATGTGACAAATTCACAGCGGGCTGCATTTAGTCTTTTTTTTTTAAAAAAAAACCTGTGATAATATGAAAATGATATACTTCTTTACTGTTCTTTCTTTATTGCTCTCTTTTCTATTGCTCTTTAGGTTATTCAAGAGATCATCCCATGCCAGCTGGAAACTGTGGCACCCAACACTGTGTGTCTGACTCACAAGTCTTATTTGTACTAAGGTACATTGATTTCACACTTGTATCTGCAGATTTGCCTCTAAGGCGATCTGATATGCTGTTTTTGATGTCATTTGTTTCTGTAAAAGTTTCTTGTTTTCAGTTTTATCTTCATTTGCATTTCTGAGAGATGTGCCATTGATGTGACTAAAATGTAGATCTGAGCACACAGGGGGAGCTGAGTGAAAGATACTCTGTGGCTTCACAGAGCAGCAGCAGCACAGACAGCCATGCTGAAACTCAAAAATACAAAAATGGTGAGTCACTCCGGTGAGGTTTTTGTTTATCTGATCACACTAGTCCGAACACTCTAAGCCTAATTGCAAAAAAGAACAGAAAAATTTTCATGAAAACTTTCCTTCACGTTCGACATTTTCATGTAAAATTCCTGGAAAATCCCTGTACCATCCCTACATGATTCCAGAAAAAAAATCATGCAAAATTCCTGGAAAATTCCCATAAAGTTGCTGGAAATTTCCCATAAAATTCCTGGAAAATCCCTCTAAAATTGTTGGAAAATTCCCATGAAATTGCCCTAAAATTCAAATAAAACTGACATTAAATACACCAATATATACAATAACATCCCTATATGATTGCAGTAAACTTCCTGGAAAATTACAATAAAATTTCTGGAAAAATTCCATAAAAGTACCACATAATTTCACAAAAACTACAGTAAAATGACTTTAATTTTTTTTAATTTCCACAAAATTCCTGGAAGAAAAATTGCCGTAATTTTCCTGAAAAAGTCCCATAAAATTGCAGGAAATTTTTCCAGAAAATTCATGGAAAATTGCTGGGGATTTCCCAGAATATTTCTGGAAATTTATTTGGAAATCCCCCATCCCCTCCTCCCAAATTTTGTTGGAAAATTCCCATAAAATTGTAGGAAATTCTCATAAAACTGACATGAAATTCCTGGAAAATTCCAATAAAACTGCCATAAAATTCCCATAAGATTCTTTGAAATTTTTTTTAGGAAAAGTCTCATACAATTTCAATTCAATTCCTGGAAAATTCCATTAAAGTTCTGCAAAAATTGGTCAGTGTTATTTGCTTCCCCTGTCAGTGGTTTTAATCTTGTGACTGATTACTGTATAGTCAGGGAGTAATTCCTGTTGCTTTTCATGTTGACCATTTATTTTTTAATCTGTCTTTTGTGAGTTTTGAACTTTTGGGAAACGCAATGCTTCACGGCTACTGTGCCTCTTCAACAAGAATAAAATTGCTGGTGGCTCAGTGAATAATTATTAAATGTCTATACTGGGTGCATTACATCAGTGGCAAACAGGAGGTGGCACATAACCATCTTGTGACAGAACCCTGCGACTGGCTAAACTGGTTGTATTTCAAGCGACGCTCTCAAAAGGTTATACAAGAGCTGTCCAGTATTCATATAAAGAGATTCATATTTAAGTTCACCGAGAACTCACTACACTTCAGATCAATCATAATTTAACAACAAGTAATCTGCTACAGTCAGAGATTTCTAAGAATAAAGCAGGTAGAGTTGTCGGCAACAAAGATGGTAATAAAGAGCTGATATGTATGCATTAAAACCTTTAAACATGAGCCATAAATTGTATTAAAAATGTAGATGTGTAAATTTGCCATATCATATCTAAGTGAGTAAGGACAGATGACTATCCAGAGTGTTTCTGTCTTCTGTCCAACACATGGAGGAGTTGATTGAAATTTGCCCCTATCACACACTGGAAAAGCAAGCATAAAAAATGGCAATAATTCTACAAAGGGCTCCACATTTTTGCATTAGAAACAATGCTACAATACTGAATATTGTTTTATATTACATTTAATGTCAACAATCAGTGTAAACTGGTGACGTGGTGTAATGTTAAGTGATCAGAGGATGGTAACAACAGAGAAGCTGGCAACACAAGCAGCATGTTTACACCTTTGCAACTTGAGGCTCCCTCTGGTGTTCATAAGATACCAGTGACCCCCACCACCAACATGCATTCGTGTGACAGTCGTTAACACCAAGGATACTGACAGCATCTCAAACACCCAATATAGCAATATAGAAAAGCTGGTTTCAAGGTGCTGCATGAAGGGTAAGAATCAGTTAATAACTGTAATCATCCACTTGTGAAATCAAAGTTAGTCAGTTGACTACTATTACCATAATTTGCTCAGCAGCACAATGATGCCAAATTTCCTTTGCATGAAGACATTGGCTTCTAAAATATCATGCATGAGTAACAGACTGTTGGAGATATAGACAGTCACTCATTTCTCAATTTCTCACACCTAAATCCCACCCAGAGCTGCGAGATGGACAAAGATCCAGAGCATAAATCCAAAACTCAGACCTCAATTTAAATAACCGAATTGTATAAAATCAGTGGTTCATACACCCTTATTAGAGTACAGCTTAATGTCAGCATGCATTAAAAGATAAAAAGGGAATATTTCAATATGCATCCCAAGTATGAGTGCCTACAAAGCGGTGTCAAAACACCTTACTAATGAAATTCTCTAAAAGAAACCACCTCCTTGAGACAGACGAGGACCTTGATTTACAGGCTGCACTATTTGCAAGGTCAATATATACATCTTTGATTTAAAAACCAAAAACACAGGTGCTCAAAAGCTTTTAATGCTTCAAATTGCCATTCTTATACTCTAAATTTAATCCAAAATAGTCTGAATGACTGCCATAACACAACAGACAACATATATTCAAACTCTGCAAAGAAGCTGAAAAGACAATAGAGGTTGCAATTAGTATTTACATGCAACTACTACTGAAGTTGGAAACACAGGTAAAACACCTTTCTACACCATTTCAACTTAAGAAAATAAGTAATAAATCAACTGCAAAATCATAAGTACAGTTAAGATACATAACTAAAACGTACTTACAAACATGGATGCTACTGTAAATGTATATCCATGCTGTTAGTGATTGGTATGTTACTCAAAACACTCACCTTGGTTTATTATCTCGAGCCCAGTTGTTGCTCTTTGACAAATGAAGAAACTGACAGATGTAGATCAAAAGGCCGTAAAAACACAATAAGCCTCTTGAGCATGTGGCATTTGGCTTCAGTATCAACACAAGCCGGGTGCTATATTTGAGTTTTGCCCTAATAAGACAGAAGATTTCAGAGCAGGTATCGTGTAACACATGTTCGTTGAAGACAGAGGCTCATTATATCTTGTGGGTAAGCACTTCAGAATTTCTTCTTCTTCTTCACTGCTGTAAGTTGATCCTTTTTCCAATGGAAACAGTGCCTAATGGTCGTCTACCCACTCTTTTAAATTGTGCTGGCTGTGTGTCATATTCTTGGCAAAAATGTTTATTGATCTTCAATGGCAGCATCATCTGTAGACATTTCACGAAGAAAGATGCCCTAAAAATGTTCAGAGAAGAATCGTGAACTTTGGTCAGTACTGGAAATCCCTAATCATGAGGTCATTTTTAAAAGACAAAAAGGAAGAAGAGCTGGCATCCATCACTCAACTGCTCTACATTTAGGGATTGTCTCAGTCCCCTTGTGTCTCCCCTAAGAACAAGAATAAGAACAGCTGTTGGCACTGTTGTGAAAGGTAATCCTTTGGCAATCCTTCCTTTTCTTTAAACCTCATTGGCACTCATTTTATTTTTTAATAATTTCTGACTTGTAAGGACTCTGAAACTGTATATCAGTGACTTTTCAAAGCTTCTCCAAAGCATTGCAAAGAAGCTACTGTTGTGCCAAAGCACATTTAAAAGACGCATTAGTCACACCTTTGGACTGTCTGTAACTGCTGACTTAACTTTGATCAGGAACTGAACCAGCTTCACATCTGTACCTTCTTTACATAAACAGTAACACAAACAGAGCCAAGTTCTTACACGCATGCTGCATAGTAAGTCAAAAAACACATGCATGGAGCTCAAGATGTTGCACTCCTCTTTACATTTTCCAACAATAAATATGATCAAAGGCAACACTAATGACAAGACAACAACCTAATTGTTTCCAGAAATCACAGACACAGTAACGTAATTCTCAACACTGAAATTTAAATTCCCAACCAATTTTAAACCTGTCAATCATCATCTGACACGAAGGACATCACATAAACTTCGTAATGGCATGGATAGAGGGAAGAATTATTGCTCAAGCATAACACCGGATGGCATTACCAAATACAGCAACGCCCATGCAATAGGTCCCCATCACTCTATATAAAAGGAGCAGCAGACCATCACCACCATGCACATCCACCCAGCAAAGGTAAGCTTCAAATGGACATCTATATTATAGTACTTCCAGGCATCACAGCAAAATAAGCCAATATTGTGTATTAAATTAAAATATTTTATCAAATGAAAAACCTATCAAAAATACCTGTATACTTTTTTTTAAAGTATAAAAGAGTTTATCTTTGCTCTTTTTTCCCCCAGAAGTTCACACTGAAGCCTGCAACAAACCTCCCTGCTCACCTGGTGTGCTCTAAAGGTAAATTAGATTCACTAGCTGTCCTAGAATAAAATAAGTAATAACACATATGTACTATATATGTACTACTGTTGTGAGTATCACAATTTTTTGGTAATTATTAAAGATGTGGCATAATAATAGCTACCTGTATTTAACCATTCTTAATGGCAGAGCATTAATTTGAAATAGTAGAATTTACTATTCAGAGTACCCATCTGTCTACTTCTGGATTTTTAAATGAATGACTATTGTCTTGTTTCTTCACTTGCAGTAAAGGGTCATCATGAGTGCGGACCCGGAAATGGAGTGTTTTGGTGCGGCGGCCATTTACCTCCGCAAGCCAGAAAGAGAGCGAATTGAGGCTCAAAACACTCCCTTTGATGCTAAAACAGCCTATTTTGTTTCTGAGCCCAATGAAATGTACCTTAAAGGGAAACTGGTGAAGAGAGAGGGCGGCAAAGCCACCGTGGATACTCTGTGTGGAAAAGTGAGTAAGCAACAATAGGATGAACTGCTTCACATTACTTTACAATTGTTTGATCTAGTATCTGGACAGCTGTGACATACAACCCTGACATGGTGATGTAAAATGAAGTTCAAAATCAAATCTAAATGAAAGTTAAAAACAGAAATACTTACAGTTAGGGTCCACTTTAGACCTTACCATAGTGGGGTTATAGTTAGTAGTAGCAACGGTAGTATAGTTTTATTTAGTCTCTAGGCAGATGTGACATATGACAATGCTGACATGGTGACTTAAAAGTCCAAAACCTAAAATCAAATTTAAATTAAAAATAAATATGCATACAGTGGCTCCAAAGAACACAGTGGAAATCACTAAAAAAAATTTTATCTACACCTAGAAGATATGAGAAAGTTTGAGGATGCACTACTGCACTATTTCTAATTTGTTGGCATTGTCTTGCAACCATAGTTTCTTTGCTTCAAATATAACTGTACTTCCAACAGAACATTTCTTATTAAGCAGCATTGTGATAGTGGGAAGCCTGGCATCTGAATTAAGTAAAAGTGATATTGTTATTCTGAACAAAGAGCAGCTTTCCAAGCATCAAAGACAGCTAGTGAGCAGGACATGGCACTCTAAAATGCTCTGCAAAAAGCAAATCAGGCAGACCAAAAGTCACCACACCATCAGAAGATCAATACATCAAGCTCTGTCCACTTAGAAATAGAAAAACAATTTCATTACAAAGACAGAATTTGCTACATGAAGAACACAACATTCCACAGAAATCACAAAACCACTTCTCAAGAGTTGAACAAGGCTAAAAGCTTGATGTGGGCTATGGTACACAAGCACAGTGGATGGCTAGGAAGGTCTTACTCACTGATGACTCCAGATTTGACATTTGTGTCAATAAGAGAAATGTGTATGTAAGGAGATGAACAGGAGAGAGAATGATCTCACAATGTAAAACCGATAGTGAAACATGCTGGTGGGAATATTCAAGTCTGGGGATGCTTTGCTACTCTGGAGTTGGATGACTGCATTGGATTGACAACACCCTGACCACAGGAGAAGTATCACTCTATCCTTCAGAGACATTCACCCTCTGGCTTGCATCACTGCAGAGAAAGATTCCTACTGTGGCAGGATAACGACCCTCAACACAATGTGCCGCATTGCAAGAACTCCTTGAAGACCAAAGAAGACTGGAGTCACTTGATCTCAACCCCAATGACACTGATGGAGACATTTGAAGAGTGAGAAAGTCAAGCATATATGGCATCATAAGAAGCTCCTTAAAACATCAGTCAATCATTCTGACACAACATGGGTTATCAGGTTTTGCACCACCTTGTGGAGCCAATGCAGCTCGTGTGCTTGCTGTCATGAAAACAAAAAGGGGGACATTGTTTGACATTCAACTTTGTATACCCAAGCTGATAACATGAAACTAAAAACATTTTGGATTAAATTTAAAACAAATGTAAAATTACATTTTTTTTCAGACTTCTTGACCATGTTGTTTACTCAATATTTCAAAACTGGTTTGCAAAAGAAAAAATATTAATTTGAGACAAGCATCTAAGAATCTTTTAAAATGAAACACATTGAGCAACATCTGAATGGCTTTTTCTGTGTATTTGACAGTCCATCACAGTCAAAGAAGATGAAGTCTTCCCCATGAACCCTCCAAAGTTCGATAAGATTGAGGACATGGCCATGATGACCCACCTCAGTGAGCCTGCTGTGCTGTATAACCTCAAAGAGCGTTATGCAGCATGGATGATCTACGTGAGTTTGACCTGAACATCACATCAGTGCATAAAAGAGGATGATGACTGCAGAAAACTGAGAGTGTTGAACGATGTTCTCTGTCTCCACAGACCTACTCAGGGCTGTTCTGCGTCACTGTGAACCCCTACAAGTGGCTCCCAGTGTATGATGCAGGGGTGGTTGCGGGATACAGGGGCAAAAAGAGGATTGAGGCTCCACCCCACATCTTCTCCATCTCTGATAACGCCTATCAGTTCATGCTCCAAGGTATCAATCATTGTGAAGGCTGTTATGTATTCAGAAATACGGCTGTGAAATTTCAGAACTCCTGACAAAGATCTATCATTTCAATGTCTTACAGATAGAGAAAACCAGTCCATCCTGATTACGTAAGTATGAACAAATTTTACATGTTTAGGTATTTCCAAAAATAGTAACAACTGTGATTTTTAAACGATATTTCTGAATGCACCCCCCAACCCAGCGGAGAATCTGGTGCAGGAAAGACTGTTAACACCAAACGTGTCATCCAGTACTTTGCGACAATCGCAGTGGCTGGAGGAAAAAAAGCTGAGCCAGTTCCTGGAAAAATGCAGGTAAATGATGTTGCACAATATTAACGTGAAATTGAAAATTAAACAAAGTATTGTTAGATTGACAAGACTTAATCCTGTCTCTAGGGGTCGCTGGAAGATCAAATCATTGCAGCAAACCCACTGCTGGAAGCTTATGGTAATGCCAAGACTGTAAGGAATGACAACTCTTCGCGTTTTGTAAGTTATTTTGATGATTTCTCAGTAATTTGAAATCATTAACCATTTTGTGGTGACAATCATTCACTGTAAAACACTTTTAATTTTGATATAAATCTGCTTCTGGAAAGGGAAAATTTATCAGAATTCACTTTGGGACAACTGGAAAGTTGGCTTCAGCTGATATTGAAACATGTAAGTATTTTTTAAAATCATCATGCATTTCTTCAGCTGCACTCCTTTACTTATTTACAACGTAAATCCAAACAGATCTGCTGGAGAAGTCTCGAGTGACATTCCAGCTGTCTGCTGAGAGGAGTTACCACATCTTCTATCAGCTCACGACAGGCCACAAACCTGAGCTAATAGGTATGAGATTACTTAATTATTCAAGGATGTTTTCAATTTGGTGTATATTCTAGTATAGTAAAATGTTTTTTTTTTCTTTCATCAGAGGCTCTTCTCATCACCACCAACCCTTATGACTATCACATGATCAGTCAGGGTGAAATCACTGTCAAGAGTATCAATGACATTGAAGAATTCATTGCTACTGATGTAAGAAAATGACCAAATACACAGCATTATAAAAATATGTGTGTGTTAATTTATAGGGCTTTATCAAAATGATGAATTTCATTTTCTGAATGTATGCAGACTGCTATTGACATCCTGGGCTTCACTGCAGAGGAGAAGGTCAGCATGTACAAGTTGACTGGAGCTGTGATGCATCATGGAAATATGAAGTTCAAGCAGAAACAGAGGGAGGAGCAGGCTGAGCCTGATGGCACTGAGGGTACACTTAACTTTTATGTGCACATTTGAAAACTTCCTCTGCAACAGATTCCTTCCTTTCTCTACAGAATCTGAACTGCCTTACTCAATTTTCTTTCTTTTTTTTCAGTTGCGGATAAAATCTCATACCTCATGGGTCTAAACTCAGCTGACTTGCTGAAAGCACTGTGCTACCCGAGAGTGAAAGTCGGAAATGAGTTTGTGACAAAGGGTCAGACTGTCCCACAGGTGAAATACTCTTATACTGTCCTGTGGTGCTCCAAAACCTCCTAATTAACCCCTGAAAGTTTGAATCATTTTTATTAAGTGATATGACAACATCCATCTGTGTATTCAGGTCAACAATGCCGTCATGGCTCTCTGCAAGTCTGTCTATGAGAAAATGTTCCTGTGGATGGTCGTCAGAATCAATGAGATGCTGGATACCAAACAGCCCAGACAATTCTTCATCGGTGTGCTCGACATTGCTGGCTTTGAGATCTTTGATGTAAGTTTGGGGATACAGTTAAATTTTGTTTGTTTGTTTTTACGTAAAAAGAAATGGCCAAAAACCATTTTAATCATATTAAGCAAGTCATATGGGTTTGATACAAATATATACTAAATTGCATTCCACTTTTCTCTTGTTAATATTCAGTTCAACAGCTTGGAACAGCTGTGCATCAACTTCACCAATGAAAAACTGCAACAGTTTTTCAACCATCACATGTTTGTCCTGGAGCAAGAAGAGTACAAGAAAGAGGGAATTGAATGGGAGTTCATTGACTTTGGCATGGACTTGGCTGCCTGCATTGAGCTTATTGAGAAGGTGAGCAGCGTGCTGTTCTGTTTACTGACAAGCATAGAAACAATCTGATGACTTGAAAGTTTGGTTTAAAATAATCATTTCATCATGACAGCCAATGGGCATCTTCTCCATCCTTGAAGAGGAGTGCATGTTCCCCAAGGCAACAGACATGACCTTCAAGAACAAACTCTACGACCAGCATATTGGAAAAAGTGCTCCCTTCCAGAAACCAAAACCGGCCAAAGGCAAAGCTGAGGCCCATTTCTCCCTGGTGCACTATGCCGGCACTGTTGACTACAATGTTCTTGGCTGGTTGGACAAGAACAAGGACCCCCTGAATGACTCTGTGGTGCAGCTTTACCAGAAGTCTTCAACGAAGCTGTTGGCTCATCTGTATGCATCACATGCCTCAGCAGAAGGTAATGATTATCCACATTATTAGATATGAAAAATTCTAATTCTCTACTTACCTTGAATTGAATAATTACCCTGCCATTCTCCCACCAACAGCTGAGGGTGGCGGTGGAGGCAAGAAAGGTGGCAAGAAGAAGGGTGGCTCCTTCCAGACGGTGTCTGCTCTGTTCAGGGTAAGGTGTGAAAAAATAACCTAAGTGCTTCAGGCTGCATTTTGCTTATTTACTGACGATTTAATTCTTTAGGAGAATTTGGGCAAGCTGATGACCAATTTGAGGAGCACACATCCGCATTTTGTGCGCTGCTTGATTCCCAATGAATCAAAGACACCAGGTACCTGAAAAATCCTAGAATGACAGAAAAATGTCATAGTAATGTGCTTTGACTGCTGTGTTTATCATCGTATCATAACTTCTAACATGTGAGTTTATTTAACACTGTATCATAGGTCTCATGGAGAACTTCCTGGTCATCCACCAACTGAGGTGTAATGGTGTGTTGGAGGGCATCAGGATCTGCAGGAAAGGTTTCCCAAGCAGAATCCTCTATGGTGACTTCAAGCAGAGGTAAGTATGAATAAACCGCATTTTTCACAATTTTGTGATTATTTTTTTCTCAACAATCAATATATCTCCTATCAGATACAAAGTATTGAATGCCAGTGTCATCCCTGAGGGACAATTCATCGACAACAAAAAGGCCTCAGAGAAACTCTTGGGCTCTATTAATGTTGATCATACTCAGTACAAATTCGGACACACAAAGGTAACTTAATATGCAAATTGTGGTGGGTGTCTTTAAAACTGCTGCTAAATTGTGATACTGCCAGTGAGCTATACCATTTTATATATAACGCCACTATTTTTCAGGTGTTCTTCAAAGCTGGTCTGCTGGGTACCTTGGAGGAGATGAGAGATGAAAAACTTGCCATCCTGGTCACAATGACTCAGGCTCTCTGTAGGGGTTTCCTCATGAGGAGAGAGTTTGTCAAGATGATGGAGCGCAGGTACTGAAATGTGGATGACTACCTGAATGTAATTTGTAACTCAACTGTGTGTTTTGGGGTTCAACCTATACTTTTGTTGCAGCTTTCAATATCTAAAAAAATCGGTTTCCTTCAAAATCTGTTATCCCCAGGGAGGCAATTTATTCTATCCAGTACAACATCCGTTCATTCATGAATGTCAAAACCTGGCCATGGATGAAGCTGTACTTCAAGATTAAACCTCTGCTGAAGAGTGCAGAGACTGAGAAGGAGATGGCCCAAATGAAAGAAGACTTTGAAAAGACTAAAGAGGAACTAACAAAGGCTCTGGCTAAGAAGAAGGAGCTGGAGGAGAAGATGGTCTCTCTCCTACAGGAGAAGAATGACTTGCAGCTACAAATTCAGTCTGTAAGTTAAACTGAAAGGGGAAATTGCTTTTTCAGACACTTGGTTTGTTACAGTTGACTTCATAATTTTCATTTTATGTTACTGCATATCTTACATGGAACTAGGGACTTTTTTTTTACTATAGTGATCAGGTGTTTAAAAATACAAAATTATCTATTCATTTAAATGTGTTTGTAAATGCAGGAAGGTGAAAACCTCGCCGATGCAGAGGAAAGGTGTGAGGGGCTCATTAAAGCTAAAATCCAGCTCGAGGCTAAACTCAAAGAGACAGCTGAGAGACTGGAGGATGAGGAGGAAATCAACGCTGAGCTGACTGCAAAGAAGAGGAAGCTGGAGGACGAGTGCTCTGAGTTAAAGAAAGACATCGATGACTTGGAGCTCACCCTGGCCAAAGTGGAAAAGGAGAAACATGCCACTGAGAACAAGGTTGGTAAATCAATCACAAGGCCTTAAAGTCCACTCTGAGCAGAATACCAACTCCCCTTTTATAATATTGCAAACATAGGTCAAAAACTTGGTTGAGGAAATGACTTCTCAAGATGAGACCATTGCCAAACTGACCAAAGAGAAGAAAGCCCTCCAAGAGGCTCATCAGCAGACCCTCGATGACCTGCAAGCAGAGGAAGACAAAGTCAACACTCTGACGAAGGCCAAGACCAAGCTGGAGCAGCAAGTGGATGACGTGAGCAATAATGACACAAAGTGATTTAAGTCTCCTTGGCAATGAAAAACAAACATTTAACGGCTCATTTCATTTGAAACAGCTAGAAGGTTCATTGGAGCAAGAAAAGAAGCTCCGTATGGACCTTGAACGAGCCAAAAGAAAGCTTGAAGGTGATCTTAAACTGGCCCAGGAAACAGTCATGGATCTGGAGAATGACAAGCAGCAGTCTGAAGAGAAAATAAAGAAGTGAGTAAATTATGCAAATAATCAATTTAAATATTGTATTTATGCCTGACCTAACTGTATTTGTCTAGCAGACAGTAACAATAACATTCTGCTTTCATGCAAAGTTAAAAAATAAAAAATTATCAACAATAAACCATGAATAAGCTCAGAATAAGTAAAATTCATACTTTGGTGTTGCCTATTTCAAGACAAAGAAATTAATAATTCTGGATGTAATGTTTTCTTTAACTCTTTTTTCCACATAGGAAGGACTTTGAAACAAGCCAGCTTCTTAGCAAAATTGAGGATGAGCAATCACTTTGTGCTCAGCTTCAGAAAAAGATCAAAGAACTTCAAGTAAGTTATTTATCTTAATATTAATAACAGTAGTCCACTAAATCTGGATTATTTAAATGTGCTTAATCAATGTATGACAAATATATCAAATTGTGGCTGTGTTTGTCTGTTTCTTTGCTCTAGGCTCGTATTGAGGAGCTGGAGGAGGAGATCGAGGCTGAGCGAGCTGCTCGGGCTAAGGTGGAGAAGCAGAGGTCTGATCTCTCCAGGGAACTTGAGGAGATCAGTGAGAGGCTGGAAGAAGCTGGAGGAGCAACTGCTGTTCAGATCGAAATGAACAAGAAGCGCGAGTCCGAGTTTCAGAAGCTGCGTCGTGATCTCGAAGAGTCCACCCTGCAGCATGAAGCCACCGCTGCAACTCTCCGCAAGAAGCAGGCTGACACTGTTGCAGAGCTGGGAGAACAGATTGATAACCTCCAGAGAGTCAAACAGAAACTGGAGAAAGAGAAAAGTGAATACAAAATGGAGATTGATGACCTCAGCAGCAACATGGAGGGTATTGCTAAGGCCAAGGTACTACAGAGTAAAAAGATTCCCAGGCAACTGAGTCAACTTAAGCTACTCTGCTGCCTTTATTTTGGCTATTATTGAGTTAAATTATGCTGTATTATTAGAGATCAACATAGCTTTTGTTAATTTCAGGCAAATCTGGAGAAAATGTGTCGCTCTCTTGAGGATCAAGTGAGTGAGCTGAAGACCAAAAATGATGAACATGTGCGACAGCTGAATGACATTGGAGTACAAAAGGCAAGACTGCAAACAGAGAATGGTGAGAATGGTGATTTCATATTTTGGACACCTGATGAAATGTCCATATTTACGTTTGGATTCTCAGTGTATGTCTCACCTTAGGTGAATTTAGTCGCCAACTCGAGGAGAAAGAAGCCCTGGTCTCTCAGTTGACCAGGAGCAAGCAGGCTTACACTCAGCAGACTGAAGAGCTCAAGAGGCATATTGAAGAGGAAGTTAAAGTAAGTGCACAATAAAACAGTCACAGAACTGCAGGGTTGCATGGTTAAAACAATTTAAAGCTTCAAATTAGACAAATTTTAGTTAATAAAAAGACCTTCATTTTTTTGTAAGGCCAAGAACGCCCTGGCTCATGCTGTTCAATCAGCTCGTCATGACTGCGACCTGCTCAGAGAGCAGTTTGAGGAGGAGCAGGAGGCCAAAGCTGAGCTGCAGCGTTCCATGTCCAAGGCTAACAGCGAGGTGGCTCAGTGGAGATCCAAATATGAGACTGATGCTATTCAGCGCACTGAGGAGCTGGAGGAGGCAAAGTAAGTTTTCAGTTTTAACTTAGCATGAACGCTACCAATGACAAATTCAGGAACTGAAAACACTGTCTGGTTCAGAGATGTAGAGTGGGATTAAGTCTAATATTGTTTGATTGTCTGGCATTAATTGTGTAACTCCTGATAATCTGTTTTTGCAGGAAAAAGCTTGCCCAGCGTCTTCAGGATGCAGAGGAATCCATCGAGGCTGTGAATGCAAAATGTGCCTCTCTGGAAAAGACTAAACAGAGACTGCAGGGTGAAGTGGAGGACCTGATGATCGATGTGGAGAGAGCTAACGCTCTGGCTGCTAACCTTGACAAGAAGCAAAGAAACTTTGACAAGGTATAGTCTTTATCTTTGCATTTTGCTTTTCAGTAAAGGCCATGCAATTAGGAGTGATTAAAACAAAACAAACTGGTTCTCTTTATGTTTTAAGGTTCTTGCAGAGTGGAAGCAGAAGTATGAGGAAAGTCAGGCTGAGCTGGAGGGAGCACAGAAAGAAGCTCGTTCTCTCAGCACTGAGATGTTTAAGCTGAAAAATTCATATGAAGAAGCTCTGGACCAACTGGAGACCTTGAAGAGAGAGAACAAAAATCTGCAACGTAAGACAAAATTTTATACATTCAGTCAACTAACAGGAAAAAAAGGATTGTGGTCTAACTTTGCAAAATTGTACATACTTAACTACAGATTTTTCTTTGTACACTCAGAGTTTTCCAAAGCTTTGTTGTATGTTTTGTATGAAATGACAACTTGAGAATAGTGTGCCCTCCAGTGGACCAACAGACTTATTGTGCATGGTCTTAAATTTTGAACTAACAAATGTAACAAATACAATTATCTGTGTTACAGTTGTAAGTGTACTGTATATTCTAAATATCTAAATCTGCATCTAAATGTCCTCCAAACAAAATATGTATTTCATCTCAAACATAAATCTCAAAAAATTTATACTTTGGTACAGAGGAAATCTCAGATCTAACTGAGCAGATCGGCGAGACTGGAAAAACTATTCATGAGCTGGAGAAATCGAAAAAGACTGTCGAGACAGAGAAGTCCGAAATCCAGACTTCACTTGAGGAGGCAGAGGTACTGTCTGTCAAAATACCTCTGATCAAACACAGCTGAATTTGATTTTGCTGGAGCTACACAAAATGTTTTTATTTTGTGTCAAGGCTACCCTGGAGCATGAGGAATCCAAGATTCTGCGCATTCAGCTTGAACTCACCCAAGTCAAGAGCGAAATTGACAGAAAACTTGCAGAGAAGGATGAGGAGATAGAGCAGATCAAGAGGAACAGCCAGAGAGTGATTGATTCCATGCAAAGCACTCTGGATGCTGAAGTCAGGAGCAGAAATGATGCCCTGAGAATCAAGAAGAAGATGGAGGGAGACCTCAATGAGATGGAGATTCAGCTGAGCCATGCCAACCGCCAGGCAGCTGAAGCCCAGAAACAGCTGAGAAATGTGCAGGGACAGCTTAAGGTGTGGTAGCTTGTTCAATAAAATTGCAGCTAAAAGTGACTTTATTTAGACTACATTGCAAACATGTTTTATTATTCATTTAGGATGCCCAGCTGCACCTGGATGAGGCTATCAGAAGTCAGGATGAAATGAAGGAACAGGTTGCAATGGTGGAGCGCAGGAACAACCTGATGCTGGCTGAGATCGAAGAGCTGAGAGCTGCCCTGGAGCAGACTGAGAGAGGCCGTAAGATCGCTGAGCAGGAGCTGGTGGATGCCAGCGAGCGCGTGGGACTGCTGCACTCTCAGGTAAATGAGGATTCAAAAAAGGGCATGTGAAATACCTGATAATTGAAAATTACAGTGCGTATTCCAAACTATTATTTGTGCAGAACACCAGTCTAATAAATACAAAGAAAAAGTTGGAGGCTGACCTGATTCAGATCCAAGGTGAGGTGGAAGATTCTGTCCAGGAAGCAAGAAACGCTGAAGAAAAAGCCAAGAAGGCCATCACTGATGTGAGTCATCCTGATGCATGTCTTTGCAGTAGACATTTCTCCACCAAATAAAGCATTCTGATAGCTGAATCAATACAAATTCTTTAAATTTGCAGGCTGCCATGATGGCAGAAGAGCTGAAGAAGGAGCAGGACACCAGTGCTCACTTGGAGAGGATGAAGAAGAACCTGGAGGTGACGGTGAAGGACCTGCAGCACCGCCTTGATGAAGCTGAAAATCTGGCCATGAAGGGCGGCAAGAAGCAGCTCCAGAAACTGGAGGCTAGGGTATGTCATGAGGACCACACAAGTTAAAATTACTGAAAAGTAGGCCAACATCTGTATTTAAAAATCACTTCCTTCGTCCTCCATCAAGGTTCGTGAATTGGAGGCTGAAGTTGAAGCAGAACAGAGGCGTGGTGCTGAAGCCATCAAAGGAGTGCGAAAATATGAGAGAAGAGTGAAGGAGCTCACTTACCAGGTCAAATGCTACTTATACTCATACATAAACTATCGTATAGTATGTAATAATGAATACATCACATATATGCAAGTATTAAATCTATAATACAATCCTGTCATTCGTGATTTACATCAGACTGAGGAGGACAAGAAGAATATTGCGAGACTCCAAGATCTGGTGGACAAACTGCAGCTGAAAGTGAAATCCTACAAGCGACAGGCTGAGGAGGCGGTGAGTACATCTAATTCTCATTGTGACTCTAAGTTTTAGAATGTCATTCAGTGTGCAGGTCTTAAATCTACTGTGGCTTACCATGCAGGAGGAGCAGGCCAACAGTCACCTGTCCAGGTACAGGAAGGTGCAGCATGAAATGGAAGAGGCTCAGGAGCGTGCCGACATCGCTGAGTCCCAAGTCAACAAGCTGAGGGCAAAGAGTCGAGAAATTGGCAGGGTAACAGAAGAGATATCTGATATGAGTCAAATTTGTAGAAATGCTACTTAATAAAACTTGACTATTCGGTCAGATCTTTTACATGCCATGTATCTGCCATTTCAGACAAAGGAAGCGGAGGAGTAACGAAGACATGAAGATTATACAGTACCAAGAAGTCATACAATATGAGTATCTTGCTACTTGTTCACTTTAGCATGTTAAGCATGCTATCATAACTCAAAGACAATAAAAAGTAGATAACTTGTTGCATATTCTGTGTCCACATCTTGCTTTCTGAGTGACTGAAAATACAGATTAAATCTTTCAAGCCTTCAAGGGATTCTGATTTATATGAGGTACACAAGTAAGTTCTAAAATCAAATAAAACTGGGATTTCTTGGCTTTTGGCTGTCATTTCCGACCATCTCATAAATAAAATGCCTATTAAGTTGAATAAATAACCTCTAATTGGCAAAACATGTTTTAAAAAATGAAATTTCTACTTTTAGTCTTAATTCTTATCATTTCAGCACTAGTGATTTTCCTTTGGTGCTGGCTTCAATCTAGTTAGGGGTGCCAGAAATTCCTCTATGCAAGAAAAACCCTGTTTAATCAAGAAGGCAACATGGCATAGTGTTCTACAGACAATAACACATATAATCAATTAGACCTATAGTTCTTCTAGGTCCAAGTTAGTTCAGATTTAGCACAGATTCGGATTTGCCACAAGTCAACTTTACTCCAATAACAGGACTTAAAAGAAAAAAACACTCAACTTTCCTTCTTTAAATTTAATTAACCGACACACTTTTATATATTGTTTTAAAAAAGACTCAACATTTAAAATGATTTGTTTCATTTTCCTTTAATTTAAACCAAGAATATGTTTAGTTTGTCTGTCTCGTACACCACTACTGTCTATAAATACAGTCCAGAACAAATGATCGTTATCCCACAGTACTGCATCAGTTTCCTGCCAATATTTCTAACTACCTGCCTTCAAATGGCGGTTCTTCACATTGGCAGCTAAAGACCTTCTTTACAAAGTCAGGCATACAGTGTTATAGAGTTATCTATGAGATGTCCTGGAATCAGCTAATTTATTGATGCTAATTTGTCGATATTTAAATCTGCTTTTTGGGGTGATTTATGGAGCTCCATAAACAGCTAGCTTAGCTTAACGCTAACGGTGAATTAGAAGAAATATGTGTAACTTCACACAACGCTGGACCTGTCTCTACAAATAGTTGCGTTGTTAAACCTAAAAACAAAACGAAAGACGTCGTTTGAAAACGTACCTTCCACTCTGAAGACATTTGGATGTGGTGTCACAGCTTAGCTTCTGTCTTCACTCAAAACAAAACTATTCATTACTACGACTTTTAGCAGTTTCCCTGAACGAAACAAAGATGGCTGCCAGAAGTGACAGCAACACACTATTTAAAAAAGCATATAAATAAAATGTTTTTTTCTCATTGTGTCTTTTAATTTCGTGTCTTTTAATTATTAATATTCGTTTTAGGAAAATCCAAAATGTAAAAAAAAAAATTAAAAAAAAAGCATTTGGTAGTTAAATGAAAACTAGGCTTTTCTAATAACTTATGACTATGACTATTATTTGTCTTTTTTTAAATAAAACAACATAATATTTCTGCAAAGTAATGGCATTTCATTAAAAATGTTTGATGCAAAATAAATGACTGCATAAATGAAGTGACTCACTTATTTCACCACAGGTGCAGGCTATTTTTGGCTAGAAGTGTTAGTGAAATGGAGATCACATAAATACAGTAAATGTGTCTTAAGTGAATATAGACACGTATATCTGTAAGATACCATCACTGGTGAATCAGGAGTAATGGCTACAAGTACAACATGAGGACAAAACAACACTCCACGCAACTCTGAGAAAAGGCTATTAAAAAGCATAAGTTTCCATGTCACTGAATATTGAATGCAGTTAAATGAACTCCATTTCTTAATCAATCAATAAGAAAGGAAGGGAATAGGCACACGTGTAAATTTTCGGTTAAAAAATGAGTGACCATGCAGGAAAGAGACTAGTGGGGGAGACCACCAAGACACCTATGACTTTCCACTTATGGCTGAAGGTGTCTTTATACTTTACACACATTCACTGCAGATGATGATCTCCATTTACTAAATGTGTGACTTCAAGCACCAACAAGCTGCACTTATGTTGAAGCCAGTGAATCACTTTTAATGGATATTAGAGGCTAAAAACTTATGGAATCACTTATTTTACATGTCAAAGTTTTAATTAACAAACATTACTTTGTAAAAATCTGCTTTCACTTTGACATGAAAGATTTTTTTGGGAAATTCTTATTTTTAAAAAAGTAAAATGACATTAACCATGATCCATGGTTGAAAAGCAGTATGGATAAAAGGGTGAATACTTTTTGGTACTATAAGCCTGGTAACATTGTGGAGCAGAGCTTACCAAGTACATTTTGGACGTATAAATTAGGTAATTGTATTGATTTGCTTTTGCATATTTAGGATTTTTCCCTCGTCCAGTTCACACAGTAGCAAGCAGCACTGCACTGACTGTGCTGTGGGTTTGGGTCGCCAGAGGTCAGCATTGTACGGACTGTTGCTGTCAACAGAGGAGCTCGGGATACGACGTGTAAATAGTAAGATAAGCTGCAGACTGTTTATTTATGTTCGATACACTTATAAAGCAGGAGTATTGTAGTTATCGTTGATGCTGGATCAGGTTTGCGGAGCAGGTTTTTGAGATGACTTACGCCTTGGTTTGGGATGCGCAGTGCGCTGCGCTGCTGACTGGGACTGCTGCAGTGTAAACAAGACTGTCCGAGGCTGCAGCTCTGCTGTCTGTGGGGGAAGAAGATAATCACAGAATTCCACTGATAGCTCACTTCTCAGCTTTAAAGAGTGAGCTGCAGTTTAACCCAGTCAGTTCTCTTTCCCCCCCAATGCCCAACGACTTCACTCAAATTTCTGCTGCAGATAAACTGACCCGAGCGCTCTTTTTAAGGATTTTCTTATTTAATCAAATTGGACATCTGTCACTCTGTACGTCTGCCACTTCTGAGCACCCAACAAATCTCGTCGTTGGATGGACTTTGTTGCTGAGGGACTATTAACTCTCCGCATATCAGCGAAATGACGGAGAACCAGGAAACCCCAGACGCGGAGGACAAGACTCTGTCCGGGAGCGCGACCTTGCCGCTCCGGCCGCCGTGCGAGCGACTCTCCTGCCACAAAAGCAGCGTGTGCTCCCGCTCCTACTTCGTGGTGGTGATGGTGTTTTTCCACGTCTACATCATTAACGTTATAGCGCTGCTGTTTTACGTGCACTACAGCAGCGGGCAGGACGATGCGAGCCGGAGTCGTGATGCTCCGAGCGGCAGCCACCAGCGCCCGGAGTCGCGACGTCCGCCATCAAAGCCCGAGTTTCTGCGTGATGTTTCCCTGACAAGGATCGAGGGAATCAGGGTGAGTAATGTGGCGTTGCATCGCTCCCGCTCCCTCATCCTGTGACAACACGCACACGGCACCACAAATCACCTCTGATTCATCTCTCCAGGTGGGACATGTCCAGAAGGTGTCACTAGTGCCGGGCAAAGTGCATGAGATGCGGACTTTGAGCCTGAAACCTCTGCTGTTTGGTGAGAGGCACAACACCCATGTGGCAAAACAAAATCTGCAGCATCCACGAGGCTTTGAGGGCCAAACAGGTTTCCTTTTCTGGGTGGAAACAAGCATCCAGTATACAGTATCAACCCCCCTCCAAACACAGCCTACTGTTGACATATGTGCATGCCAGGACCAGAGCTACATGAAATAGGCCAATAAGTCCTGAGGCAACTACTCCCCCAGCTTTGCACATCTGATCAAATTAAGGGCTTATAGCTGACCGGGTAAAGAGCAGAAATGCATCTGTACCTGAAGAGCAAAATGCATCAACATACAGCATGCAGCCATGTAGGAAAGATGATGTGCAAGCATTAAACAGTGGAAAATGTCTAGTTCATTCGGTTACTTTCTGTTCTCTTCGTCAGTGTTGTGCATTAGTATCAAGATATGACTGTTTCGGGCTTTTTAGTAGTGTTTAAGCAAGGCATCAGGATGTCAACTAGCAGCTGATGACACTTTAGATTATTCTACTCAAAATGTTTAACGCAGTTTCCCAGAGTCCAAAGCAGTAACTAACAAATCACAGCTGCAAATCTTCCCTAATGGAGAAGCTGCAATCAGCAAACATTTTCCAGAAAAACGAGTCTCAAAACTATTGCTGATTCATTTTATATCAATTAACTAATTTTATTTCAGTTTTAGTCTGCATAAATTTAATGCCATTTGTCGGACAGTTCTGCACGACCGCATGGAGAATCTGAAAATAAGAAGCAGCAGAGAAAATGCTGCAATCATGCATTCTCGATGACTTCAGTGAGTTTCTTCTGTAGCTTTACCTCTAGAAATCTCTATGCATTTTTCTCTGCAGAGATCCCCGGGTTTCTGTCAAAAGACGAGTGCCGTGTGGTGATGCAGCTGGCTCAGCTTAAGGGTCTGATGGAGAGTCAGCTGATGGTACAAGACGGTCAGGAGGAGCTGGCCAAGGAGCTCAACCTCAGCCCAGAGGAGATCTTTAACCTGCTGGATATCAACCAGGATGGACAGTTGCAGCTTCATGAGGTGTATGTCCGTTTGTGGATTGTGAGACTGTACTGTAGCATTAATGTAGTTTATTGCTTTCCATCTCCAGAGGTGGTTAACTCATTCCCATCTTTACTACCCTGAATCTACCAGATACTGACTCATTCACGAGTGAGGGATGGAATCTGGCTCACACCGGAGAATCTGAGAGAAATCTATGCCGGGCTCAAAGCTGATAAGGACGATAATGGTAAGAAATCTACTTAATTCATCATTCTAGGGTTCAAACAACACTTCATGCTTTGACCTGTCTTGTTTTTAGTGTTACAAATGTCAATTAGTTTAAAGCCTACTGCTTTCAAATCATATCATCATACTTCAGTTAATGCAGCATGTACTTTATACATACAGTTATCTTTGTTTGCAACATATGAAATATTATAATTGCAGGCCTTGTTCACTAAATAGTCTTGAAAATTAACATTCATTCATTCATTTTCCAGGCTAGGACAAATATACAGTTGACATAGCAATATTTTGTTTTTCAGTAATGTAAACTGGGATCTTAACAAAATACAGATTGCATTGTAAGACTGATGTAAAGAGGTCATCCTTGACCCAAGTCATAAACACTAAGTATTTCAAGTCATATAAATAGCAAGTAAAGCATTTCCACCTAATTTTAAGAAATACAAATGTTATAGGAATATTTATGATGTGCAGGAATGTGCAAACTATTTGCCTGATGTACATAAAATTTACATATCACATTGGTTGAACTGTTTGAGATGTGCAAAAAGCTGTGTGCTAATGCAATACACTTAGTGAATGTCTATGGCTGAGGGTGAGAGGAGAGAGAAAAGGCCACTGTGAGACTATGGGCTTGTTGAAGAGATGAGCTGCTGAAAACTGTGGATCATTATGTAGATATATCAGGCACATTATTACCTGGTAACACAAGATACACCTACATTCTGTGATGAATTTTGTTTCTTGGTTAATTTTACAAGTACATACAGGTACAGGGACAGTAAACCTGCTGACCCCAATTTTGCCATGTGTGCACGACGATTTATATCATATACATTCCCATATTTTGCATAGGTTTGTTGAGTCTGGAAGAGTTCAGGCTTCTGAGCAATGACGCCTTTCAGCGCTTCCTGCTGCAGCAAGGAGTGAAAAGGAGTCAGCTGGTGAGGAACAGTCGACACACGTGGCTCTACCAGGGCAAAGGAGCTCACCAGGTACTACAAGACATCAAGACCAGGTGAGGAAAACACGACATTACATTGGATAAATTGTGTTGTTTTGTTGTTTTTTTTAAACTAATCATTTCTTGACCTTGTCCTAACAAAGGGTAACTCGCCTCACGCGCCTCCCGCCAGCATTAGTGGACCTCAGTGAACCGCTGCAGGTGGTTCGCTATGAGGAGGGAGGTCACTACCACGCCCACCACGACAGCGGCCCCGTCTACCCTGAAACAGCATGCACACATACACGTCTCGCAGCCAACACCTCCACTCCTTTTGAGACGTCCTGCAGGTGAGATTACTTAAAAACACAGTGTTAATACTAGCACTAAATCTCAATAAAAATATCTGTGAATGTGCAGATATGAAACCATCTGTCCGACGTCATTACTGAGCTGTGCGTTATCACTCCGTTGTGACAACTGGCATGTTAGTTTGTGTGACTCAACATCGTCATCTTGGACTAATTAGTGTGCTTGCCAATGAGTGAGAGTATCTGTGTGTGTACTGTTTGTTTGCACCATACATGTGTGTGTCAATTTAAATCTGTGTTGCACACTTAGGTACATCACAGTTCTCTTCTACCTGAACTCTGTTGATGGGGGCGGGGAGACCGCATTCCCTGTGGCAGACAACAGGACCTATGATGAAGTGGTGCGTAATTGTGTCTGGGTCTGGAGATGTTACGGAGAGTCCTGCAAAAGTACTGTGTACATACTGTGCATGTCTTTCATATCTGTGTTAACTCACTTGTTTGTCAGTGAGAGCATGGGCCCGAGATTAAGCAGACGGTATCACTGAGTTTGATTGTGCGCTCTAGTCTCTCATACAGAACGACGTGGATCTTTTGGACACCAGAAGGAATTGTGACAAGAGTAACCTGAGAGTGAAGCCTACCAGGGGTACAGCGGTTTTCTGGTACAACTATCTCTCTGATGGAAGAGGTGGGTGAATTAAAGCATGGTTTCCAAGAATAATGTTTAAAAAAAATGCATATCAGCATCTTGATTTCATTTTGATTTGAAGGAGAAAAAATAAACATTTTAAAAGCTACTAGCCTAGCCGTGCTACACCCATGTTCTGAAGACACAAGGGTCTAGGCACGCTCGACAGGGAGGGAGGCAGGCTAAAAGGTTGTCTATCAAATCACTCTGCAGCAATTGGGTAGGTATACAACCAATCAGCGCAACGAATAGGCTCCTAGAGCGCCGGAAATCAGAGGATGCGGTAGTTCGGTGAAGCCTTATTTATACAGTCAATGGGTGAAGCTCAAGTATATTACAGACATGTTAACAGAAAGATTATTCAGAGTCGGTGCTAATGGAGCTCAACGACTGTTGTTGTTTTTGTTGTCGACCCTGGCAGAGAATTAAATTTGTTGCCGTGGGTTGTCTAGCACGGCTAGGCTAGTTGTTTCCGGTTGTTTCTGTCAGAATCGTCACGCCTCTGTCGTCACTTAGTTACGCCCGCCTTCTGACTCTACACTTCATGGTGATTCGTCGGCCAGTTTTAGGAGAATCCAGCCTCGAGCCTTATGGAGGGTAACTAGACCCAACCTGGCAGAGAATTAAATTCGTTGCCATGGGTTGTCTAGCGCGGCTAGGCTAAAAAGCTACAGTTTTCTGGTATACTTATTATGTGCCAGAATTAACCCCAAGGTGAAGAGCATTTTGCATGTTGTCAGTCTAAAAAATCTTATCATTATGTCTGTGAATATTAATCAAGACTGTATGTAAATGGTGGATATATCTGCTGTGAGGAAACTCATTGTTTTATTAACTGCCATTTTGAAGAGGTTGGAGTTTGCCATGTGTCATCTTAGTCTTTTGAAACTGGCCATTCTCTCAAACTTACCCTGCTTTATCTTCTGTTTTACTCCAAATGGAACTATAATTTATAAAATGAACATCGTGCTGTATTGAAGAAGACTTGAAGCTTAGAATTAAAGCCATAAACTCATTTGGCAAATGTTCACAAAGGTAGCAAATGAAATGAGAAGAAGGGTTATTTTATTATACATTTCTATACTGCCTGACTTCTTCTTGCAAGGAGGACCCCTGCTGGCCATTAATATAAATGCAGGTTTCAATCACATTTATATTTATCACATCGGCTGCATGGTTTTGTCCTCTCCTTCCGCTGCTGCCACGTGACAGCGCATGTTACATTTTTCAAAATCTCTTTAATTTTGGGAGCCAACATCAACAGCCTCCAGGCAGCAACAAACATGCCAAAAATTTCAAGTATACTAGTGATTTTTTTGTTGAAGTAGACCTTTTAATGACAGTGCTCACCTTGCTGTGTGCAAATGTTCCACAAAAACAATTCCCCTGTCACTTTCTTTGCTTAGCTCTGGCCAACACGATTGTGATTGGTTTCAAGAATACAAATAAGCCAGTATGTTACTTTCCCCTTGAATGATAATATGGTGCAGCTGGACCATTTTGTGCTGCTATTCAAGACTACTTTTCAGCTGAATGCTTTGTCCATCTTTTATATACAGTTTGTGTTTCAGACACACAAGCAGCGCTATAGTGCTACTTAAACACAACAATATTTCTAATACTAACACGGAGAAACCTCATTGTCCCGCTCGATTTAAGTTAGGAAACAGTGTCAGAAAATGACGGATGTCTGTACCCGATTTTATGCCATTTGATCTTGAAGATTTGCAGTAGATGAAATCTGGTGGCACCAGATGAAAGATCAGTGAAGCAGCACGGTTAACAAAGTTCATCAAGAGAAGCACGTTGATGTCTATAACTTGATGACAGCTGACCCAATCGTTCTTAAGACATTTTATTCCAAAACAAAAAATGTTAACCTTGTGGTGCGGCAGGAGTAAAAATCTGGTATGTCATAAAGTAAGTCATAAAGATACATCTTACATCTTACAAATCTTACCATTTAGCATGTGATGGCACCATTTATGCAGCTGAAAGTCAAGATTCAAACTCATATCGATGTGAAGAATATATCATTTAAATTATAACATTTTCTGTTTATTTAAAAAAGTATTGCAGTAGCTTTTATAGATATACTGGAACTATACATTATATATTTTGACTAACAGCTTACATTTTCCAAAGAAACTTAAATGTAATGTTAGTCGAGAAAAGAAACTTGCTTCCCTGATTAATCCTTCACTCATCAGTTGAAGCTGTATGTTTAATTGCCAAAACATCACTGTTTAAAAAACAAGAATGTTTGATGATTTTGCTTTCCTCATTAGGTTGGGTTGGAGAGCAGGATGAATACGCTCTGCATGGAGGCTGTATGGTCACACAAGGCACTAAGTGGGTCGCCAATAAATGGATCAATATTGATCCAGACTACCAGCGGCAGGCTCGCTACCAGCAGTTAGTGTCACAGCAGCAAGAGGATGAGGATGATGAAGGTCTGACTCTGAACACAGACGTACAGAGTCCCAGCATCCATCAAGACTTGTAGCTCATACACCAAATTTATACATTTTAAAAAAAAATCTTCCTAGCCTTCCTCAGTCCTGTGCACAATGTTTCTGGTAACATCCTCTGTGGCCGGTTTGTAGAGACAAGACTTATTCAGGGAACGAGGTCACAGTGGGTTTATGCAACAGTAAAGAGATGCTTTTGTTGAATATTGGTTGGATATTGCTATCCTGTTATTTTTTATCGACTATAATTTTCCATTTTAGGAGTGTTGCACTAGAGACTCAATCAAGGAGTTGTGATTTTTAAGAAAAACTTTCCTTTGCATGCATTACCTTAAACACGTTTTGCTGTTGCCATGAGCAAAAATTGCACTTGAAAACTGAAATGACAGTTGTAAAACATTTCGATGTCCTACGTTGTTACTGCTGCCATTACCAAAAATAGGCTCACACACTATGTGTGATGCATGTTGCCTTGTCTTTGTTCCTCGGATTCCTCATTATTTTCTTCTTGTAGAATGCACAAACACATGAAAATGCACAAGGTATTGCTCAGATGTTCAGATTCCATTTTATTTATTTACTATGCCAGAATGTTCTGTCTCACTCTCCTACACTGAATAAAGTTAAATGAAGCTCTCCGGTGTCACTCTTCTTTTACATAACTTAAACACAAAATGCATAAATATCCATTCAAGTCAATGATAAGATGAAACAGACACAATGAAGCATTTAGTTTTAAGATCACTAATTTATATGCAGTGATTCGTTTTTAGCTTCACTCAGTGCTTTCATCTATTCATTTGTAAATAACATTTCTCAGCTTCTGATATTCCCTCCAGTCAATGTTCTTCATCCTGTGAGCTGGATCTTCTGCTCGGTTGAAGACTTTAAAATTTCGTGCTGCTGTGCATGTCCTATGATGAAACAGGTTAGAAAGTCACTTATTTAAAATGACACGATCATATGTTTTTAGTGGATAGCACCTCCCTATTTTAAATATATCAATGAGACTTTGAATTACTCAGTGCTGAGAATCAACTGTCAACCAGTTGTAATATGGCATATTAAAATGTCAGCGTTGGACTTTTCAGATAAAACATGAACAGGCTCACCAGTGACGGTTCGTATCTGGGGAACGATGTCGCTCCACGATGGTTCAGACAGTAAAGCACAGCATCGTGAACAGAGGCGAAAAGATGTCTCTTTGTTATTGAGTCAGAGAAGAATTCACTGCGCTCCAACTGCTCCACCACAGAGGCTGAAAAGAAACAAGTTTACAGGGAAGCTACCACCACCATGGCAGAGCTGTTTAAGGCAGTACACCTTTGAGAAGGAGAAAATGTATTCGCTCACCCTGACAGCCAGCCATGTAGATGTCCACATCAATCTCACTGAAGTCCTGGAAAACCTGTCAATGTAATAAACAATAAATGTTTCTCCTCACCAAACATCAAAAATCTGACTTCACATTTCTCATCTGGTGCCATTTCTATATTAGTGTCACAGTGAATCATCACAGTCAATTTGACAGTAACAGTAAAATGATCAGTTATGTCTGACTATAAACTAAAAGTTGATAAAGTCATTAAGTGTCACTGTCACTCAATTAAATCTGAATATGTGCTTACTCCTGATAAAAGTTTGTGTTATCTGTATTTCTCTTTAACCTGCCTTGTCTGACATTAGGATTTGTCATTGAACAAATTATTTTCAATACTAATAAATCTAAAAACATTGTAAAATGTATCTTTCTAACAATAGAACCAACAAACAATATAACTCTTTAGCTCTTCTGTGAAACCACCAAGACATGTTCATGCTTCTGGATCTTACAGCTGAATGACCTGAATGTTTTCTCCTCTGAGCTTTCCAAATGAAGGAAAACAAAGTAATAGTTAGAGTCATTCCATCTGAAAGCATCAGAATTTTTAGAACAATTTCTGCTTGACCATTTTTAATTTGCTTGAAATTGTTAAAGCTTCAATTCTGAATAATTAGAAAGACATTCGTGAAATTGTATTTTGATATATCTGATACATTTTGAGATAACTTTTTAAAAGCTGCCTGTCAACTCACTTTAAGCACATTTTTGAAATTTCGACTGTGTTTGAACAACAACATCTGAGGAAAAATTAAAGATTAAAGCTTGACAGTTTCACTGTTATTTGGAATCCGAACACTGATTCATAATTTACAATATTAGACAAGTAGATCACACAGTGTAAGATTTTAGGTGAGCTAATTAGGAGGGGAAATGAAGCTATTATAAAATGTTTATCTAAATGTCTAACTTTGAGCTCACATTGGCAAAAAAAAAAAAGCATTTAGAATTGTAATGCAAATGAAAATTAGTGATATTAAAGTGAAAATATGTAGGTGCATGTCATAATAATACAAAACAAAACATATGTATTCCATTTAAATTTGAAATACTTTGTTATAAAATATAAAGGAAGTTATTTCCATTTCATAACTGTTTCTGTTTCCTTTTATACCCATTTTGCAACTCCAGAACTCTGCTGTACTTGGGTTAGGCTATCAAACAATAATAGTATTTCATATAAACATGCATTTTTTTCTAGTTTTATCCCACAAAGTACTTGACATATTAACCTTAAATTTCAGAGAAGGTTCGAGCAGAAGGCCCCTGCTGATTTGAGGTGGAATAATCCTTGAGACCTTTTAAGCCATGTAATGTTTTTTCCTTTACAACTTACATTTTTCATCATCTTGATAGCCACTATATCGATGAAGTTAGCCGTGGAGAGGTCAAGAATGATGGAGTGAATGTCCCAGGTCCACTTGCCCAGAGACCCCAGAGAGACTCTCTCCAGGTCTCGGCTCAGTGTGTCCTCACTGCTGGAGCCCAGAGTGGTGGTGTCCCCGTCCTGCAGCTCAGACATCCACTCTAAGCTGGTGC
Source organism: Acanthochromis polyacanthus (assembly GCF_021347895.1). Lineage (NCBI taxonomy): Eukaryota > Metazoa > Chordata > Actinopteri > Pomacentridae > Acanthochromis > Acanthochromis polyacanthus. The sequence goes on along the minus strand of NC_067117.1, from coordinate 12,654,009 downwards.
AGTCTGGATCTCCTCCTTTCAGGTACTCCCACCGAGAAGGACCGTCTGGTGTTCGGGGAGTGGTGGGGATGACAAACACTGTCCCATTCTCCCGCTCAGTCCAGGCCTGGTCTTCCTCCTCTGAAACTGTCCCGTCTATACAAGTGTCCCCCCAGAAGTCGACATCTTCTGCTACAGAGACCACAGGAGATCCAAACAGCTGTTCAGCCGCCTTCTGTGCCCGTCTCTGAGAAGGGGTGAGTGGAAGAAACGATTGTATTTACTATAAATTGAAAGACAGTACATCTACAACACTCATATTAAGGATTTTCATGTAAATGTTCTTCTCATTCTCATGTCACAAGTGGCCAGACTCCTAAAAAAGTAACTACAGTCCAGTCCTTGAAATGTTTAGTTAGTTTTAGCAAAAAATAACCCATATTGCTGCTATTAGACCAAACATTTCTAGGACATTACCTCTTTCTTTGCCTGCCTCTTTGCCCGTCTCTCAGCTCTCCTTTCTCTTCGCCTCTGTTTGGCCTCCTGCCTCCTCTTATAGATAATCATTTTACTGATGTCCAGTCCACTCTGAAAACAGATATAGAAAGTGAAACCTCACAATGACAAAAAAATTGTATTCAATAATGATCTTCTTTTCCTTTCGGCTTTTCCCTTCAGGGGTCGCCACAGCGAATCAATTGCCTCCATCTAACCCTGTCTGCTGCATCCTCTTCTCTCACACCAACTACCTTCATGTCCTCTTTAACCACATCCATAAACCTCCTCTTTGGTTTTCCTCTAGGCCTCCTGCCTGGCTGTGGAAAACTCAGCATCCTTCTACCAATATATTCACTCTCTCTCCTCTGGACATGTCCAAACCATCTCAGTCTGGCCTCTCTGACTTTATCTCCAAAGCCCCTAACATGTGCTGTCCCTCTGATGTACTCGTGAGATCGGGCTGAAATATAATATACACATTCTTTTGAAATACGTTCTGAGTGGCACGAAAAGTCCGCCGTTTAAAATACATTGGTGCGCATTTCGTGGTGAGTGGCACGAAAAACATGACGAAATCGTGTTGGTGCGCACGAAACCGAAACTAAAACTTATGTGACAGTTTCACGAATCCTCGTGAGATCGGGCTGCATTCCCATACATTCGATTCGCATGTTTGATTTGGCCAAAGTTTTACGTCGGATGCCCTTCATGCCACAACCCTCTGTATTTATCCGTGCTTGGGACCGGCACAATAAGACACTGGCTTGTGTCCCCTTGCAGCTACATTGTATTCAATAATGATACAAATGTAAAATATACTTAACTTATTTAGCACTTTTCATAATCACATTTTACAGAGTGTTACACATAGGTATTAAGTTAATAACAGTCAATCAGGACCTCAGTGTAGAGATCAGTAATTCTCTGGTTTCAAAGGTGAGGATTTGCTGCTTTTGTCACACACAATAATAAATCATCAAATTTATAATGACATACAGACAAAACAGGTATTTGAAGCACAATTGTTGATTTTAGAAAATTAGGTAGAACATTTTTATAATGTTGTAACATTTTATTGACAAATTAATTTCTTAGTCAAGAAAATCTGAGCTTTCTCTGCAATTGAAATAATTCCCATTTACAGCCATGGAATCAATATTGTTGTGAGGAAAGAGAACAGACCTTCTTTTTCAGGGCTTCAAGGTAGAGGTCAGCATTGGCGAAATATACTGTAGCAGATGAGCGAAATATAGTAACACCTGGAATCTCTCTGGCCTGTCAAACAGAGAAACATCAGGAGATTTTTTTTTCCCCAGTCTGGATAGAAAAAGCTTAAATTTCTGACTTTCCACCCTGTTGTCTCACCTGTCTGTGTGTCTCTAAGTCAACATATAGCTCCGTGCCTGGAACATTTCCCAAAACAGAGTATGCTGGCCTGAGAAAAAACAAACAAAAAAAACTATATATACCATGCATTATGTCTGCGTACGGTGTTTGGTCTAATAGAGCAGGTGATGCTGGACAACAACCGCTGCTAATGTTTCCTGTCTCAAACACAGCATGACCGAGACAATGCAGAGAGGAATATATTATGAGGAGGAGGATCTTACATCTGAGTCCTGAAGATAACAGTAAAGAGAGCAAAGATGATGGATGCTGCCAGACCCAGATCCAGATTGAGCAGCATTGTTGACACCCAGGTGACCAGCCACACCACCTGGGTTAGGGTGAGGACACGGGGGAGGACATTTCTTTTACAGATTCAGCACAAAAAAACAAAAAGCCAACTCTGTCGCTAAGATATTGTAAAAATGATGTAGTATGTTGTCACGAAGTAATTGATTTGTCCTCTCACCAAATCGATCTTGCTTCTCCTCCACAGTGTGACAATGTCAGCGTACTGCTTAAACATGCCCTTCAAATTTACAAAGACGATCGATGCAAGGATGGCCTGAAGCAACACAATCGGATGTGTAAATCATATGTGTACCCACAAATGAGGCAAATCGATATATGGCATTACACAAGATACATCATAAATGTTTACTATAATAAAGACAAGCTGTTTGCACCTTTGGCAGCTCTTGGAAAAGAGTTCCAAGTTTGAGTATAGTCACCAGCACAATTAGAGCTGAGGCCACTCCAGCCATCTGCAAGAACAACACAAAGATTGTTCATGGATTTAATTAAGTATCTGTCTATGCTAACATTTCAGGTTGTATCGAGGCCCACAATTGGACAGTAGCCTGGCAATACGACAGCACATATTTCTAACATTTATGGCTCCCTAAAAAATATCAGGTATTCTTTACAGTCATAGTTTGATTGAAAGCATAGTTTAGATAATAAATACACCTGATATGTTCTACAACTGCAGTGTGTATCATGTTCTGAATTTCCCACACTTCTTCTTTCCAGGGGATTATTCTATTTGTTAGGGCACAGTATTATTTCATTTTGTATGTAAATCAGACTCTGAAGGAGCAAGCATTCTTTAGAGTCTGAAAAGTAGAAAAGGTCAGAGCGTGAAGTGTGAACGTGAAAATCCAGAGCTGCATACACATAACGATTTTGTTTCTGTTCCACTCAAAAAAATGATCCAAGTCACCTATTCCTACTTAATAAAAATGCATGGCTGCAGGCTAAACATTCTGATCTGCTAACTTAGATAAACCTTTTAACTTGCAAACATTATTTTTGATAAATTCTCTTGACATAATAATGCTGGTAATTGCATCAAATTAATATTGTGTGTCATTTAAACTCAAATTTCTGTTAATTGGTTTAAATGTAAGTTGAAATAGCTTAATTAAATTAGTTTAAGTTCATGATTTCAATTAAATCTTTTGTTATCCCAATAAAACATTCCTTACTAGTTTGCTAATTGTTGATTACTTAGAATATAATTATTGCATAGTAGCTTTTATTTCATGTGTAAGTGTGCAAATAGAATAATTCTGGTTGCTCTTTGTAATGTCTTTTGTTCTGTTGCTCACTCACTTGTGTTTTACCTCCGGTGCTCTCTTGGATGAGACTTCTAGACATGGAGGGGCAGACAGAGAAGCACTGAAAGAACCCTCCCACTGCATTACTGAGGCCCAACGCCACAAGCTCCTGCAGCAAGATGGAGACAAAGACACAAAAATAAGCAAGAAAAAAACATAGCCATGACTGTATGTTGAGGGCAGAAGCAGAAGTCAAAGGTTTTTTAATAATGTCAGCTTTGGTTCACCTGGTTGCTGTCCACATTGTATCCATGTTTTATTGCGAATGTTTTCCCAAGTGAAATAGATATGGCATATCCAACAATGGCTAAAGCAAAAGCATCTCCTATAACCTCTCCAAAAAGACTCACATCTGGTACACAGGGTGAACTTAACCTGGCACACAGGTAGAGGATAAGAACCAGTCAGTACCAAACAAGATAAAGGTGGCTCAACCATAATGAATGCAGTATAAGGTGAATACAAATACTCACCCACTTGGAATTTCTCCAACAACTGAAACAGTGTAGTCACTGTTCAAGTGGGCATATGATGATACTAATGTCCCTGCCACAATCTAAAGCAATCACAGGAAATACATGGATCGTAAACACAAGCATAAAAAGGTAGATTTCACCATACATCTCAACCCTCAATCATGAATCATTAAAAGCTGGTTAATTATAAACCAGACGTGGACCTCATTATTAGCCATAAATATCACATTTTTGCTGCAAAGTGCACAAAAAAGCAGAGGCCCTGGTGCTACTGCTGATTCAGCTGCTTGTTTCCACTATGTCTGTGCTTTTTTTAGTGCTGCAGCATCAGCATCAGCACAGAGCTCAGAGGTGATAACATGAAAAGCGGCGAGAGGCCAGCGAGACAGAGAGAGTGTCCTCATATCAACTGACTGTGATGAGCTCCACTGGGATGGGCACCGGCAGCTTTGGACTGAGGAACGAGTTCAGCTCTTTGGCTGCAACTAGAAGCGCCATCGTCACAGCACTGACCACCAGTGTGGGAAGATGAGTGTGGGGCAGCAAAGAGCAAATATCCTTCAAGGTCTGGAAGTTTAAATTTAAAAAAAAAAAAAAGGAAAGGGGAAGCTGTCAACACACAAATGCAGAGGTGCATATACGTAACAATTTTGTCTCTATTATACTTTAAAAAAGTAATTTAGATTACGTATTTCTACCTAAATAAATGTTTGGATGCAACATAAACATTCTCATTTACTGATTTAGATAAACACAAAAGTAAAAAACAAAAAGTTGCAAACATTATTTAGAAGGGTTGCATTGACATTATAATGTTGGTTATTGCATCAACTGTACATTGAGTGTAATGTAAACTCAAATGTTAGTTTGTTTAAGCCTAAATTCAAGTTGAGGTAATGAGATTGGCTTGATAACTTTATGATTTAAAGTCCCCTCCTGTGCCTTAACACCCAACTCCATACTATTAAGCAATTTTTCCCAACACAGTGCAGCTTGTTGGTTGAGTTTCATTAGAAGTTGTCATAGCTCAAAAAGATTAATGCAAAGTGTTTTTGTTGAACCCAAACACTATCTTTTACAGTGGAAATGAAATCTGTTTAAAAAGACTCTTTTATCCTTTGGCTATTTTCCTAAGCTACATTCTACACATAGCTTACAATAAAAAGAAACATGATGACATATTACAACACATTCATTGATTTATATTTCTTGGAAAACGGTGTGTATAGTCAAGTATTTGTTTAAGTATCTTTCACTGTATTAGATTTCTTGTTGCTCAGTCTTGTGTCAAGAAATCCCTTATACAACCCTTTTTCACATATGCAGTAGTACTCTATGAGACCTGTAAACAGAGTTTGATGCATAACACCTCTGTTAAATACAGAATTGACAAGAAAGGGGTTTTACTTGATAAAGTGCTTCAAAAAAGTCCAAATGGGAGAGCCATAAAGCACCAGACCTGATATTACACAACACTGGACCCTAATGGCATTTTAGAAAAGCATATGGAACTCCTTTAGGAGTTTATATGCACTGATCAGAACCATTATGACAAGTGGCATGAACAACATCGAGCTTCTTGTTATAATGCAATGTTCTGTTAAGAAACCTTGAGTCCTGACATTCATGTGGATGTTTGACGTGCATCACTACCTAAACATTGCAGGTCAAGCAACTCCTCCGACCCCCAATTCCACCATGGCAACAGCAGTCCTTGATGCCAGTTGCCACCCTCAGCAGGACAATGCACCCCGACACATTGCAAAAACTGCTCAGGAGTGACCCAGGGAACATGACAGAGCTAAGGTGTTCACCTGAGCAACTTACTGAGCATCTGTGGGATGTACCAGGATAAGCCTGATCTAGGTAGGTCCCACCCTGCAACCCACAGGACACAGGACAGCCCCAGAGGTCCTGTGTTCATGCCCCACTGGGTCAGAGGAGTTTTAGCAGCATAAAGGGGACTAACAGGCAGGTGTTATAATGTTATGCCTGATCGGTGTATATACTGCAATTACTGTAACAGATTTTGTGTTGACACACAATGCAAAATAGGTCAGGACTGTTTTACATATTAAAAACAAGGCACAGCAAGCACAATCAATACTTGATAGTACTCACATAAACCAGTGACAGCGGGCCACTAAACCGTGTAGGGGAAACTCCAAAGATGTACTTCAGCTGTGCCACAACAGCATGAGCTGCAGCAGCTGTTGTGTAAGCTCGCACCAGCGGTTCAGACAGGTATGTTCCCACAAATCCAAACTTTACAACCCCCAATAGCACCTATGAACACAGACAAATGAGTTCTTTGTAGCTGTGACAGCAAGATAGGACATTAATATATGGGCGGATGTTCTGTAAATATGCTACCAACCTGGATAAGTCCTCCGAGGACAGTAGTAGCAGCGGCCACCTGCACCCTTAATGAGTCCCGGGCAGCGATGTCCACCTCTGCAGTGATGTTGGTCCCATTCATTATGAGGAAATCCACATCTGGAGCAAGTCTCTCTGTCACACTACCTACCATGATGCTGAGCACAGTAAATGTACCTGAGCACAAAATAAAAACCGCCACATGTGTTAATACAAAGTTTGTAAAGCTCATGGTGCAATGTTCATTACTTACCGATGGAAATATGGCGTGAAGTTCCAAAGAAGAAGTAGATTAATGCTGGATAGAGGGATGTGTAGAGCCCAAATACAGGAGGTAGAGAAGCCAGCAATGCATAAGCCATGCCTGTGGAAGATTTTGTTACACTACAATGTTTATGGAGCTGGAAAGTGAAATACTGTCCAGAAGACTGAGATTTTTCTTTACAATACATGGAATAAAAGTCATATAATAGGATAAATCATGGAATTCAATTTATTTCTGGAGTATTGTTGATTTTGACTCATTGGATTATTTTTTTTACCTTGTGGCAGGTGCATTATGCCCACACTAATCCCAGAGACAAGGTCTGGCATGCCATAGTCCCAGATTGAGTACTTGGGCAGCCAGTATAACACAGGCAAGCTGCTCATCACGCCTCGCTTCAGTTTAGGTAATGTGCATCTGGAGGGATTTGAATGTTTAACTGTAGATATTCTACAGCATAAATTCACTGAAAATATGCCACATACAGTACGGCAAGCAGCATAGTCCTAAAAATCTAAGATTGCCTTACCTTAAGGAATCTCTAAGCTGCTCAGTTGGAGAACGATGGATGTCAGAGTATGCTTTTCTCTCTGTTATCTCTTCCAGTCTCTGCTCATCCAACACTTCTCTCTCTACTCTGTATTTCCCGAATCTGCGAGCAGAATCCATTGGGATGAATCTGTCAAGTTAAAATTTTTTTTTTTTTTTTACTCTTTTAATATGCCGCACAGATTTATTTCAAAGACCTAATTGGAAGAAACTGTCCTCAAAATCCAGTTGCTGCACCACAACTGTCAAAACAGCTGCATCTGCATATGTACAACATACTGACTAATGGTTAACTACAGTCAGGATGTCGTGGGCAGTGATGACTGACTGCAACAAGCAAAGGATATAATGAGGCCTGAAAGAGGAAAAATATTAACTTCACTGAAATTCACCAATTAAGTGCTTCTATCCTCCCTGTTTTTCCATCAAGCCAACAAAAATGGAGTTAATGAACCATATAATATTACTCAAACTACACTGGTCAAGTCTCTAGTGCAGGCAACTTCTGAACTGCTTCAAGTGTGTCGAATTCAAAAGAGATTTTAATTAAAAATTCAGAAAGTTAGATGTATAAACATTAATTTCACTGAATGTACTATTGGCTGCAGCAGGCTGAAGAATCTGAATATTAGAGATCAAAACTAAGAAGTAAAATTAGATTTTTCAATCACGTGGACGCACTGTATATGCTGGGTCTTTAAGAGAGTGCCGTCATGAAATCTGAATCCGAGCTGGGAGCAATGTTTCAGTCATTCCAGAGCTGCAGGCATGTGACAGCGGCAAACATGTTGGAAAGGAGAATTAGCTCAAAGTGAAATATAATGCTAATGCATCATCATGATTTAACATGTAGATCATCTTTTACATTTACCATTGCAGCTGCTTCAGAACCCTCTCTTTACTGATCATTCAAACCTGTCTGACACAGTTACTGTCTGCAACAACACTGTCTATTTTTGGGATTGCAGCTCAGAGGGCAGCAGCAGCGGAGGGGGGCACATAACTCAGCCTTGCGTTTGCTCAGACCTTTCTCACCCCAGTGACTGGCACATTCAGCAACATCAACAACACATGCAGCCTGTTGAAAAACACGGATACTTACTGGTCTTCTTGGACTGAAGAAAACAGATCTTGGTAAGACTTTCTAGAAGGAATGCTGCATGATCTTCTGTACTAACTTGTAAGAGGGCACATGTTGCTTTACAGTTTATACACAATATTTGTTAAATAAGCAAACTTAGCTCATTAAAATGGTGACTTCTGAATGTAAAGCTCATTTTGTTTGTTGTTAGGCAGTATGAAAATGCTTTTGTGTTGCTTTAAAAGCTTTTGACTTGATCCTGATTCAAATACTACTTATATTTAATTCAAATCTTTATGATATGAAACCTGAGACTGCCAAATAAGATGTTGCAAAATCAGTAGCTGACTGTAGTTCATAAGATTTCACTCATGTTTGCCCATGAAACTGCATTGTGATAAAACCCAATAACTGTTTTCTCTCCTTTGTTTTCCAGAGAGAAGCACCGCTATTTGTTTGAGGTGTGTGAAATCTCCTGTGCTGCTTTGTAAATATTATTTTAGTGAACATTTTTACTCAAAATGGATCTAACTGCCAGACATGGGCTGGTGCTGCTCGACCAGCTGAGGAAGATGAGGGAGGTTGAGCATCTGACAGATGTGCTGCTGGTCGCTGAGGGCATCAGCTTCCCCTGTCACAGGGTCGTTCTTTCCGCCTTCAGTCCGTACTTCCGCGTTATGTTCACATGTGGCCTGCGAGAGTGCAGCAACAGAGAAATATTCCTGCGTGACACCCCTGCAGACAGCCTGGCCCTCCTCTTGAACTACATGTACTGCTCAGATCTTCCTCTCACTAATGCCAATGTACAGGGCATCTCCATCGCGGCATTTCTGCTGCAGATGGATGACGTGTTCACTCGCTGTCAGCAGCACATGACTGAGAACATGGATGCCTCCAACTGCCTTGGTGTGTATTACTTTGCCCGTGACCTCGGTGCAGAGGAACTAGCTGACCACGCTCAGCGCTTCCTCAGGCAGCACTTTGTCCAAGTCTGCCACAATGAGGAGATCCTCGAGCTGGAGGCTCATCAGTTGGGAAAACTACTGTCCTCTGATGACCTGAACATTTCACGAGAAGAAACCATCTTGGACGTGGTTCTTCGTTGGGTCAAACACAGCACTCTGATGGGTGGAGAAATCCGTAGTCCACACCTTCCAGAGCTCCTGAGGAAGGTTCGTCTGCCACTCATCAACCCTGAGTACTTAAGGGAGGCGATGACAAGGAACACGGCCCTGCTGGCTGATGCTGAATGTCTGGAGATGCTGAACGAAGCTCTGGAGGTCACAGCGATGCATCCCTCAGCTGCACCACGCAAACTAAAGCTGCGCTATGGCATGGAGACCACAGACCTGCTGCTCTGTGTTGGCAATGACAGTGGCGGGATCAGGTCAAGGTATGGCAACTTTGCTGAACGCAGCTTTTGCTTTGCCCCGTCCACTGGCCGAACCTACTACATCACCTCGCCTCGCTATGGAGAGGCTCTGGGATATGTGTGTGCTGGAGTTGTGACTGAAAGAAATGACATTATCGTGGCAGGAGAGGCGAGTGCACGAAGAATGGCCCGCCAGAAAGACATGAACGTTGAGATCTACAGGTAAGAAAAGAGGGGTCACATTTGATGACGCATTTTGTTGCCCTGCACAGACAGAACTGACTGTTGTCTGATTGGGTTTCCAGGTACAAAGTGGAGGCACAAGGAAGCTGGGAACGCCTGACTTCAGCAGAGTACCGTGATTCTTACACTCTGGGATCTCTGGGCGACACTCTGTACCTGATGGGAGGGCAGATGAAGCTGAAGAACCAGTTTCTCATCACAAACTGTATGGTCTCTGCAGGGTGGACCTTGGAGGAGCGCAGCACCCCTGCCGATGCCTTTGGCCTATCACAGTATGGTCAGAATGAAAGATCGCCTGTATGTGATGGGTGGTCGAACCCCACAGGTGATGCAGAAAAAAAAACCTTACGAATAGAGAAATTACAGTTGATGAAAGTTCTGTTTGTATGACTCTCCTCTGACTGCACCTGCTCTGCTTTGTCTTGCCCTCCCTCCATTTCTACCTTCCAGTCATACCGGACGGATGATGAGCCGGACCGTCTTAGTAACCGCCTCCTCGAGTACGATCCAAACACGAATAAGTGGACAGAGCTGGGTCCCATGAAGTACTCAAAGTACCGCTGCAGTGCTGTGGCACTCAATGGGGAAATTTATGTTATGGGTAGGACACTTTGTTCAGTTACTTGGGAATTATTAGACACAGTATTGTCATGATTCTGTCATGTGAATTGACTTAATTGGTTTCTGTCAGAATTTGTTTTAAAAGGATGGTATTGGTGACCTGTTTTCCAGGAGGTATTGGGTGTGAAGGTGTGGATCGCGGCCAGTCACGTCACTGCCTCGATGCTGTGGAGATCTACAATCCAGATGGAGATTATTGGAGGGAAGGACCTCCTCTCCCGTGTTCCCAGCTTTCACTGCGAACCAACGCCACCAATGCAGGAGTGGTGGGAGGAAAGATTTATGTTTGTGGATATTACAAAGGAGCAGGTAATGACAGAATATAAAAGAGTTTTGAAATTTTTCTCCATGTGACTGTACTGATCTTCGCCTCTTAACTCCCCTCAGATCGTCATGATGACATAACAAAGGACATTTTGGAGCTGGATCCATGGGAGAACCGGTGGACGGTGGTGGCTCGGCGCGCTCTGATGCATGACAACTATGATGTCTGCTTAGTGGCAAATCTCAACCCAAGGGGACTCACGTCCCCACCCGCAGACTTAGTCAAACAGTGACACCGCTGTCAATCAGATCAAAGTCTGTGTGTGAGAATTAGTGAGGGAAATTAATCGTTAATGCACTTATTGCTGGGCCAAAGGCATTCTTTTTTTCAAGCAGAAAAGGTCTTAGTGCTCTGCATGAAAGAGAGTCTGTGGTTATTGGCTGACTTGCACATCAGTAGCCAGAAAAGTAATTTGTAAATACAGTGTTTTGTTGCTTCTTATTTTATTGTGTAATATCTGCAGAGAGGATTACTAAAAATCTGCAGCTGTGTCGCGCATATATGGAGGATTGTTAGCAACACCAGGCGAGGATTTCCTTTCAAAAGCATAAGTGATGATTGTAATGGCAGACTTCTAGTGTTGATGCAAATTATATCAAAATTGTAGTATTTGGCCTGTTTTTAGGACAAATACTTAAGCTTGTTTTTAAGCTGACAGTGGCAGATTTAGTAGATATGTAACTGCAATTATTGCTGATGCTTGAAATTGCAGTTTACATCAACGTCTTTTCAGGCTTGACCTTTGACCTTTTGGATATAATGTCATCACTAGATCCTTTTATCACACTATTTGTGTGAAATGTTGTCATAAGTAGCCTATGAGTTTTTGAGCTGTGGCTAAAAATGCATTTTTTGAGGTCACAGTGACCTTTGAGCTTCGATTATTAAAATCTAATCAGTTCATTCTAAACTACAGGTGGACGTTTGTGTCAAATTTGAGGAACGTCCCTCAGAGCAGTCATTCTATCATTATATTCACAAGAATGGGACATGTGGACAACTGTAAAACATAATACCTCAGACCACAGCTGTCATCATGACGTATAAAAATGTTGCATTTTATACCAGAGAAATTCATGTCATTATTTATGGTATGCTTGCTTAAGCTGAATAAAAATATGTCACTGTTTTTGCAAATAAACATGCACTTTATCCATATTCTTGAGCATGACTGTTGCAGTGTGATCACAGCCACTGTTGGTATGAATTTAAAACATACATTGACTACACTGATTACCAATAACCATTAAGTCTTTTCATCTTTTGGAGGCCTGTACGATGCTTATGTTTAGTTTTGTTTGAAACTGTTTGGAAAAGGTTAATAATTCAGCTCTATTAGAGGATGTACTTTAGTTCTTTTCAAATGTATTTCAATACACAGAGATGTGTTTCTAATATTAAGTATGCCCTTATTGGAATAAATGAGGCAAGATATTCAAAACAACAAAAGCCAGGTCTTTAATGATGACATGTAGAGGAAGTGAAGTACTTTTACGCAACTGAAATTATTATTATTTACACTTATACTAAGAATACAATGTATTTTTACATGTTCTGGATTCAAAGAAGTGTCAAGGAAATCAGCAGGCATTAAATGTGAGTTTACTTTCACTGCCAGGTCAGAAGTATAAATTAGAATAAATTAGTTTTAATAAATCAGCAAAGATATGTTATTAGCACAATATTTTTTAAGTAAACACAAAGAATGAAAAAAATTGAACAGAAATTGGGTCAAGCAGCCCTGAACTTGTTCTATTACATCCCTTCACATATTTTCTGCTGTATGCATGAGGCAAAAAACATTTAGCATGGCATGAATCCCTCACAAACATTGAATAACTTTCCAATAGATCATAAGTAACAAGTGTTAATAAATATAAATATTTGGGGCTTTTATTCCCCTTTGCTCCAAAAATTAGAAGACAAACACTTCACTGCTCTAACACCTTTACTCATCCTTTAAAAGTCTGAATCAGACTCAAACAACTGCCACAAGGATACAGGTTTCACGGTGTTGGACTCAGCTGAAAGCTTCTCTAAGATGGGTGGGATTTCTTCAAGGCCAAAAGAGCTGCTGCTGTCCTGAGACCAGCAGCTCAGAGGGTTGATGAAACATCCTGCAGCTTCACTGGACTTTGTCTCCCTGTTCAGTGGCATCTGACTGTTGGGGTTAACACTGTCCTGGCTGGATACACTGTCCAGATAACAGTGCTCACGGAGAGATCCTGAAAGATTCTGTTTGTTTGAGTTAACGAGGGGTGGACGGTTTTCATCAGAGACTGTGCACTTTCTCCTCTGTGAGGGCACCAATGGTCTCTTTTTGCGCCTCTTGTGGCCTCTCAGAGGGAATTTCCTCTGCATGATGATGTGGCTACGATCCTGAGGGTGAACTTCAACTTGATTTTGTTCAAGGTTGTATGATGCACATGCAAGCTGTGCGCCATCGAGCTTGTTATCCTGCAGGATATTGGATGATACTGACTGCTCCAGCACTGGTGACGTCTGGATGGCGCTGTCCATCGCTTTCTCATGGCTGGATTTGGCTGAATGTTCTGAGACTAAAGTGCTGAGCAGCTTTAGGGCCTCTTCCACCATGTGTCCTTGTCTTCCCTGCTCCTCTCTCAGACTCTCTAGGCTATTCTTTAAACTTTGCAGATGTGAGTCGAGCTCTGCCGTTGCATCGCCATTCTAGAGGATAAAAATGAAGTGATCAGATACATTTATTAGCCTAAAATATTTTTTTTCCACAGTGAAAATACAGATACCTAGAGCATAGGCTACATACAGTTTACCTTTTGCAGTCTTCCCTCCAGCTCTGTCATCACCTCTTTCTGGGACTCAACTTTATTTACCAAAGTCTCAAACTGTTGGGAAATGTCCCTCTGAAGGTGGCTCAAATTAATTTGCACTAGAATGAATAGATTAAGCTTATAAGTTAGCATACAAAGTAAAAAAAAAAAAAAAAAACACTTTGCACTGAAGTCAATATGTGTTTTTAAAAAAATACCAAATTTGGAATTGTGAGTGTAGGTGTTTAATCATAGGACGAACAGCACCATCTACTGGTAATAGGATATACTTGCTCACCATTTTTTAAATTTAAAATATAAATATTAAGTTAATTTGATCTATAATATGCAAAAAGACATTTTTAAAGATTTCATCTGAAAACATGCATTAACTAAGAAACTTACATGTTGATGCAAAATTGTCAATTTTTTCATAAATTGTTTGGCACACAGTTGTATTTCTCTCTGTGCCCACGACCAGTTGTTGAATCTGAAATGCATAGTATTACATTTTACACTGAGAAAGCAGGAGCTGTAAAACATCACAATGGGTGCCCATAATCACTTACATTGCTGAGAGTTTCTCTGATGTGTTGGCATTCTTTGGCTAAAAGGTCACTGTTAAAGCAAAATTGTAAAAACTGATTGTAAAATAAAATCAGAGGTAATAAGGACTACTTTAATGTTATCACATGATAAAAAAGACCTACCTGTCATTTTTTTCTTTTGCCTTTTTCCTGTCCTCTTCAAATTTATCCAGTAATCCAGAAATTCTGGTTTTGTCCTTCAGGTTTCCTAACAGGAGGGGTTTAGTGTGATAATTGTTTGAAAACTTTGGGTCACTTCCCTAAACAGCGACAAAAAAAAATGTAGATCAGAAGAAACACAAAGAGATATACTGTAACTTTGATTCACATAAGAGATTAATAATAAACCTAGATGCTCTTATGACCCTATAGTTATGTTTTGTTGTCTGAACAAAAGTCTTGGTGGTTTCATACACAAATCAGACTATATTCTATCATGGCATTATGAGCATTTAAATGTCTCCTTTTCATACAAACAAAAACAATACAGTGCCATCATAAAGCACCCATACTCGCTAGTTTGCAATGTTATACATAATGGAGAATACCACAGTGCTACCTTAGATTAACAGATACAGCAAAGTCTCACATTTAATATGGTACATTTCCACAATAATACAAACAGCGTGATATGTGTTAGAGTTGAAATGGTTATTACGTGTTCACTGTTCAGGCTTGTACGATGCTATTATGATATTATTTACAGATGTGGATCATCATTTGGAGCATAACACACATGTAAATTTGTACAGTAATTTGTACATCATTGTCATTAAACCACATCTGAAGACCAGCAGTAACCTGAGTATAATCTACATGCACATAATAATGCCCTTTAGTGAGCTGGCTTGCCATTACTGTGTCAATAAGCACCACCTGCAAAATGAAGATCTCACCTCTTGTGAACTTTGCTGTGAATTCCTGGAAGATAAACTCATATCCTGAGAAGCGCCCTGAGAATTTTCAGGCCAAAGCTGAGACCCAAAGAAGAACTGAGAGTCTGTTAAACTGGAGTAGCCGCTGGTAGCAGCAATCCTGTTCATTGTTTTGACCCCACAAAGGTTGGATGAATTAAGAAAAACACAAGCACAATTTAGTTGTACAGAAATTCAGCTGGTAAAGAACCAAACCTTTTTTCTATGTGCTTATAAAACAAGTCAATATTTTTAGTCTCAAGTAATGCACTTTAGCTAGCTACCTGCTTCCAGTGGGGATGCTCAGCATGTCCTTGATATTCTTGATGTGATTCATTGTTTTTGGTTACCTGTTGGTGAAAACAAGTCAGAAGCAGTTTTATACAGCGATGTCATCTTCACAGCATCAACACAGCAGCTAAAAGGTTTCTGGAGTCATGCTAATTAGCTAGCTAATAGCTAGCATGAAGGAGTTGTTTTAGAAAACCTTATTAAACACTTACCATATACTAGCTATGTAAATTTATAGCAGTCTACAACGGTTACGGTAGATTAAATAGTAAAAATAAACTTACTGTTCACAAACCTGACGAAGAGGTGAGTGTTAAAAACTATCTTCAAAAATATCTTGGAGTATTTAAATTCCCCGCCGCCGAGCTGCCTGTCAGAACGAGGCTGCGCTGCGTTCAGGGGTCGTCGAAACAGTCTCCGCTACTGCTCAGTGCAGATCAGAAAGTAGGTTTAACAACAATCAAAGGAGGGGTTTTCTGTCTTTTCGAAAGAGCTTTTGATGACTCATTTATCTGTTTGTTCACTCTATGCCACTACCAAAATCTTTTTTTAAGCAAATCCTCATGTGGGGAAGAAGTTCGTTACTTTTAGGATGAAAAAAGCAACACAAGTGACAAAACAGGACAATCGTGAAGGGGTCCGTCAGCCTGTAGTGAAATTGTCCCGAGGTCAAAACTACAAGAAGCCAGACGTCCCAGTGTGATTCGTTGCAACTTTTTTCTTTTGTTTTCTTTCTTTCTTTCTTTTTTTAAAGAAATTTGCAGAACAAAAGAACAACACACGCTAAGGGTAGACTGTATATTACAATACAATATAATACAGTACAATGACTTTATTAATCCCCGAAGGAAAATTCAATTTTATTATTATTAATATTATTAGCTTTTTCTGCAGCAGTGCATTATGGGAGGCTTGAGTCAAAATCTAGTTTTCTCAGTTTGTTTTTTATATTCCAAACATTCCTATCTCAGCTGACTCGGGCGAAGGCAGGGGACACCCTGGACAGGTCGCCAATCTGTCGCAGGGCTACATATACAAACAAACAAACAATCACACCTAAGGGCAATTTAGAGTAACCAATTAACCTCAGCATATTTTTGGACTGTGGGAGGAAGCCGGACTACCAGGAGAATTCGCACACATGCACAGGAATAACATGCAAACTCCATGCAGAAAGATCCCAGGCCCACCCCGGGTTTTGAATCGGGCATCTTCTAGACGCAAGGCGAAAATGCTAACCACTAGATCACTGTGCAGCCCTGCTTTTAAATCAGTAAAAAAAAAAAAAAAAAAAGCACACACACACACACACACACACACACACACACACACAAATATGCATATTAGAGACTGGAAACGGTAATGTATTTTAGCTGTTTTTTGTTGTTGTTGAGACAACCTGCATAGCAAAAATTATACATTGATTGTAAATAAATAAACAGGCCAAAACGCTTTTTATGTGTTGATTTGTTTGTTGTTGTTTTTTATAAGAAACTAGTTTTTAAATGTCTCTTTTTTCCATTTGCCGTTATTTTTGACAATTTTTGGCAGTTGCGAGAAGAATACTTGCCCCTCCGTTCCCATGTAATCCAGTCATCCGTATATTCAATCAGTCTGTCACATAAAGAACCAACACCGTGTGCGTTCCCTCGACTTTTATTGTGAAAAGCCTCCCGTTGCGTTGGTTTTATTGTGAAAAGCTGTGAAAAGTGCATGCTAACCGGGAGCAGGTATCTGAGCGCTGCTGCTGTCTGTCGCCTCGTCTCTGTCTGTGGCGGAGCTGCAGAGGTGTGTTGATGACAAATCTGTCAACGGATCCGAGCCACGGTGCGCTAACAGCTCTGCGGCGGACGAGACGTGCCGCTGCTAAACCCGCAGCTAGGAGTTTGGTCAGGCCAAAGCCTAGTGTTTGGCTGGTGAGTGAACTTTTTTTTTTTGCGTCTCCACATCGGTGCAGCTTCTGTGTCCGATAACGTGAGACGGATCGGAATGTCTGAACGCTGACATGTCGGTGTTTTAGCTCCGAATGCTAGCTCAGTCACCGCCTAACTTCATCTCAGTGACAGGTGCTAGCTTAGCTCAACGGCTCATCACTGGCGTTAGCTGCTGCCTGCAGTTATCTCATACACTCTGTTGTGTTTGTTCTTCTGCTCCTGAAAATGTGTTTTGTGCTTTAAAAATAAAATTGAGACATTTTCAAGTTTAAAAAAAGTCTATTTCAGCAAGACTGCTTCTTGTAAACATCCAAACTGTTTGGGGTTTCTAGCCCAATATTAAATCTAACCTCCATCAACTGTATTGTATTTTACAAATTATTGTTTTGAACAATATCACTTAAATTGCAAGTGATTCAGATTTATATCACCTTACCACAACAGTATTAGTTATAAATTCAATCAGCAGGGTATTTGCTTTATTGTAAAATTAAAAACTAACAGTTTATTTATTTACTGTATTAGCAAAACAGCCCCTATAGTAGGAACTCAGTGCATAAATTCACTACTCAGATTCAGATTTTTTTTAGCACTTTGTAGCTATGTCTACCTTTATTTTTAGTCCTCCGTGGCACAGATGTTCTGCCATTCTTCAGAGACCATTTTTAAGTGATTTTTGCTGGAGGGGTTGTGTTCCTCTACACTTCTCTCCAAAATACTCCAAAGCTGTTCTGTTGGGTTCGAGTCAACCAACATACTTGGCCAGATCATAGGTTTCATGTTTTTCTTCTTCAGAAACTCTTGTGTGATTCTGGCAGTGTGCTTTGGATTGTTTTCATGCTGGAATGTTATTTTCTGCTAAGCTCCAGCAAACTGGGACTCATCACGTGTCAGCCAGTTTGTCGGTGTATTCATAGACATTCATGGTGCCATCTTTATCAGTCATCCAGCCAATAGACCTTTTTCCGAAACGTCATCATCAAACGTCACCGCCGGTCACCGCCCCTAGCAACGCGATTCCGCCATTTTAAGAGGGGTATGCTTTTGCCTTGACGACCAGTACTTTCCCACTTTTCCCACCCGATTTTAACGACCAAAAGCAGATATGCCCAAAACCTGCGCTGTTTTTAGCTGTAGTTCTCACTCATGGAGCAACAAGAACATTTCCTTTTACCGAATTCCGACTGGAAAGGGCCAGAAAAGGACTTTATGGCTCAAAGCATTGAGGCGGATTAACAATGATGGAACCACATGCAGCCCACAGTCAAAATGGTCCTATGTTTGCAGTCAGCATTTCGTCAATGGTATGTTGTGTTTCATGAAATTATTACCCCTTAACTGATTTTCTGAAATTATTAATTAATAAGCTTAACCAGTTGCGCTTCAGTGTCCCACCCGCGGTACACTTTGAGATCTGCATAAGCAATTTGCTAAATGTCTGAAACTGCAAACGCGATTATACAAACACTATACGCCGATGGAAAGCTTAGATTCTCATGAATCCGCCGGTATAAACCACTTTCAGATGTGATTACCACAGCGGGTAATATAAACACATTTGTCCGACAAACAACGAATATCCATCCATCCGTTCTCTATTCACGGCTTCAACGTACACAGCGCGACTCACATTTCCTTGTTCATTATTACACACAGATGAAAATATTCCACAAAAAACGGCCATAATCCAACCTTGGACATCCAGACGACACAAGCCAGTAACATATTTTGTCCAAAACATGTCTTGAAGTCGGTATATACTCCACGAATAGGTCGTTTTCAAGGAAATGCACCTCGCGATGCGCGTCCAATATTCCCTGTATTTCTCGTCATATTTTTTGTACTGAAAATGGCTGGAATTGACTGCAGCTTATGATGTCTATAATTATCTGAAATGTTGAGGGCTAGCTACTTAGCTTAGGCTAGTATTAGCTGTGCTTCCCACAAAAAGTCAGGGGTCTTTCTACTCACACTGCTTTTTTTTAAACACTCCTAAACTCAATACTGAACAAACAAGTCTCCCTTCTCTCCTCCCTTTCGTTCTGCTAACTACTATGCTGTAATCAGCAGCATTGTCCTCATTATTGTTAGCACCTCATGCCCTTGGGCCTAGGGTGGGTAGAGCTCATTTACAGGTATCTGACTCTTAGTTTTGATAATGCACATCTAACTAATATACATGCACTACTTCCACTTGAAATTAAAAAGTGTAATGGCTCACCCCGTTAGCTTAACATTAGCTTAGCATAGCGGAGCTGGTGTAGCCGTATTTTACAAGGCATTTATCATTCTGACATTGACCTGTATGCACAAAAACATATAAATATAAGCATACCTCAAAGAAAACGTATGAGTCCAGGCTTTTATAAGTCTTCATCTTCTCCATTGTGTGGATGCCTGGGCTGTTGATAAGGTACTCGTAAATGGAGTGCCATTGAAGATCTGGCCACGTAGTAGGGTCGTTTTCCCATGAAACCAGAGGAATTTGGTACGGACATGACTGCAAACCAACCAGTTCTAATTTTTCTTGATACCATAGCTTGGCTTTCAGCTCAAGATTTCCGAAATAATCAGCAGACGTTTTTCTCCGGGTCAAAACTGCGCGGTTTCGGCGGTCAAATCGCGATTGCTAATGACTTTGTTGCCCCCTCTTTTAATGGCGGCGTGCGTTGCTAAGGAAGGTATGGTCACGTGTCCCAGACTCTGACGTCATTGCGAAAAGGTCTATTCTCCAAATCAACACACTGCCATCTCTGTGCTTCACTGTCAGGACTATGCATTCAGTGTGGTAGTCATGGCCAGTTTCCCACTAATTACGCTGGACTCAACCTGAGTCGAACAAATTCATTATGGTCTCATCTCACCAAAGAATGTGTTTCCAACATTCATCAGGCTTCTTTTCATGCATTTTAGTAAAGCGTAATGTTGAGCAAGTAAGAGATTTTTCTTGGATGCTGTCAAGAGATATTCAGAATCTGTAATGTTGTGCACACTGTTTGAGCCATCACAGAAACTTTACTTTCTATACTAATTCACTGTGCCGAGTCTAAAAGCACTTGCTTGTTTGTTTTTCAGAGGTAGAATGTGAAAGTAGCCTGCTTTCTTTCACATCATTTTAGGCCAAAGCAGCTCTGATTAGTGGCACTATGACTGATTGCTGTTACAGCTGATTTATAGTTGGTCACTGATTTTTTTTTTCTTTTTGTATTCTTTCCATCTTTGTGAATACCATGGTGCAGATTTGCAGATAGACACAGTCATTTTATAACCATGTACATGCAATGTGGCTAATTGGAAAGATTTCCTCAGTTTTGCTGCAGTGACCACAGGTTTTTAAACTTGTGTATATTCATTTACTTCTGTTGCACTGAGCCTCTACTTTGGGGCCTGTATTTTCAACATGGTCTTTCCGATGTGTCTGCTTTTGAAGACAAATTACTCTGTCAAATGAGAAATAACCCAATATGGAAAGGTGAAGCAATTTGGAATAATTTCAAATCTGTTTAGACTAATTTAGACATTAAAATAAAGTGTTTTATTGGTATATGGAGGGGAGCAACACTCGAAAAAAGCTTTGAATTAGGGTAAAGATTCATAAGTCGCATAGCTTTGTAAGACACAGCAAAGTTATGAGCAGATTTGTATATCAATTAATGTTTTTTCCCCCAGGATTTGAAAACAAAGATTGTGTTTCTACAATAATCAATTCTAATGATAATGTAAAATTAGCATTACGTTTGAAACACTAAACAGTGTCCTGAAAGTTATTGAAACTGTTCTATTAAGCATCTAGATAAACATCTAATTAACTGCTATAATTATCGGGTGTTTTGCTTGATCATTCCTCTTCCCTGTCAGATTAAATGTGCAGAGGTATGTGTCCTGCTGTGTGCCTAGTCCAACTAATTGAAGCTTATCTAACTCCTGTCTGTTTGATCTCCAAAGGTTTGAATATGGCTCTGTCATTCCTTTTGGTGTTGGCTGCTACTGTGATTCTTATCAGACCTGAGACACCTGTAACTAAGGTAGAAAATGGATTTCACCCCGCCAAAGTGTGGCCAGCGTGTGCTTTGTTCTGGTTACGCTGATTTGCTAATGTGTGCTGCTTACAGGCCCTACATCAGAACTCCCTCGAGTGTTGTGGCGAGAAACAGAGAGCGAACAGTTCCTGCTCCAATGACACTCACTGTGAACCAGGTAATGTGGACGTTTTCAGTGACTTGCCACCGACAGAGAGCCGCGATCAAGGCTGTCAGCATTATGCGGAACCACACAGAGTTTTGACCTTGTAACATCATCATTATCACCAGTAGGAGATTAGTCAGAGTGAAAGGATGTTCTGAATGCCGAGTATAGAGCAGAGAGATTCAACTGAATTAAAGAGACACAGCGAGTTGGATCTAAACAATGTAATGTAATGTGGGATTGCTGCTTCTGTTTGCTCCAATTTTTAACTAGTCACATTATTTTTTTTTCCACATGGGCTCAGAATAATTAACTTATCAGGCTGTGACTCACCCTTGGATTGATTATTGCTGATGTGAATGCATCATACTGCAGTCAGAATTTGTGACTTTATGACTTGAAAATGCTAAATGCAAAACAAATCTGGTCTCAGTGACACTTGGATAATTATTTGATTTGACTTATGTGATGCTGGTGTACCTTAGGAGTTTGGAACGAGTGTGTTTACAGTAATACTGCAGAAATTGTTGTATGAGTGTGGATTTAGAAGCAATAGCTTAGTCAGTTTATTAGCAATGTGCAAGTGCAATGCAGCAACATGCAAGAGTAGAAGCACTGTAGTTCCTTTATTCTGTACAGTTGGTTATCAGGAGTAGTAAATTAAATACATATATGGTTTTGTGCTACATGAATGGAAATATGCTGCACAGTGGTCTAGTGGTTAGCATTTTCGCCTTGCAGCAAGAAGATCCTGGTTCAAATCCCGGGGTGGCCCTGGGATCTTTCTGCATGGAGTTTGCATGTTCTCCCTGTGCATGCGTGGGTTTTCTCCGGGTACTCCGGCTTCCTCCCACAGTCCAAAAATATGCTGAGGTTAATTGATGACTCTAAATTGCCTGTAGGTGTGAATGTGAGTGTGATTGTGTGTCTGTATATGTAGCCCTGCGACAGACTGGCGACCTGTCCAGGGTGTCCCCTGCCTTTGCCCGAGTCAGCTGGGATCGGCTCCAGCACCCCCCGCGACCCTAGTGAGGATAAAGCCGTGTATAGAGAATGGATGGATGGATGGATGAATGGAAATACAGAATCGGCGGGCAAACCCAAAGCCCTGAAATCAGTACACCACTGTGGAACCAAGACGGTGTACTCAGAAGTAGAACTGATTACGAGTGAAATCCTCAGTAATAACATCAGTTGTTTAATATCTCTAGCTATTTAATATCTCTAATTTTTTAAATGATGGAGAGAGTTTGAGGTAAATAAATCTAAATATTATTAAATTATAAAGGATTTAACTCCCCTTGTGTTAATGGTAACTTTATCCTGAGATAACAAGCTTTTGTGACCATTGAAATGTGAAAAGAGCATCATTTTATTGCAGAATGAAATGAACATTTTGTTAATGAGATGATATCAAAGAGAAAACTGAGAAATAAATGAAGAATGAGCAATAGATTTTGCTCTTTTTTTTCCCCCTCAGGATGCTTCATGCGCGTCCTTGAGAACAGCAACACTGTGTGTATATTCTGTGACTCGGCAGCTGTGGATTTGGAGAACATAACAGTCTGTACCTACAGTAAGGATTGTATACTATGTAGTGGGGTTTTTCTATAAACGGATGAAAATCTGAATGTTGAATTGTACTTGTTAATTTGTCCCATTTCCTGTGCTTTCTAGATTACACATTGGAGCGTAAAAATCATACAACAGTAACTACTGTCATTCCTAAAATTGGTAAGTGGTTTACAGTCATTATGTGCGATATTTATGTCTTGTTCTTTACTGTAATGTGTCTATAAGTCAGAATTATCAAAGATTATTTGTCATGGTTCGGTTTTAGATGAGGTTAGTCAACTGAATGATTAACGTTGTTACCCTCACTAGTCAGAACC
Source organism: Acanthochromis polyacanthus (assembly GCF_021347895.1). Taxonomy (NCBI): domain Eukaryota; kingdom Metazoa; phylum Chordata; class Actinopteri; family Pomacentridae; genus Acanthochromis; species Acanthochromis polyacanthus. The sequence continues at coordinate 12,630,627 of NC_067117.1, read as the reverse complement.
AGAAGTACTAGTCGATTAAAATGATCTTCATAATTCGTAGATGGGAGTGTGCTTCAAATAAATGTTGGAAAAGCTTTTCCCTTTACACTAATGTTACCATGTTTTAAAATATAACAATATTCCATTAAGCTTAGAATTGAGACTATAAAATATTATATTAATTTCAAATAAAAGATCATTTATGTTGCTTCTTTGTCTATGCAAAACCATGCAACTTAGATAATAAATATTTTAGTGAACTGATGCTAAATCTTAAATACAAAACAGGCATTTTAACAGAGATATTTTAAATTCCATCAAATTCAAGTTAAAAATGTAGTTTTAGAAAACTTTAAATAAATTTATCCATCATTCTAAAGGGTCTGTGCTGTCATATTTTTACTATACAATGCCATTTAACGTTACACGGCCAGCCGCCACTAGCTAGGTCTGTTGCTCCCACACATGGCTGCCCCCTCTTGATGCTTGCCAAAACATACAGCATTTTGACAGCATTGTGGTCTTTAAAATGAAAATAAGGTTGGATATATGCTGCGTGAAAATGAACTGGCGTGCAACCACTCGACTGGAGCAACGTGTGACCACATTCAGCACAAATATGTGGACGAGCAGGGAAAGAACTCTGCTGGTGCTAAAATTAGCCTCGCTCAGCAAACCAAGTTTGACTGTTTTGTTTTCTGTTTCACTTTTAGTCAACTAGAAAAATATGTCATGAGATCACCCCTAGTGATATAGCCTCCACATTATATTGAGCTTGAAATTTAAGCGAGAAGACCAGATTTGCTTGTCCGTCTCTGGCTGTAATGGGGGGTTTTTGTTACAGCTAAGATGTAAGATGTTTTTCCACATTTCTCTCAGTCCTGTCCTGCTCTGTGCTGTGTTTCTGTGCAGGAGGTCCCGGTGTGGCAGCCTCTCTTCTTCTGGGAACACTGTTGATCAGCCTGTTCCTGATCCTCTCTGTTGCCTCTTTTTTCTACCTCAAACGCTCCAACCGGCTCCCGAGCATCTTCTACCGACGCAACAAGGGTGAGCAACACACAATTGTGAGAAAAAGGACGAGACTCCCATCAAAAGCATTCAGAATGACAAACATAATGTTGTTGCTTAACTTTAGTGAAATGATGTCTTTTCTATTTAACCTGAATGTAACGTTGATTCTTATGCATTTACAGCCTTCATATTCCAACCAAGTGAAACTGTAAGTCAGTTTTATTGTTTTGCCAAAGCTTATCCAACACCATGTAGAAACTTGACATCTGTTTGTTGTCTCCTGTTGTACAGTGGCTTTATGACATATTTGTCTCAAAAGGAAGACTTCAAACTATTTAAACTTTGTTGTTTCCCCTTCCAGGCTGTCATGATCCCCTCCTCATCAGGTAAGACGGCTTCACTGTGTCGCTTTGTGAAAAACCTGTTTGAGAGCTGTCTCTCTTGACTGAACTTCTTAGCTATTCGGTAATGCCTACAATACTTGCCTTTGTTGATGACGATTGTTGCAGCAATGCAGTAAAAGCTGAAATTGTGACGTCACAACAAAAAAAGCACTTTAGGTCCACTTAAATGGGGCCACTTGTAATTTCAATGCAAGTCTCCTCTTGCTACCTCACAGATGAGTGTGTGTGTGTGTGTGATCTCGCATTTCTGTCTTTGTTTTGAAGTGAGGAAGCCAAGATATGTGAGAAGGGAGCGCCCCTCTGCAACATCAACACTGAACAGTGCCACGATAACCACAACGTCCACAACTCAAGACTACAATGTGTAGGAGGAGGGGTGGGAGGTCTGCTGCAGGTAGGAGAGAGAGAGAGAGAGAGAGAGAGAGAGCGAGCTCAGGAATGATGTGAGACTTTCTTATCATGTGAAGAAAGACCAGCTGACTCTAATGAGGGTGGCCAAATTAAACCGTTGCTGCTTCTTCCGCGTCACTGGAGCTGCTGCTTTTTCTGTTTTTAATGAAAGTGTGTCTTTGGAAAAAGCAGCTACCTTGTCAGTCCTCCTGGCGCTCTGAATTGTCTTTGTTCAGCAGACACACAATAGGATGAATAGTTTCAGTATTTCTTTGTAAGCTGGTTGGTATTCTCAGTTATGAATGGCAGAGAGGATGACTGCTTAGTTTTTATCTGATGTTCGGAAGTGTGAGTTCAGTGGCAAAATCTCAACATATGAGGAACTTGGTGAATGTGTGTCTGTTAAAGGAATAGTTTGAAAGAATTAGATGAGACTGTCCATACCAGTTTTATCTCTATTTGGAAAATATGAAGCTGCTGCCAGAAGACGAGTGGCTTAGTGCAGTACAAAGACAGGAAATGAGGGAACAGCTGGCCTGCGTCTGTCCTGAGGTAAAAAAAAAAACCAGCCTCTAAAGCAGGTCTTGTAGCCTTTGTACTGACCCTGGCTAACTATTTGCAGTCATAAGTTTGCATAACTGGCTTCTGGCTGCACCTTCATCTGTTTAAGATATGAAATTTGTATTGATTGTTGTCTTCTAACTCTCTCTAAGTTTATTTCCCAAAATTTCTGATTATTCCACTAAAGCAAAGACAAATCAGGCCAGTGACTAAGTTTAGCAACAGTGGGGGTTTTATCGAGACAAAGCGACAGCCAAGTATCATTTAATGATGTCTGATCTGCTGATCATGATGGTTTTACATGTGTGCTATTTATTTGACTTTGTGCACTGAGTTTTACTGCATAGATTTGGGCCAAAACAATAAATGATGTGTCTGATAGCGTTAGAGTTCTTCTGGTGGACCAGGACGTTTTAGGAATTGATGATTGTTTCTTTGTATTTTGTGTTTTTGCTGTTGCCGTTGTTTATTTTTGTGATCAACCAAGGTGAATGTATGTCACGTGCACAACAATCCATGTATCGCAGCTGCATCCAGCATTTATTGCATTCTACATTCACACCCATTCAGTCATGAAGAGGAAATTTTCAATATCAAATCTTTCTTTTTCTTTAGTAGTTCCGTGATCCTGCTGAAGCAGTTAATTTTGAATCCCAACTGATTTTTTCCCTCAAAAGAAATGAATCTTCGTGCACTTTATTCATCTGAGGTCTTCAGCTAATGTTGGACCTTAGTTTTTAAAAGAAACACTCAAAATAACTTGTTGCCATCGAGTGTGATTGAGATTTTTGTTGTTGTGTAGATTGCAACATTGAAGTTGCATTATGAACATTACTTGACTACTATTACCTTTGCCAAATGTCTGAAGAAAATGGCTTTTACTGGACGCCATTACTGTGATTACTGTGCCATTATGAGCTTTAAACGCAGCCAGGAAGCTTTTAATCATGACATATCTGTGATGAATAATTGGGTATTTTAATTATATCCAGTGGCCTTTACTGTATCTACGATCCTAACCTTATCCGAGTTATACTTGCTTCACGGTATTTTATTCCATAAAGCATTTATTCCATATCCTGACAACCCTACGGCTGTGAGAATAAAAAGTCGTTTCCATCTTCGGTATATGTGGAGCAATCTGAAGTGACCCAGATAAAAGGCAGCAATCATTCCATGAATATTCCCCTGTTTTGCTTTGTGTGTTTACTGTTGTACAGACAACCATAAGCTGACCACATGTACATATTGTTTTATACAAATGATGTATTGTTTTTGTAATGATGTACATATCCTAATTTCAGTGCCATGAAGAAAGTTCAGAAGCTGTATGTATCGTTTGCAGAAATAAAGCACCTTTCCATAATCCTGTGTAGTCGTCACAAATATCACTCTGCTGGAATGTTCAGTTTTGGTGTTGATTTTTTAGTAAAGGTTAAAGTACAGACAAAATATATCTCTAGTCATGTCATCACAATGTAATTATCAGCAGTACTAGATATGTGTGTACTGTATATTAAGTTAACTTCTACTTTCTGTGGTCTGTCTACACCAACAGATCCATTTTCATCTGCAATTTATCCATAAATACACAAAAATATCACCGATTGCCAAAACACAGAAAATAAGTACAGAATAGAGCTGTAGAAGACAACACCGCTAAACGTATTCCACAGTACAACCCGTAGCAACATCCAAATAACATAAAAGCACATTAAAATAATTGAAATTCCAGTTGACACTATTAAAGTTATTGTTCATTATTTGTATTGCAGGATAAGAGTGAATAAAAGGGCTTATTGTGCGTGATGAGATGCAGATATTTTGAAAGAAATTCCAACTAAAACTTGCATTTTAAGGCCCTATCTAACTAGCTAGCTATCTGCCAAAAAATAAACTAGATGAGCCCTCAGTAGAGGGCAGAACCACGCCCTCTGCTGGCGAAAACCCTGTCCTCCCTATACAACTGATGCAATATGTATCAATTTTGATCATCGTACGTATCTCCCTCCCTACTTGATCTGCTGACCTGTAACTCCACAACTGAGCAGGGGACCTTAGACTGATCTTCAGTGCCAAGTTTGATTATCCTGACTTCAGCACTTGCAGAGATATCTGACCGGACATAGCCACATACATACATACTTACCCAGCCAGATACCGCACCGAATGCAATAATCCCGCCAACGTACCCATCGGGCGTGGTTAATTATAAACAATTTTTTAAGAAAACACAATTAAATTGCAGAGTAAAACAGCTAAAACGTCCAAATAACATAAAAGATAATTCATTTAACTTCCAGTTCAAAATATTGTTACAGATGTTATTTGGTATTTTATCCCTGGGGAAGAGTGAGACCAGCCGTCAATAATAGCATGATATTGACGTCGTCTTGTATAGTGAAACGCTGAATGGAGGTGAACTTTCACAGAACAAACAAACAAAAAAAGCAGCATACTAGTAGTAAATGAAATGATGTTTCCATACACTGGTTTCTGTTTGAGACGAGATACTGTGTAGATGTAACATGCACAGGACTTTAAAAGCAGATGTTTTGTGACAAATCCCAACTTAGACTTCAATTTTCAGGATTGAAACTGCGTCTTTATCAATGCAACCCAGATATGAAGTCAACCCTAAAGTACCTAAATGCATAAAAACAACAGTGTCATTTTAATTAAATCATATTTAATGTCATATTTAAGTAAATGTGTAAAATATTTACGACGGTAGCATAATGTCGCACTGGGTTTGGATAATGGAATTCTTGTTTGTGTTATGATCAGTGTTTGTATTTTGAGGGACTGAAATGTCATACCTCTGGTAATGGACGCAAGGACGTTTGCAGCAGCAGCTACGTGTGACAGGACATACTGCTCTATTTATAACAGCCGAGCAAAGGGCCCAGTCTGACATATGCAAGGACAGATGGACATCATAACTGAAATGTCCCCGCAGGAAACGGCACCGACACCTTCAAACTGGATGATTTGTCCTTCTGCAACAGGTAGGCTGCTGTTTGTGTTGACTGGGACACATTGTTGACTGTGTGCTGCAGCTGGAGGCTTCATGTTGGCTTTGTGAATAACGTCAACACACGAGACCTTTGATGACTTTGACGAGCAGCAGAGGAGAGTTTACGTGGAACAAGATCTGTTAAACTGAAGATGACAAAGTGATACAACATTTTACCCCGTAGCTGCAACGATACTGCAGAAAATGTGTTCAAACTGAAAAATATATATAAATTACACTGAAAGGGATTATTTGAGTGGCTGCAATTTTAAAAATTATTTGAATATTTGTGTCATGTTCTAGCGCTGGAACTTCTGTAGCTTCACTATGCAAACAACAACCCAGTGAGTGTGTTTGTTAAGATGAATTGTCGTACTCTGACACTGGACAGCAGATTTGTTTTTTCCATATCAGATCATATGACCTGTTTTCTAAGAGCAGAGCCATGGAGTATTTTGGGGTCTGTTATGGAGCTGGTGACTGAGGTGCTCTGGTGTTGCTTTGCTGCTCTGAGGTCAACTCTCAAACTATGAGCTAATAAAGGTTTCTGCACAACCAAGCGGCAGGTGATTACAAGCAACATTAAGCTCCAGACAAATGCACAGACTCTATATTTAGCTCAGATGTGTTGATGTGACAAACATAATCCAGCAAGGATGGACCGCTGCAAATCACAGGAGGTCACTTTTGTTGTGTTGTCATGCAAAATATCTGAATTACAGTGTAGGTATTGTTGTGTTTTTGCAGATTGAAGAGCATGTTAGGGATCAGAATGGATGATTTAGATCATAGCATTCACATTGCAGAGCATGACTGGACTATTTTCTACGAGGAGAGCGAGGAGTGCTGTGTGCTGCAGCCTCGGTTCGCCTGCCCTGATGACTGGAGCCTCAGCGATTCGGAGGATTCGGGAAATTCAGGCCAGCAGGAGACGCAGCAGAGCACCGATGCAGCTGAAACAAATGCTGCAGGAGGATGCTGCACTGAAGAGGAGAGCCGCACAGGTCGCATAAAGCTGTCAGTGCAGCTTAACGAAAGTGATGCGAGAGGACAAGTGGATGACGCTGCAACAACAGCTGAGGAATCTGAAGTGTGTTTAGACTGTCCTGGAGGAAATCCCATCAACACAGAAGATGAGACAAGTGACAGCGTTACAAACAGGCTGCTAAATGTGGAGAGTTCAGGGGAATTTGAAGAACTGACAAAAGATGTGCAAACAGAGAGTAACACCAAATCCACAGAGGAGCCTGACCCACTTTCTTGCAACCAGACAGGACTAAATGTGAATGAGCTGCACACTGCACAGACAGGTGTGAGTGAGGACGTCTGCAGTGTGGCTTTAAAAGCAGAGAGGGAGCGCTGGTTTGTGACAGTGAATGACAGCCCTGCACGACAGCGAGCGTGTGCCACGTCTGTGAAAAAAAAACGAAAGCAAAAAAAACCTCGTGAGGGAAATGGTGTGTGCAGCCCTGGAGAGAGGAGTGAGGAGAACTCACTGGAAAACGGGTCAGAGTTAGAGAAAAATGAAGATAAAAACAAATCACAGATAGGTGGGGGTACGCAATCAAATTCAGGGCATCCAAGGGTTGAAACAAACACTGAGAGTGTTTCAGATTTATCACAAATGTCTTGTGAAGAAGAGAACTTGTCAGAAAAGCTGGTAATCAGTCACTCGCTCAAAGAAGATATCATAGAGCCACAGAAGGACAGAAACAAATCTGAACCAGGTGTCTCAGCATCCACATCACAAAACGCATTCACAGAGTTGGAGAGTGAGGAGTCGGACGAGCTCGAGGACAGCGCTGAGTTCCTCTCCACTCACAATTTTGACTCTGAAAGTTATTTGTCAGCCGCTGAATCAGTGGAGGAACCTCAGAATCTTCTAATGGAAACCCAACAGTTGCACTGCTCATTATCTCTGACATCTGACAGCCATCTGTTCAGTCTGACTGAGGACACCGACGCTGACCCAACGCAGGACGGACAAGTTCACTCTGTCGATGGGACTCTCTCCGGCAATGCAGCAGCTACTAACTGTGAAGGTTATGAAAGCACCAGTGCCAAGAATTCCCTCACATTTCCATCTGTTAGCCAAAGAGCCACCAAAGTGCCAGATGACATCTCCACATGCGATAATGACACACACAGCGTGAAGCTCTGCAGGCCTTTAAACACACCTGAACCCCAGAATGACAAAATGACTCTTTCAGCATCTGGTAGCTCTGAGTGCGATCAGCTCGCTCCACTTCCTGTTCCTGATTTAACTGTAACTCCTTGCTCTGAGGCCCTCTGCCCAGAAACATATGCTAAAGCTACAGGTCACACTCGGCCTGTTTACGCCATTTCGGCTTTTTGGGATGAAATGGAAAAGCTGACAATAAAGGACATCTTGCAGCTCAGGATGGGCAGAAGTCCACCACCCAGAGAGACACAAGAAACAGTGACACCAAACACAGAAGATTCTCCTACAAATCACAGTTTACTAGGCGACACTGTGGAGTATAACTTGTCTGATAGCGCTCTCATGGATACATCTGATACTGCAGACTCAGACTACTTCACACATTCTGACGAATCCAAGCCGGATCGCTCCAGCTGTGAGTTTTCCACCTCAGATTTTGAAGAAGAGTACTGGCAGTTCATTGGCACCAGTAGGAACCCCAGTCCTGATCCTCACAGCAAAAACCAGCGAAGGACGAGTGACTCTTTTTCTTCACATGAGGAGGAGTCGACGAGCTCAGAGGGGAGGGAGACTCCTGTGCCTTTAGAGGACTTCGCAGGACAATGTTTAGACAGTCTAGAGTCCCCTACTTTGAGCAAACTTGCGCTGCCGAGACGGATGACAAAAAGCAGAAGCATACACAACATCCAGGCTCTCAACACAGAGGGTTTATCTTTGTCGTCTTCACTTGGTGATGATGAGAGCAGCCTGCCTCTCAGCAGATATCTGGATCAAAACACTGTTTTGAAAGTGAGCGGCAGCCTGGGAGCTCCACTTCCTGCGTCTTTACTAACCAGCACAAACTTACTGGATGCAGATTATCAAACATCCGTCCCAGAGGAGTTTGAATACTTTTTCACAGAGGATAACGCGAACGCTGAGTCCCGGTGTGTCACTGTTTATGATCCAGAGAACATCTCAGTGGCTCCTGTCTTTGACTACACTCTTTGTACATACAGAGATGAAATGTCATCCTCTTTTCTGCAGTGCAGCGAGGACAAACCCATCCCCATTTTCTCTTGTTGTCACCCCACCGTCAGAGAGCTCACATTCCCAAAACCGGACTTTGTTTTCTTGAGTTCAAACTGCGAGGGACTGGAGGAGTTCTCTCCAATCAGAGTCGTGTCTCATTCTTTTATCCACACCGATCAACACGGATCCAGCTGGAAAAGCTTGCTGTCGATAAGGAAGATTCGCTTCTCCGACAAAGGCAGCATCTGGTGCAGAAAGTCTGGTGCCTGGATGTTTCCAGTCGAGGTGGAGAAGATCTCAATTAGAAGTGAGGATCCAGGAGTAACGGTGCTCAGCGAGGGAAGAATCTGCCCAACTTCTTCTCAGCTCTTCAGAGAACTACAAGAGCAGCAGAGGATTTTGGATGCTATACAGACAAGTAAGCCTGTAGTCTGGTTTTACCAGGAGAAAAAAAGTAAACAAGCGATGTATTCAAATTCATTTTATGTTGTGCTTGTCTCTTACAGAACGTGTGGGCATCTTCTCCACTCTGAGGCAGTCAGACATGTGTTTGGTCTGCATTGCTTTTGCTTCCTGGGTACTAAAATCCTCCGATCCTGAGGCTGCTGATGCCTGGAAAGCAGGTATGAAACTTCATGCATTTATATTAAGCTGTTATAATCATTATTCAACAGATATCTGAGTCCTAAGATACACTATTAAAGGCCCTGAAAACATCATTTCCTAATCAGCATCTTACTGTGAGCAGTGGGATCATGCAGGCACACTTAAAAAAGTCAGTTAAAAACAAATTGTTTGCATCTACCCAGTTGGTTTAAAGTGGGTGATACCTGTTGGGAAAAGAGTATTTCTGTGCACTAACCAGAATTTAGCTACACAAGATTTAAAATTTAATGAGAGTGGGTGGGTAAGTTCTTAACAATAACAAGTTATTGTTACTCTCTTGCTTCTTGGCTATTTTATCCCTTTGTATCATCACTGTGTGGGAGTCAGGCCCACAGTGGCTTTCTTTCCAGTGATCTGCTGTTTTTCCTGCTTAACATTGAGATGTTATATCAAACCACAAGGTTTTCAGAAGCTTTAAAGTGGCAATCTTGAAGATTTTCATGTAAATAAATGTAACCTATTGCAAAATGAGGTTGTTGATAAATTATATAAAAGTCCTTGTATTTACAGTTTTACAAACCAATGGCATTTTCACGTTAAATCACAGTTAGTGATGAGAGTTAGCTTGCTAGTGAGACTGGGCGAATCAAATGTGAGTTTTCAACTTATCCGTGTGTGAATTGGTGAACAGATTTTGCCGTCATGTGTGGTCACAATAGGATGTATTTAAAGGTTGTTTGTAGCCACCATGAAGTCACCCATTAGTTTATGGAATACTGTTTGAAAGACTTAAATTTGAAATTTGACTGCCACTATGTTATTCTTTTGAAACCAGATGTGACAATTGAGCTGTGAATCTGACTGAGAAAACTTTGTCACCCATACGGTAGCAACCTGTCAACATAAGGTAGCTGTGCTCTAAAGCAAAATATTATTTATTTTTACTTTATTGGGAATTTTACTCTTTTACTCTACTTATTTTCCCCTAGTTTACAAAATAAACACGATATTGCATTTAGGAAAATTTGACAGTGGTAATTGAGTCCATTACCTCATACAGACAATGTTTACTGAGGTAATACATCAAGCGAGAATTCAGGCGATTTTCTCCTTGCTTTCTAGACTTTCAGACTTCCTTTTTAGCAACTAAAGGGGTCACCTGCTGGTCATCAGAAATAATACAGCCTTAAGTGACTTCTGCATGAGCTACATCATCTTTTATAAACAGCCTACGACTTATGGAGGTGTTGCACAGGTCACAACTGACCGGCGACATCACACAAGTAAAACTCTTTGGAAATCTGAAAAGTGAGATGAAAAAACACTTCTGAAAATTTGCAAAAGGTGCGGCCAAAGACAACCAAGAGGGATCTTCCAGATTGCAACTTTAAATGTCAAATATGACTTGGAGGTAAAGAATCTAATCTTTTGACTTGAAGTTTAATTAAAAATAACCTTTATTGGATTCTATCCAGCTCTTCTAGCAAATGTGAGTGCACTATCAGCCATCCAGTACCTGCGGCAGTACGTAAAGAAGAAGAACCCTCCTCAAGATGAGCCCTGATGTGTGCAAAACAGAAGAAATCAATTCCAAACATTTTCACTTGGGTCCATCCATAAAAATACATGCACTGTATTATGCTGTGTCTGCTCGGTACTTAAGAGTTTCAGTGTACACATACACCGAAATGTTACAGCTCAGAATGTAGTGCCGGAAGTTCTTTTTAAACAAACTAGATGGGCATGTTAATGGTAAAAATGTAGGTAAAGCCTGATATACCTCATATCCACAGAGTTAAGTTGTTGTCCAATACAGATTAATAACATAACTACGACACACTTTGTGTAGTGGGTCACATTTCTTCATTATAATGAAGTCTGTGAAGTCAGCAAATCCCTGACAGATGCCCCATTTAGTCCTGTTGAAGTCAAATTTGCTATAAACTAGCATCAAGTTGTTGTAGTAATAATAGTAATAGTTCTATAATAGGCAGATACTGAAGTTTTGTCCTACATAGGAATGAACTGGGAAGGGGTGGAGAGCTACTGACACTGTAGAGACTTCAGAAACCGCGGTCATTTTAATGTTTTGGTAACTTCAGTTCGTCACTCCTGGGTAAGCTTATATTGATATGTGGACCACAATGTACAGAGTGTCATTCTGTGAATGCCCTGTTGTCCCTCAAGCTCGGTTTTGTACGTCACACAGCTGCAATCAAGCTATAGTGTAGTAGCAGCTTGTAGATCAGTGATCATCAACTGGCGGCCCGCGGGCCGAATCCGGCCCGCCGAACCGTCCAATCCGGCCCGCGACTGGATTCCAAAATTGTGAGGATCAAAGAGAAAATATCATGGGGTCCACACTATTAAAGCAGTCAGTCCAGTCATTATTAAAGGATCTGTTTTCCACATCAACTTTTCGTTTCGTGGCCTTAGAGAGTGCCATTTTACCCGTGTTAAGAGGCCTTTTCCTGTCACTTCTGCGGTGTTTCTTTTTCAAGTGCTCTGTGAATAAAGTTGACTTGAGATGAGGCAAAATATCTCTATCACTCCTAGTGGTTGACTGTGGTACAGCTGATAGGAGCACTGACTCATAAAGGCTAAAAATGCCTTCAGTTTTGTAATGAAATGGAAAAAACATAAAAAAATGAACATCAAATAATAATATTATGCCAAAATTCGATTTTTATTTAATTTTTGTTTGAGGGTCCGGCCCCCAAAGTGACTGTCTGGTAAAATTCTGGCCCTCTGGCAAATATAGTTGGTGACCCCTGTTGTAGATTTTGAACAGATGTAAAGTGTGTGCAGGATGTCTTTGTAAAGGATTAAAGTACGATGGAGGTCTGAAAGGAGGTCATGCTGTAGATGTTGGGCTTGTATGTATGCGCACATAAGAAAAGATTAAGTTGCGTGTGACGGAAAAGCTCCGTCTAATACAGCAAATTAACAGCTTTCTTGGTTGTGAGTTCTTAAACCAAAAGTCATGCCTACTTTTGACCCTTCACCCCAGGCTGCATAAGCTGTGAGCAGGTCAGAGGGATTTTCCACTTTTAAACTATTTTATGCAATTTATTTCTACCAGCCTGAATGGGTAAAACCACACAGTGTAAACCATCACCGTAGAGAAACAACTGAGACTTTTTCTTGCTTCTTTCTTCAGTGATCAATGCACTACCACCTTAGGTGAGAATAATCTGAGGGAGCTCTTGTGGGGGAACTGTAGCTTTTACCCTCATGTTGTCCTCATTTGTGGGCAACAAAAAATATTGTTTCCTTGTCTGAAAAAAACCCCAAAGTTCAGCAAAAAAAATCCCCAAATTTCTGAAAATTTGCAAAATGTCCAGGGAGAAAATTTCAGTAATCCCTTGAAAGTTTCCTATAAAAGTCCTATTTTTAAAAAAAAATCCCCCAAATTTGGCAAGAAAATTCTTGTACATATTCTCAAAAAATGAGTAGAAATCTTCAAAAAAATCCTAAAAATATCCTGATTACATATATATCAGTAAAACTTATATTTTCTTTAAGAACATTCACAAAAAATATCAACCAAAATCCAGCAAAATTCGCTGGATTTTGGTTGATTTTTTGTGAATGTTAAACATTTTAACATTTCTTTTTTTCCAACAAAAAATATTGAAAATGTGGACATCAGAAGTTTCATTGTGAATATATATATATTTTTCCCACATTTTCAAACTTTAAAATGGGTCAATTTTGACCTGAAGGACAACACAAGGGTTAAAATGCTGGATAGCTTAAAGGATCAGCTGTGATGTCGTCACATCTCTGTAGTGGAACTGAATTCAAAGTAAAAGATTGTGTCATTGCAAGCTTCAACTGCGTATCAAACATCAAAACTGTAATATCTGTTTGGTGTTACTCTCTCAGATGCTTTTCAGTAGAACTTCTAAATGATGTGTTGTTGCCAGTGCCGTAGTTTTACTGTGTAAAGATCTACAAGCAAACGATTGTTGTCGGAACACACATTTCTTGTCAAACAAAACTGGGCACGTGACTATATGACAGCTGTTGTGCTACAAGTAAATTAATGCAATAAAATCCATGAATGTGTGACTCGTGTCTGTCCAAGTTTATGAGTGCAGGGAAAATAGTTATTTTCCCACAGTATATACACACACATTCAATTGCCAGTTCATACTTAGAGCCAGCTAAAAGAAACGCAAACAAAACCACAATCTTCAATGAAGGTTATGATGCTAAGTTGATTTAACTGTTTGACCTATTTGATTGGATTTAGAGCTTTTACAATGTCAGATTTTCACATTCATCGACACTCTTAGTTGAATTATATATTCTATTTTCAGTACAACACAATTCAGTAGCAGTACAAGCCTTCAAAATGGCACTGGAAATTAAATTTTTACTTTATAAGCTTCATGAATGCAGGATTTACTCCAGGACGTTTGTATTTGACTGCATTCATTACAGCTACGTGTACCTAAAAAACTGGTAACTCAGTGTTTATGCCACATGAAGTGCAAAAAGAATAAGGTATCATTGCAGAAATATTTATTGAAATAAATATGCCATGGATACACTTTCATATTATGTCACATAAATACTGAATTTAGGCAGTTTTTTTTTAAACTCCATTAAAATGCTCAGGATGTAGGTTCTGTCAAATCGGGTTACTTTCATCAAAACCATGTAAATACACTTTTCTGGATTTGTTTATAGACAAATCAAGGTCCAATTAATAATTAGCACACCTTATAATACTATATACTGCTTTTAGCTTATGGTTTACTGCTGTCGTGCTGAATCAAGGGTCAAGTGTTCACATCTACTGATATATCAATAGTACTCATTCATATAGAATATCGTGAGCATGGAATATTTACAGTCTCAAAAATGAGTGAATAAAAGCTTCGGTTATAATGTGAAAAGATATCTTGATTTATAAAACTTTAGGATTTAAACAAATATTTAGTAGATTTAAGAGTAAATTCAACCTCTACTAAGCTTTCGAAGTCTAAACACCACAATGCAACTTGCTACTCTAGTTTGGTGAAAACTGAAGACTGAGTCATGCTAGGTCATTACAATCATCCACACACTGGTTTAAATGTCATTCTGTACAAGGAAATCTTTAAGAAATCATTATAGGGATATTTAAAGTCAACACCTAAGTCAGTCTGTTTTCATATCCTTTATAAGAGCTTAATTTTCGCAACTTTTTATGACTGCATATGAAACAGCTGGTTAGAGAAAACCTGTCACTGTAAATCCCACATCAGCGAGTGAGACTGTTAATTATTTTGACAATAAAACTAGTATAAATTCTTAAGTGATATGAAAACCTCAGACAGACTTTGACAGTCCTAATAAGTGCTGCTGAACAAGGAATGCACATAAAGATCCACAAATATTCTTCTAAAATATATTAAAACAAACAAAAAAAGGACACAAAATATTCTCTTACAGTTTCAAAGTACACAGTATTGAGTATAAGTAGGGTTTCAGGGCATGCACCACCTGCGACTCAAGATGGCTTGTCACCTTCTTTCTTCAGACGGCTTTAAAAAAAAACAGAAGCAAAGATAATAAAAGACGTTGTGCATAAGTGCTACATGTGTTTAACTGAGCAATGCTGACAGCACGTCAGCCATTCTGGTATTTTGTTGCGCAAGAATATAATAACAAAAAGACACCGAGACAGTACAAAGGGTGCTCCAGAAAGATTCAGTTACAAAACTGTCTCACAGTTTAATCACTGACAAAGAAACTTTCTGTCTCCCACTACACAGACATGGGTGTGCCGACAGTTATTTTCAAGTGCAAGCAAGAGCAAGTTTCATTAACGGTTTCTATTCACCTCTTTTTTTCCAGCATCTAAATAACAGTGCAGATGAAAGCGTCCGAAATTTATGAGAGCTCATAAATTTCAGGTCTGTCAGAGGTTAGCTCTACCAAGTGTTCATGTTTGCGTTTTGCTTTGCTGATACGCTGGTTAAAACTAGCAATCCAATTGGAAAGAAGCCGAAATAATGAGCGTAAATATTTAGATTCAGAAAACTTAATTTGCTGCCAGGGACAATTAAAACGGCACGCAGAGCAGGCAGTGCACAATGACAGAAGAAGTTGAGTAGAAAAATGAAATTAAAGACAAATATATAAGAGAAATTAGGTAGAACCAGGTCTCTGTAACATGATGATTATTTCTTTGAGTATATCATTTAATTTTTTGACTTTCATATTATGTACTTGATACACAGCATCAACTCTTGGTGAAACAGCAATAACTGCTAAAAGATTTATAAAAATACTCAAATTCCTCAAGCAATGACACACATTTAAAGGCCTCACCTGTAGTAATCTTCCTGACTCGGTAGAGGGCCTCCATGTAGGTGATGTCCGTGCAGCCACTGCTGCTCCATTGCCATCCTCTGCAGCTCTGCAGATTGAGCATGCATGGCCTGGAGCTGATGAGCGGCAGACATCTGAGGAATCGGGCCCTGCAGCTCTCGTGGATAAGCAGCTCCTATAAAAACCACAAATGTACAATAGATCAAGTTTGAAGCATCTCAACTCAAAAAGGATTCCAGCTGTGGCCAGTGCTCATGGTACAAGCTGGGAATACAAACCAAACAGTGGATGACGCAGCATCTCGTGATCATGGGGAAGTTCGCTGAGTAAAGGATTGGGAATCGGACCACCAGGGAAGGGGAATCGGGCCAAACGTGGTCCTGTTGCCAGGGGGTCAACTAGAGGATGAGGACTTGAACCTGTATGAAGAAATAAAACATAGAGTGAATGGGCATATATAAATAGGTAGTGTTCAGACATCCATGTAGATTGCAGCTAGTGAATTAACTTCACCTTGACCGAGGGGGTCCTGTTGGTGCAGGTGGAGGTGGGAGTGAATGTGAGAGTGCTGATGATGATGCGGTGTCACATTGAGCATCTGCAGCCTGGTAGCAGGATCAGTTGCCACAGAGGCCATCCTCTCCGCATGAAGCCGCTCTGCAGTGAGCCGCTCAGCGTAACTCAGCTCCGGGCGCAGCTGAGGTCCTGCCAGTGCCATCCTCTCCCGCTCCAGATGGTTCAGCCCAGGATGGAACGGTGCGAAGGGGTGAGGAGGGCCGGGTATGTGTGGGAGACCCAGCGCTCCATGTCTGGCAAAGTGCTCAATGGGGTTGGCTGAGGGGTGTAAGGTTTCCAGGTCTGGAGGTTTGACCTCAAAGCCGGGCTTCATCCTCTCACGGAGTTCCCTCTCTCTGAGGTTTCTCAGCTCACGCTCTCTGAGGCTCGGCTCGGCGCTGTACAGGCCTGGCATGTGGTAGGCCAGCAAAGGCTCACCAGGGCTCAGAGACACATAGAAAGGATGGTGGCGGTTGGTGGGGGACATGACGTGGGGTCGTGCGTATTCACTCAGAGTGCGCAGGGCAGGTGTGTCAGGGCCGATGTAAGGGGGCACAGCTGCTACAGTGGTGGGTGGCTGCTCAAAGGAGGGACGCCCGTGGCCTTGAGCTGCCATTTGCGTCTCACTCATACGACTGTCATGGGAGGAGCTGGAGGCTCTCTGTAAGCAAAGAGTGTGTGTGAGATAGCTGACACATTTTGTGTGTGACACAAGACGCTTAATAAAAGGAACATTGCACTCACAGCATTTCTGTCTGCCTCTCTTTCTCGCTCTCTCTCTCTGTCTTTCTCCCTTTCACGCTCTTGCCGAGCGCTGAGCTCAGCCTCTCTCCTGGACTTTTCCACAGCCTCCTCTCTCTTCTTGGCCAGTTTGGAGGATGACAGTGGAGTAAAGAAAAGGTCTGTTCTAGCACAGGAGTTGTAGCCACGATCCAAGTGCTTGATGAATCTGAAAGAAATAACAGATGTGCAATAATGAGCAGGAGCCTTCAACTGAATTCACACAAAATCACATCATTACGTCTTTAAAGGTTGACGAGCTCATACACAATGCTGTTCAACCAGACACTTACTTCTTGAAGTTTTAGTAAAATTAGGTTTGGTTCTAATGGTATTTCTGCAGAAATCTACGCCAAAGTTGACGTAACATCCACACTGGCAGTTATGCAGATTTTAAACAGTTTAACTGCATTTAAAAAAAACAACAACACTTGTTTGGAAATGAAAACAAAGGCAAACTTCGAAATTATCTTTAGAGAGAGCAATGAGAGCTTCAGTTCAACCAATGCTTAATACAGACACTATCTGCATTATACCAGAGCCCATTTGGAAGTGAAGCGACACAGTGGCTCTCAACCATTTTTCAATGTGTGGACGGGCAAGCTGGCTTGCAAAGAATGGTTTTAGGTTGTCTGGGTCAACCTAAAAGAAAATCTGAAGAGATGCTGTCCTGTCTGACATGGGTTTTCCAAATTTTTGTCTCTCATTGAAAAACCCAGAATCTATGAATATGCAAACACATTTTTAACTAGAGATGGATTTCAGCACTTATATTCAGTCCAAATAAGGTGTTAAAACAACTCTAATTCTTGTCACATAACATTTTTGCAGCTTAGTGGCCAACAATGTGTAGACCAGTCAAAAAACCCTCGTTTAGATACCTTGGTTAAAGCATCTACAGTCAATATTTTATTTATTTTTTAAAATGGTTCACATATCCAGTCGTATACTATGAAAATTGTCACTTGTAGTGACACAAAGAATTGTTACCAGAATTATCCTTTTCAGCTACAAAAATTTTCAGTGGCACATTAAGTGAGATCAGCTCTATTCAAAACATTTCTTTTTACAGGTGACTAAGCCTTGGATTCCTTAAATTATTCTATATATTAACGACCGACCGTGCAGACTGGCTGGCATGGCTTGCCACGTTGATGATGGTGGGCTCCGGTGAGGGGCTCCGAGGAGGAGACGGCGGACTCTCAGCCTCTTCTATCTCATCCAGTGGCTCTTCTTTAATCTGAACTTGTGATCCTCCTGCTGCGCCGCTAGACGATGGTCTCAGAGGAAGAGGAGGGAAGGATGGTTGCAGACTCGGGACCGGGCCAATCGCAGAAGACGATGCTACGGAGGTGAGAGGGTGGGAGGCTGCAGCAGGAGGGTGAGAGGAAGTTGCGCTCTTTCCAGGGGGGGTCTGGACCTGAGAGATCACTGGAAGTTGGGTTGGAAGTGCCTGCACTGGCAAAGGGTGCGGCATCAGCTGAAGAGGAGGAGGGGGGGCACCTGGAGGATGCTGGTTGGGCAGAGAATTGAGGGGCTTTAGAGCAGGAGGAGGGGGGAGATTAGAGGGCATCTGGGGGAAAGGTGTGGCAGACTGGTGTGGTAGCTGCTTGTGTGAAGGTGGAATAGGGGTGGTGGGAGGAGGCTTGATTTGGGAGCCAGAAAGAGGAGGCTGGGTGAGCTGTGCCTCCCTAAAGAAGGGTGGAGGTCGCTGAGGGGTCTGAGATGGCTGCAGAGCCTGTGCAGAGTTCAGAGCAGGCGGGACCTGAAAAGCTGGAGAAAGCGGGCGGTCCTGACCCAGTGGAAGAGGAGATGGACCAGGAAGAAAGTGAGAGGCGGGCTGTGCTCGGTTGTTGGAGGCCACTGCGGCACCTGACTGACCGACGGCTGGCTGAGGAGGGTCTGGAGAGGGAGGAGGGGGGCTCTGGGCTGGATCAGCAGAGTTCATGCTCTGCGGGGGCTGAGGAGTGATGGTCGGGCCCTGAGAGGGGAGGGCCTGCGGGACTGGAGTATCGGCCAGCACGGCAGCAGGGACCACGGGCTCCGATGGGACACCGTTTGGTTGGGCGGATGAGTCGGAGTCGCTCTCGTTGCCCTGTTGAGGGCTGGGAATGCTGGGAGAGGAACTGCGGTTGTCTTGATCAATGTCTTTGGTGTCACTGCTGCCATCATCCTGAGCACTCCGGCTTTCTGACGAACTTTCCTCCTCTACCTCGGCCTCTCCGTCTGACCGGGAGCCCTGTGGGTCCTGGAGGAACAAACAAGCCAGTGGACATTACATTTATTGAGCTCTGTAAACACTGTAGTGCCGCTCTGCTCTATAAAACTAACTGCAGCTTTTTCACAGACACTAAAAGAATAACAGAGGTAATCAGTAATCAGAGATGTGCGAATTTCAACAAAACTAAATGTTTACTGTGCCTGTTTGTTTAAGCTGTGTTTATCATAAAAACAGAGTTGTGTTGCTGCTCTCTTACCTGTGTCTTTGGCCTTTTTGGTGTAACTTTTTCAGGCTCGTCAGGCTCCTGAGCAGGACTCTCCCGTACACGTTTTGTGGTCTTTGGTGACGTTACCTCCTCCTTTATCTTCTGCAGAAACAGCAAGGGTGTTAATAACAGACACCACACAAAGACGATGTTGATGTGTGGATCAGTTCAGTTGCACTCTTTGTAGCAGTACGATTTCAAAAAACAGCCACAATCAGCTCTCCTGTCTGATTTCTTTATTTCACTACATGAACAACTGCAACAAACCTGTCTCTCAATAATCTTCAAACAACCCCCCCTCTACTGAGACAACATAGTGTCACACAATTTTCACATGTATACGAATATGGAATGTATATAAACGGCTTACCTTGTTTGTTTTCTTAGTGGAGTCATTCTTATTATCTGTGGAAGATGACCGCAAAGAATTAGAGATCCCTCCAGTCGGGGAGGGCTGGTTACTGGACTGCTGATCCTCACTCGTCGGGGAGCCTGTGAGCCTCCTGTGGCCACTTCTTAAAGATGACAACTGCTTTAAAAAAAACGGAAAATTAACAGGTAATATTGTTAAAATCCAAGAAAGGAAAGGCACGTTTCACCTTCTAAAATTGAAGTAGTAATAATCATAATAATAATAATAAATTGATCATGTGATAGATCTCAGCCTCAGACTTACAGGGGCTCTGCTGCGCCGTGTCCTCATGCCATGCTTGCTGTTCACCTCCTCTTCCGCTTTAACAGGTTTAAACATGAACGGAGCGTTTCCAGACTTTGGAGCTGGCGGTAGACAGCCGTGTTTGTTTTCATACGTGCGACAAGTCGTGCACAACAAAGGGTTGTCTCTTCCACCCTGGTGCCAATCCTTAGAACCTGTTCAAACACAAAACATCTGTTTAAAATTCTCAGGTTCAAATTGGGTACCGCTGCATGAAGTACTGCTGAATCTGCTAAAAAGCAAATTAAAAACTTACTAGTTGTACCACAGTGGCTGCAGCTCTTGGAATCCTGTTCACTGTCTTCACTATCAAGATCATCCTCACTGGCAGAACTTGCATCCACTGCAAAAGAAAACAGCAGCTTACATCATGCCAAAGTCCAGATCACGTGATATCTGTTGATCGCAAAAGCTAACATGTCAGTTCAACAGACGGGGCAAAACATTTCTGAGGGACATTAAGAGGTGCTGACCTGAATAGTTTCTGGATGGGGTGTTCACAGGGGCTGCCACAGATCGAGTTTTTGCTTTGCGAGAGGATGGCTGGCGGCGTTGTTGTCGATAAGCTCTTGTCCCTGCAGCCTCTGGAGTTTTCTTCCAGTGGTAGTAGAAGGTGATCAGCTCTCCCTGGAGAGAACACAGACTTCAGTGTGACTGAAAGTTCTCATCACGGATATCCGGATATCACAACGACTCGGTGTACGACTATAAATCATTTTGTATGCAAAAACAAGTAATTACAGTCTTTTTGCTGGGCAGAAAGTCTTTCCGAATGCGAAAGAAATTCTTTCCATACTGTCTCAAGCCTTTGATGAAGCGTTTCTGCGGGGAAAAAAAAACAGGAGGAGGAAAAATTAAATGATATTTAGTTGAAAAACAAAATCCTCCAGAACACTTGGCAAATAAGTTATTGTACACAGTGTAATTTAATAAACACACAGCTGATGTTACTATTATAAACAGAAGCATTAAACTAATTTGCCATATGAAACTATTGTGGATGCTAGAAGATAGAGTGCTACTGCAGGTTTGAATCATATTAAAAGCTACCTGAAGAGTAATTTAAGACAGCAGGTTAACGAATAACAGAAAGAAATTAATCTATACCGCCTTCACTTTAAACAACTTAAATATGTTTTAAATGCTTTAAAAACCTCAGATTAAGGCTTTAACCTGGTTCCATCCATTGGTTTGTAGATTACTGCTTCAAAGCTTTTGGGTGGGAATTTGATTGTTGTCATTTTGTCAAACAAGTTGTGGATCTGACTGAGAACTCCGGGGCATTATACACACCCATGTCAATCACAAAGTAGTCACACCCTGCCTTATCATCTATTTTATCTAAATGAGATGATAACTTACAAAATGAACATCACGCTGTACTGAAGGAGTCTTGAAACTAATGACTGAGATCATAAACTCATGGAGAGAATGTTTACTGAAGTACCAAATCCAGCAGGAAGTTGGTTCACTTTCTCATAGACTTAGCTTATGCTTATGATGTACACTCTGTTTACAGACCACACAAATGCACTTCCTGCTGCTTTTGACAATGTTGAGCAAACAAAATAAACAATTTAAAGGATATTCCTTCTCAGGAATATGAAGTCAGTCTTGCCAGTGCGATAATCAGCAGTACTCAGAGTACAAGAAAGAAAATTGACTCTAAAATACACTGTTTGACTAAATGAGCCTTGGAGCTGTGTAACAACATGAGATGTCTCACCACATCATCTTCCGACCAGCATTTTTCAATAAGTTTCGGAAGAGGCTTCTTAACCAGACGCTGGAGAGCTTTCGCTGCATCATAATGACTTGCATGGAGCTAAAATGGAGAAAAGAAACGTACATTTTGGTACATTTGCAAAACAATGTTGTTGTTCCTGGAAAATAATGGGCAATGATGATATAAATTAAGTTGTGCTGCGCACCATATTAAGAGCGTTGAGTGTGGTGTCATCGCGCGAGGCTGCTAAACATCCATCCTCTGTAGATCCACCATCACACATCCCTGCAAACGCTGCCATGCTCCTGGAAAATAAAACATATTTATGCTACTAGATGAAACTAATAATGAAGGCAGCATGTTTGACTTTGTGTGTGTGATTCTGAATTGATTTGTAACAAGTCCTGACTTCTGCAGCCGTAAACTACTACTGCTAATGTCTCACTTAATCCCTTGCTCTCTTTAAAACATTTCCTGCTTGCATGACATTCAAGAAATGAGGTAAATATGGAAGGCAGATAAAAAACCAGGCAGCTTAAGAGCAAACTAACGTGACACTTGTCTGACTGGAGCAACTTGCTCCGCATTTTTTAAACTGACACAAGTGCTGACTAATGAAAATGTGTTTGAAATCCAAAATGAATACATCAAGCCCACACTCAGCCCTGAGAAAAAGCAAGATGCTCTAAATCCAGTGTGAATGTGAATCGCATTCAATCGCCTCGTTGTTAAGTCTTTACGTAGTAGTCTGGTGCAGGAAATTCAAATAAAAATATACGAACTGAGACATTAAATATGTTTAAACTGAGTTAAATGCATTGTGACCAGCTAAAAATGTCCTTTACCACACAGGTATTAACACGGGCAGATCAGCCACTGATATTGGTTATTTGTGTGTGTTACTTTTGATAAATATTTACAACAACAAAATATTTATTTACAGTTACAGCACCACATTAAACAAAAACAATTAAGTCACATATCCTCCTGAGACCTGGCCCACTCATTAATGTCCTCTGTAGTGGACATTTGACTCGTTTGAGCAGCAATATTAAATCCTGATGTGTTTATTAGAGGACATCCTGGCCTTTCTAATGATATCTCAAGTGATTGGGTGGGAAAACGGGAACTTTGTTTTCACGCTGAGACAAAATGAAGGCGGGAGCAAAATGCGCCTGCCAGGAAAAGAGAAAATTTCAGTCAAAAATGTTTAACATATCGTTCTTTTGCCTATGTATGTTATTATGCCTGTGTATGAACATGTCGGGAAATATAAATTGGGGTTAGGGTTCAGTTAAACTTTTTGTTAGGAAAAATAATAGCAACTTTATGAACGTCAGTTATAGGGGACATGAGAACCATTTAATGGGATTAGCTAATAGCTAACTAGCACGCTAGTTCTGTGTTTACATTCAAATGTCTGACCCAAAACACATTTGTTTGTGGGGTAACAAACACGTTGAATGTAAAACAATTCATGTAATAAATAAATAGTTATTAATATTTTTCTTTCAACCTCTTGAATTTTTACACTATTGTTAACTAATTTAGTTTCTTAAACTTTCATTAGAGATTGGATTGACGTTCTTGTTCTCTTGTCGGCCTATTTTGATTCCGAAGTGGTGTTGTTTATTTTTTAATGGTAAAATCGTTCTCTCTCTAAACTAAAAATATTTTTATAAAATTCTAAATTGTGAGTTGTTGTTTTAGCTCCACAATGGCAGCAAAATCACAAAAAAAGATTGAAAGATAGCGTTATTCCCTTTGGTTGTCAGGAGGATATTGAGAGCATGTATTCAGTTGAAAGCACTAAATAACATTTGCACTTTGTTGTACAATAAGGACATTTAAATTTTTATAATCAGAGTTTATTGTAAATTCTATTAAATTGACACAGTTTGAAAATATTCTATTGTTGTTTTTTTTTGTAGATTTGCATGGTACTGAACTTTATAGACATTTACTCATTAACAAATTTCACCACGGTAGCGGGACCTTCAAGCTAATAAAGTTCAGACACAGACCTGGCAGCTCTGAGGTACATGAGAAGGTCACAGTCATTGACCCCAGGCGTCCACATGAGCTCCTCGCTCTCCGTCTGAGTCTGTAAACCAGGTGCAGGCCGTTGCTGCAACTCTGGTAGCTTGGCCTGCAGTAAAAACAAGGACAGATGAGAAAAACAAAACAAAACTGTGTGGCCAGAATTTACAGCATTGTCATAACTCCATCACAAAACATCTGAAATATTCATCACATTTTAAGAAGACACGGACAGCTAAGTAAACAAACATTGCAAGAATGGGTATTGAAGTAATTGATGGATGAAGGATTGCATCATGATCAAACAGATTTTGCAGGATGTCTCACAAAACAAGATGCTAAAGAAGATACTGCAGTGTAGTACATTTTGCTGATGACATGAACACACACAAAGTCCACTGAAAATTACAGATGTTGGGCAAATTGTGGAGCTTCTTGAAGTCCTACAGTCATTAAATAAACCACTAAAACTATTGTCTATGTACTAAAATGACATATTTTGATTTTTCCAATGAAAATATTCCTTCTGTGCCTTAAAATGGTTTAGATATAACGTTATAACATTGATTCCTCCAGAATGTGCAAAGCAGTGACGCTTCTGCTTCTAATTACATTTCCTCTGCTGCTTCAAGCTCGAGCACACCAGCTCACCTATTACTCCAATGGCAATTTGTAGTACTTGAGTAATTTCAACATCAACTGATGCTGAACAAAAAAAATGATACATAAAGCCCCCACTCTGCAAGTTAACAGGACTAGTTTTTAAATTGTATATATATATATATGACAAACCTAGAAGTGTAAATCTGTGCTTTTGAGATGCTTTATATACTGCAGCATGATGTGTCTTAAAGCATTAAAAGAACATGGTACAGACACGTTAACAAGGTAAAAACATTGATTTTCACTCGAGTGAGTCTGGTGAGGTTGTTTTCTTGCAATGTCTTTGTAATGAAAACTTTGTATCCTTTCATATTCCAGCTGTTCCTCAAAAACATATTTTGATATTCTTAAGTTACCTTTTTATACTGTTAAAGAAACTGTAATATTTGTAAGACTACCCTAAGCTCTTTATCACTGATAACATCATACAGGAGGTGATGCACAAGCTTGGAGGGATGGAGGGCAGCAACAGCTGGAGGAAAAGAGTGGAAAAACATCTACAATTCTTCTATTGCTGTTTTGTGCAATATTCTTCTTTTTCCAATTATCAAAATGTTAAACATATGTTATAAAGTGAAAAACAAACATATTTCAAACAGGAAATAATTTTTGCATGGACAACAATATAATACAAACAACAACACAAATTATAATTATAATAACTCTTAACCAAAATGACAAAAATGGCATAAAAACAAATTGATTCTTATTGGGGTCCTTTTGACCCACTTATGGAGGACTGTAGGGTCCAATTATTCTGCATCTAAGGGTGTGTTTAGTTGCAATCCCTTTGAAAAATACATTTTCATCTCAAGATTCGCTAGATGGGTTTACAATCGTAAAATTCTTCAGGTGATTTTGGCATATAAATATATAGGCTATATAAAAACAGACACTTCAGTTACATCAAACTGTACCTGATGACTTGGCCCCACTCTTATCTCGCCCTGTGTGCTGTTCAGGCTCCTAAAATTAAAAAGTGAAACGTGTTTATTAAAATTGCATGACACTTTAGCAGCTAGAATAAGTTGCTGAGTAAGCTCTGGTTAAAGCAGAGCAGATCCAGCTGTGCAGTTGAAGTCGGTCTGCATTAATTGTTGTTAATTAACGCTGGACAGTGTGCACACAGACGTATGATCGATCTGTGTAGAAGTCAGTGCAGCTTCCTTCACACTGGCTGCACAGTGATTTCAGAATAACATCCCGCCCCTCCACATCTACGAGCCAATCTCAGCTGTGACCTGCGACGTTTCCTTTTATTACATGAATGAAATCCGACGCTCCGGCTACCGCAAAACACTGTCAATCAATCACACACGAGCAGCTAATTTTTACAGTCACCATTACGAGAACAGTGTGTGCTAAACCCGGAGATCCTAACAGGTTGACAGTAACAGTAGCTGTTTGCTTGCTCCACGTAGTTACCCCAGATAAAGTATGCAATCAATAATAAATATCAACGTTAGCATGCGCTGCGTGTTGACACACATTAGCAACCGCCCGTGTGAAAACACGTCAAGCCCTACGGGAATTTAACAGCCGCTTCATTAAACCCAGCGACACATTTGGTTAATCGGATTCACTGAGATTATTCAAATAACAGCCGCACAAATAACTGTTAGCAACAATACAGCGACCTGAAAGGCATTTTGTGTGCAGGAGCCGCTAGCTGCTAACGAGACAGTAACAGCGTTAGGCTGTTATTTGGCTAGCTTGTTAGCCAGACACGAACTTCGTGACCACTGACACTCCGACTATTTCATACAAACGGCCCTCAAAGTAGCGCCACAAATCACCAAAAGACACCTTTCAGACAAAACAAACTGCAAGCGCAACACAAGCGCACACGGTGAGTGAATTAAGTTACCTCCGCGGACTGAACAGGTCGTCCATGTCGAGGGTGTTTGGATGTGGCTTGTTGACACTACGCAGCGCAGTGGGCGATACACACACAAACTATGCGAATCCCCTATTACATGGCTATTCAAAATGGAGGCGGTGTAGTGGAGGGACTCGCTCTATTTTTTTTTCCAGTGCAATGACCTCAGCAGCCACAGCTAAGCCTTCAAAGTTGTCTGGGTGTACATAACTGAGCATGTGCTGCGGATGAGCAGCAGCAGACACTGGGGCTTCTTCAGCTGCTGCACAGACGGCCATGAATCAAACCACATATCGCCGCTGCGGTTGCTAAACATTATTATATAAGACGCACCGACACACTTAGCACCACTGGACGCCACTCGTCACCAATTTAGCGCCGTGATGCTGGCGAAACACTTGTTTTTGCCAGTTTTCCTCGTATTTACAGACCGATTTGCTTTGGGTTAAGTATTTTACGCACAAAGATAAACATCCGAATGTTTTTTTTTTAAATAAGGCTGCTAATAAAATTTAAGCATAACAGTAGATATACAGCATCTCATCATATTAACCAGTAATTTGATATTATCAATATTACTATTACTACTAATAATACACATACATACACTCAGAAACACTCTATAGATGTTATTTTTCTATGTCTATACAGGTACATAGGTAAATATATATAACACCAAAATATATATTGATATAAATACACCTATTTTGAAAAGCTATAATAAAAAATAATAGTACATATTTTGCATCACATCATTTTAACCAACAATATAATAGTAATTATAATAATTCAATTCAATTCAATTTTATTTATATAGCGTCAATTACAGTCAACTCGTCTCAAGACGCTTTACAGAACCCAATAATAATGAATAATGAACAGTATTTTACATTTAAGATATAGTTTTATATATATATATATATATATATATATATATATATATATATACACACACACACACACACACACACACACACACATATGTCCATATACATATTAGTAATATGTAATATATTACATTTATTTAATATGTATATATGTATAATATACACAACTAGTCAAACGTTTAGACACACCTCATTCAATGGTTTTCATTTAATTATTTTCTACATTGTAGGTTAATACTGAAGACAAAAAAAACTATAAAACAATACATACGGAATTATGTTGTAAAATATGTGTTCATTGTGAGTATTAATCTACAGTGTAGAAAATAAAACAAATAGCCTAAATAAAAAGC
This sequence comes from Acanthochromis polyacanthus, assembly GCF_021347895.1. NCBI lineage: Eukaryota > Metazoa > Chordata > Actinopteri > Pomacentridae > Acanthochromis > Acanthochromis polyacanthus. The sequence goes on along the minus strand of NC_067117.1, from coordinate 12,603,056 downwards.
AATGAATGAGAAGTCATGTCTAAATTTTTAACTGGTATTGTGTATTATATATTTTGTTAAATATATAATACACATTACCAGTTAAAAATTTGGGCACACCTTCTGATATGTAATTTTTAAAAATTATTTTCATGACTATTTACATTGTAGATTCTCACTGAAGGCATGAAAACTATGAATAAACACATGTGGAATTATGTGGTAAACAAATAAGAAATAAGTTAAAACATGTTTTATATTTTAGATTCTTCAAAATAGTCACCCTTTCCTTTGATTGCTGCTTTGCAAACCCTTGGCATTCTCTGGATGAGCTTCATGAGGTAGAACCTGAAATGATTTTGACTTCACAGGTGTTCCTTGTCAAGGTTCGTTTGTGGAATTTCTTGCCTTCTTAATGGGGTTGGGACCATCAGCTGTGTTGTGCAGAAGTCAGGTTGGTACACAGTTGACAGCTCTATCTGACAACTGTTAGAATCCATATTATGGCAACAACCAATCAGCTAAGTAAAGAGAAATCACAGTCCATCATTACTTTAAGAGCTGAAGGTCAGTCAGTCCGGAAAACAGCAAAAACTTTGAATGTGTCCCCAAGTGCAGTCGCAAAAACGACCAAACTGCCGCACATGAGGACCACCCCAGGAAAGGAAGACCAAGAGTCACCTCTGCTGCTGAGGATAAGTTCATCTGCGTCTCCAGCCTCAGAAATCACAAATTAACAGCACCTCAGATTAGAGACCAGATAAATGCCTCACAGAGTTCTAGTGGCAGACACATCTCTACATTAAATGTTCAGAGGAGACTGAATCAGGCCTTTATGGTCAAACAGCTGCTAATAAACCACTACTAAGGAAAAGCAACAAGCAGAAGAGATTTGTTTGAACCAAGAAACACAAGGAATGGACATGACACCAGTAGAAATCTGTGTTTTGGTCTGATGAGTCCAAATCTGAGATCTTTGGTTCCACCCACTGTCTTTGTGTGACACAGAAAGGGTGAATGGATGGTCTCTACATGCATGGTTCCCACCATGAAGCATGGAGGAGGAGGTGTGATGGTGTGGGGGTTCTTTGCTGGTGACACTGTTGGGGATTTATTCAAAATTGAAGGCAAACTGAACCAGCATGCCATCCCATCTGGTTTGCATTTAGTTGGACCATCATTTATTTTTCAACAGTTTTTTTTTTTAAACCCAAACACACCTCCAGGCTATGTAAGGACTATTTGATCAAGGAGAGTGATGTTAGTGTATGGGCTCAGACAAATAAAGATCTAAGAAAATAAAACTTGTTGAAAGAATTTTGGAGGGATAATATGACAAACTAAAACTGAGATTGACTGAAGGGCTAACAAAGTGTCCCAGGGTTGTTAAAGGTGTTTAATAACATACATTCCTGAACTAACAATCAAGAATGATTACTTACAACTGATAGCTCACAATGATTGAAGTAAGGCTTTTTTTTGAAGGTGTCGTAACATTTTACAACCAGTATAAACCTTCTGAATGTCTGTGTAAAGATTCAGAGAACTGTTAAATTATGTATATAGCATCTGTGTGGTTGCATATAAACTTATGTGGCTATTTTTTGTCAGGACTGGTTTGAGTTTCAGACCTCAGCATGAGGACAATTTTGCAGAAAGGACACTGAGGTCACGTCGCACTCTGGGCTGAACATGCAAAGGGCAATTTAAGTGTTCAAGCTTAATTTATAGGTTCAGTCAAGCATTTTATTTAGATAGAGTTTGGCATTTAGGTTTTATCAAATAAGGTGCATGAGGCTGTGGACGACACACAGGATTAAGTTTTAAGAAAAAATGTCAAGATTGAAACGAGCAAATGTCTGAAAAAATAAAAGATACAACAAATATTAGAGTAAATGTCTAAAACGATTGCACAACTGCAGACTAGGACAGCTTATATCTTATATTTTTCAACTGTTTGGGTGGATTTATGCAGATCACTGTAGTCTGATAATCAGACAGAATTGTCATTTTGTTTCACTCCATTATAAGAATTAGAATTGCTTAAAAAAAAAAAAAGACATATGGAGCAGCTTTTCCTAGTCAACATTATATCACTTAAACATCAACAACTTCAACCACAATGAAATAAGAAACTGGTAGAACAATAACCACAATACATTTGGTCACTAACAAAATTAGTTTATTAACTGTGTCTCCAAGTGCAGCTGTTGTGAATACAGTTTTAAGTGCTGTTTACAATTATGACTCGTTATATTTAGATCTAATATTTCACTCCACATTAAATCAGAGCAGAGGACTTGACTGTCACAGTTCCAGTTATTACAGTATGTTCTCTATACATTTATTACAACAAGTAGCATGCGAGTTCTACATTCATTATTATTGCTCAGATGCTTTGTTTCACAGTGTGTTGCTGTGCATTGTATGTGAAGTAAATATCCAACTATTTACTACAGTGGCTTCCTGAAGTTTTTCCCAGCGAATCGAGCCTTGTCTCCCAACTCCTCTTCAATTCTACAATAAAAGATTGAAATATACAGATTATTGTGCCGAACAAAACAACGGAAATAAGACACTGTGAGTGACACTTGTTTATGTTACACTGCCGACACACACGGTATAAGTAGAAGTTAGTTTTTCCTTTGGCAGGAAAGGTATTGAGATATTAGACAAAATTATTAAACAAAAATGCACGGTTAAATAGCATTTCTTCCAAATAAAAACTCATCCACCAGCCTCCAGTGTTGGCCGGGTTCACAGCTGGCATAAACGAATAAAAGATTTGACCCATATATATATATATATATATATATGGGGGAAAAAAACAAAACAAGATTTGATAATCTCCTGGTACCTGTCATATATTGTGCATGTAAGCATCATATAAATTATATGACTTAAATTTAATAAATTCATTCGTTTTGTTCCACTTTGCTTTGTTGTCCTTTAATCTCAACCGACTGATGTTACATATAGTTTACCAGCAAATGTTTCACCAACAAACTAGAGTTTAGAGGGTTAATGGGACAAAATGGACAGAATCAAAATTTGGTTTTGAACCAAAATAAAACCTGCTACCTTTTGCAGTTCAGGTAAATAAAGACCCTGGTCACTATTTGAGGAAACATTTGATTACTTAAAAAAAAAAAAAAAATTCCTTAGTTCATACAGAAGGAGACTTACCTGAGAATCTGGTTGTATTTGGCCAAACGCTCAGAGCGGCAAGGAGCCCCGGTCTTGATCTGAGAAGGTGTGAAAAATGTTGTGTTTTATTCAGGCAGGTATATGTCATTTATAACCTTCTCAAAAGTCACACTCAGAGTACCAACATTTACCTGTCCAGTGCACAACCCGACCACCAAATCTGCTATGAAGGTGTCTTCAGTTTCACCAGAGCGATGGCTGACCATCACACCCCAGCCGTTCTCCTGGGCCATCTTACACCTGAAAGGGAGCGATTAGACTTTAAACTCACCAACTTCGATGTGATATTGTTGATAATCAAGGATTATTCATTTAATTTCATTATATTTATTCTGTCCAAAACTGTGTCAGTGTGGGAAGCTTTATTTTAGTCGGTCATACTGGGGAATACACTCCAATAATAAACCGACATATATAGAGAATTATTTCAAGTTTAAAATGTTTTCTTACGCTCTCATTGACTCTGTAACTGTGCCAATCTGATTGACTTTAAGCAGCAGACAGTTGCAGGCCTTCTCCTCCACAGCCTTGCTGATGCGATTAGGGTTGGTCACTGTCAGATCGTCTCCAACCACCTGGATGTCCGTGCTGCCAGTGAAGTTGGTCCAGGCCGCCCAGTCGTCCTGATCAAATGGATCCTCGATGGACATCACTGTGAACAGACAGTTGAACAGATTAGTATGACTTACACTGTTGTATTTGTGATCGAGCCGGTTCCTTCTAAAAAAACAAACAAGCAGTTCCTGAGAAAACTTACCGCAGTTTTTAATCAAACTATGAAAGAATACTTCTGGTGTCCTGGGGCAACATTTTACTCTTCTTACTCATTATTTGCCAAGATGTTATTTGTCACGACTTTTTGTGCGTCAGCTGTGATAGACACTGATAATGAAGTGAGTGATTGTAGTTTTAGAAACAAATTCGGGCCAACTACACTGTATATGTAAAACCTGTCTGACTGTCAGACTGCTTCAGTTTCTTCCAAACTAAACTTGCTTTTGATGGTGATGCAGATCTGCATTTCACCAGGTTAACTGCTGCTAGTAATGATCACACATGCTGCTAAAATAACACCGAAGTTGTGCTAAACAGGAATTATCCTTTCATTTATTCAGATAATTGACCATGACAGTTTCTGTATTTTTGCTTGTTTGAAAAGGCTCCAAGGCAAAGTGCATCCATGATATTAAAAGTCAAATTTACAGTTAAAATTTGCACTTTTTTTTTATAATCCACACATGTAAACGATACCACTCAAACTATGCAACAGTCTTTTAATAATAATGATAATACATTTATTTATATAATTAATACATAATTTTTATTAGATATTTTCTGATTACAAAGATTGTTGTGATTAAAGGTAACTTCAATTTAAATTTAGTCTCCAATTTAAATTTAGTCTCCTGTTGGAATTTATAGTTGTTTTTTACAGTGTTGTCTTTGTAAATCAAAGGATAAATATGTGTGATCTGGCTTTGGGCAAGTGCTTTGATAAATTAGACTGAAACGGGATGGCTTTCAACCGTTTTCCTTGATGTTTCATGATGTCATATCCATTTAAATCTCACGCAAGTCAAGATGTCACATGCTTTCCACTACTGAGAGCAAAAAGAAAAGGAGAAAAAAAAAAAAAAATATCAGACAAACTTTGAATACTGCCATTTCTAAACGCTTTCTCACAATAAAACAGGCGTTTGATGCTGTAATCCTATGTGTCTGGTATTTTGAGAGGATGAGCAGATTGAAGCTGTGAAAGGTCTCCATCCATGAGACTCTGCCGGTGCTAAAATTACTACTATGTTGTGTGCGGTGCTCTATTCGTGCTAAATAATGTGTGAAACAAGAAAGTGTCAGGACGTTACCTGGATAATCCTTCACAAAGCTCTTGTAGAGATCAGCCAGCTCATCAGGAGTGATGTAACGGCTCGGGTCGTCTGGCGACTTGAAGTCCAGGTCGTATTTTCCATCCCTGTAGAATTCAGATGCTGCCACATCCATGCCGATCACAATCTCATCTGTGTATCCTGCTTTGGCTATGGCCTCCTTAAGTAACTCCAGAGCTGCAGGATTTAATGTATTTGTGAACAAATGTTAAAAAAAAGGCAAGACTTTATCAAATGACCTGTAACTGAAACATTATAGTTCTATAATTTGGCCGTTGCCTGTTGCTGGCTGCTTTTTAACATAATATAAAACTGCAGGAGCATCAGAAAAAACAGTCGTGAAGAATGAAAACAATGCTGATAATGATAACAAAAACACAATTTGCAGTCCTGCATTTTTAGACAACAGAATTTTTAAGAGGTTTCAACATTACTGGAAGCATGAAGGCGGTAATCCATACAGCAGATCTTTGTAGTTGCAATATTTTGTAAGGTGTATGTAAATGAGGTGGACAACTAATGAGAAACATCTTGCAGCATAACAGTTAAAAACTCATCTAAAAGAGCATTTTTAAATAATTTTGAGTTGAATGTCGGGCTGCTGTACTCAGTTTCATAAACCTAGGCAAATGTTCACAAAAGGTTAAAACACACATTTTGGAATAAACATGCAGACTGTTCAAATCTTGCTCATGCTTCCAGTGAAGGTCATAAATCGGTAGGTTTACCTTCCTGATTTTCCAGGATGTTCGGAGCAAAGCCACCTTCATCACCTACATTAGTGGCATCCTGTCCATATTTCTTCTTGATGACATTTTTGAGATTGTGGTAGACCTCGGCTCCAATGCGCATGGCTTCTTTGAAGGTGCTAGCACCGATGGGCAGGATCATGAATTCCTGCATGGCAAGCTTGTTGCCTGCGTGGGAACCACCGTTGATCACATTAAAGGCCTGATGGAGGTATGAAGGGGAACAATAAGACCTGTGGTTGGACAGCAGACTGGCAGACGAGCTGAATGAGGAAAACAAACTGTGTGTATGTAATCTGACACACAAAGTCTCACCGGTACGGGCAGGATGACCTCTGGGTTGCCTGCAAGGTCGGCGATATGACGATACAAGGGGACTCCTTTCTCTGCGGCACCAGCTTTGCAAACAGCCAGAGACACACCCAGGATGGCATTGGCTCCAAATTTGGCTGTTTGTAAGAGAGAACGATTACCATAAATCCAAGTACAGCCATCAGATCCCATTGGAGATGCTTGATAATGCAATGAACTAAATCATAAAGAAAAAGTAGTTTTCCACAGCCAAACAACTGCTTTGTTTAACTGCTTTGTTTGGTCATGTGACATCAGCTCCACTGAGGAGGTGCTTCATTTATTAAAGACTGAACCACTGGCTCCAGAAATCTGTCAAGGTTCAGATAATTACAGAGATATTTAAATTACACCAATACAAGTCTGGTCTCCTTACATTTGTTGTCTGTGCCATCCATGTCAATCATCATCTGGTCAATTCTCTCTTGCTCAACCACAGATACATCCTGAGGAGACACGAATATTTATATCATGTCATCAACGGAGATAATCCTTCGAAAATTGAATTACCATAGAAACTTTGTAGGGGTGGGGGGGGGAGAACACAAGGAGAGAAAGTGAGACAGTAACAGAAATACTGACTTACCTCACCAACAAGTGCAGGTGCAATTGCTGAATTGATGTGGTCGACAGCCTGTGAGACTCCTGTGATGGACAGATTAGCGATTATTCATTTACAACATCACAGGAAAATCTTGCAACGTCCACATTAAAGTCACAGATTTAGAGACACATGCGCCTCTTCATTCTTAAAATCACATGACGGCAGAGAGAAGCATTCAATCATACAAGATTATTGTGTATTATTTGTATCACTTATTATTATTCCTCTTATTCAACATGCCAACGCAATTTTATTTTCCAGAAATGTGAGTCCAAATGCTGAACTTCAACACTGCAGGCAGCAGACAGCAGGCATTATAATCAATTCACCATGCATTTCACGTGAGATAACTGCCAAAAGCATTCAATAATCACTTCTCTTGATCACTTAATTAAGAATTAATAATAATTGTTCTACTGTCAAATTGCAATTTTTATCAAGAAGGACAGGCAGCGGGAACTCACTAACCCTCTCACATCTGGCAAAGAGAAATAGAGAGACAGAATGAAGAACATTAATGAGAAAGAAAGACAGAAAATACAAAAAAAATAAGCCAATGAAGCAATAAAGTACACTGCTCAAAAAATGAAAGGAACACTTTGAAAATACATCATATTTCAATACGGGGGAAAAACAAATTGGATCTTGGCATTGATATGAACTGGATAATGTGTTAGGAATGAAAAGTGCCACATTGTTTGATGGAATGAAAATGATCAACCCCCCAGGAGGGCTAAATTCAAGACACCCCAAAATCAAAGTGAAAAACTGATGTGGCAGGCTGGTCCATCTTTCTGAAATTCCTTGGCAGCAACTCGAAATGGTATTCAGTAGTTTGTATGGCCTCCATGTGTATGCATGACTGACGATGCCGGGACAAGCTCTGAATGAGACGACAGATGGTGTCCTGGGGTATCTCCTCCCAGAACTGGACCAGGGCATCGCTGAGCTCCTGGACGGTCTGAGGAGCAACCTGATGGTGTCTGATGGAACAAAACATAATGTTCCAAAGGTGTTCTATTGGATTCAGGTCAGGTGAGCATGGGGGCCAGCTAATGGTATCAGTTCCTTCATCCTCCAGGAACTGCATGAGTTCTCTTATCACATAAGACTGGGCATTGTCGCGCACCAGAAGGAATCCAGGACCACTGCACCAATGTAGGGACTGACAATGGGTCAAAGGATGTCATCCTGATACCTAATGGCAGTCAGAATGCCGTTGTCCAGCCTGTAGAGGTCTGTGCGTCCCTCCATGGATATGCCTCCCCACACCATCACTGACCCAACACCAAACCGGTCATGCTGAACAATGTTACAGGCAGCATAACGTTCTCCACGGCTTCTCCAGACCCTTTCATGCCTATCACATGCACTCAGGGTGAACCTGCTCTCATCTGTGAAAAACACAGGGCACCAGTGGTGGACTTGCAAATTCCTGTGTTGCCAGCCGAGCTCCACGGTGCCAGTCAGCGAGCACAGCGGGCACTAGAGGACACTGGGCCCTCAGACCACTCTCACTAAATCTCTTTCTGATTGTTTGATCAGAGATATTCACACCAGTGGTCTGCTAGAGGTCATTTTGTAGAACTATTGCAGTGCTCATCCTGTTCCTCCTTGCACAAAGCAGCAGATACATGTCCTGCTGATGGGGTGAGGACCTTCGACAACCCTGTCAAGCTCTCCCAGACTAACTGCCTGTCTCCTGGAATCTCCTCCATGCACTTGAGACTGTGCTGGGAGACACAGCAAACCTTCTGGCAATGGCACGCATTGATGTGCCATCAGGGAGGAGTTGGACTGTCTGTGGAATCTCTGTAGGGTCCAGGTATCGCCTCATGCTACCAGACATGACACTTACCCTGGCCAAATGCAAAACTAGTGAAAAACAGTCAATATTAGGAAGGAACAAAAACAGACAATATTAGGAAGGAAAAAAATGTCAGTGGCCTTCACCTGTAAACTCATTCCTGTTTGGGGGGTTGTCTCATTATTACCCCTCTAGTGCATCTGTTGTTAATTTTATGAACACCAAAGCAGCTGAAACTGACTAAAAAGCCCCTCTGTTACTTACTTGACCAGATCAGTATCCCACATGTTTCACTGATTTGATGTAATACTTAGATTAAAAAGTGTTCCTTTAATTTTTTTGAGCAGTATATTTTCGTGGCTAATAAATTCTGCTTCATACTATAGGGTCAACAAAGCTTGTTCCTGTTTGGTGATGAATATGAAAACTATAAAACACATTCAATTCAGCTTTTCCAGTCAGCATGGAAACACAAAAATAATGGACAAACCTTTCCCAAGGTAGCGAGACTTGTCATTGTCTCTGAGCTCCAAGGCTTCATAGATTCCAGTAGATGCACCGCTTGGTACGGCGGCTCTAAACAAGCCTGAAGAATATACATGAGAGCAGAAGAATCACTACAGTAAAATGACAAACAGTCCAGCACATTACATGAATCAACTAAAATACAATCAAATATTTAATCTAGTTTTACTGCTGAATCTAGCCTACCCAAAAACTGTGCGGAATTTGAAAGTCACACATTTAAACTTACCTTTGTCAGTGTACAGATCAACCTCCACTGTGGGGTTTCCACGGGAGTCGAAGATCTCTCTGGCGTGGATCTTGACGATGGACATGGTGCAGGACCTGAAACGCAGTCGAATTTGTTACGGTGCAATAATCCCCTGGATTAATATGCACTGTAGTCTGCAGCCCTGGTTTCAGACAGAATAATAATAAACGTACAAATTAAAGCTGTCTGAATGTAGATTTATCCATTACTGAAATATGTCCAGCGTACCTCTTTCACTCTCCTTCCTCTTTGGAGCTTACTCACAAAAATATCCTGACCTAGCTGTGAGCTTAGGAGTCCTAACAGGCATACTACTATCCTAATTGGATTAGGTCTCCTCATCTGATTAATCACATGACAGTCGGGATGCTGAAATTGCTGCATTCGTCAAAGCAAGGTTAAGCTTGCAGTTACACCCAGTCGTGGTGCTGCAGGAAAAAGCTTAGAAATCCAAATGCTGATCAAAGCAGAACTTTTTTGGCAAATGCAAAGTCACTGTGGAATTAGCCGCATGATACGATAGCCACAATAATCACCTGATAAATGAGCAAGAACATGCAAACTCAGCTGTACGCCAGGAAGGAGAACATTAAGAAAACAGGCAATCCAGTTCCAGCTCCCAATAAGCTCTGAAGCAAACTGTGGCACACAATACCAGTTTAGTCATCTAAAATTTTATATAAAAAGAATGATCAAACTGAAATCTACAGTATTCTGCATGTGTGTGCTATGTGTCTTTGTTGATGGCTTGTAGAGGAAACAGATTTATTTATTCACTCCTGTGGTTTTCATCCATCCTTGTTAAACTCACACTGCAAGTTTTTCCCAATAAGAGAGATTCCCATAATGAATATTTGGTTCATTTATTCACCCATACTGGCACTGAAGTTAAATCTACTCTGAATGAGAATTTGCATTGTAGGAATTGTTGTGGTGAAGACATTTCCAGCCACATATCATGACATCTTAGGCCTACCAAACTAAGGTAATCCTCGTCCTGAGGTTACATTAACCTGCTGTTATAATGTGCAATTAAGAACCAAAAAACTACAAGCATATATACACTCCAGCAACACCGTGATGTGGGCTGAAAACAGCATACATTATTGGAAGTAGAGGATATCAGTGTACACAAACATGGATTAGTTTAATATTTATTTGGTAGACAAGAGTAAAATTAAAGTAAAACATCTATATCAATGTTTCAGGTTTCGATTCCACCTCTTTAATTCAGTTACACCTCCATACATTAACTTACTGGTTATTTATTGACCCGGGAAACAGATAATTTAGCGAGTTAAGCTGAAGATTTGGCAAGTTTCGGCAGTGTGAATTATTATAACATAAATTGAAATGTACGGCACAGCTGTCTCAAAGTAATGATACAAGTTTCCCATCCTTTTCTGAAGAAGATAAGACATAGAGTTCAAACATAATTTAACTAAACCACAAAAATAACGTTGCTGACAGTGGGAGGTTGATGCTTTAGCACTAGCTAGTGTGGTTGGGTGACAAACACACACTAGCGAATTAACATTAAACTACGCCCCAAAAAAGAAACAAACTAATTACTAGCAGTACATCTATCTACAATGAGTAAGGAAGGATAGATAAATGACTTTACCTCGATGTGAACCGCAGAAAAGTGGAGCAGAGGACCTCAACTGAGCAGCAGGAAGTGAGGAGTCGAAGAAAAAGGAAGAAACTCTTCTTCTGCAGATTCCAAAAACAGCGCGCTGTTCGCCTTGTATCCGTGCTGCTGCTCCCACAGTCTAAAATGTGAACTACAACAGAAAAGGCCGGGACCAGGTCGGTGGTGGAAGATAAGGATATTTACTAAAGCAAGCAAGAAGGAGCGCTATCGCAAGTCCATCATCCCATCTGCTGTAGGACTTCATAGCATCAGCATCACTGGCTGATGGTAGCACAAATTGCACTCATATCATAGCATCCCAAACCATAAAAAATGCACAGAAATTCCTACACTGCTGCATCTTTGCACTTTTTTAAACTTATTTTTACAAGTCACTGTATATTGTGTTGTTTACAGTGTGCCAGTAGTGTACTTAATCACTTTTCATTTCTCATCCCTGTACATTGCTAATATTGTTACTATTTTATTATTATTTTTATTATTATTACTATGTTTATTGCTAAATAAGCTTGCTGTAGCAAAGTGATTTTCCCCTGGTGTGGGGAGAAATAAAGGATTATTTTATCTTATCTTAAGTTAATCCATGTAGCACCATATCACACAGACAGGAAAAGATTTTTTTTTTAAAGTGAAAGATGAAAAGCAAAATATATTAGAATCAAATTAAATACTTTTAATGAATTAAATTACTTAAATTACTAAAAATTACTTAAATGAAATATCAGAAAATGAAAAACGTTATCAGATGGAATTGATTAAATAAAATCAACGAAGAAAGAACTGCATTTAGCTTGCTTAGGGCTAATTTTGGACCCAGACCATTCAGAGATGTACAGGTAATAAACAGTAAACAGTTAATTATATTTTTAATTGGAACCCAGACAAATCCACAAGAACAAAGAATTAAATTAATATGTTCTCTGCTCTTGATGTTTTGAAAGAATTGCAAATGTCTAATGGCCCTATTAGGCAGACCAGTACAGGCAACAAGTACTGCTCTTAAGTACACTTTTGAGGTACCTGTAGTATTTAACTTGAGTATTTCCATTTTTGTACTTTATACTCCCATTTCACTATTCTATTTTTGATCATTTCAGAGAGAAATATTGCACATATTCTACATTTCTGTAACAGCTTTATTTACCAGTTGCTAATAAAATACATATTTGACACAGTAGATGACACAACAAGTTTTTAGAACACAACAAACTGTGAAATATTTTTGGCTTTTGACTGACATCTTGCAAAAAATAATGTGTAGTCATACCACATTTGCTGTTGAAAGCTCCACCAAATGGTGATTTTGTCCCACTTCTGCCGGAGTTTATTTTTTAACAAATGTTAAAATGACCTATATCTCAAAACATCAAAGACATGACTTTTTAATTTCTCTCCCTTAATTCATCTGCTGAACCCTGAGATTTATCTGCACATAAAACTACATATTATCTGTCAGAGTAGCTGCAGCAGCTACAACAGTAACATATATACAGGTATTTATAGTTATATATCAGTCAGAGGAACCAAACAAGTCCTGTTACTTTAAAACTTTGACTGCATTTGCAGCTAATACTTACATGCTTTTGTTGAAGCATTGATTTTGAAGCAAGACTTTTACTTGTAATGAAGTATTTTTACATTCATGTATTGGTACTTTTACTTGAGTAAAGGATCTGAATACTCCTTCCACGTCTAGATCAAACGGTCTTAATTTGACCCCAGAGTTTAACTTGTGTATTTCCTAGTCGGCTGATAAGCAGACAAACAATTTAATACTTTCAATTTATGATAAAAGGAAAGGAAATTTCATATTTTTTTTCTTTGATACCAATAAATGAAAGTCTCTGGCACATGAAGATATAAATTAGGGCTTGGATCTACCCATACTCAACAAATTACTCAGTATTGAGACTATTTGTTGGGTCAGTCGCACCTCATGGTCGGCCAGTCAAGTTTCACATTAAGTCAAGATAACATCTTAATGAAGAGCAGCAGCAGTGAGAAGAGAAAGGACACAGGAAAATTCAAAGATTCCAGACTCTGCTACAAATCTGATCTGTGTTTGTTGTTGTCTCCCTTGTCAAGAAGTCTACCATTTGTACTCAATGTCGTGCGTCAGATTGTAAATTAATCCTTATTTTGTGCATTGACACTATTACACATCACACCCTTGATGTGTTTACCTCAAGCTTTTCACAGAAATCTTACTAATAATGAGTCTGGCCATTTAATATCACCACTCCCTTCACTGGGCAGCTGCTACTTGACACCCAATATGTAGTGATCAGAGCCAAACATCAAATTCCCGAGCTCACGTATGTTGATGACACAGGCAAGTACATTCATTTTCGCTTGAATTCTTGCCTTAACATGAGCAAATTATGGCATTTGCTCCTGTTAGGGCAAGAATAGTGTCAAGGGGAACATAACAGAGCTTAGGTGTTCACCCAGGTTTAACACTCCCAAGATCCAAATCTTACTGAACATCTGTGCCAGGATAAACCTGATCTAGGTAGGCCCCACCCTGCAGCCCACAGGACCCACAAAATTCACTGTTACCATCCTGGTGCCACAGAACATTCCCACTGGGCCAGAGGAATTTTAGCAGCAAAAAGGGGACTGATACATTATGCAGAGCGGTCAAAATGTTATGCTTGATTGGTGTATGTCCTTACCCTGCAGCAATGCACAGCTTCATCATCAGCTAATTCAGTATTTACTTTAGGTCTCCAGAGCATCATGAACAAACTGCTTCCCACTGACACACACAGAACACACCTCTAGACTGCAGATTTGACCAGTCAGTCTCAGCTGACGTCAAAAGGGCACCTTAGAACTTGGTTTATTATCTACAGATACTGTGGTCAGCTGGGCATGCTCAGGCCTGTGCTGTATTTGAGCCTGCAGAAGCCCAGTACCACCTTAAAACTGCAGCACCACCAGTGGATCCTGGCCTGCACGCAAAGAAGTACAGAGGAGTGTGATAGTGGAGAGCTGGCTGCATTTGGCGGGCCATACACTTTGATCTCTGCCATCTGCTCCCAGCAAACATTAAGGCTCTACTGGCCTGTTGGCAGCTTTACTGTAAGGCGGCTCTCTCTCTGAACATGGACAGTTCACACCTGCCCTCAGTCAGCAGCACCTGCAGCTGCCGACACACAGACAAAACCACACCCAGTCCATGGCAGGTCCACCCTGTTACACATCAATCCTCCGTTAAAGACAAGTTGCTGTGGTGCGCTTACACTTAGATCCAAAGCAAAAGCACACATTCCCAAGATGATTTGATAATGAGGAATTTTTTGATTTGACTGACAACACTTACTCAGTGGTTTACTTAAGTGGTTCTGAACCAAAGTCACCAGTCCAAATAAGATTGTGGGAACTTGCTTTGACAGATCATGTCAAATTAGAAAGCAAATAGACAGAATGTTATCAAGACAAAGTAATTGCAGAATACTGAGACATATTGACAGCTTCCGAGCAAACACTTCCTTTAATTATCATGTCAGATTTATTGCAGAACATTACAGTTTTGAAGGTGATGCTGCATCCATCAGCCTGGTTCAAATCCTTGACTGTGCACACTGAAGGGATTTTGCTTAACATGTAATTAAATTCACGCAAGCGATTTTAAACGTGGCATAATCTAGATTTCTGAATAAATAATTAATTCGTGTTATGCATGTAAAAAAAGTAAAGAGAAAGGGCATCTTAAAATCAGATTATGAACAGGCTGTCGAAAGAAATCACCATCACTCACTGCCATGACTCATTGCACTTCTACAGTTTCACAACATCCTTAAGTAACAGTTTACACAATCCCTGCCACGCCTCAGTTTGTCCAGCAGGGGGCGCTTGGTGGCTGCTGAGGCTCTGCTGCACGAAATGAAAACTGCAGAAGAAGAAACACTTCCGGAAGTGAATTGAATGAAAGCGGCAGACTGATGAATTAAGTATTTAAAAATATAAAAATAAAGGTTTGTCTAACGAGTGTGGGTTTACACATTCTTAGATAATGTCAGGGATTCCTCCAGACACTTGGCAGCCGCCCACTGTGGGTTTAGAGACGACGTAAGTTCGTATGAAATCACTGGATGCTAACTGGGCTAGCTTCCAGTAACGTGTTGTCGGTTACTGCTATTCCAAGCTTTTGTTTTTAACGAATCATATGAAGTCAAAAATCAATTTTCAAGTAATGCTTTAACTATAAACTGGTATAACAGAACCTGAGCAGCTCGAAGGGAGCACTAATGATACTTTACTGTACACCGCAGGATGGGGACAGTTGTGGTGGAGCTGTACTGGAAACATGCACCAAAAACGTGCAAGAACTTTGCGGAGCTTTCCAGAAGAGGCTACTACAACAACACGAAGTTTCACCGCATAATCAAGGACTTCATGGTGCAAGGTGGAGATCCAACAGGAACAGGTGAGCTCATCACAGT
Source organism: Acanthochromis polyacanthus (assembly GCF_021347895.1). Classification (NCBI taxonomy): domain Eukaryota; kingdom Metazoa; phylum Chordata; class Actinopteri; family Pomacentridae; genus Acanthochromis; species Acanthochromis polyacanthus. Next base: position 12,587,596 of record NC_067117.1, on the reverse strand, counting down.
GAACGATATAACCGTAAAGTAAGAATCCAGATCACTTTAGTCAAAAGAGCTTTTATCATGATTTGAGTCACTTTCCTTCCATTTATAGAAAACTAGCAACACTTCTTTGTTTTTTTTTTGTGTGTTTTTTGGATCATTAATTGTTGGTTAAACGGGCTTATACTAACAATAATTTGCCGTTTAATTGCTCGTTTTTAGTAAAGAATCTCCATCACCCAGGTCACTATGTATCTAAATCTATCAATCAGTCAAAGTTTATTTGTATAACCTTTTACAACAGCCCAAAGGGTGTCCAAAGTGCTTCATGGTAAAACAAACAAACAAAACAACAAGAAAATAACCTTAAAACAAATCAATAACTTAAAAGAGGACAAACAGTCACACTCGCATCTACAGGCAAATTTAGAAAAATCAGTTAACCTCCACATATTTTTGGACTTTGGGAGGAAGCCGGAGTACCCGGAGAAAACCCACGCATGCACAGGAAGAACATGCAAACTCCACGCAGAAAGACCCTGGGAAGGCTAGAACGCAAACCAGGGATCTTCTAGCTGCAAGGCGGGAAATGCTAACCACCACGCCACTTTGCAGCCCCTAAAATCTAAAATACAACAATAAAATAAACAGCACTAAAATATAGCAACTAAAAGAAATAAAATGCCACCATGCCACTACATATGAAAAGCCATTTCAAACAGGAAGGTTTTGAGTTTTGATTTAAAAAGACCCAGGTGCACATGTTGGGGGCGGACTTGTTGTAGAGATTGGGGACAGCTACAGAGAAGGCCCGGCCACCCCAGTGTTTGTATTTGGACCTGGGTACTTCAAGCAGATAAGTGTTAAAATGAAGGCGTCGTTAGCCTCTTGAAAGCAGACACTTTAGTTAATTCACAGCAGATCAGCTGAGCATGTCAAAATGACAGAATTTACCAAACATGGAGAATACATTTGCAGTTGCAAATGAAGCATGAATCATGAACTAGTGCTTGTAAACATAATGCACTTATCATACTACAACTAATGTATATGGTTTTTTACAACTCATTTCCAGCTTGGAAGCACAAAGGTTTGTTAACCTCAGAATTGTTCATACCTCGACTAATTTTGATTTAAAGCCAAGTCAAAGTCAACTTTATTGTCAATTCTGTCATATGTACAGGACATAGATGGTGTTGAAATGCTGTTTCGCTTAGTTTCTGGTTCAAACATGCAAGGCACAGTAGAAAAAAACAAAAAAGACAAATACACTAAGAAACAAGCAGTGCAGTAGAATGGTGACTTATCATTGAACCATAGGGTTCTTATGGCTTGAAAAGACACAAATAAGTGATGGAAGACGTTTCCTTTGTTTTTTTATTTATAAAAATATCATGACCAAAATCGTTCACACCCCTTGAAATTCTCTCGAACTTTTACATAATTCCAAATGGTTCTGATAAGTTTCATTGCGTTCTAGAATGTTTTAATATACTGTAGTGACAAAAGACTAGACATTTACTATGAATCAAAATTTGACATAGGATAAGTATGAATGATTATGGACTTAATATTAACATGCATGTTCAAGGATTCAAGGATGTTTATTGTCAATGCATTTCTGCAATGAAACTTTGTTGGCACTTCCAAAAACAAAGACAACATAGTATAACCAAAAAACGAACAGCTATACAAAAAAATGTTAAATATATATATAAGTAAATAGAACAGTATTTTAAAAAGTGTGATAGTGCAATGAGGTGCAACGTCTGCTTTAAAGTGTCTAACGCAAGTGAAATGCTTGATATGAAATGGTTATTGCACATGAAGATGATTATTATCCATCAGTGAGTCTCTTTTTGAGAGCAGAGGGGTGGGGGAGGGAGGAGATGTAGTGGTATAATGGAGGCAACAGCTTTGGGGACAAAAGCTGTTCCTCAGCCTGGTAGTCTGTGTTCTGATGGCCAGGAACCTCCTTCCTAACAGCAGGGGGACAAACAGGGAGTGTCCTGGGTGACTGATGTCCATGCAGATGGCCCGTGCTCTTCTCTGCATGCGCTTACTGTACACAGAGTCCAGGTCCGGGTGCTCAGCTCCCATGATCCTCTGTGCCAGCTTTACCACTCAGGACAGATCCTGTCTTTCTTTTGCTGTGCAAGAACTGTACCACACTGTGTAGCCCTGGCAGAGGATGCTCTTGATGGTGTTTCTGTAGAAGTTTCTGAGCAGGGGTGGGGCCAGACCAGCCTGAATGTATGACATATTTGCCTTTTTCATTCTTAGAAGTTTACATTTAGACACACAGTGCTGTCAATACACAGGCCTTGTGTGGAAGCAGTCTGACATGGTGGGGTATAAATTCTTCCAGATGTGGTTAGATTAATAATTGAACAACTAATATGTGAACTGTTCATCAGTGAAGAACACTGGGTTCATGGAAAGTACAGGAGGATTTGAAATACCGGTAGTTACTTTTGTTGCCTTTGTCTCTCAGACTGCCTTGTTGATATTTATTATAAAGACCTGAGCTTGTATAAATGCCTGAACTGAGCTTCTGAGCACCTAATAATTAAATCTTGTCCTTCAATTTCCAGCCATCCATAAACCCAAATAACTGCCTTGGAGCTATGTCTCTGTTTTCTCGTGTAGTTGGTACAACATTGGTATGTTCTCTCGAGAAAAGTTGCCCAGATAGTCCAAAGCATTTCTGGGAAATATTCTTTGATACAAACTTTGGGGAGAAACAACTCCTGTGTTCATTGTTTTGTTTTGCTTTTATTCAAATCTGTTTTTCAAGGGAACAGCCAGCATTAGAATAGCAATCAAATTTTTCAGCTTTGAAGGAGACAATAATCATGAAGCTGTAGTGTGTTCTGAAGTTTGTTGCACGAGCCTTGCACAAAATAGGAGAAGGCCGTTCCACCAAAGTCCAAGCAAATCCTGGGCACTCCACAGAGCAGCCATTAGATGCTGGTCATAGAGGATTTAGGTTCTGACTAATATCTAAAACAACTCTGTACAAAAAAATAGGGTTTTGGCCCTGAGGGTCTTGAAACAGCCCCAGGAGGGTCTTGAACACCAACTTGGTACCAGTCATCAGCCTCCAACATCCCAGGCTATCAGAGCAGCGTTCATTGTCATTTTCATGTTCTAGTTTTGTAGTGAGACAGTTCGAAATCATAACGTTAAGCTGACTAATGTCACTCGTGTTCATGTGGGCCTCCTGTTTCAACCACTTTCTGTAATTTACCATGTATTTGGCTGGTGTTTCAATATTAGGTATGATGCTGTAAATTCTGCAAATGAAAATGCAGTTGCTGGAATTATTTTCCCCCATCAGCAGCCACGCAGTGTATAATATACATGAGCTGTAGCACCTTGTTGTACCACACTCTTCCAATGTAGCATGAAAGAAGTCCACAACCTGTTGGATGCGTTTACTACTGTAGTGACATAGTAAGGATTAAGGGTAGTTTTGCATGCTTTACAACTATTAAATGAATAGTTTTGTGACTGTTATTTCAGTTGTGCTGTGTTGGGATTTCGCCAGTCTGACTTACTGTGTATATTTTGTGGGTTTATGCCTGCCCTTGGCCACGCATTTGATGCAACTTTCTCCTACCCTTCCGTGATCTGCACGTTACTGTTTTCAAAATCTCCTTGACTACAGGCAGCAACAGCCTCTGAACTGACAGAATGACACACACAGCATTTCAAGCTTTATTAATTTATTACAGATGAGCTGTTGCAGGCACTATCAACTTTATTGAATTGCTGTCACCAGATCAGCTTTGCAGGTTGGAGCCTTGTTATGGACAATTGTCTTCAATTTCCACCACAGATTTTCAATTGGATTGAGAGCTGGACTACCGGTATTTGCAGGCCATGATATTGACCTTATGTGTCTTTCTCCAAGGAAAGTTTTCACAGTTTTTTTTTTTTGATATTCTTTATTTTCAATGTGAGAGCATCCAGACTATAAAAACAAAAGGTACATTAGTACATTGATATATTTTTTACCGCTCAGATTTTTTTTATGATAAAATTTGAACCAACAATAAGAATACAGAGTACCAAAAAAGACAAAAATGTTATTTCTAAGAACTCAAGAACTGGGAAAGATTCATGTCTATAGAATAATAATATAAAAAAGGGGTGAATGTTTACCAAAAAGTTTGTAAACAGAATTTGAAATATTTCCAGATCCAAAAACACACTTGGACAGAGACACAGAGTTAAACATCTGTGTTTTCTTTTTGTAATGAGTTTAGATATTCAGGCCATTTGAACCACAGTCTAATACACACGTGGACAAAATTGTTGGTACCCCTCAGTTAAAGAAGGAAAAACCCACAATTCTCACTGAAATCACTTGAAACTCACAAAAGTAACAATAAATAAAAATTTATTGAAAATTAAATCATCAAAAACAGCCATTACTTTTGAATTGTTGATTAACATAATTATTTAAAAAAAACAAACTAATGAAACAGGCCTGGACAAAAATGATGGTACCTCTATAAAAGATTGAAAACTATTTGACCAGAGTGACATGATTAACTCAGGTGTGTCATTTCATTGACATCACAGGTGTTTCCAAACTCATAATCAGTCAGTCTGCCTATTTAAAGGGAGACAAGTAGTCACCCTGCTGTTTGGTGAAAAGGTGTGTCCACACTGAACATGGACAACAGAAAGCGAAGGAGAGAATTGTCCCAGGACATCCGAAAAAAAATTATAGACAAACATCTTAAAGGTAAAGGCTATAAGACCATCTCTAAACAGCTTGAAGTTCCTGTGACAACAGTGGCTCAAATTATTCAGAAGTTCAAGACCCACGGGACAGTAGCCAACCTCCCTGGACGTGGCCGCAAGAGGAAAATTGATGACAAATTGAAGAGACGGATCGTTGGAATTGTATCCAAAGAGCCCAGAGCAACCTCCAAAGAAATTAAAGGTGAACTCCAAGGCCAAGGTACATCAGTGTCAGATCGCACCATTCGTCGTTGTTTGAGCCAAAGTGGACTTCATGGGAGACGACCAAGGAGGACACCACTGCTGAAAAAAACTCATAAAAAAGCCAGACTGGAATTTGCAAAAATGCATGTTGACAAGCCACAAAGCTTCTGGGAGAATGTCCTTTGGACAGATGAGACCAAACTGGAGCTTTTTGGTAAGGCACATCAACTCTATGTTCATAGACTCAAAAACCAAGCATACGAAGAAAAGAACACTGTCCCTACGGTGAAACATGGAGGAGGCTCAGTAATGTTTTGGGGCTGCTTTGCTGCATCTGGCACAGGGTGTCTTGAAAGTGTGCAAGGTACGATGAAATCTGAAGACTATCAAGGCATTCTGGAGAGAAATGTGCTGCCTAGTGTCAGAAAGCTTGGTCTCAGTCGCAGGTCATGGGTCTTCCAACAGGACAACCATCCAAAACACACAGCCAAAAACACCCAAGAATGGCTGAGAGAAAAGCGTTGGACTATTCTAAAGTGGCCTTCTATGAGCCCAGATCTGAATCCCATTGAGCATATGTGGAAGGAGCTGAAACATGCCATTTGGAGAAGACACCCATCAAACCTGAGACAACTGGAGCTGTTTGCTCATGAGGAGTGGGCCAAAATACCTGTTGACAGCTGCAGAACGCTCATTGACAAATACAGAAATCGTTTAATTGCAGTGATTGCCTCAAAAGGTTGTGCAACAAAATATTAAGTTATGGGTACCATCATTTTTGTCCAGCCCTATTTCATTAGTTTGTTTTTTAAATAATTATGTTAATCAACAATTCAAAAGTGATGGCTGATTTTGATTATTTAATTTTCAATAAATTTTTATTTATTGTTACTTTTGTGAGTTTCAAGTGATTTCAGTGAGAATTGTGGGTTTTTCCTTCTTTAACTGAGGGGTACCAACAATTTTGTCCACGTGTGTAAATGTTTCTTTCTGAAGGCGAAGAGAGAAAATAATGCTTTCCATCAGATAAATGTCATTCAGAATACTTGTCCACTCCTGTAATGTGAGTGGGTCAGGAAGCGACCAGTGCATTGTAATTACCTTTTTGCCAGTAGTTATCTAAATGCCGAATAAATATTTATCAGCTGGCCTGACCTGTAAGTCCAGTTTCCCTAAAAACAGTGTGGAAAACTGCATTGGTAGATTGGTGTGATTATACAATTTAGAGCTTTGTGGAGCTCTATCCAAAGCAGTTGATCACTGGACACTCCCAAAAAATATGCCAGTAACTGTCTCCAGCATGTTGCTACCCCACCACTGAAGTGTGCTTTTTGTTTTGGAGTAATAAAGAAACAGATCAAGCGTTTCCACCCAAACTCACGCCACACACAGGAGCTGGTATATTTCCAATGAGAACAGCATATGCTCAACCAGTCTTCATTCAATATTAGTGTATTACTCTCTCGCTCCTATTTTTCTTGAACATAATCTGTACTGTGGGGCTTTTTACACATCAGGCCTTTATAGGTTCGAGAGATGACACCCCTATTTGATTTACCTTGATAAGCATCAATGAGAATAGTCGGTATCGGGTCACCAAAATCTGTTTCCTTTTTGATGTTGTGCTCGAAATGATTACGTACCTGAAGAAATCTATAAAAGTCAATTCTTTCAAACTTATATTCCTCCCTCAATTTTTCAAAGGTTTTAAATTGTCCTTTTTCTATAAGACAGAGAAATGTTGTTATTCCTTTCAAAATCCATGATTTAAATCCCTTATCTAATACATTGGGTTTAAACTCAGGGTCATGGGCACACCATTGGATTATTTGTAATTTGTTGCTTAATTTATATTCTCCTTTTACCATACTGCAAATTTTTAGCTGTGTTTTGATCCATGGGTTTTGTATTTCATCAATAAGTTTTACTAATTGTTTTTGTGCAAGTGCTGCTTGTATTGGGGGGTCAGTCATAATTGAGAGTTCGATATCTTTCCACCGAGCTTCAAAGGATGGGTTACACAAGTTAATTAATGGGCGAATCTGGGCCGCATAAAAGTAATCTTTAAAGTTTGGTAGTGCCATTCTCCCCTGCTCTTTTGGGAGCTGTAGTGTTTTAAGCCTGACTCTGGGCTTCTTACCTTGCCAAATAAATCTGGAAAGAATTTTGTTAAGCTCAGAATATTCTTTTTTTGAGATTTCCACAGGTAGGGCTTGGAATAAAAAGAGATATTCATTCTAAGTTTTCACAGGTTTTGCTCTATGGCAGGATGCATTATCATCTTGAAAAATGATGCCATCATCCCCAAACATTCTTTCAATTGATGGAACAAGAAATGTCTCCAAAATGTCAACATAAACTTGTGCATTTATTGAAGATGTAATGACAGCCATCTCCCCAGTTCCTTTACCTGACACACAGATCCATACATCAATGTCTGTGGAAATCTGCATGTTTTCTTCAGGCAGTCGTCTTTATAAATCTCATTGGAAGGGCACCAAACTAAAGTTCCAGCATCATCACCTTGCCCAATGCAGATTCGCGATCCGTTGCTGAATATGACTTTCATCCAGTAATCTACAGTCCACCATTGCTTTTCCTTAGCCCATTGTAACCTTGTTTTTTCCTGTTTAAGTGTTAATGATGGCTTTCTTTTAGCTTTTCTCTTTGTAAATCCCATTTCCCTTGGGCAGTTTCTCACAGTTTGGTCACAGACGTTGACTCCAGTTTCCGCCCATTTATTTGCTGCATTTTCTGTTTTCAAGACATATTGCTTTAAGTTTTCTGTCTTCACACTGTGTCTTCCTCGGTCTACCAGTATGCTTGGCTTTTACAACCTTCCCATGTTGTTGGTCCAGATTTTAGACACAGCTGACTGTGAACGACAACATCTTTTGCAACATTCCGTGATGATTTATCTTCTTGAAGTTTTATGATCCTCTGCTTTGTTTCAATTGACATCTCTCGTGCCATGATTCATATCGATCTACTTGATGCAACAGCTCTCCAAGGTGTGAGATTCCTTTTTACACACGTGGACAAAATTGTTGGTACCCCTCAGTTAAAGAAGGAAAAACCCACAATTCTCACTGAAATCACTTGAAACTCACAAAAGTAACAATAAATAAAAATTTATTGAAAATTAAATCATCAAAAACAGCCATTACTTTTGAATTGTTGATTAACATAATTATTTAAAAAAACAAACTAATGAAACAGGCCTGGACAAAAATGATGGTACCTCTATAAAAGATTGAAAACTATTTGACCAAAGTGACATGATTAACTCAGGTGTGTCATTTAATTGACATCACAGGTGTTTCCAAACTCATAATCAGTCAGTCTGCCTATTTAAAGGGAGACAAGTAGTCACCCTGCTGTTTGGTGAAAAGGTGTGTACCACACTGAACATGGACAACAGAAAGCGAAGGAGAGAATTGTCCCAGGACATCCGAAAAAAAATGATAGACAAACATCTTAAAGGTAAAGGCTATAAGACCATCTCTAAACAGCTTGAAGTTCCTGTGACAACAGTGGCTCATATTATTCAGAAGTTCAAGACCCACGGGACAGTAGCCAACCTCCCTGGACGTGGCCGCAAGAGGAAAATTGATGACAAATTGAAGAGACGGATCGTTGGAATTGTATCCAAAGAGCCCAGAGCAACCTCCAAAGAAATTAAAGGTGAACTCCAAGGCCAAGGTACATCAGTGTCAGATCGCACCATTCGTCGTTGTTTGAGCCAAAGTGGACTTCATGGGAGACGACCAAGGAGGACACCACTGCTGAAAAAAACTCATAAAAAAGCCAGACTGGAATTTGCAAAAATGCATGTTGACAAGCCACAAAGCTTCTGGGAGAATGTCCTTTGGACAGATGAGACCAAACTGGAGCTTTTTGGTAAGGCACATCAACTCTATGTTCATAGACTCAAAAACCAAGCATACGAAGAAAAGAACACTGTCCCTACGGTGAAACATGGAGGAGGCTCAGTAATGTTTTGGGGCTGCTTTGCTGCATCTGGCACAGGGTGTCTTGAAAGTGTGCAAGGTACGATGAAATCTGAAGACTATCAAGGCATTCTGGAGAGAAATGTGCTGCCTAGTGTCAGAAAGCTTGGTCTCAGTCGCAGGTCATGGGTCTTCCAACAGGACAACCATCCAAAACACACAGCCAAAAACACCCAAGAATGGCTGAGAGAAAAGCGTTGGACTATTCTAAAGTGGCCTTCTATGAGCCCAGATCTGAATCCCATTGAGCATATGTGGAAGGAGCTGAAACATGCCATTTGGAGAAGACACCCATCAAACCTGAGACAACTGGAGCTGTTTGCTCATGAGGAGTGGGCCAAAATACCTGTTGACAGCTGCAGAACGCTCATTGACAAATACAGAAATCGTTTAATTGCAGTGATTGCCTCAAAAGGTTGTGCAACAAAATATTAAGTTATGGGTACCATCATTTTTGTCCAGCCCTATTTCATTAGTTTGTTTTTTTAAATAATTATGTTAATCAACAATTCAAAAGTGATGGCTGTTTTTGATTATTTAATTTTCAATAAATTTTTATTTATTGTTACTTTTGTGAGTTTCAAGTGATTTCAGTGAGAATTGTGGGTTTTTCCTTCTTTAACTGAGGGGTACCAACAATTTTGTCCACGTGTGTAACTGCAGACTAATGAGCAGGTTTAAACTGATGCAGGTGCTAGTTTTAGAAATGGCCATTTACAGGGTGCTTTCATAATTTTTTCCTCAGAATTAATTGAGTGATTCCATATTTTTTTCCCCTCTGCTTGCTTTAAAAAAGCAATTGTTATTGATTACCACAGTTTTTTTCTTGATTCTTTTTTTTTTTTTAGTGTTTCTTAAAGCCAGAAATTTGCCATTTTAAATGACTTCAGCTTTGTGGCATGTCTGCGATCGGCTTTTTTTCTACAAAATTAAAAAACTGAATCAACATCCTTCAAGACTGGTGATTCCATACATTTTTGCCAGGGGTTGTAGAAGAAGAAGAAGCCTGCATTTGTCAGTACAGCACCCTAGGAGCAGTTGAGGGCCCAACAATGACAGTTACTGTTGTGCCATAACTTTGAACCTCCATCCTAGAAGCATGAAATGCCATGAAATTATCGCCATCGGGCTTGTAAATGTGTGAAAAGAACACAAATTTGATCTAACCCTCTGTAGTTGTTGCTTGACTTCACTGTACAATTTTTGAGTGTTGTTAGACAAACAATAATTGTTAGCTATAAATTCTAGGTTGCAACATATAACCGTAATTCTTGTTTTGTCATCTCATTTCATGATCTGTGTTTTTCAGGTCGAGGTGGTGCCTCAGTTTATGGTAAACAGTTTGAAGATGAGCTGAACCCGGAATTGAAATTCACAGGTAATCGCAGTGGAAAAAATCCCAGTTGAATAGAATTTGGGAGATGTGGAGGAGAACAATGAAAGTTTGTAGACCTTCTCCATCCCCACACTCCCAGCCTCTCGTCCTTCCGATTCCGAAGTCACAAATTTGTAATTTCTTCCTTCATTTGTGTGTCTGTTAGGTGCAGGTATTTTGGCGATGGCCAATGCAGGACCAGACACCAACGGGAGTCAATTTTTCCTCACTCTTGGACCCACTCAGTGGTTAGATGGAAAGCACAGTATTTTTGGAAGAGTATTCCAAGGAATGGGAGTGCTGAACCGGATTGGGATGGTGGAGACAAACGGTCAAGATCGTCCAGTTGATGATATCAAAATTCTCAGAGCTAATGTACCTAATTAAGCAAAATGTTTTTTTTCTACACTGTTTTTTTTAAAGCCTTGTTCATTGTGTAAAGATCACAAAAATGTTTGTTTTTTTTCCCAGTAGTAAGCGACAGCTAACCCATGGAAAATGCATATTGTATGTCAGTAGTTGGTACAGGTAATTTGTAAAACATCAGAAATTATCAAACAACTGTCAAATGTTAAACACTGGGAGGAACAATAATAGTTTGAGCAGGCAATGTAATGTAAGGAACAATAAATGGCAAGAAAATTCAGCCCTGTATCTACTAATACATGTTTTCATCAGAGAAAAGTCTAATGAGTTTTATTTATTCTTTGACCAAGAGGCTTGTTCTACTGTGTGCTTTCCAGTAAAAACATCAGAGAGATTTGTTCTGTTTTGGTTCTGGGGTTTTTTCACATGTGAATTTTATGTGTAGAAAGATCTTTGCCAACATTTTACGCAAGAACAGTACACAGTACAGCCTGCAGCACTTTGGATGGCATTTAGATGCCCTCATCATTGTTGCACACTTTGTTTTTAACACCTCATTCCCTATACAAACATCCTCTTCACTTGCTCATTGAACCAATGTCCAATCACGTTGGTATGCTGAGGCTGGCTGCAGGTCAAACCAGGGGTTGGGGAGGGAAAGATGATTTAAGTGATTCTGAACATGGCATGAGTGTTGGTGAGAGATGCTTGTTTTCGGTATTTCAGTACTTAGCGATGTACTTGGATGGTCTACTGTTTATGGAGAGTGACGCCAAGTAAAATTTCCAGACTGGTTACAGCTAGTCAAAAGGCAGCACTATTTCAAATCAGCATGGATCCATCTTGCCTCGAATCAAAAACCCAGGCTGCTACTTGAGATGTAATGACGAGGGGGTGTTTCCTGGCATCTTTTTTTGGCCCATTAGGTTGTCATTTAATGCTATGCCTACCTGAATATTGTCAGCAGGACAGTGCATCATGTCACAAAGCTTGAAACAACTGGTTTATGCAGAAAACAGCCTCAACCAATGACCCATATATATATATATATAGCTAGACCGCTCACTGCTTGCCGGACAACAGTGGCGCCATGGCAAATCGGCGCTGACTTCTGGTAGTGTGTCATACTTTCTGCAGCATTAGTGTTTCACTTACATGGGCTCTAGAAAATATTCGAACCAATGCCAAATAAGAAAATTAGTGTTTTAAACAATTTTTCTCCAATTCAAATTATTCAGTTGACTTTGAAAAGCAGCACATGCAGTAGTCAAAAATTCCAAATTATGTTTTAGTGTAAAGAGGGATGGAAAATTCACAAGGATATCAAAAGGGCAGAAAACTTGTGCATGTTGTCATCTACAAGCTAAACTAATCAACTTCAGAACCTGCATGGTGGTTTTTCACAGCTGCTCAGACCCACATACCCTGGAATGGTTGCTTTTTTCCTCCAACAAAAATGGCCATAAAAAGTTTGTGGAGGAGCAATTCTTGCAGTCAGAACACACATAAATATTCTGGTTGCCTCAAAACAAAATTCTGCAAGTTCCTGCATTGGAAATTGGTCCTATGTAACCGAGCAAGGTTCAGCTATTCTATTTGTAAGTCAGCTGTGGAATTCAAAACAATAAAAAAATTAAGATCCTATGAAAAGCTTAATTTCCTTTTGTTCTGTTAAATGTGAAGCAGATGACTCTGACACCTGAAATGTCAAAGAACTTTTATGAAAGTTCCACAAACACGTCAACAAGAACAGCTTGCAAAAAAGTTCTTGAGCAAGAAATCAAGTAGCATTATTTATGGAGTACCTTAACATACACAGAGGTTTTTCAGAGTAAAATGTAAAAAATAAAGTAAGTAGTGTAATAAAAAATGAAGTCACTTTAATCAGAAAAGGTTCATTGAATACAATGGACACTCATTTCTAGAATAATTAAAACTGATTGAGTAAAACAGCCAAAGAAAGAAAAGAAATGGAAAAAATAAAAGCATGTAAGACACTAATTGCAACAACAAATAGAAAAGAAGTTAATTTAAAGTAAATGAAAAAAGTACAGATAAATTTATTAAAAGTATAGTACAACATTAAAGTGTAAAACATGTTATTTCCTCTACAGCAGGTGATGCTATGACTGAGTGCACATTGGCATATGGATGTCATCACTGCAGGACTGTGATCAATCACATAAACTTTCAGGCAGACTGCAGTATGTAGGCGGCATTTATACAGCACATCATGCTTCATGATGAACCATCAAAGTTCAGTCAGCCCCTCTGGCCACACCCTTTGAGTCTAATTTGCAATTTTCATAAATATTCAACCTAAATGCGTGTTGTATATATGTCCCAATTTCAGGTGTTGTGGAGTTACCACCTGTGAAGAATTAATTGCTGAAAATGACCAAAATCTGACATCCACTTCAAAATGACAGACTTCCTGTTGCATTCAGAACATGACTCCAAAAGACATTTTTGTTCACACTGACATATGCATGGCAAATTTCATAGTCATAGGTTAAACTTGTCCTCTTTGTGACTTTTTTTAATAGCACTGCATGTGCACACCTTTGTCACTGATTTCTAAATAGAACTGTTTTAGTAAAGCTGACAAGAAAAGAAAAGTACTAAATTGAAATAATGAGCAACCATTAACAATTAAGGAACATAACCTTTTTCTCTGGTTTCCCCAAATTGAGGGATGGTACAGCCCCTGGCCTGAGAAGCTTGTGTTGCGCATGTTTTGAGAGGATGAAGTCCTCCTCCCTGAAATGGTTGCTGCATACATAATTATGATCCCCCGGTATCCATCTCCTCTTGGTCCCCACCGCTTCTCTACTGATGGCCTGTTGCTCTCTCAGTGTGCTGTCCTTGGACTGCTTGGGAAACCTGAAATGTGTGGCATATTATAATACATCCATAGACAATGATGCACTGTGACTGTCATTGAATACTGATAGTCACACCAACTTACACTGTACAGTTAGTGATTCAGCTAAACTGGCTGAGTGCAGCACTCAAGACAAGGTCAGAAGGAGTTTCTGTTTGCAAACAAAGAAGCAGAGCAAATTTGAGGCAGAATGTCCCAAATAAAAGAGCCACTTGCTTATGACAGCCACGCTCAAATCGACTGGTGCAGGAGATGGCAGCACACGATTTCAGCATGGTCAGATATTAGCCGCATCCACCTGAAACCATAACAACAGAGACACTTAAATTAACAGGTTCATGATGTGATGATTGCAAGGTGAGTGTCAGCATGTTTCCTTTCACTTACATTCCAGAGTGGAATCACAAAACAGGTGGCATTGAAGGAGCTAGCAACGGTCACCAGAGCTCAGTTCACCTTTGGGACATGGTGGAATCACGAATTGGCATCACTAAGGTGAATCTGCAACAGTTGTATGATGCCATCATGTCAATGTGGACCAAATTCGCTGAAGAAATGTTTCCGGCATCTTGTTCAATTTATGCCACAAAAAACTAAAGCAGTTCTGAAGGCAAAAATCGTAGGTGTAAGTCATGACAGAGGAGTTGTCTGACTAATTTGAGACAAATTAAAAATACTTTTTACTTACTATTAATTCCACATGTTTATCCATAATTACAAAGAAATTTTTTGGGGGGATTTTTTGGGAGTTTTTTTTTTTAACCTCCCAAACCAAGGTTTTACTTGCCAGTTTATGGAATTTGGCCAGACATTAAAGTCTATGAAGAGTCCAAGTCCCCCTATGGTGAAGGAAACATTAAGCACCTCTCCAGTCGTTGAGTAAACCCTTAAACCCTCACAGTTCTATGTTTTACATGAAATTAACCTCTCCCTGCCCTAAAATGGCTTGGATGTCACTCTATGCCGTTGCTTCCTTTAGAGAGTGCAGATCTGTGAAGTCCCCACTGCTGGTTCTCTAATCACTGCAGCTCAAGCACACCATCTCAGCTACGGGAAACTGTAGGGTAATTCCAGGTGAAATGACCAGATATTCCTTGGGGGTGTTGCTGCACCATTTTCAAATTAGTCTGAAATTTGCATTCCATTAGATAGTCACTAAAGTACTTTCTATGCAAAATTGTAGGCCTGTAGCTCAAATAGTTTCTGAGTTGTGGGGGTCTGAAATTTTCAGAATTTGGGCTATACACACGTGGACAAAATTGTTGGTACCCCTCAGTTAAAGAAGGAAAAACCCACAATTCTCACTGAAAACACTTGAAACTCACAAAAGTAACAATAAATAAAAATTTATTGAAAATTAAATCATCAAAAACAGCCATTACTTTTGAATTGTTGATTAACATAATTATTTTAAAAAACAAACTAATGAAACAGGCCTGGACAAAAATGATGGTACCTCTATAAAAGATTGAAAACTATTTGACCAGAGTGACATGATTAACTCAGGTGTGTCATTTAATTGACATCACAGGTGTTTCCAAACTCATAATCAGTCAGTCTGCCTATTTAAAGGGAGACAAGTAGTCACCCTGCTGTTTGGTGAAAAGGTGTGTCCACACTGAACATGGACAACAGAAAGCGAAGGAGAGAATTGTCCCAGGACATCCGAAAAAAAATGATAGACAAACATCTTAAAGGTAAAGGCTATAAGACCATCTCTAAACAGCTTGAAGTTCCTGTGACAACAGTGGCTCATATTATTCAGAAGTTCAAGACCCACGGGACAGTAGCCAACCTCCCTGGACGTGGCCGCAAGAGGAAAATTGATGACAAATTGAAGAGACGGATCGTTGGAATTGTATCCAAAGAGCCCAGAGCAACCTCCAAAGAAATTAAAGGTGAACTCCAAGGCCAAGGTACATCGGTGTCAGATCGCACCATTTGTCGTTGTTTGAGCCAAAGTGGACTTCATGGGAGACGACCAAGGAGGACACCACTGCTGAAAAAAACTCATAAAAAAGCCAGACTGGAATTTGCAAAAATGCATGTTGACAAGCCACAAAGCTTCTGGGAGAATGTCCTTTGGACAGATGAGACCAAACTGGAGCTTTTTGGTAAGGCACATCAACTCTATGTTCATAGACTCAAAAACCAAGCATACGAAGAAAAGAACACTGTCCCTACGGTGAAACATGGAGGAGGCTCAGTAATGTTTTGGGGCTGCTTTGCTGCATCTGGCACAGGGTGTCTTGAAAGTGTGCAAGGTACGATGAAATCTGAAGACTATCAAGGCATTCTGGAGAGAAATGTGCTGCCTAGTGTCAGAAAGCTTGGTCTCAGTCGCAGGTCATGGGTCTTCCAACAGGACAACCATCCAAAACACACAGCCAAAAACACCCAAGAATGGCTGAGAGAAAAGCGTTGGATTATTCTAAAGTGGCCTTCTATGAGCCCAGATCTGAATCCCATTGAACATATGTGGAAGGAGCTGAAACATGCCATTTGGAGAAGACACCCATCAAACCTGAGACAACTGGAGCTGTTTGCTCATGAGGAGTGGGCCAAAATACCTGTTGACAGCTGCAGAACGCTCATTGACAAATACAGAAATCGTTTAATTGCAGTGATTGCCTCAAAAGGTTGTGCAACAAAATATTAAGTTATGGGTACCATCATTTTTGTCCAGCCCTATTTCATTAGTTTGTTTTTTTAAATAATTATGTTAATCAACAATTCAAAAGTGATGGCTGATTTTGATTATTTAATTTTCAATAAATTTTTATTTATTGTTACTTTTGTGAGTTTCAAGTGATTTCAGTGAGAATTGTGGGTTTTTCCTTCTTTAACTGAGGGGTACCAACAATTTTGTCCACGTGTGTACTTCTTTTTGTATTCTAGCATTGCCACTTTCAGTCTCCTCTTCAACACATGTTGCACTTCTTTGAGCCGTTTTTTGTCACCATCTCTAAAAGCTTGTTTTTTCTGGTTGAGGATTGCCTTTATGTCGCTTGTGATCCATGGTTTGTTATTGGGGAAACAGCGAACAGTCTTTGCAGGTATGACTGTGTCTCTACAGAAGTTGATGTATTCAGTAAAACAATCAACCTGTCTGTCAATGTTCATACTGTCCTCATCTGTTTCCAGGAGCACATTCCAGTCTGTTGATTCAAAGCAGTACCTTAGAGCTTCACTAGCTTGAAGAGTCCATTTTCTGATTTGGACTTTAGTTGCAGGTTGTCTCAGCACAAAAGGTTTGTAACAGGTCTGCAGATAAACCAGGTTATGATCTGACCTGCCCAGTGGCAGTAAGGCAGTAGCTCTGTAAGCTTCTTTGACATTGGCATACAGCAGGTCAAGGATTTTATTCTCTCTGGTAGGGCAGTTAACAAACTGTGTAAATCCTGTCAGGTGAGAGGAAAGGCTGACATGATTGAAATCTCCTGATGTTATTACAAGCGCCTCAGGATGTTGAGTCTGTATCCTAGCAACAGTATCATGCAACACATCACATGGAACCAAGTCAGCTGCTTTGGGTGGAATGTATACAAGTATTGTTATGATGTGACTGAACTCCCTTGGGACATAATATGGCCGAAGTCCAACTGCCAACAGTTCAATATCTGGACAACACAACTTCTCCTTAACCGTTAAGTGTGATGAGTTACACCATCTCTGGTTAACAAATAAAGCCAGACCTCCTCCTTTCTTCTTGCCACTAGCTTTCGCATCTCTGTCAATTATCATCTCTGTCATTACACTTTTTGAAGGTAGTCACCTTTAACAACTAACATTTCAAAAAGAACAAAACTTACATAATACTACCATTGGAATGACTACTAATACTTGTATCCCAATTTAAAGTACTGAAAAGCAAAAAAGTGTAATGCCCTTTTTGTGTCACAAGGTCTAGTTTAGAGCCATACCTGTAGATATCATGACATGTTGACACCCATTTGCAATGCTTACATGTAATTATAACATACACATACAAATTACATGTACTAACTTGAATTCAGGGAGCTCTGTAGTAGTTTATGGTTGATTAATTTAAAAATAACACCAATAATGTTGAATTTTACAGTATCAGTGCAGTGGGAATAAACATGTTAAATTTAATTGTACAATGTCATGTTACAAGAAAAAGAACCTATACCTAAGTTATAACTTAGTTATACCTAAGCTATAACTAAGGTATACCTAAGTTATACCATTACACTTTTTGAAGGTGGTCACCTTTAACAACTAACATTTCAAAAAGAACAAAACATACATAATACTACCATTGGGATGACTACTAATACTTGTATCCCAATTTAAAGTACTGAAAAGCAAAAAATGATTTTGACATTACCCATGCCATTTTGAGTAAGAATATCTCAGTAACTACAAATATAACCCTGCTGCTTTTTTTGTACAGTGATAGAAGACAGATGGAACTGTCTTGTAGAAAAATTTGGGGTCTCTGGTACCTGTCCCACACTGAGATTTTTGCCACCAAAAAATCTTGTCCAACTTTGGGAGCTCATATTTTCCAAACTGAGGTACCTAGAAAGCTCCAGTTTGCTAAGTTATCACACAAGTTTGTGTAGAATGGAACCCAGGGGTGTTAGAACACTTCTGTGCAGTATTTCTAGTACTTTTAAGGTCCCAAACCCCACTCGTGAGTAGGTATCTCTTAATTTTTAGCATTTTTAGCAAACCCCCATGGCCTGCAGAGTGCAGGGAAACACCTGGGGATGTTTGTGGGGCACTAGCTACATGCAGAGGCCTTGTTTACCGACTCACAGCTCTCTGGTATGTCTAGAGGCTGAGAAATAACCACCTAAAGATGCAAAAAACGCTGGCGAGGCTTTTTATAGCCCAAATTCTGAAAATTTCAGACCCCCATAACTATTTGAGCTACAGGCCTACAATTTTGCATAGAAAGTACTTTAGTGACTATCTAATGGCATGCAAATTTCAGACTAATTTGAAGATGGTACGGCAACCACCATCTGGTGAAACCACACGGAATGACCCTGTAGTATTAAAGTAATTCACCTGTGTATGTTTGAATTGGCAAGTTTTACTCATGATTTGCTTTCCATAGAAAGTAATCGAACCTCGATTTTGTAATGTCCTAGTGTTTCTTAAGTCTTTAAAAGCTTTAGAAGTTTTTTTTTCTTACCCTTGCTCACAACTAGTAGACATAATTTGATCAGAGTGATGTAAAAGGTTGTTTGGGTTTCATGGCTCTGCATAGATTGTGTGAACTGTCAAATGAGCTCGCTATGAATACATTTATTAACACAAAACAGTGTTCAGCAAGTGACTGGGTTTGAAAAGTTTCCCAGGTCAGTGTGTCTGTATTGTAGCTGCATTCACAACCTGCTTCTCATCAGAATGTGATGCTGCTTTTTATTGTGCCATGAAGTATCAGGGATTCACAAAGACACACTTATTCATGCCTGGTAATCATTTATTGGTCACTTGGCATGTCATTTCAATCACCTTACACAGATGCATACATAATCAAAATAAACCACTATATCACCCCAGAAAGTTTTTTTTTTTTTTTTGCATTATATAGTTGTAATACTTAAAGACAAAAGTTAAATTAAAAAAAAAAACCTTTAGCAATATAGTAATCCAAGACGGTACTATGTACTAAAGAATAAGTAAAAATAGTATTTAAGGCACTGCAGTTTTTGTATAACAATAATAATAATAAACTTTATTTCTGTAGCACCTATTAAAACAGGCTACAAAGTGATTCACAAAACACTGAGATACACAAAACATTAGATAAAACAGTAAAAGAAATAAAACATCAGTGAAAACATTGCAAAGGAACTTAAAAAGACCAAAAACCAAGTATAAAGATTCATAAAAATGCTTGTCCAGCTGTGTTTTTAAAGGTTTAAAATTAAGGAACTGACTCCGCTGTTCTGACAGTCAGGGAAGTTTTGTTGGTACTAAAACACTAAAAGCACAAAGGTCTCCCTTAGTTTTGAGCCTGGATAATGGAGAATAGGGTATTAAAAGTTCTGATATACAGTGTTGGGCTGAGTCTTTTGGAGATATTAGCAACAGAATTTTGAACTGGATTCCATAATAAATGGGGACCAAGAGTAACTGTGTCAGAACCACAGTTAGGTGTTCCCTGATCGAGTGTTTGTGAGAAGTGTTTTTGCCAAGTTTTGAGCCGACTGTAACCGTGTGATTGCTGAGTTATTGAGGTAGGTAAATAGAGAGTGACAGTAGTCCAGTCGGGAGAAAATGAGGGTGTGTATAAGTTGCTCGTTTCTGGTTTTGGAGAGAATTGATTTAATCTTTGTGATTCTTCTAAGTTGTTTGCAGCATGATTGGACTAAAGTCTTGATGTGTTGGTTAAGGCTGCGGTTCTGATCAAAGATGATTAGCAAGTTTCCTCATGTGTTACGTTAGTAGAAAGTGGTCTGAAGTGGGGGCTGATATTGCAAGAAATGTGGCTGGGACAAATAGTTTAGACTTCAGTTTTATCAGT
Source organism: Acanthochromis polyacanthus (assembly GCF_021347895.1). Lineage (NCBI taxonomy): Eukaryota > Metazoa > Chordata > Actinopteri > Pomacentridae > Acanthochromis > Acanthochromis polyacanthus. The sequence goes on along the minus strand of NC_067117.1, from coordinate 12,567,521 downwards.
ATTTAGTTGAAGGACATTGGCACCCATCCACCCCTCGATTGCAGTGAGGCAGTATTGCAGAGAGTGAGGATTGTCCTGGTGGTTGGGGTGAATGTAAAACTGGTACCTGCATATCAGTGGTAGGAGAAAGTTGTGAATGATACAGCAAAGGGACAGCAGATATAGACTGAATAAAATGGGTCCAAGGAGTGATCCCTGAGGGACCCCACACGACATGAGGGCACATGTGACTATGAAAACTCTGCTACGTGCGATGAAAACCAGTTAACAGCAGTTCCACAGATGTCTCACACAGTTCTTGAACCTGTTTGATAGTATTTCATGGTCTATGGTGTCAAATGCTGCACTCAGGTCCAGTAGAATAAGAACTGTGAGACTGTCAGAACCTGCATTCATAAGGATGTCATTACTAAAGCAGTGCTGTTTCTGTGCTATGAGTTTTTCTGAACCCAGAGTGGGATTTGTCAAATGTGGAATTATTTTTAATTGCTTTTAAGATTTTTGTGATCAACGGCAGCTTTGAGACTGGGCGTTAGTTTTGAGGGAGCGCTGGATCCACATTTGGTTTCCAGGGATGATGTCCAAGTTACAAGTTGTGACATTAATGTGGGACACAGTGTCGGCCAGGTCTGTGAGAGTGACGGGGTGAAATGGATGTAGCAGTGTGGTGGGTGGTGGAGGGTCAGGTGAGGTTGGAGGTGAATTAGCAGATGTAAATGATGCTTATAAAATCATTTAGAAATAGCTCACAGTCCACAGTCGCTGGGACAGGATTTACTAAGCTTGTAAGAACAGGGACTTTGGATTATGTTTTTTTTTTTTTGATGCAATCATATTAGAAAAGTAGAAGAGCCTCTCACTCTTTAATAGTGAATTAAAAGAATTTGCCAATTTCCTCATATGCAGCAGGTGGGTGAGAAGTTTCATCTTTTTCCATTGTCACTCAGCTCTTTGGCATCTCTTTATAGCTTTCAAATACTTTCATTATACTATGGCCTTGGGTTGGAGGAACAATGTTGTCTAGCTGTAATCGGTGATATAAGGTCATAAGATTTGTAACACATATTATTTAAAAGGTTAATGTGTTGTTTACACCCTCACATTGACTGAAATCATCAGTACAGAAGGTAGCTGCAAAATTGGAAGCCGATTAAAATCAAATAAAATCATTTTTTGATCAGGAATGAAATGTCTTCAGGACATAGAATTAATATCTAAACCCAGGGGTAAAAACTCGGTCAATAGTGCAGCCTTGGTCATGTGTGGGAGATTGCACATGTTGTTTTAGATTAAAAGAGTCACACGTAGTTAAAAACTCTGACGTCAAACGGTGTTCTGGGTCATCAGCATGAATTATTAAAATCACCAACCAATAAATTGTGATCAAAACTAAGAATAGTAAAGGAAATAAAATAGGAGGAATCTGTTTAGAAAAAAACTTTTTTAATGATCATTTTTGGCCTTTTGTTGGTTTTATTGGACAGGTTAGTATAGAGACAAACAGGAAAGTAGGGAGAGAAGAATTGCGTGGAGACCTGCAGCAAAGGGCCATGAGTTGGAATTGAACCCAGGCTGCTGCATCAACCAGTTGAGCTACCTGGGTGCCCCTAAAAAACATTATTACTGTGTTTTGGTGGGTGATGAATAACAATGCAGCACACGGGGATGTGAGAGTTGATTTTAAATGTCAATATCTCAAAGCTGGAAGGTTTGTCCACTGAGAGGAGGGTACAGTTCAAATTAGAACTAGAACTAGAATTAGAATGGCTTTATTGTCATCATACATGGCATGACAAAAACATAAGGCTTGTCAGGTTATATAATATAATCTTTTCTGTAGACCACTGCAAGACCACCACCGTGACCACTGATCCTGAATCAGTTAAGGCAGGGGTGTCAAGATCAGTTCCTGGAGGGCCACTGTCCTGCATGTTTTAGATGTTTCCCTCTTCCAACACACCTGATTCAAATGATCAGGCTTGTTATTAGGCTTCTGCAGAGCTTGATGATAAGCTGATCATTTGAATCAGGTGTGTTGGAGCAGGGAAGCATCTAAAACATGCAGGATAGTGGCCCTCCAGGAACTGAGTTTGACACCCCTGAGTTAAGGAATGTGGAACTAGGGGGACATAATTCTGAAAACACATTTAGATCTCCAGTTCTTATTCATGTTTATTTAAAAAAAAAAAAAAAAGTCAAGCTTATTGGATCAAGTTAATTTAATATAAATGTCTTACTGGTCTGAGACCTTGTATTGTTGCTTGAATAAATTCAAGCAGTAAATGTCTTAACACTTTTTTGACAGCAATAAGGAGGTGGGTTTATTTGACTTATTATATGTTTAAAACACATAAATTAGGATAAAAATGTTCTGAATGTATAAAATCTTTAGACAAGTAAAGGCAATATCTCTTACTAACCAGTCTTAATACATACATATATATATATATATATATATATATATATATAAATATAAATCTTTATAATGTAGAAAATGTTGCTTTCTTTTGATAGATTACAGTTTAAATTCACATCAGAAGAGTAAGAAAATCAGCATGGATTGATATGTCTCTGAGAAAACTGAAAGCAGATAATACTGACAATGTTGGAAGCTTGGAAGATTTTCACTGATGAATTTGCATGGATAACCTGGTGTGTCACTGCTCAGGCAGTTTAGAAAAATGGGAGGCTGAGGAGAACAATGGAAAGAACAAGGGGAAAACGGGGGCAACCGTCTACAGCTCCGCTCCAAGGTAATGAAATGCACCTTTGATCCAGAACTAGGCCCGCTGTTTCCCCATCTACAGTCTTTGTGCTCAGCTACACTGGATCCAGCCACACATTTATCGCAGCCATGTGAGAGAGCTGTTATTTTTCTCATTTTCTCAGCCATAATCTGAATCTGATAAGTCGTTTTGCTCACGTTGCCACGGTGACCACTGTCAGTAAAATCTGCTCCAACCTGATCCACACATTCCTGATGAAGTAGATTAGTCTTTGAGTGTTAATCTCTTCTTAAGTAGTTTTCTTTTTACATTTCAAACTAATCTGCACATGTATTCACGTGCGATGTGAACTGAAAACGTCAACAAGCTGAACCTGCAGCAGACAAAATGGCCTGCTATAGACAGTAATAATGTGAAGCTTTTTGCACTGAGTGAGCTAAAATATGCAGAAACACCACTGCTACCTTTAACCTTTTCTGTTATTTAATATTCAGTTTATAGAAAACAGCTTCCAACTCAGTGTAGTATCTTTACATTCAGCCTCTGTAACAATGCTGAATATAATTTAATGATAAAAAAAAGTATTTCTTCTTACCTTAAAACCAGTATCAGTAAATGAATGCACCCCACCATATTAACGGGAAACTACCTGCTCTATATAGTTTTAACATTGTAATAATCGGAAAGTTGTCTTTAAAGATTGCCGTTTGATTTGCTGTGGCTGTGCTTCCCACCATGACGAGCATTCAGCGATACATTGACGCTCGACATCTCCTTAGCCATCACTGGGAGGTCGCCTGCAGGCTGGGAGCTGGCCTTGAAACGCTACGGAAAGATACGAATACCGTCAAAGAATATCTCCTGTAGCCGAGCAAGAGTGGCAAGCAAAATTGGTTCAAACAGAGCTTTTAAAATAAGTATCACACCTCAACATCTAACAGCATCCCTTACCTGCAACAGAGACCCCTCTCCTTTGACCAGTTTGCAGATCATGGTGATTGGGATCAAAACAAGAGACGACATGGCCAGAAACCAGCCGATGCAGTAAGCCCACCAAGGATACTCATAGGAGTTGTTGAACCTCAGCGGGGTGTATCTCAGGAGCAAAAACACAAGCGTTCCCTTTCAAGTGAAACAAATGATAAACAATAAATATCGTGGGAAAAATTTCTGCAATTATTCATTTAAATGCAGTGGGCTGCTTTAGACACGTACACTGCAGATCAGAGGGGTGCCATACAGCCAGCAGTACTTGATCAGTGATAGAGGTTTGTAGCCGATCATGTCCTCAATGTTGTCACAGAAGCGTTCAGCACCTGGGACAGAGATACAATATGCTTACTAGGAAGAAGCAGACATTTAACATGCAAATTCTTGCAGAAAAAATAAGCTTAGAAACATGTAGGGTCCCTAAAGTGGACTATTTTTCATTGTTTTTGTAGCTGGCACACATTAATCCAGTTAAATCGATGTTTTCAGACCATTTTCTCTGCAAACAGATTCTTTTGCTCTCCAAATACCTTTTAAAAAAAATACTGAGTATACAGTAGGTACTTCATTTACGGAAGCAGCTTTCTGTATCTAATTAGAGATCTTAAATGAGTTCTTCACTCATTACCTTTCTGTTAACGAAGCTATTATGCTAGCTGTCCGACTGTATTTTTGTTGAACTTTCTCTGGAAAGTTTTCTCAGATTTCTTTCTGTCTTTCTGTCTTAATATAGGATAATAGCGATAATGTCATTAATTTGACAGTTTATACCTTTGTTGCTGGCCTACTTTACAAATTTGTTGGTACAATTATTTCGGCTTAGCTTAGATTTTTATTTTTTATGAGTTAAAACTATTTTTGAAAGACGCTGTACTGTTGTTTCCCAAGATGGGGTGGACAACATATGTAATGCAGTCCAGTATAATACTGTCACCCACTAGGCCACTGCTACTTTTGCTGCAGAAAATTCCAAATAGAAATAAAATGTAAATGCACTATGAATGCTGTGTAATTATATATCTGGCAAAAGAATTTCCTGCAACATGAATTAGTTTTATCTTTTCTGATCTTATCATAAAACATTGCAAATTGTTAAAATTAATGTAGGACAAGAGTAATGGTAAATGGTCTGTATTTATATAGTGCTTTACTATACCTGCAAGGTACCCAAAGTGCTTTACATGATACGTCACATTCACCCATTCACGTACACATTCACACACTGATGGAAGAAGCTGCCATGCAAGGCGCTAACCACGACCCATCAGGAGAAATTAGGGGTTTGGTGTCTTGCTCAGGGACACCTCGACATGAGCACGACAGGACGAGGATCGAACCGGCAACCTTCCAGTTACAAGACAGCCACTCTACCCACTGAGTACTACATAGTCTGTTTCAAGTTCAAGTTCAAGTTCATAGTCTAATCAATGTTCGAAATAAACTTTTCATTCATTCAAGTCTGTACAAGTGATACATTTATAGCTTTGGGTTTGTGGTTGTACAACTCATGATATGCCAATACAACATAAACATTTCAAAATAGATCAAGTATCATTACCATAAATCCATCCAATTATAACTGACTGAAAGATTGCCATCAGAAGAAGAGTTGGACCGCTGCACACATAATGATCAAAGATCTGCAGAATGTATGCGCCAGCCTGAAATTTGAACAGTCAAGACATTAATCTTGTTGGTAGTCGCCTTATTTGCCCTTTTGAAATGACACATTATTTAAATGCACGCATCCAAAACTCACCTCTGACACTAACAACAGACCAAACATGTAGCAAAGAGCACACAGCAGCAGCAGACAAAGCTCTCTGCGGTATCCCTTTCGGATATGGGAAGGGAAGACATCTGCAAAAGAGGTCATGATGCTTTCAAGACCAGCAAACTGGAGAATGACACAAAGACAGGTTAGCATAGAGACGAGTTAACAAAATGAGCACAACACATTTTCTAGGAGATGTAAGGCAGGCAGCAGCTGACCTGACCGTCTATTCCTAACAAGATGATCATGACGAAGAAGCACACGGACCAAACTTGAGGCCATGGCAGCAGGGTCACAGCTTGTGGGTAGACAATGAAGACAAGACCAGGACCTGCAGAGAACCCACAACAAGTGAATCATTTCTGCATGGCATTTATTTTGGTGTGGACACAAGTGTTAGAGCTGATCTAGTGGTGGCCAATTTCAAGATTTCAGGTGGAATCATCATAAACAAAACGAAACAAAATGCAAACCAGCTGTTTTTATTTTTTATTTTTCTGGGCTCAATCTGTAATTTAATACCGAGGATAAATTAAAGCTTTTTAATTGGCTTCAAGCAGATGTCTGTTCATACCGCTCTCAGCAACAGTAGTGATGTCAACGCCCATCTTCTCGGACATGTAGCCCAGAACTGAGAAAATGGCAAAGCCAGATATAAAGCTGGTCCCGCTGTTCAACAAGCAAAGATAGAACGAGTCCCTGCAAATTACAAACAAAGCTCTGTGTCATTATTTCTATATAGTGATATACAGGAATGCACAAACCTGAGAATGACTTATACCAAGTAAATGAAAATAAACAGAGGACAAACATCTTACAAATGCTGTCATCCAAGTAATACATGTCATTTACTGATACACACATTGAGACCGTGTTGTATGGCTGCATTACAGCAATTATTTATTAATATTCAGACGCATCTTGAAGCACTCACTTGTAGCAATTGTTGTTGTACTTGTTGTAGCTCCCAAGTGTGGTCAGGCATCCCAAACATATTGCGTAGGAGTAAAATATTTGTGTTCCAGCATCCATCCACACCTGTGATTATAATTATTCTATGTTTTTTGTCTGTTAACACTCCTACAAACAAACAAATCAGAACATGCTGTGAGAAGTACCTGCGGGTCAGCGAGCCGAGCAGGATTGGGGTACAGGTAGTATTTGATGCCATGGAAAGCTCCAGGAAGGGTCATCCCTCTAACAAACAGCACGAACAACATGACGAAAGGGAATGTGGCTGTGACATAGGTAGCCTGCATTAAAGCAAAAAGTCATAGGTTACCAATATTTGAAGAGTTCATTTGCAAAAACAGATAACTCCGTTTTGATAAATTTTCAGACAACTTTTTTTTTTATTGTTTACTTGAGATAATATCAATAAAACTGAAGTTGAATGGATTTGACTCAGTAGAAAAATACATGACAAAATAGAGAAAAATAAATTATTAGTGCTATTATTATTATCTCAAGTAAACAATAAAAAAAAGAGTTTTCTGAAAACGGAGTTACCTGTTTTTGCAAATGAACTCTTCATTTATTATCCACATTAACATTTAACCCTCGTGTTGTCCTCAGGGTCAAAAATGACCCGCGTCCACTGAGCCTCAAAAATAGAGCGGCTTAATTGAATTTTCAACCAAAAATCTAATTTTACATGAAGAAACAACCTGTCCTGCATCACACACTTCGTGAATGTCTAGTTTTTTGCTCTTCAGAAGGCAGAAAGACTGTATTTAATCAGGGACACTACTCGTTTTTATTGCATCACATGTGTTCTGTTTTCTTTACTAAAGTTGACATTTATTATCACTATTTTTACTGCTAAAGGTACTGCATAAGTTTAAACATTATTTGTTTAGCAAGAGATTGTACTTCTATATCTTAAGAAAGAACCAGAAATGTACAGAAAGTAGCTTAGAATGCATTTTGTGTACTGTAGACTGTAAAATGGAATTGTACAGTATACAGCATGGAAAAGTCATTGAATTTCAAGTTGAAACAAGGTCATTTGGGGTTTTTTCTATGCTATTAAACATAGTGACTGGGTCATTTTTGACCCGAAGACAACACGAGGGTTAAGACTTCACCATGACCAACAATTGGAACCATGTTGGAACATTTGCTCCAAATAACAAATCACTGCTGCAATGGATGGCAGCAACTTTTTTTTTTTTTTTCACCTCCACTTGGCATCTTTTCAGAATTATAAAACCTGTCATTTCATGCCTGACTGCTGAATCATCCTTAGGTAACCTTCGAGGTGCTCATGAGAATGTCATTGTACAAGAGGATGTACTGACATGATACAAACTTCAGTCTCTTTGGAAAAATATATAACTCAGGCATGAGTAAGCAGACGACTATTTGGCGTGCAACCAGCATACATCTCTTTCATGTGGCACTTTGCCAGTGAGCACTTCCACTTCACTTTCTCACAATTACAGACCTCACATCTGTCCTGTTCATCCAATCAGTCACCAGTTGGCATACCTTTGTGAGTCACGTCTATCAATAATACTGTCTTTCAAAGCTCCAAACACATGTGGCAACAAGTCTGAGGTTGCCACAAGTGCATAACTGCCTATCTCCTAATTGGGCATCTCCAAAGCAAAAACTTTGCCGATGTGCCAACACATTATATGAGAAGATTACATAACATAAAGTATGAGTGTAACATTACAATGTTGCTATCTGTTGCTTTAAATCCATTAAAGGGTGCTATGTATCCCATAACTGCTGCAAATCAAGGACTTACATTCAGGCTGTTAGGTGTCTCTGGCTGTTTTACATTCAGTAAGAAAACCAGACGTGCACACGTGAAAGTCAATTGACGCTTTGCAGCCGCTGCAGAGTAATAGGAAGTTGCTGCTCATGTTATGAAACACCCTTTGTTTTCCATGGCAAACTTCTAGTAAACTGTCACCAACTTACTGCATGCAGGGAGTGGCAGAGGATATAATTGTAGATCATTTGTTTAACAGTCTCTGATTTTTTACGGCCTCAACATCATTGTCGCTGAAGTTATGAATTCCCATAAAGTAGCCACTCACTCTATAAAGTGTGGCGGGGAAGAAATCATGTATTACATCAATCACAGAACTGCATTATAGAACACTACAAATATATTCCATGTTATGCCAGTAGATGATTAAGTTCAGCCCACAGTCGAATAACTGTGGCAAAAGTCAACTTCTAAACATCTGCCAGAGCTTCACAGGCTTGAAGTCATTTTTAGTGATGGTGTAAAACAAACAAAAGTGTCTGACAAATAAATTACAGAGACAGACCTGTCTGATATCCAACAAATCCACAATTAGATAATACTTTCTAGGAAAGTGAGGGCATAATATGATTCAGCATGACACACATTTGTCATCTTAGTCTTACCTTTCCTGTCGATCTCACTCCCTTCCACACACAAAAGTAGCAGATGACCCAGGACAGGAGAAGGCACAAAGAAAGGTCCCACTGTACCTTTCCCAAAGTCTCGATGCCGCTGGATATATGTAACACCCGTCGTCTGTAAGATGATATCTTATCTTACAATCACTCAAAGCAATGCACATGTTCAGGCTTAAATTACTACAACTAATTTATATTGAAGTTAATAACTAAGATTATAATGGAGAATACATTCAAAGAGTGGGGGGAGAGTTATAAAAACGAGCAACAAGTGAATCTTCGACGTGCACGCTACGAAGTAGAGCACCTTGGCACTGATACACCTAAAAGGAATGCAGCTGTTATATGTGTTTTTAGATACATATCTGATTGACAAGTTAAGAGGTCCATCATGAAAGGTCTTTTGATCCTGAAGCTCGGCACTGTAATCAGAATGATACATGCCTGAATGTGCAATTAAGGGCCCTTCACAGCTCCAGTACACAGGTGTCTTTCATTAGTCTGGGTGATTAGATCTTCCTCAGGGTATTCTGAGCTGTGTTATGTGTGGAAACTGTCCCTCAAAAAACATATCACTCAAAGATGCTCACATAGTCCTGACAAGAGGTCAAAATGAATCAAAGCGTCTGTTTCTGAGCGTGCGAGGGGCTTTAATTGTAAAGTGACCTGTGAGTAAAGTTTTTCAGCACTCATACAAGAAATGTGTATGAATTGTGGCACTTACATCCTATAAAATCCCGGTGGTTAAACGATTGCAGAGCTGCTTTCCTGAGGGTTAAGAAACACTGCGCTTTGACAATATAGCTCTCGGAAATGTGGATTTATTAATCGTAAATGAAATACTGACATGCGGTTTCTTTAATATTAGTTTTGCAGATGTAGATGTAACCTGGATGCTGGCATTTACACTCAGTTAAAATCATTGCATTATGAGAGCACTGAACTCCCCAATATTTAAAGAGATTTAAATATCTCAAATCCTTAGCAGATTTTCATGGTGTTGACAGTGAATGAAGAAGCTGTGGTCTGAGGTTTTAAAGACTCTTTTCCAGTAGATGAAATTGAAATAATCGTTCAAATCAGATGATGTTGAAACTCTAAAAAAAATTGAATTGGTAAAAATGTGACTTTTCAGAACAGTTGGAGTGTTGTTTCAGACATCCAGTGGCCGTAAATTACGTAAGTTAACCAAAAACAACACATTATATAAACAGGTAAATATGGAAGCTGTCTTGACCTGACATGAGGAACCAATTTAACAGTGAGTCACACACTCTTTGTACACATCCAATAGTTCCTGAGACGTGGTCCAATCTGGAAAAGCAAGACAGAACACCAGTATGGCTGCGCAAGTGTCATTTAGGGTGTTACTGCCAGTGCTACATAACACCTTCACATGTCTGAGCAGAAACATGACTTAATTCTAAAAATAGCCTCATTTCCCATCCACACTAAAAGACTGTAGATTTCAGACTACATTATTCCTCATTGTTATTTATCTTTGTGCAAAATGCATGTTTGATTCACCCCTTTTACATAGTGTGGATTATCCAATTTTATTTATATTATCCACTGATAATAAAGAACCTGTTTTAAACCTCAATCATACGGCTGTTCAGACACATATAGGTTTTATGTGTCACTAGCAGTTATGTTACACAACCATCTCACACCCACTCAGGCATTTTGTCATATTTTTCTCAAATTAGACAGCTTTTCAGGACAGAATGAGCCTGCTTCACTGACATCGCTGTTAATTTAAGCATAGTTAATCAGCATTAAAGCCTGTCTTATTTATATAAAAACTTACTGCCAAAACTCTATAACAGACGATGTGGCATTCACAGGTGAGGTCCAGTTAGCTGTGGCATTATAGTTGTTTATTACCACACATTCATCTGAAATATATCAAAGTATTGTTAAACATGCATGGTCTGTAGACACATCTTAAGGTCAGTACTACATGGTAAGTAGATACAGGGGAATTGCTTAAATAAGACATCATATTTGATTCAAATTTCAATGAAATAATGCAAATATTTTCTTTAGCATTACATTAAGATAAACTTGTATAATTAAATGTATACAAGCTTAAAATACAGGATGTAGTCAGTAATTGTTGGTCGTTGTGTGTGTGTGTGTGTGTGTGTGTGTGTGTGTGTGTGTGTGTGTGTGTGTGTGTGTGTGTGTGGCTGAGAGGTGCTTCGTCACCTGTATTCCACGTGTTATTACAGGTGGACCACGGCAGCTCTCCAGAAAAGGAGGAGAAAAAGTAGAGAAAAGCCCAGGCTAAAATGACCATGTAGCTGATACCTCCATAGAAAAGGATCAATTGGCTGGCGTATCCCAAGCCTGGAAACAATACAAATAGTTAACTTTGCATTCCTCTAGTATTTCTTCCTTAACCACAATCCTGGCAGCTGGCTCACCTTCAAACAAAGGGCAGACCTTCCTCCAGCACATGATTCCTCCCAGGCTGGTGTACTGGCCCAGCGCAGTTTCCAGTACAAACAGAGGAATGCCACAAGTGACAAGGAATAGGATGTAAGGAATGAAGAATGCACCTGCAAGTGTGAATAAAACACAGACATAATTTCACACATACAAAGGTTTCCACAATCACATGCATCTTTTACTTGTACTCTTCGATATTTGAATATTTGTATGAATTTATATGTCCTCATTAAACAGAAGAAAACTATGACCCATCCAGTCACTGACTTCTCGGCTATAAGTTAGGCTAAAAATCAACAGGTGAAGCTGACATATGGAGCTGTGCTGTCATCTGCACAGCTAGAAAACAGGTGCAATGTCTGCATGTTCTCAAGACTGAACATGAGAGGCCCACTGAGAAAAAAAAGGCCCCAGAATGCAACCAAAAAAAAAGCATGACTAAACATCTTCACTGGTTGCATCGGCGGGCTTGATTTTTAGCAGGTGTGTGTGTGTCCACCCATGTAAATGAAATTACTGGGTTTTAAATAAATCCGGCATTAGGAAACCTTATTTTAAATATTTTCAAATGAGTTTTTAGATATACATTCGTCTAAGTTGTGTGTGCTGCAGTAAATGAGTGGAGACGAGAGTTTTTTCAGTTTTTCCATCATCATCAACCGATGCACAAGATGTTTTTGGAACCCTGGTAATTGTAGCGTCTCTCAATACAAGCAAACACTGGTAAATTGCAGTGTCTAGCTATGGATGCAATGTGTTAAGGGACATCAGTAAATTGTGGCCTCTAAACTGTTTGTGTTTATACCATAAAACCATAAAATAAATACCATAAAACGTGACGGATCCAATTGGAGCCAAATGCACTAAACACTTTTAGAATTTCCAGGGGGTTAATAGCACTGTTGGTGTCTGCAGACCTTCTTCCAGTCTGGATTTTCAGTATCTTTCAGGCGTCATTCGATCCGCGAGAATCAATGAACATGAATCGTACTAGGACTGAAAACTGACTACTGGCAAAGAGGTTATGGTACATGAACAGTCATTCGAGGCAATAAGAACTTCACAGATGTTACTTCGAGCTCCTTGCGGACAGCATGATGACACAACTGCTGTCACAAAGAGAACGTGAACTTGGGACGTGAGAATGCTGTCGATCTGGGAGCTGAATGAACAGCAGGTTTCAACAGCAAACTGTGACACAGCCACCCAGCATCATATGTAAATTCTTAACCTGTGGGAATCACTGACAGAAGAAAACAACATTTATAACATTACACTTTCCTGTCAAATTACTGACAGTAATTAAAGGGTGAAATATATACAATGTCTCAATAAGGCTCTGAACATGCTGTGACAAGTACCCTGACACACTTGCAGCACCAGGCAGAGGCAAAAAGAAGCAGCGAGGAGTCCAGAATGATGAATTTTAACACTGCCAATAATATAGCCAAAGATCAGGATAATCTTTATGAAAGAAACGTGGTATAAATATAAACATAATATTCAATAATTAATAATTACCGGCGGGTATGGAAAGTGACAAAAAGATAATGCTTAAGATGTGTAATTTTGCACCAAAAGTCGCAGTGTAAAATTCTGGGTGCACCAAAATTTGGCACAAGCGTGCCTCATTGTTAAAGGAACCAATGTAAAAAAAAAAGTGGATCTATAGCCCTGAGGGAGGTCATGACCGAATGTGTAAAAGCAGCACTCAAATATACAAGTATCAAATCTGTTTTTCAGCTGGTATCCAAATTGATGTCTCTCACATCTATCAGTGGAGCTACTCCTGTGCTGTGTTTGGCACAAAAGGCAACAGATTCTTTTCCAAAATTTACAGAAGCCAATAAAAGCTTGATGGCTAATTATCAATCATTGATTTTGGCTCAGGAATATCTAGCTGAAAGGCCAAAGGTTGTTCATATTTTCAATTGATACTTGTGTCACCACTTCGCAGGCCACAGGAAAGCAATAATCAGTAGCCAGGATACTAGTACATCTGTATTTCTCGAAGTAAACCTCACAAGACGACACATTTGCTGTCTGATTGGGCCTCATCAGCCACAATGTGGCCTGATTTGCTATGCCCCTATTACACAACATCAGCCTGAGCTACTGACTTTTAGTATCAGTCACACTTCACTGTTGGTGCAAGCAAAGAAATCTCTGGCCTTCCTTTCCGTCACTGATGTTCTTACTGCAGTGTTCTCTATAACTAAGCAACCATCCCTGATGTGTATTTCCAAGCGTGTTAGTATGAGTTATTTCTGAAACAGTGCTAAAACACTCATCTGGAAAGACATATATTTTCTTTTGTTTTAACCCCTTGATGCCTGAATTTATTTACAATTAAATAAAAAACGTTTTGCATTTTGGGGGCTGCACAGTGGGGTAGTGGTTAGCACTTTGGCCTTGCAGCAAGAAGATCCCTGGTTCAAATCCCAGGGTGGGCTTGGGATCTTTCTGCATAGAGTTTGCATGTTCTCCCTGTGCATGCGTGGGCTTTCTCTGGGCACTCCGGCTTGCTCCGATAGTCGAAAAATATGCTGAGGTTAATTGATGACTCTAAATTGCCCGTAGGTGTGAATGTGAGAGTGATTGTTTGTCTGTATATGTAGCCCTGTGACAGACTGGCGACCTGTCCAGGGTGTCCCCTGCCTTCGCCTGAGTCAGCTGAGATAAGCTCCAGCACCCCCGCGACCCTAGTGAGGATAAAGCGGTGTATAGAGAATGGATTTCTGCATTTTTATTTTCCATCTGATGCTAAAATAAGTGGAAATTGTTTATTTGTCTTTTACACATAGAACAGATGTATAATAATAATAACAGATATATAATAATTAAGTCACACTCCATGTTTCTTCTTCTTCATGCTTTCTACGAGAAACCAGTGCTTGCAAAAGGTTCCGAGGTACGTATTCAATATGCACAAACCGGCGTTGGCAGAATGGATACGCTATCTCGGCTGCAGTCTAAATGAAAGTAGTATGATGCGAATTTGCAACAATAGGCGTCAAGATGTCAAAACATGATTTTAAAATAAAACGTAATGGGATAGACATAGTCTAACTTTTTAGATCAAGTTGTCTGACTGAATCCATGGTGGAACCTACACACGTGGACAAAATTATTGGTACCCCTCAGTTAAAGAAGGAAAAACCCACAATTCTCACTGAAATCACTTGAAACTCACAAAAGTAACAATAAATAAAAATGTATTGAAAATTAAATAATCAAAATCAGCCATCACTTTTGAATTGTTGATTAACATAATTATTTAAAAAAACAAACTAATGAAATAGGGCTGGACAAAAATGATGGTACCCATAACTTAATATTTTGTTGCACAACCTTTTGAGGCAATCACTGCAATTAAACGATTTCTGTATTTGTCAATGAGCATTCTGCAGCTGTCAACAGGTATTTTGGCCCACTCCTCATGAGCAAACAGCTCCAGTTGTCTCAGGTTTGATGGGTGTCTTCTCCAAATGGCATGTTTCAGCTCCTTCCACATATGTTCAATGGGATTCAGATCTGGGCTCATAGAAGGCCACTTTAGAATAGTCCAACGCTTTTCTCTCAGCCATTCTTGGGTGTTTTTGGCTGTGTGTTTTGGATCGTTGTCCTGTTGGAAGACCCATGACCTGCGACTGAGACCAAGCTTTCTGACACTAGGCAGCACATTTCTCTCCAGAATGCCTTGATAGTCTTCAGATTTCATCGTACCTTGCACACTTTCAAGACACCCTGTGCCAGATGCAGCAAAGCAGCCCCAAAACATTACTGAGCCTCCTCCATGTTTCACCGTAGGGACAGTGTTCTTTTCTTCGTATGCTTGGTTTTTGAGTCTATGAACATAGAGTTGATGTGCCTTACCAAAAAGCTCCAGTTTGGTCTCATCTGTCCAAAGGACATTCTCCCAGAAGCTTTGTGGCTTGTCAACATGCATTTTTGCAAATTCCAGTCTGGCTTTTCTATGAGTTTTTTTCAGCAGTGGTGTCCTCCTTGGTCGTCTCCCATGAAGTCCACTTTGGCTCAAACAACGACGAATGGTGCGATCTGACACTGATGTACCTTGGCCTTGGAGTTCACCTTTAATTTCTTTGGAGGTTGCTCTGGGCTCTTTGGATACAATTCCAACGATCCGTCTCTTCAATTTGTCATCAATTTTCCTCTTGCGGCCACGTCCAGGGAGGTTGGCTACTGTCCCGTGGGTCTTGAACTTCTGAATAATTTGAGCCACTGTTGTCACAGGAACTTCAAGCTGTTTAGAGATGGTCTTATAGCCTTTACCTTTAAGATGTTTGTCTATCATTTTTTTTCGGATGTCCTGGGACAATTCTCTCCTTCGCTTTCTGTTGTCCATGTTCAGTGTGGACACACCTTTTCACCAAACAGCAGGGTGACTACTTGTCTCCCTTTAAATAGGCAGACTGACTGATTATGAGTTTGGAAACACCTGTGATGTCAATTAAATGACACACCTGAGTTAATCATGTCACTCTGGTCAAATAGTTTTCAATCTTTTATAGAGGTACCATCATTTTTGTCCAGGCCTGTTTCATTAGTTTGTTTTTTAAATAATTATGTTAATCAACAATTCAAAAGTGATGGCTGTTTTTGATTATTTAATTTTCAATAAATTTTTATTTATTGTTACTTTTGTGAGTTTCAAGTGATTTCAGTGAGAATTGTGGGTTTTTCCTTCTTTAACTGAGGGGTACCAACAATTTTGTCCACGTGTGTAACTTTATCCGAACCTCAGCCAAGAGAGGAGTTGAAAGAAAAGTGATCTGCAGCATCAGAGTCAGGCTTTCTTGTGATTTGAGGTAACATAATAAACAAGAAAAGCACTCAGAGTACTCTGCCAAGGCTGCTCAGTCATTGTATGATTTCCTACAGATCAAATCTTTAAAAAATTTTTGTTCACAGCAGTAGATTTGTAGGAGGATCACAATCATGTGATCGTCAGCTGACGTAGTGTTCACTTGTAATAGTTACAGTGAAGCTGTGTTGCTATCTCCCAGCAGAAATATGTAACAGTCTGTGGATCCAGACTATAAGCAGCATCACTGTCAAAATCTAGTCACTTAATCACTAGATCCTTGTGTCATTTCTGACCTTCCCTGAAAATTTCATCCAAATCCATTTGCCCGTTTTTGATTGGTGTTGTGAAATCACAGACAAATAGATGGATAAACCAAGGAACCGTGGCAGAGTTATGTGACAATCAGAATCACAGAACTCTGCCGCATTCCTTGGCAGAGTAATGATACCAAAATGATGAGCAATATTTATTTTGCAAGAGCAGTGGGAACTTCTCCAGCAGTAAAATGATCTAGTTTGTATCTTTGTTTGTGAGGAGAAGCACAGACATAGTGGCTGAAGCCAACAAAAAAAAATGAAGAAATTATGCAAAGCCACAGAATTTGTTGCAACATCAACTCATCCGTTAATGATATTGATTTTGTCATAACTATGAGCTGCAACAACAAATCAGTGTTTTGACATCACCACTCTGCCTGTCAGGACTCAAGCTGTTGAGAATTTTGTCCAAAATAATGGCATTTATAATATAGGACAAAAAGCTTGAGTGGTCACAGGGCTTGTATAGGAATACCAACAAGATTCACCATGTTTAGTGTGTGGCAAGAACAAAGCGTTTGTACAGCTTCACATGAAAACACGTGCACACTGACACATAATCTTGTTGAAGTCGGGGACGACTTAAGTACACCCAATCACTAAAGCTATAATAGGGCATTTGCTCTGTAGATAAAAGCTTGATAAGGGGGAAGACAAGGACACTTTTATGTTGACTCTGGAGAAGACACAGTAGTGTTAAATAAAGGCCCTTATGTTCTCTAAAGACGCATGAACATATCAGATGTTTAACACAGATTGGCGACATCTGGCCAAGTTGGAACATAAGCTAGTGATGTTTATGAGCAGCTTGTCCACTTCTAAAGGACAGGTGGTAGAACATCTAGGTGCTGGCTGTAGCTTTGCAGTGGGTGAACATACTGGTAAGACCCATAGACCATTTGTTTGACATGTCATTCTGACATTCAGTTTGACCCAGGCCGATTCATGGGAAAAAACAGATGGAGGAAAAGTGAGACAGTGGATTGCTGGGTTGGAATTATGCAGAAGGAGGGATGATGTACCATTCTTGTCTTATTACAGACTGACTTTATTGCTCAGGGGTTTTTTTTCTTTTTTTTTCTGTGCAAGCATGATTTTGTTTTCCAGTTTTAAGGTCTGTCTGGTGGCATCATCTTCTTATTCCCTTTCTTTAGGGGCCACGGATGCTGCCCTGAATCTCTTCCTTTCTGTCTTTATCTTTATTTATGCTTCTACTCTGAACATCACGGTTACATACACCAGGAGCAGAACATGTGCTATAGCTACAGAAGGTTCATGTTCATAGTGTTTCATGCTGATACTTGTTGTGCAGTCCAGATTGTTGATGCCATTTCTGAGTATCTACTGGAGAATAAACACAGGTCTTAATCAGGGATATTTCACAGTTCTGTTCATGGGATCACTTAAAACTGCCTCAACCAGCAAACAAGATGATGAATGAAATGCTCTATTAGAATTTAAACAGTTTTTGTGCAGTCATCTGAATTATATCTTTAAACAAACTTCTAACTGTTAACGCTTTAAATAACTGTAAACCCTAATCACATTTTCAGAAAATCCAACTATAAATGATAAATAAATAGTCCGTGTGTGTGTGTGTGTGTGTGTGTGTGTGTGTGTGTGTGTGTGTGTGTGTGTGTGTGTGTGTGTGTGTGTGTTGTGTGTGTGTGTGTGTGTGTGTGTGTGTGTGTGTGTACTTGTACTTGCTACATGGTGAGTACCATTTTCTGCATTTAACTATCAAAGTGAGGACATTTTTACAAAGTGAGGACATTTTGGCCGGTCCTCACTTTGAAACAGCCATGTTTGAGGGTGAAGACTTGTTTTTAGAGAACAGGTATGAATTGAGGTTTGGTTAGGGTTAGGATGAGGATTAAGTTTAGGCAATCAGTTGTGATGGTTAAGGTTAGGGTAAGGCTCTAGGAAATGCATTACACCTATGGATGTCCTCACTAAGATAGAAGTACAAACATGTGTGTGTGTGTGTGTGTGTGTGTGTGTGTGTGTGTGTGTGTGTGTGTGTGTGTGTGTGTGTGTGTGTGTGTGTGTGTGTGATTTGCATTTCTAGACAACTATTAATCAATTAATTTACTCATTTAAGAGATCATGTTTTCAATAATATTCTCAGTGGGCCTCAAAGCAAGAAACTCAATAACGTTGAGATTCCATTTTATTTGTTACTACTGTATGGCACAGTTAGCCTCTGGTCGTCATGCTCACTTTAGCAATTTTGTGTTAATTGACAGCAACATGGGTTGCTTACCCTTCCTCTCTTAAGCTGACAATATTAGATAAAACAATACAATGAGTTTCAGTTATGTAAATATGTAACTATGGACACATATGAAACTACTTCAGTCTTGAGAAAGTAGCAGAACAACTAGTGAGATAAAATAAAAAATAAATTATTAAGGAAGGATAAAAGATATAAGCCGAAGTTTGAGGAACACTAGAGCAAATTGAGAAGGAAATATTAACATAAGCAAGACACTGTTAAAAAAGTTTTGAAGTTACTGTCTGGTTATTTGCTCTTATCCAACAATAATATTTCAGCTCTTTAATAAAGTTATATTTTACTAACCATTCCCATATGTTAACTTGTACAAAATGCCTAAGTTTTAAGTATCTTCCGCCAATTAAGTGGCTGACAGACATGTACATGAGATCATGCAGACTATTGAAATATTTGTGGTAATGATTGAGCTCAAGGGCACTTTACATCAGATTTAGGATGCACAAACTCCGCCCATCATGTACACGCCTCTGGTAAAGGTTTTATTTAAGATGTGCCATTGCAACATACATAGCAGACACAGCCACCTCAATGTCTCACACAGACTGAACAGCATCCCTGTTGGTTGATATTTGCCAGTACAATTTTTTCATGAACTGTTAATATTGAATACATTTTCCTGCCATTTATAGATCGTACACATTATCCATGGATTTTAAGGATTTTCCCTTTGGGTAGTAGATGTGAGTCTTAGGAGACAGCAGCTACTATGTTGGCTCCTGATTCACTGAATTCAGCAACAGTGTGCTTGATTACTGACTACTATGAATCTGGTAATTGAATATGTAAATAAAAATAGGATTAAACAAAGGATTAGAAGAAACCCTGATTAAACAAACCCAGCTCTGATAACTTACCTTTATAAACTCACTCATTCGCTCTTGCCACCTCCATGTCTGGCAGCATGTATGATACTGGCACAACATGTGAGCCTCATTTACCCCCTCCCTTTCAACCAATCAAATGCTTGAAAACAACGTCAAGAAATCTGGTACACTGTGTCTCCTACTGCTGAAATATTCATTTCATTGCAACATTTCCGTCTGTTCAGTCATCATCAGCTATACCTGACACCTGATATGCAAACCTACGCCCTCACTTCACAATAGCTAAAAACTGGACAACTTTGTCAAAAGCTGACGCAACAATGACTTTTTGATGAATATAATAGTGAAATTCAGCACTGCAGACAAAACATGAACTGAAAAAGAAAACTCAGATCAGAGCAATGGCAAAACTGTCAGAAATTATTAGAATAATTATTGCAAATGTGTGAACAGATGTTTAAACAATTGATGTAAACTCTGCTCTCGAACTTGGTTTTAAATTTGCAAAACCCTGTATTTTATTACATTTGCAGCTCTCCAACTAAGCTTTAACTTTTCAATTGTTAGTTTGTTTTTTTCTTTTTGTCACACCAAGACACTGACACTCTAAAACAACGCTAACAGTAAAAACAGACATTTAGAGCACTGAGCAGGGGCCAGGAGTTGTTCAGTGACATCCGCTGGCCAGAGAAAAATGGAGAGGAACACATAATCACAAATCAGCCATGCCAAAGAGGGGTCCTCTGAGGTGAACATTTCCCCTCCAGAAGCTCCTCAAGCAGACTTTAATGTGGTGGGGGGCCATAGTCCCAGGCTGTAACAATTCAAGTCAGTGGGTTCACCCATAGTAGCAATGCCTGAGCCAAAGTTCTCCGAGCCATGGCAATGCAGTTGGAGCTGTTTGTGAGCGGTGCTGTGATGTTAGTTAGAAAGAATGTAGAATGAAAGTCTGAACAGAAAAATAACAGCAGCAGTCCAGTGGTAGTCAAAGACATGAGTCTGAACCACTTTCCCAGAGATTAAGGATAGTATGAAGGGGGTTGGCAAAAATAGTGTGAAGTAGTGTAAATGATAAGCCTCCGTCAGCATGTAGTTGATAGTGAACGCACTTTCACACACTGCAACTCAAGGCCCGGGCTCATGGTTGTGCTGCCCACCTCTGATTAGAAAGGATGCATATTATTTTATATATAAATTTCATGACATATGTCCTACAAGGTTCACTCTATGTTAGCACTGACCTTGCACTACTCAGAATTAATGAAAACAGTTGATTCCAAAATAACATCTATGTGAATGACAGGACACAACGCTTTCCAGTGTTTCTGCATTTTGACATATATTATTCACTTGAACTGTTTGTTGGTTTAATTCTTGTGGCTGAATGATGTGTTATTTAGTTTACAGGATAATCAATATATTGCCTTATTATCTCATTTAATTTTGTTTTGTATTTATAATCCTGCTGTGTTGAACAGCATCCTGCATAGTTTCTATGTTGCAAAATTAGTTTTTTATTGAAAGCTAGGTTGTTGTTTTTTGTTTAATCTGGTATTTCCGATGCAATGTTTTATTAGGTTTAGGGTAACTGTAAATTAGTAAATGAGAAAGACATTGTAAAGTGCTTTGTAGAACCTAGCTAAAGTTAAAATGTGCATTATAACTGCCCCAATGTCAGTTCAGTTAAGATTTTATTATAAGTGCTGATTTCAAGGGCTTATAATGACTAAGGCCTTTCAGTTAAGGTTTTCTTTTCAATGCCACATTTTATTTTCAATGCTAAAATTACAGACTCTGCTCTGGCTTCATAAAACAAGACCTTGACTGTATCTAGGAAACATAATTATTAATAATGTCTTAAAAGAAAGCTTTCTTTTACAGTGCTTTAGTAGCATTATTAATAGTGCTAACATGATCTGTAATTGTTAATGGTGGTTGTTGCTAGCTGGCTAATAAAGTCAGACAGTGTGTCCTTCCTTGATGTTGGTCTGACCACAAACTGCACATAAGAAAAGTAACAAAAATGAAGCCAATGAAAATTAGACTTAAACCTGCTTTCTTTTAAACAGCCATCATGGGACAACTCAACTGGTTGGAAAAATAGTTGAATTTTGCAGATGTATGGTGCACAATGACCCTACATTTTGCCTGATGTGTTACTTCCATAAATACTGTCCTAGTAACTTTTTGGTCTCAATCACTAGTTCCAAATCTCTTTCAATACAGCATGGTGTGCATTTTGTACGTGACGATCCTGTTTAGAGAGGAAGCAGGCGGTGCTTTAGGACCGGCTAGCCTGCATAGCATTCTCGGCCTCTCACGAGGATTGTTCCCTCATTTATAACAACACCTTGTTTCCAAAAAAATAAAGAAGACGGTGATACTAAAAGCTTCAGAACATGGTTCACAAAATAGTTGGTGACTTCACGGACAACACAGCAAGTGGTGTTGACTAGTGACCACAGTAGTCCTGGTTGATGTTGTGCAGACTTCGTTCACAAGTCTTTATTAAAATACAACTTATTTCTATTTTTAAGAAGTGCAGTTTGTAGCTACAGGCTACTAAACTTCAATGGACATTTGTCTAATTACTAATAACATTACTCTGTGTACTTTACATGTCTTAAAAAACCTCGATCCACTCAGCAGTTAATGATACATATTTAGTTGTATTACCATGAAGAAAACACAGAAATTCAAACATTATTTAGTCACAAACAAATACAATTTATTGTGATCACTTAAAAATGCACGTGCTTTAGTGCTGAGACTTAATGTTTATATTTTACAATCAATCCTGTTATTGTACTTTTAATGCTTGCGCACAGAATGTAAAACATAATAAAATAGTGAAAAAAATCTGTCACAACTTGGCAGAACCTCCTCAAAATGTATGTTCTGTATAATCAACAGTCTAAAAAGTCTAAATATATATCTCAATGCTTTGGCACACATAAAGAATTCGTTCGTCAATCATTTTCTCCAGTGACAGTCTATACATGAAAATGCCAAACTTACTCTGGTTTGATCTTCTCTTATTATTGCAACTCAACATCCACTCCTCTGTCTCTGTTTTACGCTGTTTTAAGCAACATGCATTTGACTGCTTTCGCTTTTTTGTCTCTGCACGTCTGCATTCTCAATCAGACATGCAGAGATAGGTTTAAATACAAAATGCTGACAATGAACTACATTCTTAGAAAACTTCAGCCAGCAATTATCAAGTAATTGTGGTTTAGCTTGTTCTGATTTAGCTTGTTCCACCAGTATGTAACACTGCAGCTTTACAAATACATTATTACTTTTTTAGTTTTTGAGTTGTAATAGGATTACATTAAAACAACATCAAACAAGCTGAAATATGCTAAATGTATGCAAATGTAAAGGAATATTTAACCACTTTGGGAAGCACACTTCTTTGTACCAGGCTTTAGATGAGAACGATTGACTGCATTATCTACCACTCTTTTTTTTTCAGTTGTTTTTCTTTTGGCTTTTTTTGACAGGTTAGTGAAGAGGCAGACAGGAGAGTAGGGAGAAGAACGGGGGAGGAAGACCTGCAGTAAAGCTTTGTGAGCTGGAATTGAACCCAGGCCGCTGCAACGGGTACTATAGCCCGTGTTAGTGCAATCATTTTTGTAAAAATTGTATATATCAGCACTCTACTAAAAAGTCTACTCAAAGTTTCTTAAGAAAGTTAAATTATATTGAAACATTAACTGCTCACAACTATATCCAACTTCCCCCAAAAAAATGCATGAAAAAAGTTGTACATGGACACTTGTCTGAAATTTCACAAAGAAGAGTTGGATAGAGTTTGGAATTGGATGGACTCAGAAAAACTATTAAAAAATATTACATATATATATATATATATATATATATATATATATATATATATATATATATATATGTATATATGTGTGTGTGTGTGTGTGTGTGTGTATATGTGCCATATATATATGGCATGCCTATGGCATGCCGTTTAGGAAATTATATATTGAATCAAAGTCGATATATATATAATGGAAGTTGATATATATATAATGAAAGTTGATATATATTGAATGAAAGTCGATATATATATAATGAAAGTTGGTATATATTGAATGAAAGTTGATATATATATAATGAAAGTCGATATATATATAATGAAAGTTGGTATATATTGAATGAAAGTCGATATATATATAATGAAAGTTGATATATATATAATGAAAGTTGATATATATATATATATAATGAAAGTTGATATATATATATATAATGAAAGTTGATATATATATATATAATGAAAGTCGATATATATATATAATGAAAGTTGATATATATATAATGACAGTTGATATATATATATATAATGAAAGTTGATATATATATATATATAATGAAAGTTGATATATATATATATATAATGAAAGTCGATATATATATATAATGAAAGTTGATATATATATAATGACAGTCGATATATATATATAATGAAAGTTGGTATATATTGAATGAAAGTTGATATATATTGAATGAAAGTCAGAATATATGGAATGAAAGTTGGAATATAGAATGTTCAGATTTTCATTCCATCTATTCAAAGTTTCATTCCATATATTCAGACTTTTTCCTACTGAGCCCTGGAAGGACATGACAAACAAAAACAGGAACCTTATTGGACATTTGCTCATCAGATGAGCTCTTCTGTGATTAGCTATCTGTCTTCATGGTTGTCACAGGGAATGGCGACTACGTTTGAGAAAACAGATAATTTTTAGAGATGTTTTGATTCTGAACACTGAATAAAGTCTCTGTAGATTATAGACAAAATTTGCATCTCTCATCACAAATTTCTGTTTATTCACCCAAAGTGCATGAGTAAAATACAAAACAGGTGAAGTTAAATAACTAAAAATTAAAGGAATTTACAAAAAAAGATTTATTTTCTAGAAAAGGCAGTAGTCAACAATGCAGTTTAATTCTGGGACAGTTGCTCCAGCACCGACACCATGCGTCCCATCAGTGCAACCAAGGTTTTCATTCATCATCTATATATATATATTGACTTTCATTATATATATATATATATATATATATATATATATATATATATATATATATCGACTTTCATTATATATATATATCAACTTTCATGATATATATATCGACTTTCATTATATATATATTGACTTTCATTCAATATATATCAACTTTCATTATATATATATCAACTTTCATTATATATATATCGACTTTCATTCAATATATAATTTCCTAAACGGCATGCCATAGGCATGCCATATATATATATATATATATATAATTTTATTATACTGGTGCTACCCGCGACCCTAGTGAGGATAAAGCGGTGTATAGAGAATGGATGGATGGCTGGATATACTGGTGCTAGTTACATATTCATAATTAGGTTTTAATAAAAAAATTATAAAGCTATTTTATGTATAAATCAGTAGCCATGCAGGTTCTTGTTAGGTTCAGTGTGACCATGTTACACTATATGTGATTAAAACACTTAATGCAAAACAGCACAACATTTTGACAGTATCTGCATGAGAACAACCTATCTATTTCTGAATCTGACATCTGTAGTGGACTATAATGTTTTTTATTTTGCATTCATAATGTTTGATTACCTGACAGATCCTAATCATCAGACAGAAGGCTGAGGGAGACACCAACGGAAAGCAAAAGATTTTACACTGGACAAATTTTCTCATTTGTAAATGTGAACACTTTTACTGAGAAAACTTTTAATGACTATTTAGTCACTCCCTCATGAAATACTCCACTGTTTTTCAAGTTTAACAGGGTGACTTTCCCTTACTTTACACAGAATTTTTTTCTCAACCTCCAGTCTTCTAATAAAGTTTATGCATTTACTAAACAAGTAAAGTTAAGCACAAAATAAATAACTGTGCTTTGGTAAAAGATAAAGCAATACTAAAACTGCATTTTTCTTTATTTCTTTAGTTTACAGATGACAAAAAAAACTTTTTTAAAGTTAGCATGAAGGATCTGACATTATACTGCACTATTTTTCAGGAACAGAAAAACAATCTGAGAAAATAACAAATAGAAAACTCACCCCCACCATTCTTGTAGCAAAGATATGGAAATCTCCACACATTGCCAAGTCCGATAATAGCACCAGCCACAGACAGGATGAACTCCGTTTTGCTACCCCATTTGCCACGCTCCTCAGTAGTTTGTGAAGTAGTCTTTGTGCCTGGATGGCACAGCCTGTACAGAAAGTCTGCCATGCTGCTGATCGAGAAATGGTCTAATGACAAGACAGACTTTTTCTGGACTCACTGGCTAAGTACTGTCTGTGGATTAGTCTGGGGTTACCTAATTGAATGGCTGCATGGCCACAAGGGGGACCTCTAGATGTATGTCAAAAAGTAATATGCCTGAATATAGAGCACAAACAGGAGAGTGGAATTTTCAGTGTGACTAATTTCCTTTTTGACTTGGTAATGAAGGCTTTGGAAGCAGGACTCTCCCCCTCACACAAGGTATGAATGACTAATAGGTGAATGTTAATGTCCACAAAACGTCTGACGTAGGAGCCTGCGTATTGCGTCATTGCTTGCTTCCAGCGCTGCTGTTGCTTCCCACTAGTAGTTCATGTAATCTCTTTGTACAGATGCCAATTTCGTGTTATAATATACATTTGATATGCTCAGTCAGCTTGTAAGCAAAGCGGCTTGGTCGTTTTGTACTTAGCGTGGTTTTTCAAGGTCGACATCGTCGCAGGCAACGCCGGCTTCGCCTCTAGACGTTTGTCGTCCTCTCACTGCTCCATGCTCTTCATATGTAGGTTTTTCCTGACTCCTTCACGGATACTTGTAATACGTGTAGTCTTTTCGAAGCATTGGTGGCCAGGCTTACTGAACTGTAAGGAGCCATTAGCTGCGGTGGCTAGCTCAGCCCCAGTAGCCGGTGAAGAGCGACTCAGCGCAGCCCTCTTAGCCGTCCTCCGGCAGGCGCAGAGCGGACGGGGATCGCGGCCGGCTGGGTGGCGATACGAAGGAGTCATAGCTATAGAGAAGCCCCGTTATTCACCACCGACCAGACGGGCGTACCGCGAAGCGAGTTTAATGAGTTAGCGAGGTATGTTGACTCTAAAGTCAGAGTTTATGTCGTCACCAACGTGGCTCTCTTTTAAACTGGATGACAGCGGTAACTGAAGTCGCACAGCTTCCCTGCTTTAGGGGAGTTCGGCATTTTAATTAGCTGTAAGAAGCGCCACCCTTTTACCAGTTCGTTTTTTTTAACAGTGCCATCTATCCTCGGCACAGATTCCCAGCTGAGAGAAAACATTATATGTGTGTGTGTGTGTGTGTGTGTGTGTGTGTGTGTGTGTGTGTGTGTGTGTGTGTGTGTGTGTGTGTGTGTGTGTGTGTGAAAAACCTGTCGAGCTGTTTGTTTTAAGTCCCACTGAACGAAGCAGCACCGTGGTTTCCGCTATATGCGTGTCGTTGCCATGGATACCACCATATATTCCGTTGGTGATGCTAAGACCATGCTATGATTTGCTGCCATCTCCGTTTTACACTGCTGGTACTGCAGCTAATATAGCAGTGGATATAAAATTCATGAATGTATTGGTTTTTTATCATAGAGAATATCCCGTCAGTAACATTAATGCCACTTTGATTTACTAAAAAAAATACAGTGACTTCCTCATGGCATTCATTATGGGACATTAATGCATTTCTTGAGTATCATGTGAAGTTTAAAGAAGTCTTATGTTCAGCTGCACTGAGAGTGGACTGAGTGGTAAAATAAATACATTTAGCCTACTTACATGGTAAACTACATTCCACTAGCATTTCTCTATTGCATTAGTTAAATTTTTTATAGCTTTCCATTATAACACCCTGTTCCTCTAGACTGAAGTAGATGGCGTGACATTGATCCATTTTTGTACAGCAGAAGGGTCAGATGACACAGTAAATCATGGGAGTGAAGGGGGAAAGTTATCTGTTTACGGCCCCTGGGGTTTTACGTTTTGTCGACCCGGTTAAAATTCTCCAAAATTCTCAAATTCACTTCATAGGACACTCCTCTTGGGCTCCAGTAATTCTAACTCTAATAGTGATAAACATAAAGTTGCCAACTCCAGTGACAAAAGGGTCACATCCACAGAAACACTGAAATAGATACTAGCTGATTACCCATCTTTCACATGACCGCTTTTATGATCATTCTGTGATCACTGACAGCGACATATGGGCATTGCAAAGTTGTACTCCAGCTCAGAATAAAACCTACATGTTGTCTACCTTAGTAGTGCTGTAACTATGTGAATGTTAAGGCAGTCATGTTGTCAACCAGTTTCCCTGTGGTAGTTCCTGTTTAAATTAAACTAATCTGTATGAAGCTTTATACACACTAATCAATCAATAATCATCATCATGTTGTGTTTGGTGACACTGACAAAGAATTCCTAACTTAGGTCGTTGTATTATATTGGTAGAATTGCCATTGAAGTGTGTGTACTTTTTGCATGATTAAAGATGAGGCTGCTAATAGTTGTTGACATGTTAAAAATTAATAAACGTGTGAATGTGATTCAAAAGAAGACCTGATCATTGCAGAACACCTACAGCGCAGCTATGTTGTATATCTTGCAATCTTCCACTCTCAGCCTCTAACACCAAATCTGTAAAACAAAAAAACCAAGTCAACCAGTACAGCATTTAACACTTTTGCCCATCTAAAAGAGGAAGCAGTAGGCTATATCAGAAGAGGCTACTTTGTTGGTCAAATGTTTGCTTAAAAGCAGACGTTACAAAGCTGAGAAAAAAAAAACGGCGTTCAGCTAATTCAGAAACATTTTTTTTGAGCCTGGACAGATAGTTTAATAACATATTAGAGCCACCTACACAACCAATCTGTTTTTAGCTCAGCTCCCAGCTACTCCTGCATACGTGTCAAAATGCCTTTAAGCAAACACTAAATTACAAATTGCTCCTTTTGACAGGTGAGCACCTTGCTAGTCTTGGTGTGAGTGTGTGAATAGTTGAGATCGAAATCTTAAAATATTTGACAAGCGCAGTTTGTTTACAATTTTACCAAATTACTGATCATTACAAGAGGCAAAGAAGAAGATCTGTACTGCACCCTAAAAGCGGTAAAACTGTACAGCAGTATGAGAGGAAACAAAATAAATACTGTTTGAAAGTGGCATTGTGATGAATCCCAACGCACGGACATTTTGGGGGACAGGATCAGATTGTCGGACATGTCCATCTACAGCTGTCCAAAACATTTCCTTACATGACAAAAGGTGGAGCTGTTGACATGCCTGACTACGGGTGGCCTTACCTGAGAAGCCAGCATCCTGCATGCCAACAGCCAGCAGCTGCATTTAAGGTGGACTTTAATAGTCACCGGTCAAAGTTGTGTGCTGGTCATGCCATCTTATAACTGACCTTCAAAGCAACACCTGATTGAGGTCTGGATTAATCCAGTAGTTGAGAATGTGGCGAAGTTTAAAATGTCCTGCTAAATTTAAACAAGGCGATTGCATGCTGCGTTTATATTTCAGAGTAAATTAATAAAGCACACAAACTCTGCCAGTTCTACTGATAACATCCTTCCAATCAGTATCAGTATCTACCTCTATATTTTTATTTATGTAAATAAATATCTCGCTCCACAGACCTAACACTGGAGACAACACTATAGTACTGCCCAGAATCATTGTAAATGTGATTCCAATTGCATTATATAAACTGCAAGCATTTCTTTAGTCACATTTAGTCAGTTACAAAAATGTTCACAAAGACACTCTTTTGCTGTCACCAAGGATATTAAGTCATGTGCATTTGCATGTTATGACTGTTTCAACTAGATAAAAGAAGTTGCACTGAAAACAATGCCCCTCTCGAAACAAGAAAGAAGCTTATTTCAAGGAACTTTTACCTTGAAATAAGTGAAAATATCTGCCAATAGAACAAGTGAAAAATAATTCTTGAAATAAGATTTGATATTTAGAATATTGAGATCTTAAAATTAGCTACGAAAACTTATTTTAAGCTATATTTTAGGTGTGAAGCAAAGGTGTCTTTAAAATAAGCCAGACATGCTAAAAAAAAAGAAGCAGTTTTTCACTCAAAATAGATTTTTGCTTGCATGTAACATCTGTTAGTCAGTCTACACTTTCCTTACCCTTTTTACAGGGTAATTCAGGTCCAGCTCTCCGTCTAACGGGTTAGGTTCTATCTGCCTATTAGAATTTACCTAATGGGATTCAGTAGAATATTACTATTTTTCCCCTCTTATTTCAATAAATACTCTCTTACTAAGCAGCCCCCTTGTAGCAGAATCGATTTATTGATCACGTTTGTTAACGACAGCTTTCCTCTTATAACTGTTTGCACTTGGTGATATTCCTAGGTTTGTTTTAGAGGTTTGGAATACTAACCTCGGGGTAATGTTTAAATAACTCATTGGACTAAGCAACCTTTAAGAACCATTAGATCTGGTGCACACAATCAACTGAACTTTTTACCAGTATGCGGATTAGGTGAATCTTAGAAATCCCATAAGTCTTCTCATTAAATGCAATATAGCTTTTTATTGAATAACTTTAGCAGGGGCATAGCAACAGCTCGTGATTAAAAAATTTACAGTAATTATTTCTGTAAAATTTAGGAGAGAGAGTGGACGGCTCTGCAGTTGCCGCCATGCCCGGTCTTGACCTGCGTCTGGTTGAACTCCTCCGTAGACCAGCAGACTCAGTACAAAGTCTCTTTTCGGTCCGAAGGATGTCTTTCCTCGGCAGGGGGAGCAGAGAAGCTTCGAAAGCCAATCTTGGTTGTGCGGTTGTCCTCAGTGGAAGAAGCTGGAACAGCAGTGAGAAAATCCCTCGATGTCCTCAGGTTAGCATGTGGATGTTAGGATGAGAGCAGCTCCTTGTTGCTGCCTCCATTGCCTTCTGGGGTATGGTGGATTTCTCTTCTCTCCTCTCAGTAGAATCGCAGACCGATCAGGGCTCTCCTTTCAGCAGAGTGTGGTCTTCTTTTGAACAAAGTTAGAACAACTTTGCTTCCAACGACGTCCTCAAAGAACTCTGCAGCCTAAGTCCAGCAATGTCCTCACGTCCTTTGGCAGAAAGTCTGGTGACAACTCCTCAGAACTTTGATAGCTCTGGGGAACAACTCTCCCCGGGGGAAAACTCTGAATTCAGTGTCTCTGTCTCTCTCCTTTTTACTCTCATCCTCTAATACCCACACATTATCTGTACGCTCAGTTGCTCAACTATCAGGCTACAACGATTAAACACTTTGTCAAGGCACATTCAAGGCATATTCAAGGCACATTGAGAATGGTTAAGACATTCAAGGCGCCTTCCATGGGCTTCCTATAACCATATTTGGAAATGCGCATGCACTCCTCACAGGCCAAGATTTCCCCAGCATTGTAGTTCCGCTTTTTTTGTAAGTGCGCAGTTCAAAATAGGCTGCTTGTACTCATAGACAGTGTTTTTACTTATAACTCCTTTTAATCATTACATCTTAGCGTGATCATATTACTCATTACATCTTAGCATGATCATATTACTCATTTTAAATAATTCTTTTCTATAGCAATCAATCCTGCCCCTCATCCAACAGATCAAGGACAACAAGGGACCCAGAGAGAGGCCTCAACTACAGCATCGCCTCCTGCCCCTCATCCAACAGATCAAGGGCAACAAGGGACCCAGAGAGAGGCCTCAACTGCATCACCACTTCCTGCCCTTCATCCAACAGATCAAGAACAACAAGGGACCCAGAGAGAGGCTTCAACTACACCATCGCCTCCTTCCCCTCATCCAACAGATCAAGAACAACAAGGGACCCAGAGAGAGGCTTCAACTACACCATCGCCTCCTTCCCCTCATCCAACAGATCAAGAACAACAAGGGACCCAGAGAGAGGCCTCAACTACATCATCGCCTCCTGCCACTCATCCAACAGACCACTGTCCATCTTCACCCCCACAGCAAGAGGAAACCTCCCCTAACTCCTTACCCTCCCCAGCCAGTCTCTCTCCTTCCCCTACTCATCTGGATTTCACAGATGACATGAAAAGGCGTGTTAATGCTGGAACAAAACTGACACCACGCCGAAATCCCATATGCTTGCCAACTAGTCTTGTCTTTGAAAATTCAGTTGTTTCTGATGTCTGATATGTGCCAGGTCCAGGCTTCAAAGCTGATATTAATGTCATCAACCAGGAAAAGCCGGGGCCTTATGGAAATCAGGTAACCAGTATTTCTGTCCTAGTAGGCAACAGAAAAAGAAAGGTGGCTATGTCAAGACACAGAAAGAAAAAGCTTTTAAATACATTACATATTATTTGTGAACCACAAACATCTTCCGCTCACATGGCAGGCAAAACTCCTCAAACATTAACGATGGCTCTATTAAACATTAGATCTTTAGCTGGGAAGACATTTTTAATTAATGATTTTATTATTGAGCACAATCTTGATTTTATGTTTTTAACTGAAACTTGGTTAGACCAAAATAACAGTACAGCTGTTCTCATCGAGTCGACCCCTCCCAACTTCAGTTTTATCAGTGAGGCCAGGGTGCTCAAGAGAGGGGGCGGTGTTGCAATTTTATTCAAAGAATCTTTTCAATATCAGCAGTTATCCTTTGAACATTTCTCCTCGTTTGAGTACATAGCCCTTCAACTGAAGTCCTCATCTCGAGTTGTGCTACTTAATGTTTACAGGCCTCCTAAATACTGTGCAAACTTTTTTGATGATTTTAGTGAACTGCTGTCTATGATCTGCATTGATTTTGACTGTGTAATTATTGCTGGCGACTTTAATATCCATGTTGACAATCCTCAGGGCAGAGGGACTATAGATCTATGTAACACTCTTGACAACTTTGGGCTGGTTCAGCATGTAACAGAGGCCACACATGACAAAGGGCATACGTTAGACCTACTTATCTCCAAGGGTCTGAGTATTTCCAATGTTACAGTGTCTGACGTTGGTCTTTCTGATCATTCCTGTGTTTTCTTTGAGAGCACTGTCTCGGTGCAGTCAGCAACTTTCACGGAGGTAACCAAAAAACGGTGTATTACTGAAAACACCTCTGAAATATTTAACCAGGCTTTTTCTTCTACACCAGCTCTATCTGGGGCTTCAGTCGATGAGCTGATAGGTAGTTTTAATGCTAAAATTGTAAACATTATGGATGCCATTGCTCCAACTAAGGTGAAAGTTATCTCTGGTAAGAAAAAATCTCCATGGAGAAATGCCACACTGGTCAGAAATGGCAAAAGAGAGTGTAGGAAAGCTGAACGTAGATGGCGAAAATCAAAACTCCAGGTTCATTATGACATTTACAAAGAGAAACTGTGGACTTACAATTTACAACTTAGAAATGCAAGACAATCTTATTTCGCAGATATAATCACCAAAAACAGTCACAGTACACGAGCCTTATTTGCTACCGTGGACAGACTAACAAACCCTCGTGTGTCAGTAGCCCCTGAGCTGCATTCTACCAGGGCCTGCAACGACTTTGCATCATTCTTTATGGAGAAAATCCAAAACATTAGACAAGCAGTTAGTACCCCCACAGCAGGTTCAGGATATGCCCTGTGTCAGCTTAAAACCATTTTAAACACCATGACGCAATTTAATCCTATTAATCACGAAAACCTGGAGGACATTATACATCAACTAAACTCCTCCTCCTGCTGTCTGGATATTCTGCCAACAAGATTTCTCAAAAAAGTCTCCCAAGTACTGCTGGCGGATCTTTTATGGATTGTGAACTTGTCTCTTATGTCAGGTGTTTTTCCTCAGGCTTTAAAAACTGCTGTGATTACACCACTTTTAAAAAAGAGCAGCCTCGACAAGTTACAAATGAATAGCTACAGACCAATCTCTAATCTCCCATTTTTAAGTAAGATCATTGAAAAAACAGTTTTTCAACAGCTAAACAATTACCTAATAAAAAATAACAGCTTCAATGTTTTTCAGTCAGGTTTTCGACAGCACCACAGCACTGAGACGGCTGTCATCAAGGTAATTCATGACATCCGCTTAAACACAGACAGCGGCAAGATGTCGGTCCTAGTCCTGCTGGATCTGAGTGCTGCGTTTGACACAGTCGACCACAATATACTACTTAACCGACTGGAGAACTGGGTGGGACTATCCAGCACAGTACTCAACTGGTTCAAATCTTACCTAAAGAATTGGAATTACTTTGTGTCTATAGGTAACTTCACGTCTGAGCAGACAGTAATTACATGTGGAGTTCCCCAAGGTTCCATCCTGGGGCCTCTTCTGTTTAACATCTATATGCTCCCACTGGCTCAGATTATTGAAAACAATAATGTAAGTTACCATAGCTATGCAGATGACACGCAGATCTACATTACAATGTCCCCAGGAGACCATGGCCCTATACAGGTGCTGGGAAAGTGTATTGAACAGATAAATGAGTGGCTGTGTCAAAACTTTCTTCAGTTAAATAAAGACAAAACTGAGGTAATGGTTTTTGGAGCCAAAGAAGAGCGATTAAAGGTGAGCCTAGAGCTTCAGTCTTTACAGTTAAAAACTGCAGACCAGGCCAGAAATCTGGGTGTGGTGATGGACTCAGAACTCAGCTTTGGAAAACACATTAAAGCAGTTACAAAGTCAGCTTACTATCACTTAAAAAATATCTCAAGAATTAAAGGGCTGATGTCTCAGCAGGACCTGGAAAAGCAAGTCCATGCATTTATTTTCAGTCGGCTTGATTACTGTAACAGTATCTTTACAGGTCTACCTAAAAAAACACTCAAACAACTGCAGCAGATTCAAAATTCTGCTGCCCGAGTCCTCACTAAAACCAAGAAAAGAGATCATATCACTCCAGTTTTAAAGTCCTTACACTGACTTCCTGTCACTCAGAGGGTAGATTTTAAAGTCCTGCTGCTGGTCTACAAAGCTTTAAATGGTCTAGGACCAAAATACATCAGAGACCTCCTGACTCAGTATGAACCACCCAGACCACTCAGGTCATCTGGATCAGATCTTCTAGTAGTTCCTAGAGTAAAAACCAAACACGGAGAAGCTGCATTCAGCTTCTATGCCCCATATATATGGAATAAACTCCCAGAAAACTGTAGATCAGCTGAAACTCTCAGCACATTTAAATCCATTCTTAAGACATACCTGTTCTCAGCTGCTTTTGGTTAAAGTATTTTAAATTATTTTAAACCTTATTTTATGACAGTTACTTTTAACAGTTATTTTAACTCTTATTTTATGACAGTTATTTTAAACAGCCCTTGTTTTCTGACTCTTGTTTTTGATCTTTTTACTGTTCTGTTTTTCTTTTAATAATTGCCCTTGTTTTTTCTGACTTCTGTTTTTGATCTTTTTACTGTTCTGACTTTTTTTAATGATTTCATAAATGTTTTCTTTTGTTTTTCTTTTAATAATCATCATCCTCTGTTCTTAATGTCTTTGTAAAGCACTTTGAATCGCCTCGTTGTTGAAATGTGCTATATAAATAAATTTGCCTTGCCTTGCCTTGCCTTGCCTTGCCTTGCCTTGCCTTGCCTTGCCTTGCCTTGCCTTGCCTTGCCTTGCCTTGCCTTGCCTAAAAATACGACAGATAGACTTGGTAAGATTTTGAGTTTTTGCAGTGTGTAAATGGATATAAACTTAATGACATGTTTCTAGTCTCTGACTTCAACAGTTAACTCATCTAAACCATCGACGTGTCTTTTAAACCCTGTCCTAACTAGACTGCCCTGTATTGTTTTCCCCTAATTTACACTTCTATATTATATATGTAAGCCTGCTCTTAATCTGTGTGTATTAAGCAATTATAGATATACTGTTCATTATCCAAGTGCCCCTTTAGTTTTAAACTCTTTTAGAAATCAAAAAGAATAAATGGATTTGAAATCAGTCATTGAATGAATTTGAAACTAATTTCTCATCTGCCTTTGACAGTTTTGTTCAGAACATTTCATCACTGGGATGGAATAGCTCACTGGGATTTGGGGAATGCTTCCATACACACGATTCCCTAGACAGTATTAGTAGAAAAAACACCATATATTTCAGCTGTCATGGTCCCTCCCTTCTCTGTGCTGCGCTTCTGGCCAGCTGTCAGCTCTGGCCGATTGGGCGCAGCTGTGGAGCACAGCCGCGCTCAATCAGTAATCAGCAGCATTTATAATCTGGCTCACCCTGTCAGGACTACCGACTGAGGTTTCCAGGGGATCTCAAGAGTTAAAACAAAACAAACGAAAAAAACAATTTATATCCTCTCAAAATAATTACATGAGTTATGTAATGTTGTCTAAAAAGATTTGTAATATTTTTAGAAAGTTATTATTCATTTCCATATTGTGTAGAATTAAAATAAATATTTCTCTTCAATACAAATTGCAGCTTTTGTCCCAAGTGTTATCTGCATTAATACTTATTTATGATCTTTTGATTCTGGTATCATTTACTTTTAGTAATTTGAGGTAAATATTATTAAGTCTCAGAAATATAGCAACATCAAATCTGGCCAATCTTGATTTGCATGCCAGTGCCGCCTAAAGAAACCAATACTGTTACCTAAAACCTCTATGCTCCTGATGGAGGAAGAGCAGTATTTGGTGTCTTCCACAGATCGCATGCAGATATGTGTCTGTCTCCTTCAAAATGACTGACGGGGCGCCATTATGGACCCAGCAGACACCTTAGTTGAAGATTAACTTGTTGATTTGATAGACATTTTAGTGAGCTTCTATGACGAGTGATGGGGGAAGCCTAGTGACACATACAGGCCGGCATAGCAGAAGCCCTGAAGCCTTCACTGGAAAAACTCTTTGCCTGTGTGCATTCAGGATTTCTTTGACACCCGTGCTTCCCAGCCCTCACACAGGACAGATAACCCTCCTCAAGCTTCCTAGCAGCTTCCTGCTTGATCTTGCCCTGTAGTAGTTTCTCTAAACCAGTTTTGCTGCCCATAATGGTATGTCATTCTGTTGTAGAGGGAAAACATGGTCAGACTTTTTCTTGTATTACCTTTAACCAATCACAATCATCTTGGGCAGAACCAAGTAAAGAATGTGGCTTTGGTGTTCCCTCAAAATAATGACAAGTGGTATTGCTTTGGTGGAACATTTGCACGACAGGAGGCATCATTAAAATGGATTATCCACTGGAAAAAAATAGCAGGGCTGCCTTATTTGATTTTCCAAATCCTCTGCAAAGCTTGACATTTTCAGCTTGATAGGTTGCTGCCTAGAGGTTGTTGTCATTTCCTTTAGTGAAGTAGATTTTGAAAACATAACCCTGCAGATAGCAGGAGAAGAGGTGAAGGCCTGCTGAAATGTGGGCCCAAATTCAAGTTTATACCTGCAGTTTACATCTGGTAAGTCAAACTGGCCACAGTGTGGGAAGCCTTCCTGAAGGAAGCACAGCTCCCACCAAAGTCATCGTCCTCACTGCTGCTAAAATACAGAAACCCTACTGCTATCCTTCATCATAATTGAAGTCTTGAATGTCTGGGTCAGCCAATACCAAGTCTGCCCTGTGTTGATACACACTTCTCATGTGGAAGTCATATGCCATTATCTGCAAACCTGTTGAACTGGGCATGACTAATTCCACTGAACAAAGCTGTGCAGTTACAGTGTTGCCATGGGAACCTGACATGTACTCAGTGGAAATACATATAAATATGTTTTTATGTTTGATTCTGATTAGCCGCCAAGTCCGTTTCCACTGCTGGTGGTTAGCAATAGCGTTGCAGCTAGAAGATCCCTGGTTCACATCCTGGCCTTCCTGGGATCTTTCTGAATGGAGTTTGCATGGTCTCCCTGTGCATGTGTGGGTTTTCTCTGGGTATTCCTGGACTTCCTCCCAGAGTCCAAAAACGTGGTCAGGTTAATTTGTGACTAAATTGTCCATAGGTGTGAATGTGAGTGTTATTGTTTGTCTCTCTGTCTAACCCTGTGATAGACTGGTGACCTGTCCAGGGTGTCCCCTGCCTTCGCCCGAGTCAGCTGGGATAGAGTCCAGCCTGCCGAGACCCTAATGAGGATGAAGCTGTGTATAGATAGTGGATAGATGGATGCTTTATGGGACAGTG
Organism: Acanthochromis polyacanthus; assembly: GCF_021347895.1. Lineage (NCBI taxonomy): Eukaryota > Metazoa > Chordata > Actinopteri > Pomacentridae > Acanthochromis > Acanthochromis polyacanthus. The sequence continues at coordinate 12,529,785 of NC_067117.1, read as the reverse complement.
TCAATGCACTTCAATACATTATCACATTTCGACTTTTAAAGTTGAAATTTAAATTATGCAGCTGTCAGTTCGAAATAAACAGATGCTCTCATTTGGAAAAATAAATATTGTAACACAAGTTTAAAAGTTGTCTACCTGCATTGCTATTTTACCTATTTACAGTAGCAGTGCTTTTTTCTGTCATGATTTTTTTGTTGCTCTCCATAAAAAAACCTGTTGACTGAAGCAGGTGGCATGTGATTGCTCCATTAAGCATTATACCTTAAACACCCCCTTTTATGTGAACACACTCAGTCAGAAGAAGAAAGCCAGACTTGTAAAGAAAGTTGATAACCACTTTCATAACACCTATCTCTGACTGGATGCCAATTTATGCAAAGAAAAGCCTGGCTATGTCAAACTTGCTCTGCTTAAAGCCCTCGGGAAGCAGACACCCTCTCAGCTTTTATTTGGCATAAAACCTTCCTTTTTGATGAAGCGTATAGTCTGGGCTCCCTCAGATGACTCTAAACCATCCATCTGGTACCCTGAAGGTATCTCAGGCTCCAGGGCTGCATGTGTCTGATTCGTGGGGTATGGCTTCACCTGCCTGCTAAGTGTTTATTGTTTGTTTCTTTTCTCTCACCCCTCACCCTGACCTACGAAGGCACCGTCAGCCTGGTTTTGTTGGAGGTTTCTTCCTGTTAGAGGGGAGTTTGTCCTCCTCACTGCTGTCAAGTGCTTGCTCAGAGGGAGTTTGGATTCTCTGCAACATTCTAATGTCTTGACTTGACAATGTAAAGTGTCATGAGATGATGTTTGCTGAGATTTTGAGATGTATACAATAAAGTTAATTAAATTATTAAACACATTTTTAGACAAGGCATTGTTAACACTATCATTTATACAGATTCTCCTGTCAGTTTTAACTCAGTATAAATTTAATTCTTAATGATGAAGGGACCAAAATTAGCTTTTGTCAGGTTCTGTAAATGTTCTAATAGCTGATGATACAAGGACAGACTGTTAAATATCAGGACAGGGTCAATGTAAGTAAAACCGCATCATAGCATGTTGTACATGGTACAACATGCTATGATGAGTCTCATTATTTATTAGCCACGCTTCTTTTCTACACGTTTCTCTTCTTTGAACTTTAGATGTAAGTCTACATACCACATTACCGTACTTTTTATAGTCAGGATCTATCATATATTTATTTTTAGAGAGAAATTTATTCACATTGCCACATGGCGTTAAGCTTTTTGAGCAGCAAAGCTAGAGCTAGAGAAGAGACGGCATATGTTGCTTTTGTAAGTGAGTGTTTATGTAAGACAGAAATATATCATAGCTTTTGCGCTGACAGACACATAAAATTTATGTTTTCATTGTAGAAATATGACCTTAATAACAGTTGTCAGTGTGAAAGAAGGTGCACTTCTGAGTGAGTGGCAGGTAGCACAATGTATTGACGCCTGAACCAGAACTCATTTGCAAGGGAAAATGTACTTTCTCTGGTATTCATGTAATATATGGCAATTATAGTAAATGATTTAAAATTATTCAAGGCTTTTATGTGGTAATAGAGAAGCTGTCAGTGCAATTAAACTCTTGATGTGCTCTGGCACTACTTGAAGTGCTATGGAGACAATATTAACTTCAAAAAGCATGTGCAGTGTTTATGGTGCTGGAAAGTTAAGATCTGCTCTTCCATACTGAGGTAGGCAATGTTGAATACACAAAGTATAGTGCAAAAAAAAGAAGGAATGTGCAGAAAAAAACCCAAAAAAAAATGCTTAATGTTTATGATACAAAGGTCAACATGTGCAAAAATATACAGTATTGCAAAGACTGCATTAAGTCCTTTGTTGGTGTCAAGAGGGAGGCAGTGGTTTGGAAGTGTTGATCGTTCATGTTGCCCGGGGGCAGAAATTTTACTGGAATCTTGCAATCCTACCTCTCTGCCTCATCCGGGTTTTGGATGAGATCCTGGACTGTTCTGCAAATTTGAGAGTGTGAATATTCTCATTTGTGGCATCATGGAGTGTGTGCAGCATGGAACTAAATAAACAACGTTGAGGGCTGCCAGTGTTCATGACACACATCCTGGAGGTAATGTTTCTGGACTGTGGTCGTCGTACAAGGATGTCTGATCCAGTTGCAGAGCTTGGGGTTCAGTTTGAGTTTAAACAGTTTTCTGTTAATACAATGATATGACTTTGCTGAATGCTGAGCTTTAGGAATCGGTGTTTTCAGATGGGATAGGACAATTTCTAGAACATGTACAGACAACATCCGCTGTTGGTCTGTTCAGCCAGTTTTCAAAATGAAGGACTCCAGTGTGGAGGGAATTGTGTTTTTAATGAATGCAACTAAAAAGTGTTCAGTTTATCTGGCAACAGGTGTTATTGGTTGTTGTCTCTGTGTTCGCCTGCTGTAGTCTGTGAAGGTCTCAGTCCTGTCTCGTGATTACATGTAGAAAAAACCTCCCAGCTTCCCTCTGTGCTGCCTTTCAGCCTGTTTGATGTTTGCCTGGAAAATTCTGCAGTCCAGTAGGCAGAGGTAAGCAAGCAGCATGATGTGATGTGATTGGGCACCCTGTGTGCCCCTCCAAAGTATTCGTTGGAAATTCACAATACTGATGCTCCGATTTCCGACGCTCTTGAATGCAACTTTGTTGTCGCGACTAGCATCTGAATGCACCAATGGACGTTAGTTTGATCTTTTGAATTGTATTTCGGCTTTGGATTTGAAGAAGATCTTTGAAGACCCGTTCCTGGATGTCGGAGGAGAAAACGAGCAGACTTTGTACCTTTGCGGTAAGACACTATGGCCGGTTTCTCAGTTAACGTAACCTTTTTGTTTCCCCCCGTTCCCCCCTGTGTTCCTCACAGTACTCGTGAAACGTCATCATCGGAAGACTGCTAGGAGGGCAATGGGCCAAGTATGTCCTATCTGCTTCGTTTACGACCCACCCAACAATTGATTCCCATGGTGGTTAATTTTCAGATTTTTTCAGTATTGTTTAGATAAATTATCATATAACATATAAGTTAATGTTTCCAACCTCAAAAGTTGCACATTTTCATAAATAACGTTGATATATTCGTCACACGAGCTAATGGATATGCTGTTAGCTCCAGCAACCACAAACCAATGAGATTCCTCGTACTTCTGGTAAAGCCATAACACAACGTCTTGTGGAGACTGGTTAAGACAGGATGAGAGCAAATGAAGGAAAGGTAAGATATTATATTATTACTCGATTGTCATGTGAAAACTTTTGATTATTATGAGAAATTGATGCAATGGGTGCAAACGAAGCATATTGATGGCACATTGTAATGCCGAAATTAATGTTAATGCTGAATGAAACGTAACGTTGCTGCAGGTAGCATGTCACCAGTCACCAGGAACAACAGCTGCAGTTGTTTACGATAACAAGCGGCTGTAACTAGATGTCCAACACGTTTAAACGAGAAAAAGGTCAGATATTATTAATTACTCGATTATCATATGAAAAGTTTATGCAATGGGTGCAAACAAAGCTTATGTTTAATGAAACGTAATGTCGCTGCAGGTAGCATGTCAAGATCTACCAGGAACAACAGCTGCAGATGTTTAAGATAACAAGTGGCAGTAATTAGATGTCCAACACGTTAGATTTCCTGATCAGCTTTGCTATTGATACATATTTAATTAATTTCTATTTTTTTGAGATAAAGTTTGTAGTTTTGTTAGAGCTTCAGTTGTTGTGCATCCATGACTAGGATATACATGCGTAGGTTATCATATGGACATTAAATGAACTGACACCAGAAAAAAATTAACTTGAACAAGATGAACTTTATACAAAAAAGTGCTATGAAAGCCACAAATTTGGCATAAGCATGCCCATGAAGCTTGCTCTCTTTTTTCTATGTTTCGTGTCCTGCAGAATTGGAGCAGTCAATACATGCACACATGTCTTTTTCAGTAATGCACCGTTCACAGCACGCCGACCTCGTTCAGCATTTTTATGCTGTTTGTTTTAGCTGTGTTGACAATAGACCACAAAGCGCTGTCAGCAAACACTTGAAGAGCACAGAACCCGAACCTTGGATGCAGCACCATCACTGGTATCTGGCAGCAGTTCTTCTGAACATTGTAATGGCACTAAAATGTAAGTTACAAGTGATCAATAAATGGAAATGATCTAAATTCACATTGTTTGTAACATTTGTAAATAAATAAAAAAAACATACTTCTGATGTTGTGAGAGTTTATTTGATGTGGTGTGCACTACAATCAAGTACATGTAAAAGAAATGTGATCATTGCATCACTGATCTTGTCTGATTAATTTTCAATTTGGCTGTTCCATTCACTCAGATGGGGAAACATCTTTTTTTTTTAGTAGTCACTATGGAGGTATTTCAGGTGCAAATGTTTGAGCACCTGTAACATCGAATTTGTAGTTGTGTACATTGAATTTGTATGTGTACATTGAATTTGTATGTGTATCAGCAAATCTGATTTCCACACTCTATGAGTTGTGTACTTGTAATAATTTTTTGTATGTTCGATTTTTTTCTTCCCACAAATACAACACAAAATACCATTCACAAATCGTAATTACAGGTGCACAAATACATTTACAGGTGTACAAATCATATTTACAGGTGTACAAATCCTTCTCTACAAGTCACATATTTCAACACTGACACGCTCACATTTTGACCTATTGCTGCAGCACACTAAGTGCAAAATACTTGTGCACCTGTATTGTAAGAAGTGAAGTTGAGGTGAGAATTTGAATATGTGCAAATCTGAATGTGAACTTGTGCAACAAGTATGTGAAATAATTTACCACGAAAATACACAAATTGCGATTACAACCACTCGATCCTCCCACGATCACACATTCTCTGTTTTCTACAGGTGCAATCAGAAATCTACAGGTGCAATCCGAATCTACAGGTACAATCCGAAATGTACAGGTGCAAATCCGAAATCTACAGGTGCAAATCAGAAATCGTACTTCGGTCCCGCTGAGATATTTGGTGCAAAACTACAAACGATCCGATCTGTGTATAATTCTATGCCTCTGAGATTGACAGACTTTTCGGCCAGTCAGGGAGACGCTTGCCCGCCAGCAATCAGAGGTTTTTATTCCGTCCGAGGTCGCTTTACGACTTCCGGGTGTGGAATATGGATTAATTTTTCGTTTGGGCTTGACAAAGACGAGAACAAAATATTCAGAGCAGTGGAGCAGCTACTAACACTTATTACAGTTGATTTACATTTTCAAAGTCACATTTTTGAAATGTATTTTTTCCGTAAAACAATCACGCTTTTATTTTGTCAGTGAACCTGGAAACGTTGTTTATCCATAATTCCGCTAACTTGACTGAACGTGAGCTGCAGTTCCCGTTATTTAAACATCAATATGATGTATAAATGCAGATGGACTTCATATATTTCACTATTTAGACATTTTATTGATGTCAGTATATTTTGTAGACATAAACATATCTGATAAAATATTAGAAATGGATTTCTGTTTCCTCATAATAGTGGAGTTAATGCATTAAATGTTCATCATGATTCATCTTTAGTGTGAAACTTTACTTTGCAGCTGTTACGACCTGGCTCGACAGGCCGTAAACAACAAGTGTACACAACCAGGAAGCGCGTTTTAAAGCCCAAAGTCAGAGCATTTATTTACAAGCATTGGCCAAATCACAAGTTGTATGTCATCAGTGTAAATGTATTGTGTGCTGTGGGTGCATGTGGTGAGTATCGTCAGTAAGATTCCAGGTGTAGCAGAATAAAATGTTGTGTGCATGAAGGTGCAAGATCAAGTAGCTGGCAACGACAGCCAAGCCATGTGGGCTGCGCTCCAACAGCCACAGAGTCAGTGCGAGGAGAGAGAGAGCCCCAACGCCAGGCAGCCCGCGTTCCCCAGCTGAGCTGCAGAAGCAGCTTTTATCCTCGAGAACCGGAAGTCAAGCTGGATCCTTAACCGTCCTCGGTCGCCTCCTGCTGTCAGCTCCTTAAAGACAAGACAAACATTAGGACCACTGGCACAGGATGGGGGCCATCACACAGCTTTATTTTTAAAAATGTTGGTCATTTTAAGGTAAGACATTTAACGATGGTTTCTTAGGTGTAGATCAACCTGTGTATTCACGTTTGTCTGTATTGGTCATTTAGGGACACCGTACTGCTAGAAGTGACTTTGCACATGCGTAGTACTATTACTCTCGGTGACACACATAACTAGTATGTTCAGTGGTTGCCATGTTTGCTATGCTGCACTTTCAATGTGGTTATTAAACCAGCTTCAACTTCAGCACTGCTTCTCTTTTGAGTGAACATGAAACATGGTGTCAGAAGTCTTACTCTGAATTTTCTTTGACGATTTTCGGAAGTATTTTTCCACGGTGTGTGGATAACTGGACTTGCAGCTCATTGCAGCTAACGGCAGACATGCGGATGGATTCTCTGGTAATATTATGTTACGTAATTATAAAGGATGTGTATGTATGTATGTTAGGTGCGTCTACGTATTTTTGTAGGTATGAATGTAGATGTATTTGTATCTGTTATATATATGCATATATTATTCATTTCTTTTTTGGGTGGATGGTTGGGGGTTGGGGTGAAGTCGGGCAAACAAAAGAATAGTCTTTTTCTGTAAGACATCTGATATGGACAGAAGTGTCTTGCTTTATCGCACCAAGAGAAATTTAAAAAAAAAAAAAAGACATGGCAGATGGATTCTGGACGCCCGAACCGCTCGTCTTCGACAGTAACACTGCTGAAAACTGGAGAGTTTTCGAACAGGAATATGATCTCTTCATAGTGGCGGCACACTCTGACAAGCCTGCCCGCACAAAGGCATATATCCTTCTGAATCTAGCTGGGCCGGATGCTATAGAACGTGAACGCTCTTTGTCTACGCGGAAGAGGTTAGAGACCCGGGTGACGGAGGTCGTGTGCTCGTTCCTGCTGAGTCAAGGAGGACCCGGAGTGTCTCAAGAGGAAGTTCATGAGATGTGTAACCTCAAACAAACATCACCATGGAAAGACATAAATTCAACACGAGGAATCAGACGTGTGGTGAGACAATTGACTCTTATGTAAGTGACCTAAGAATTAAAGCAAAGAGCTGTAACTTTGGAAATCTCTCTGAGGAACTAATTAGAGATAGACTTGTTTGTGGCATAAACAATGATCATCTAAGGAAAGTACTGCTGCGTGACAGTGATCTAACACTTGCTAAGGCAATTTCAGTTTGTCAAATATATGAACTGACCGAGGAACACAACAAACTTTAGCCTCTCCTCCGCACTCACAACGATGGATGCAGTTCACCATCAGGCCACAAGACGCATAAGCACGATGTGCATGCAAAAAAACAATCAGAGAAACAAGGCACACGGTTTATAACCAACTGTAATAACTGTGGAGGCAGTCATACAGCTAAGAAAGACAGCTTTTGGTCAACAGTGCCATGCATGCAAAAAGTGGGATCATTACAAGAAGTGCTGCAGATCAAAACAGAGACATTTAACAGACAAAGCCTAAAGAAATGTTCATCAGTTAGAGCTGGAACACACTGATGACTACACTGATGAGACATTTATGTTGATGGCATAACACTGCAAAATCTGTCCGTTCAACTGAAGCAAGTATGGATGCAAAGATGAAGCTTTTGTCACTGTGCAGGTTGATGACAGTTCAATAGAGATGAAAGTTGATACTGGTGCCAAGTGTAATGTGTTATCCAAAAGACTCTGGATCAGTTCAAGTTTTATGCACAAATACAAGCATGCACCAACCTACACACCTTGTTGCATATGGAGGAAGTAAAATCAATACAGTTGGCATGGTAACGCTACATTGCCACCTAGAGGGGCAGCTCACGCACTGCCTTCTACGTTGTTCAGGAAGATGTTTTGCCATTGTTAGGACTAAGAGCTTGCAGAAAATGGGACTTGTCTCTTTCAGCAAAGATGTACACCAGCTGAGTCCACAAATGATGATCTGTCACTCCAATTCAGAAAGAATACAGTGATCTCTGATGAGCTTGGAAAGCTCCCTGTGACATATTCTATGACTCTTGACCCGGATGTGAGACCTGTTGTCCGCCTGCACATCGTATTCCAGTGGCAATGAAGGACAAAGTAAAGGATGAGTTGGACAGAATGCAGCAATTGGGTGTCATTGCACCTGTATCTGAACCAACTGACTGGGTGTCATCAATGGTGGTTACAAATAAAAAGGACAAACAAGAAATCAGAATATGTATCAACCCAAGAGACTTGAACACTGCCTTGAAAAGACCACATCACCCTATGCGTACTGTGGAAGAAGTTGCTGCTCACATGTCCGGTGCAACAGTGTTTTCAGTCCTAGATGCTAAGAGTTCATTTTGGCAAATTCCCCTCGACCATGAATCTTCTCTGCTAACCACTTTTAGCATGTTTTGGTCGCTACAGGTTTCTACAGATGCCGTTTCGACTCAACTCTGCCAGTGAAGTGTTTCAGCGCTCCGTGGAACAGATCTTCGTTGGGTATCCCTGTGCCATTATTGTCGATGACATTCTCATTGGAGGAAAAGATGTGGAGGAACATGATGCCAATCTGAGAAAAGTGCTGAACCATGCCAGAGAGGTAAACTTGAAGCTTAACCTTCTCAAGTGCAGGTTCCATCTAACCAAATCAGCTATGTTGGTCATGTCTTCACGAATGAAGGCTTAAAAGCAGATCCATCTAAGACCAAAGGAATCGGTGAGATGACAGTGCCTGCAGACATGCCTGCTCTGCAAAGGTTTTGGGAATGGTCAACTACCTTGGTAAATTCATACCCAACTTCAGCCAGTTGACTGCTTCACTGCGACAGCTTACACATAAGAACACAGAATGGATATGGGATGTGCTGCAACAAAATGCCTTTGAAGCCCTCAAAGGACACATGTCTAGTCCTCCTGTCCTCTCCTATGATGTCAAAAAGTCCGTAACACTTACATGTGATGCTTCACAGTTTGGTCTTGGTGCTGCATGCTTACAGGATGATCGACCTGTGGCCTATGCTTCACGAACTCTAGCAGACACTGAAACAAGATACGCCCAAATCGAAAAAGAGTTGTTGGCTGTCGTTTTTGCTTGCTCAAAATTTAATGACTACATTTACGGCAAGCCAGTGACCATCGAAACTGATCACCAGCCCTGGTCACCATCATCAAGAAACCCATACACACAGCACCAGCTCGACTGCAGAGGATGATGTTGAGGCTGCAAAAGTATAATGTCAACCTTGTATACAAGTCTGGAAACAAATGCACCTTGCTGACACATTGTCGCGTGCTCCCAGAAGTTCAACGCTACAGCAGCCTGAGGAGGAGGACAGCTTTGATGTTATGACCATTAGCAACATCTCTTCGTCACGTCTTGAGGAGTTAAAGAGACACACAGTGAATGACACAACTCTACAGGCACTCAGCACCATCATCAGACACGAATGGCCCAACAAACCAGCCATTCGTCTGTATTTTCCATTCAGAGATGAACTGATTGTTGATGATGGAGTCATTTGAAAGGTCACAAAGCTGTCATTCCCCTGTCATTACAGAAGGAATACATCAACATAATGCACAGAGGACATCCTGGCATTGAAGCAACAAAACGTAAGGCAAGAGGTATCGTTTTTATTGGCCAACAATGACAGACAACCTCAACAAAGAAATACAGTCATGCTTTGTGTGCAACAGTACAAGACCACATCAGCAGAAGGAACCTCTTCATCCACATTCAGTTCCAGAGCTCCTTGGTCCACTGTGGCAACCGACATCTTTGACTGGCGTAACCAACAATATCTTGTACTTGTGGACTCATATTCAGGCTGGTATGAGATTGATTTGCTTAGAGACATCACCACAGCTGCTGTGATATCAAAGCTCAAGAGACACTTCTCTGTCCACGGAGCACCACATACTCTCATATCGGACAATGGGAGACAGTTCACAAGCTAGCGCTTCAAGGATTTGCGACTCAGTGGGACTTCTCTCACATCACCAGCAGCCCGGAGTTTCCACAGTCGAATGGGCTAGCTGAGAGAGCTGTCCGTAGTGCGAACAGCTAATGGAGAAGTCACACAAGATGGTACTGATGTTTTTCTCAACCTGTTGAATCTCAGAAATGTACCTCGGGACACAAAGTTAGGCTCACCTGCACAAAGACTGATGTCAAGACAGACCCGCAGTTCCCTTCCTGTCTCCAAGCATCTCCTCGAGCCACACCTGCATAAACCACAACACATGAGGGCCCAACTTCTCACAAGAGACTTTCCCAAAAGCTGTGGTATGATAAATCCTCTCGACCACTTCAGCCTCTTGGTGAAGGACAGGTGGTGAGATTGCAAACTCCTCATGGTTACGACCGCACAGGTGTGGTGAAGGAAGTCTGTAAAGAGCCCAGATCATACCTTGTGGAGTCAGAAGGACAGCTATTCAGGAGAATTGCCGACATATTCTGCGTGTACCTGAGTCTGCCCCAGTACAGCACAACCGAGATGTCACTCATCACCATCATGATGAGCAAAAGTCGAACGGACATGACTCTGTGTCACAGAACACACAATGGACACTGACAGATTGCAGAGGAGTACACCTTTGTCAGTCCCACCCCCAACACAACTGAGGAGCCGTACCGGACACGGTCTGGTTGTGTTGTTAAGCCAATCCAAAGTACAGAAACTAAATGCTAGTAGTTTTAGTCAGCTGTTATTTGAAGAGACATATTGTTCATTTTGGTTACTCATATGCTTAGAGCTGATGGAATTTGAATGCATCTTTTGAAAAAAAAAAAAGAAAGTTTCTGTACTCTGTTGTTATCAAATCTCAAATCTCTGTTATTTGTTCAGCTAAATAATTATTCCTCATGTTGATATTGTGCAAGATTTGCCTGAAGTCATGTTGTGCTGGTTTCCTATTCAAGAGGTTTTCTTCTTGTATTTCAAAGAGTTGTGCTTTCTACGTTTGACTCAAGATTTATATGTAGCACTAGCTAAAGAAAGGGGATGTAGCTCAACCTGTGTATTCACGTTTGTCTGTATTGGTCATTTAGGGACACCGTACTGCTAGAAGTAACTTTGCACATGCGTAGTACTATCCCACCGAGCATTTTTCGGTCTAAAAGACGTCTAAATGACGTCTAAATGTTCCTTAGAAGTCTAGTCTAAAATTGGTCTATCAGAGGTCTAAAAGTGAAAGTTTTTTAGACGTATAAATTTAGACGTCTAAATTTTAGACGTTTATCTGACGTTCATGCTTATACCGAATATAAACCCAGGTATACACTTAGACGTCTATTAGATGTCTAAACAACGTATATTTATAGACATTCAGACGTTGAAATCCCGTACGGCAGACATCTAAATTTACACGTCTAAATTGTAGATGTTTATCTGACGTTCATGCTTATACCGAATATAAACCCAGGTATACACTTAGACATTTATTAGACGTCGATTAGCGGTCTAGTCTAAATTTAGACGTTTAAAAAAACTTTCATTTTTAGACCTCTGGTATACCTATTTTAGACTAGAGGTCTAATAGACGTCTATTAAACATCTGTTAGACCTAAAAAAAAAAAAAAAAGTCAGTGGTTTCCTATCAATACTGTAATACACTGACAATCATTAATGCATATTTTCCCCAAATTCTAATAAATTAATAAGAATTTGTCAACTTATAAAAATATTCACAATAAAAGTTTAACTAGCAAAAAAATGTACTGTAGACCAAAATCTCGCTCACAAAAAAAAAGCCTAAATGAGAAATTACCTGCAATTCTTACCTTGATGTACTCTAAGGATGTCCCGACTATTTCGCCAATGTGTCTCTTTCTGGACCTTTCACAATACATTTTAAATCTAATGTCATGCTTTTTCATAATTTAACACTAATCTACATTTGTCATCAGTAGACTGTAATTGCAATTACAGTACATTATTCATTCAGAATACAACCATTACAATCATGGACTTGGCATTATTTTCTTTAATGTTACGCAAATAGAACAAATTTAAACCTTGAACTTGGAAAAATTAAAACAGTTAAAAATAAACTCAACAAAATATTACACAGTATAACAGTGGAAAAAATCTAAAAAACAAACAAACTATATATATAAATACTTTTAACAACCTTTTAAGTGGTTTTATGAAATTTGCCTCGCAATGCAAAAAGGAAAAAAAAAGAGATTTAAAACGTTTGTTTTAAAAAAAACACCTGTTTTTAATTAACTTTGTGGGGCTTTTAGAAAAAATTTAGCAGGGGGAAGTTCTGTCTTTCCTGTAGCCCCCCAGCCACATGGAGCTGGCGCCTGTTTTAGGTGATCACCGAGAGCTGCTCCGACTTGTTCTTCTGTGGTATTTGGAAACCGGCTGCAAACACTCTCTGCAAACAAGACCAACAAAAAAAATACAGACTTGACATTGGTAACATTAGTTGAAATCACATAGTATTATCCAGAAGGATTCTTCATTCTTTATTGCTTCATGTGATACAAAGAACCAGTTGAGTGTAATGCTTTACTTTGGCTGTTAAACAAAATCATAGCCTGTTTTACAACTTAAAAAAACCCATGCACCAAAAAACATTGCTAAACCTGACGCAAAAGCTTTAATTTACCTTTAATCCTTGGAGTTTTGGGCCGCTGACCTACAGAGGACTGAGCTGTGTGTCAAAGAAAAGAGAACTATAAGTCATCATAGCAACATCACTATTGAATATCAGTACCATGGTCAATTTGTACCTTGGAAAGTCTACATTATAAACAGTGCTACAGCAATACTGCTCCCTCCACAGTTGGGCACATGAGGTGGCTATTCCATTAGATTATTGTTTGTTTTATTTTCCGAAGATTTAAATAAATACATCTGAATGGTGTCGGCGTTGAAAAGCAGAATATTAGATGTCTACATATAAACTGTAGTTTATAGCGATTATGGCGAATAAAATGATTTTAGTCCAATATCAAGAGATCAGTTCTGCAACATGCAGTTATTGTTTTAAATAAGTTGGAATGATGGATAAAATTAAGTTGATGAAATTCGGTCTATAAGCGATATCGCTTAACGGCTATCATAATTGATTTAGTTCAGTATTTTGAGATCAGTTATGCAACATGCATTTATTGTTTCAAATAAAAAAATATGATGGACTAAATTCTGTTGTCTATATTCGGTCTATGTCTAAACGTTGAAATGCAGTAGAGATTTAGACGTCTAAATCTCGGCTATATTTATACTATACTGTATATCGCTCGACGGCTATCAGAATTATTTAGTTCAGTGTTTGGACATCGGTTATGCAACATGCAGTTATTGTTTTAAATTAACAACTTCTGAATATGGATTAAATTCAGTTGTCTAGATTCGGTCTATATCTAGACGTTGAAATGCGGTAGATATTTAAATGTCTGAATCTTGGCTATATTTATACTATACTGAATATCGCTCAACGGCTATCATAATTATATTAGTTCAGTATTTGGAGATTAGCTATGCACCTTACAGTTGTTTTTTTAATAAATAGTTGTAGAATAATTGATTAAACTGCAACGTCTAAATTTCGTCTAAAAACAGACGGCATCGAGACGGTTGAATTTAGGTCTAAAAAAACCTAGACGTCTAATAGACGTCTATTGCTCAGTGGGATTACTCTCGGTGACACACATAACTAGTATGTTCAGTGGTTGCCATGTTTGCTATGCTGCACTTTCAATGTGGTTATTAAACCAAGCTTCAAACTTCAGCACTGCTTCTCTTTTGAGAGAACATGAAACATTAGGTAAATGAATTTAAGGTTTAATTGACTGAAATCTTTCAATGTTGTGTTTCTTCAATTTGAAATATCTCGATTTAATTAATACAGCTCAGTCAATTACATTTTATATTATTAAGAATTGTTATTCAGTTTAACACTAGATGACATATCAGTTCATTGAGTGTTTCAGAGCCAGTTTCTTTCTTTTCAATTATCTGTATTTAAAGTGATATTATTAAAATATAATTGCAATGAAACAGCAGCAACATAAGAAATGACCAAATATACAAAGAAAGTGCAGCTATTTTAATATAAAAAATGATCTATCAGTGAGAACATGGTGAAAGTGCAGCTAAAGTTAAGTTATATTAGCGAAACTTTCCTTTTACTTCCGGAAAAATGAAAGCCTCATAATTGCTATTTATTAAAAAATCACTAAAGGCAACAGTTCCACCAAGTTTGTTTTAGTTTGTTGGTATTTATTGGTGGAGCAGCAGCACATTTTCCACAGACAATTTTACTGCCCGTTGTCTTGTTTTAATCCATTTTCAGTTCAGTAATTCAGTCCTTCGGCTGATTGGACTAACAGACACCGAAGGCCTCCGACTGGTCAGTAATAAATGATAATTTATTGATCGGTGCCGGTTTTAATGAACTTTACGTTCAACTTTAGAGTCCGATAGAATGTGAGCAGTGAACCCCAGAAGTTGGTGGAGTTTATTTATGTGTGTGTGTTGACAAGAGAAGAGTATTAGCTTCCAGTGAATATTAGCTTTAATATGAATTAGTGATGCAAACCAAGCTAGCGGACCAGTCCTGATTAGCAGCTAACTGTAGCATCAAGCTAACAATGTTTGTGTTATTTCCTGTCAGCAGCTGAAGTGTGTTGTGTTCCTGTAATCTGGTTCATTAAGTTCATAAATCTGTGGCTGGTTGAGGTTAATGCAACATTCAGGAAACTGAAATGTGATTAAAACAGTAACGTTAATGTTCTAGTTGTCAGTAATCAGCTTTAATTTGACACTAAAACAGACTCTGATAGTTTTAAATGACATCAGTTTCATTTATTTGTTGAAAATTGTCTCATTTGTTGTCGTGATGTTGCTGCTGATTCATTAAAACCAGATGACCTGTGTTGAAGACATGTTTAATTCTAGTATCAGAAGTACAAGAAGGAAAATGGAAGTTTAGTTCTGCTATGTCAAAGATTTCAGGAATAAAATAACTAAATGAATCTTTATGCCTCCAACTTTATTTTACAATAATGAAAAATGAAATAATCACAGATAATAAAAATATAAATAGCAGAGAAAACCTGAGAGAATAATTTCCTGAAAAGTCTATGAAGGAAAAGCAGCTTTTTCTCCTGAAAGATCAGAATCAGCTCCAACATCTGCATCTGACAGCATCAAGTCAACCAGAAAGAAAGAAAAGAGAAAATGACTTCTTTCTGATCACATCTGTTCCTCTGCTCACATTCTTCACCTTTATAGTCCACTTTTAAAAGTTCAGCAGACAGGTGCTCTGCTTTGGAGTGTGACGATGTCATCGGTGATGTGGAAACTGAATTTTCCGTTTTACCCACAGCGTGCTTTAGGGCACCCGGGTGAGACTTGATGTTTGAAATACTGACCGACAGCTCAGATTTAACTGTCTGCAGTTCCGTTTTGATGGATGTTAAATCTTCACTCAAAGCCGCCAGGAGCTGGGTCTTTAAAATAACCGCCATCTCGTTACAGAATGAAAGTAGCAGTTCCTCCTTAAGGTCAGAGATTGCAGCATCTGAGCGCCTCTTCAAAAGAAGATGTAGTTGATGAAGGCGTTCAGGACCAGAAAGACCACGACCAAGCAGCCTTGAGATCTTAGGCAGCGTCTCCCTCAGGTGGGTGTCAACGGTGTTCACGGTCAGGTCTGTGGTAAGAAAACAGAAAAAAATCTAGATTTAGATCAACAACTAACCAAAGCACTCTGTGCATAACACCATAGAATAGGATGTAGTTAAGAAATGTGAAAGTATAGTATACTTTTCAAGAATAACATAGTATGGCCTGTAGTTCATAGTATAGCATGTCAGCAAAAAAAAACCCCATAGATTATTATGTGGTTCACAAAGCAGAAAATGATAGGATGTCTCCTAAATTGTCATGTATGATATGTGGTTCAAAAATGTCATAGTGCAGTATATTGTCAAAATAATATGTTATTCAAGAAAACATCAGAGTATAATATGTGGTCTAAAAAATGCCATAAGGCTGATACCAAAACTCATCAGACTACTCAACGATGGTTGTTGTGAGTATCGGTGGGGGTCGTTGAAATGCACAGATGTCACTGAGCCCTCGTGTGCTAATGGTGGTCATTAGCATGAGTCTGCTGAACTGAGTAGTTCTTTTGGGGAGTTTTGAAAGAACCTGATTGTAATTGGCGAAAGATGATGCCACAGAACCCCCCCCCCCCCCCCCCCCCCCCGTTTTATTCAGGGTTGTATATAGTGCTGTTCTTGCACAATATTTGTCACTTAATTGCCAGGATACTGTCGTTGAGCTTACTAGTTTTACATAACAGGCAAATGTTGCAGCTAATGATGCTGTAATTCACATAAACAAGGAAACAAGTCCATCATAATTTGAATGTTAACAGTCCAAAATGAAAAGGTCATATACAGCTTTCCTATTGGGTTAAAGAGCCAACACATGAAAAATACTTGTAACACCAAGAGCTCAGTAGCAGCTTTCATTTTTTCTTACAACTTTTTGGTGGTCCCCCCCAAATATCTGTTGTACCCCCCTGTGCTGCCCCCCCCCCCCCACCCCACCCCACACACACACACACACACACACACAAAAATTAATCTGGATCTGCCTCTGGTCACGCCTGAACATTTATCCAAGGTTTTTGTGTATGATATGTGTGGATGCAAGTGCTGATGTAGCCTTGATGTTCAGTCCAGAGTCCTCATGAGTAGATGCAGCTTCACAAATGTTTCAGTCAGTGTAGACAAAACAATCCTGCAACATGAGCTCACCTTCAAGGTCTTGTCTTTTCTATGGGTACAGTTTGTTTGAGGTTCAGCCTGTAGGCAGGGTAAAGAAACAATGAATTGGGACGTTATCATCCAAAGTTGGCTCTGGGCGAACCTTTGTAGACATCACATATATTTCTGTGCAAGTGGTCCAGTGCATTTTTCCCTCCTGTTGAGATATTGACATAATGTTTTGGCTACATCATGAGGAAATACAAGGCTTACTGTGAGTATTCATTGGAGGTTATAACATAAATAACATACGTTATGCAGATGACATAGTGCTGATAGCAATAGTGAAGAAAACTTGCAAACCATAGTATCCATAATTAATACAGAGAGCTACAAACTTGGTCTGTTTTTAAGCAAAAAGAAAACAGAAGTAATGGCAATTATGTTGTTACCCCATCTCACCAATCCTCTTCACTGACTCCTGAGATCATCCTGACTTGTGTAAGGACAATGGTTGGAAGCGTGCACAATAGTGCAGGTTGCTACCTATTCACTGCTTCACAGCTGACATAACCTTACTGCTGCATGTATGATAAGGTTGCTCAAGAGGCTCGAAGAATTGCTATCCTGGGCCAGGATGAAAGGAAAACCTACCAAGTCCCAGAGCTTCTTAATCCGTAAAGGTAGTCAGCTGGATTTTATCTTCTTCCAAGCAGCAAGAGAGAATCCCAGTGCTGGCTCGTAAACCAGTAGGGAGCCTGGGCAAAGACAGAGCTGATCCCACAGACAGGCACAAGGCAGACACTCTATCCAACCAACCAAAGGAGGGCCTGAAGAGAACACACCAGAGCTATCTTCCTGGAAAATACAAAGTCTGGTGCTACCAGCTCACATTTCACCATCGATTAATGCGGCCTTTGAAGGTGTGCGAAATAAAAACAACCGTGGGAAAGCTGGACACCAAGGCCAACAACTACATCCGGAAGTTGCTAGAACTCCCAAGGCACCTCTCCCTGCCTGCTCCTTCTGCCTTGTGCTGAAAACCTCAGCCCTGCCTGTCCATATCCAACCAGGTCTGTTC
Organism: Acanthochromis polyacanthus; assembly: GCF_021347895.1. Taxonomy (NCBI): domain Eukaryota; kingdom Metazoa; phylum Chordata; class Actinopteri; family Pomacentridae; genus Acanthochromis; species Acanthochromis polyacanthus. The sequence goes on along the minus strand of NC_067117.1, from coordinate 12,511,935 downwards.
TGGATTCACCTGCTGGAAATCTCCACCTGGGCCTCCAGCTGCTGGTACACTATTCCTGACACACCACACGCTTCCTCCGCCCACATTCCCTCACCCTCCCTCCCCACCTGGGTACGCATTCTAGCTCTGTCTAGTCTGACACTTTCCTAGCTTGGTCTTACAAAGTCCTGATTAGTCGCCACCATAAATATATTGTCTGCTTTGTACGATGAACTCTGTCTTGTGATTAATAGTTTGCTTGTTTGTAGTTTTGCCCTTCACTGGCTTCTGTAGTATTTCCGGTTGGCATAGTGTGCACTCCGACCTGTAGTTGTCTTCCTTGGAAGCAGTTAGCCCTCTGTACTTCTTGGTACGTCAGTTCCCTGCTTCTCTCTGTAGTATCCACTGTAAATATTATTACCGTACTGTAAATAAATCTATTTGATTTTATTAGTCCTGTCTGCTGTGTCTTGGTTGTCCTGCGTTTGAGTCTTTCCCCCAATCTGTGACATATTAATACGAAGAGAAAGTTGTAATACTATGCAGTAAAAGTCTAAAATTTCAAGTGTAAGTCCTGCATTTATTACTTTTAAATGAATAAAAGAACAGAGCACTCAAAAGTAAAATTACTCATTGTCTAGAATGTGTATCTAAATGGAAATAAAAATAAATAAATTCATATTACTCTTAGCTTTTGACCAGGCAGAGGCTTAAAAAATATGTACAGCCGAGGACAGTACACAGAAAATCCATGTGAAATTAAATATAAATTGTAAAAATATAATGGAATATGAATACAACAATTCATAACAAAGAAAAGATCACACAGTCTGAAACAACATTTATTGATCTCCCAGAGCCTATATATATAATTTGATAAAAGTTTTGTACAATGCTAATACAAAGTCAACATTAAGTGTGTGACAAAGTGCATATGTTTTGCGATTCTTTGTGATTTTCCAGGTGCTACAGAGATGTCACCTCTCCTTGGAAGACAACTTGCAAGTATAGTAAGTATTAAGTGTTATTAAATGATTGGTGCTTCATGTGCAGCATGGTTACAACATTTCAGTCTTAATTTCTTACAACACATATCTGCGAGTATTATTACTTAAATCACTCTCACTTTGACATTGGAGATCAACATTAATTTTCCAGGAATCAGCAGTTATGGATCTTTACAACATCAATAAACAAAAACAGTGAAAAGTAAAGTCAGTAAAAGTCATAGTCCACTCCCAAACATTGTGCGTGTATGACACTGAAATATCTACTGTTATATATAATATATTCTGTATCAAACATTTTCTGTGGGCATAGCTGCAGTCTCCCTGCAGCTCTTTGTGTTTTTTTCCATCCTCCTCATTCTTGTGGACACAGTACATCTATAACACCTTGAGGGAATTTCTTTTAAAAATTGGCACAAAAGTTCACCTGGACTCAACAATGAAGTTATTAAGTTGTAGTGGTCAAAGGTTAAAGGTCACTGTAACCTCACAAAACACATCTGTTATTCCATAACTCAAGAACTCTTTTCTGAAGCGTGACAGAAAATTCACACAAACATTCAATAAGATACAGCGATAAAGTGATTTTATATCTGAAAGGTCAACTTCACTGTGACATGTTTTTCTGTAAGAACACTTTTCTGTCCAGTACTTAACTCAGAACCCCTTCTGTAGCCATATTTTACATTTGGTCAGATGCTGATTTGTGGCACTCAGCTTAAAAATGTGGTGGCTGTATAAAACTTCTAAAGTGATTTAAGATGTGTGTGAAGCATCCATGTCAGAGAATTTGTAGCTTCCTTTCAGCAACATCCATATCTGAAACATTGTCTACTGTCATGGCTACAGCTTTGTATTCTATCAGAATCAGCTTATTTGGCCAAGTATGCAAATACATACCAGGACTCAGTTTTTCAAGTCGCTGCATATAATATATGAGTCTGGACAGATGTGGAAGTAAACTGCAACTTGACTGGTTGGTGAAGGCACACAAATGTAAGAGTGTGAGATGAATGGGCCTAAACACAGGATCTTTTATTGATATTATAGGGCTATGACTACCATCTATGAATATTTCTGTTTGGTATAGCCAAATCAGAACTGCTAGCATGGACAAAACTACTCCAAATGGAAACTCAGTATTGTGTATTCCAAGTGAAACATTCCCTGGGAGTTATAGTGGACTTCTCATTAGAAGTTCTCTTGTTACATTAGGCTTTTTGCATTTGTGTCTCAGCTGAAAGACCAGTGTTGGGCAAGCTACTTGGAAACTATAATGAGCTAAGCTACCAGCTACTCTGTGTTAAATCAAGCTTTACTACACTGAAGCTACAGCAAGCTAAGCTACAGCAATATGACCAAAGTAGCTTAATACATTCAAGTTACTTTTTTTCTCCACACTGAACCGACTTAATTACCAAAAAAAATTCAGGGACTAATAATGAAGTTTTCTCCCATACCTCTTCCCTCCTATATGTATCAGTTTAATTATTTAATCCCCCAATTTATACACATTCACACACTGCCACCACAACGGGTAATTTAATTAATTTACTGCCACGCGAATTTTAGATGTTGGAAAGTAGCTCGTTTGTGCGTGCATCTTATACTGCGGTTGACATGTGGTGGTTAGCTAATTGCTGCTGGTTGTGCATATTCGGTAGTCACCTGTATACGAGTTCTCATATTTGTATTTGACGTCTTTGAAGTTGACAGAAACTTCGCCTTGGGCGGGCACAGTAGGCATCTGAAAACATAACTTTTCTCCGTTTTTTCACAAAAACTCGTATAGCTATTGAGGTAGGGACACGGTGACTCTGACTCCTTCGGTTGCTCCTCGTCTTCTCCCTCTTTCTCTGCCATCTCTCAGCGAACTGAAGCGAGCGTCTGTGTGTGTGTGGATCCAGTGAAGTCGCAGGAAGGGATTGTTGAATGACGATATCAACAGTTCCTCCGCTTCTATTGGTCGACACAGACATGTCGGCGTTTGGAGATGACACTGCAGCAGAGCAGAAAGCTCCGCTTCAAGCAGTTCAACATTAATCATTTTAAAATGTTTAATGTAGCTTTTTGCGTTCGCTACCGCGCTACATGACCAAAAGATCAGCTAAGCTGTTGAAACGTTTTTTGATTTTGTAAACAACGACGCTATCATGTCGTTACAGAAAAATGTAGTTAAATTACTACGCTATTTGTAGTGACGTTACTGCCCAACACTGTGAAAGACAGCTAACACTTTATGTGAAGGAAATAAGTAGGGCTTTTATTTCTGGACCCTTGATTCCTGAAATTAGTCTTAATTGGTGATTTGATGGATATTGACTTGGTGATACCATGTGAGAACAGTGTGACTGGCATTAAGTATGTATTGTTGTTGTATTGTGTTAAGCGACTTTGGTCCATTTAACAAACTGCAGGTATATAAACCTGTGCAAAAATCACATTACTCAGTGAGATGTGATGGGCTGGGATCCAGCTGATACAGCAAAGAAAAAAATGAGGAAATAATCAGTTTCTTTGTTCTCTCATGCTTATGGTGCCCACTACATTACAGCACATCATCTGTGAATATAAAAACTGATGCACATAAATAAATGTAACAATAAAAACAACATATAACATGGAATGCTGATAGCTGACAGATAGTGTCTATAAAAAGTATCCACTCCTATTAGCAGTTTCCCCTTTTTATTATTTTTCAACATTAAATCATAGTCAGATCAATTTCTTTTGGCCTTTTTTTGATGGCATTTAGTTAAAAAAAAGACTGTCAAAAGGAAAACAGATTTCTCCAAAGTACTGTCCATTACTATGTAAAAAATATGAAACTTACAGAAAGTGATTGCATAAGTATTCACGTTACTATTTCGTAGATGCATCTTCAGCAGCAACTACTGCGTCAAGTGTGTGAATAGGTCTCAGTCTTGTGCATCTGGATAATGCAATTTTAATGTATGCTTCTTTGCAAAGCTGCTTAAGCTCTATCCGGTTACACGGGGATAATGACTGAACAGGCTGTATGATGTTGCTGGAAATTTTTTTCCTCCCAACTCAGTGTTCTCTTGCAGACTGTATCAGGTTGCCCTCCAGGATTTCTCTATTCTACATTCATTTCACCCTCCACCTTTACAAGCCTTCCGGGGTCTACTGCTGAAAAGTGTTCCCACATCATGATGCTGCCACCACCATGCTTCCCAGTGGGGATGGTGTGTTTGTGATGGTGTGGAGTGTTTGGTGTCTGCCAAACACAAAGAAGCTTATTTCATTTGACTACTGAGTGTAGTATCTGACCTGAGTCATGCATTAATCATTACAAGTTTAAGAATGTTTAGACATTGTGATGTTGATTTAGAAGAAGCTCCTTTATGTACGGGCATTGACCACTGGGTTTTTGTTTGATCAGAGGGGCTCTGTTGCTGACAGAGAGCATAGGTTGAGGTTTCACAATCAACTGCAAACCTAATATATGTGAACTCAGACTGTTGGAAGGTTCATATTGGTGGAATCCTTCCAGGCAGTCTCTGTCTGACCGATTCTGGTCTTCTTTGTCATAAACTTATTATCAAGCAAGTCAGTGTCAACAGACATTTCTTCTTCACCTGCACATCATGAATGTCTGAGAAACTACAATACAAAAACTACATTTTTTTCAACAATGACCTTCTCTTTGCTCCCAGTGGAGACTATAGCTTGTAACTCCTTCTGAGGAGTCGTAGGTGTTTCGTATTATTCAAAGTTTTATCAGCAGTTTCAGCTGAACTGATTTTAATCTCAATCAGTCCTGCAGTCTGTGCTGACAAGACTGCAAAACCACTCTGGCCTCTTATGAGGGGTTGTCAGGTTATCGCTCTACCACAGTGTGAGAAAAAAATGCCTCTTTATGAGGTGGACAAGCCTTAAAACAGAGATAAACAGGCAGAGGTTGTAAATCCACAATGACACCCCAAGACAGAGGAAGCACTTTAGGGTATAAAAAGATAGTTTGTCAAATTGCTAGCAGTTCCTGAGTTCATGAGCCGGCCCCAGTTTTCTGTTTTTTTTCTTAATTTACAGTAAATCCTTAAGACTTGCAAGTAGCTCTCTGAGTCTTAATGATATTGTGTTTGATGTACACTGAGTGGAAGATTGCGGATCCAGTAAAGACTTCGGAGGGATGTACATCATCCCCTGACTTATGCTTTTATATAACTTTTTCACAGAGTTGCTTGGAATGTTCTTTTGTCTTCATGGTGTAGTTATAGCGAGAAAAACGGATCCACCAGTGACTGGACCTTCCAAATACAAGAGTCTTTATACTACAATTACTTCAGACAGATTTACTGCACTCAGACGATCTTCATTTCAATAACTGTGTGACTTTTGGCACCAACTGGCTGCTTGAGAGGGGGTGAATACATATAAAATCAGTTATTTTATGTTTTTAATTTTTTTTTTAATTTTTGCAAAGAGATTCACATTTCTTTGTAGAAATCTGTATTCTCTTCCACACAAAATAGTTTTTCTTTAAAATAAATTCTTGTCACAAAAACTATATTTTTATATGTACAAAGTAATGGACATATAGTATTTAAGAATCTGCTTTCACCTTGACATGAAAGAGTATTTTGGGGGGTAAATTCTTATAAAAAAAAAAAAGGTGAATTAAATTGACTATGATTTAGTGTTGAAATCAAATAACATAAAATGTGGGAAACTTTCAAGGAGGAAACTTTCAACCTTCTATCGGCACTATAATATTAAGGCAACATTTACTTTTTATATAAATCATTCTACATTGAATGAATTTATCAGCTGCCACTCCCAGATGTTTTGTTTTATGGGTGTGGGGTTGTCCAAAAATCAGTGGTGACTGTGCATGTTATTGGACAGTGATAATTACAATTGTCGTCTTGTGATCCTCTGTGAAAGTGAAAGACTGAAGCATGTAATGATTTGCTTTGAATGAAAACAGCTTTAACAAACTTCATAAACCGTATTTTCTAAATACTGTGTTTACATGATAGGTCTATGATGGTGACACATGACTGCTTATTGTGCAGATTGCAGACCTGATCTGAACTGAAAGGCTTCAGAATTTATTGCTCATCGTAATATGTTAAAAATGCTTAGTTTCCGAAACCTGGAAATTAGTAAAAAAAAAAAGAAACAAAAAAAAAAATCACATTTCAAACATTATCAAAAGTGCTCAGTTTCTCACACTTGCATCTCCATTTCAGCTCTGCCACTTCCCTTGTATTCGTTGGCAGCAGGTGTAGGAGTGTTTTCTGGATTCAAGGGGTACTGCTCGGGTTGCTTTGCTGTGTTGTGCATCTTGTTTTCAGGGCGACAGAGCTGCTTGACGTTCTGTGGAAACAGCATCAGGTCAGTGTGTTCACATCAGACAGTCTGTACTTTACCAAACCCAATCAGCAGCAACACAAAGAAACAAGAAGGGAGTGAAAAAGACCAACAGTATAAAGGCTCTTTCGGTGTTCCTCTCTCTATGATAGTTAAAAATGACTATAGCTATAGCTGAACAAAAGGTAAGAGGTGCTGACGGGTGAATTTCATCCCCTAATTCTTCCCGAAGCGCCACAATAAACCCATTCATGGAAATACCTCAACAACTACTTGAACCACATTAATAAGATTTGCATGTTTGTTTTCAAGAAATTCTGTTTCAATTCCACAAATATCTCTGCCCATAACGGGTCTTTGATCAAGGGCGGGGTTTTGGCTGTCCTGACTTGTATGGGAAAAACAAACATATAAAATTTAAATTTACTACAAATTTTTTTTTTCTTTTTTACAACACAGTCGATTTTGGGATAATGTTTTTGCCAAAATTTGCTTTTTCCCTGAACTTTGTGTTGGCAGTGCAGCAGCCACATTAAAATAAATGAGGAGACTGAGAAAAGCCTCAATTTTAAACTGCAAACTTGTCTAAATGAATGCTGTTAAAATTAATGTTTTTTGTACAGCATTTGCACCAGTTCTAAAAGATGAAAAGACACAACTGATTTCGCAATTCAAATACTTTTTTTTTTTGTGTTTTCTGACAATTTGTAGCCCAAAGTCTTTCAATGATAATGAAAATAATTGACTTGGCTGTCAAATAATATGTGGGAAGAACGTAAGTCTGTATGCAGCACTCACACAGAGCCTACAGAGAAAAGCTTGACCTCTAACCTCCCACATTCTTAAACGTCATTAGGCTCAAGTTGAGTTTTCTTGTCAAGTAGCTGCTTCAGCTTGCCTTTTCAAAGTCTGATGCCTGTTGTGCAATCGTGCTTGTGTTCGTTGCGGTATTTGTGTTGCAACTGTAATGTCACAATTGTTGAAAAGAGGATGATAAAGTTGATAGTTTGTATTTTATGTTGTTTTACTCACTATCTTAAGCAGATTTTAAGACTAATTTCAAGTTGGAGATAATAATTTGTGTGTTTTCAGTGTGTTTCATCAAAGCAGAAATGAACACAAATAAGTTCTGATTACATCTTACATCCATCTATTATCTACACACTGCTTAATTCTCATTAGAGTCAGGGGGCTCGAGTCTATCCCAGCCAACTTAGAGTTCTATCACAGGGCTACATATAGAGACAAAAAAGCATATTCACACCTACGGACAATTTAAAATCAATTAACCTCAACATGTTTTTGGACTGTGGGAGGAAGCTGGAGTACCCAGAGCATGCATGGGGAGAACAGGCAAACTTCACATAGAACAATACCAGGCTGGGACACTAACTGGGGATCTTCTAGCTGTAAAGCGACGGTTTTAACCACAGAGCCACTGAGATGTATGTAATTGCTACCATGAGGTGTCAAAGTGTTCAGACGACCACATGGTCCTATCCCTCCTGTTTCCTGTATCTCTTCCCTGACAAGTTCAGAAAAATTAAAAGGTGGAAAGAATTAATGCATAAAGTGGAGAGTAAACTTGTAGATTAATATTTAGATGAGAATAAAATTAAATATCTTGGTCCATGTGCACAAATTTGAAAGCCCAGACCAACAAGATGAATTAACATGTATGAATATTTCATTTAAACTGAGCCCATTGTTGTGATGCTTCTTTTTCTTTACTGAGTACATACCTGCCATAGCGTCCCTTTCATGGTAGTAACTTTAAAGATGATCCACAGAGGAACGAGAAGAACACAGAATAGTCCGAGGGACCATCCCAGAGCGTACGCCCAAGTCGGATAGATGTAGGTTTTGTTGAACTTGAGAGGCTTGTATTTCGCCACTGAAAAGACGAAGGTACCCTGACAAACACGACAGAACCAAAACAGTTATTGTCTTACAGGTTTTATTGAAATTTGCGTATTGATATCACTTTAGCAAACCTCTAATCAACACATTTGCTTCCAAAGCCAGTCCACTTCTGTTTGCTTGAGGCCCAGTGTGTTTAGTTTAGTCCTGTCCACATACGTTTACATTCTTTTAATCTGAGACAGTTTTCGTGTGGCTCAGTTAATGCCGTGCAAACTTGCATGCCAGTACAGAAAAGGTCAGTTTGATGAAAGCAAAATTTGACCGGCTTGCGTGGAGCCTGGTCTGTCATTCAGGTCAATGTCACAGAGATAAAGTAGAATTATGAGCCACGCCTTAACAATAATAGGCCAATAAAGCCATCAGTTAACCTCATTATATGCCGCAAGATAAAAGGGAGCAGATTTGTGCAGGTGTAAGCACTGAGTGTCATCATTTAGTGCGTACACCTGTGTAAGCACCACTTAAATGTCAGCAGTTACACCCACCGAGCTTATCATCAGTAGGATTATGTCAACCAGAGTTTTGTTGCTTGAATCACCAGTGCAACTCTGAGCGCTGCTGACCAGTTTAGAGATGTCGAAGTTGGTTTGTCGGTTCATTGTTCCGACTAGAATGAAAACTCTGAACGTTTTGGTGGCCAGTTCGATACCCAGACTGTATCTTCTGTTTTCCTCTCTTCTTCTTCTTTTTCTTGTGTATTATTGTAAGCTTTCCTTAGCCTCGCACATGTATTATAGCATCTTCTCACCCTGTTCGACAAGCTCTTTGACTCAGAGGTTGAGTGACGTGAAAAATGACTTGCAGAATTAGATACCTGAAACACATGGATGATTTTCTATTTACTTTCCTCCCATACACTCTGTAGAACGTCACAGAAGGCACTATTGTTTCTGTAAAAATGCACCATCGTTTTCACCCTAAACAGTGCAACTATCCCTCTGAAATGAGACCTCACAGATGAAGCCTACTGGTTCAAATGAAAGCCTTTCAGCTCACATTTGTAAAACCCTCTCTTCATTCCCTTGCACCTCCTCCTCATTCCTTACATCATACCATTTACTGACTCACAGTTTATGAAGCCGTGAGGAAGCGTTAATCATTAACTGACATTCTCGCAAATCACCCAAAGGACAAGGTTGTTCTAACTTCCTTTTGCTTTTATCACAAGAAGGGCTGTATTTTCTTTTTACAATAATCACAATAATAAATCAAACTTCTTATATTTTTAGAAACTGTTTCACTCACCAGACAAACAGCAGGGGTGATGTAAAGCCAGCAAACCTTCATCAGAGGCCCTGGACGATAACCAATCATGTCTTCGATGTTGTCATACAGCCGATCGGCGCCTGTTCAGGAGATGGAAAGTTAATAGCCTGTTTGAAGACATTTTGAAACTAGGTGCTGAAACGGCATATTCGAGCCCGATCTCACGGACCGGGTTGCATATTCATATAAAGCAGGACCAAGGAACATGATGGAAAAGTTGTTGATGTAATGTCAGCAATAAATTCACAATTAGCCAAATACTGAATAGGGAAAGTATTTTGTCCTTCATAGAGAACACGCACTGTGCAAGTTTTGACAGTTATACAATCCACAGGTGAAGTCCAATTTGTAACAGTCATTTGTAAATTTACTCTACATATAGCAATGATCATGATTATTTATTGCCTGCATTGAAGTTTCTCGCGTGCGAGTGATTAATGGCTCTTTACAGGCACATTATCACTTTAAATTACATATTAATTACTTTATTGACAGTGTTGACATCCACGCTACAACTATACACTTACCTACAGTTTGATCTCACATTGACACTTAACATTTCTTATAAGAGTCACAGTTTTGAACACAGAAGTGTCACATTTATTGCCACGTGCTGACTAACTCCAAATCATAATTATGTTTTAATGGTCAAACATTTTGCCAAACATTCACAAATGAATATAACTGTAGCTTAGACCCAGTATGATCCTGCTATTGATGCTGATTTCTAGTAGGTTACATATGAGTGAACCACACTCCTTCCTATGTGGATGACTGACAACAGCTCTGGGATTTTAAATCATATTTAAAAGACACATTAAGATTTTAAATACACACAAACTAGTTGTGTGTAATTATATATGATATTACTCACTGATGTTGTAAGGTGTCTCGGAATCCTTACAAGCATTAAAATCTGCCTTTGAATTAAAATGAACCTGTCTTTATTTGCCTGATCACACATTAGAAAAAGATACTTCAAAAGCAAATGTCCCAACAACACTGTACTTACAAAATGATAATATTTACTCAGTGTAGAGCACCTTTAGAAAACAACATTACAAAGTGCTTTACAATAAAAACAAATGTCAAATTTGACTAATTATGGAAAAGCTTTTAACAGCAGATAAGATCACAAGCATAATGAACAAACAAGATGAAACTGTTCCGTCAAGTCTAGACCAGTCAAGACCAGTCAAGACCACATTTTTGTACAGCTCATCTACGAGAACAGCCACTGCCCTAAAATGCCTTAAAGTAAAAAGGATCATGATTGGAATTACAAAAAAAAAAATAGCTTAACTAAAGACTAAATATTGCAGTTCATACCCTGTAGTTTTATTTAAGATGGGAGTACACTACCAGTCAAAAGTTTGGACACACCTTCTTATTTAATGGTTTTTTCTTTATTTTCATGGGTATTTACATTGTAGATTCTCACTGAAGGAATCAAAACTATGAATGAAAACATGTGGAATTATGTAGTAAACAAAAAATGTGAAATATGTCAAAACATGTTTTATATTTTAGATTCTTCAAAATAGCCTCCCTTTACTTTGATCACTGCTTTGCACACTCTTGGCATTCTCTCCATGAGCTTCATGAGGTAGTCACCTGAAATGATTTTCCAACAGTTTTGAAGGAGTTTCCATAGATGCTGAGACTCTGCGGTCCATCTCATCCCAAACCATCTGGACTGAGTTTAGGCCATGTCATCTGACACAGCACTCCATCACTTTCCTTATTGGTAAGATAGTCCTTACACAGCCTGGAGGTGTGTTTGAGGTCATGGTCCTTTTGAAAAATAAATGATGGTCCGACTAAACGCAAACCAGATGGGATGGCCTGTCTCTGCAGGATGCCATGGTAGCCATGCTGGTACACCATCACACCTCCGAATCCATGCTTCACGGTGGGAACCATGCATGTAGAGACCATCAGTTCACCCTTTCTACGCCGCAGAGACACAGCGGGTGGAACCAAAGATCTCAGATTTGGACTCATCAGACCAAAACACAGACTTCCACTGGTCTAATGTCCATTCCTTGTGTTTCTTGGTCCAAACAAATCTCTTCTGCTTGTTGCTTTCCCTTAGTAGTGGTTTATTAGCAGCTGTTTGACCATAAAGGCCTGATTCAGTCTCCTCTGAACAGTTAAAGTAGAGATGTGTCTGCTACTAGAACTCTATGTGGCATTTATCTGGACTCTAATCTGAGGTGCTGTGACTCGGATAAACTTATCCTCAGCAGCAGAGGTCACTTGTGGTCTTCCTTTCCTGGGGCGATCCTCGTGTGCGCCTGTTTTGTCGTAGCGCTTGATGGTTTTTGTGACTGCACTTGAGGATACACTCAAAGTTTGTGCAATTTTCCAGACGGACTGATCTTCAGCTCTTAAAGTAAAGATGGACTGTTGTTTCTCTTTACTCAGCTGATTGACTCTTGCCATAATATGGATTCTAACAGTTGTCAAATAGGGCTGTCAACTCTGTACCAACGTGAATTCTGCACAACACAGCTGATGGTCCCAACCCCATTAAGAAGGCTGAAACTCCACAAACGAACCTTGACGAGGCACATCTGTGAAGTGAAAACTATTTCAGGTGACTACCTCATGAAGCTCATCCAGAGAATGTCAAGAGTTTGCAAAGAAGTAATCAAAGCAAAGGCTGGCTATTTTGAATAATCTAAGTTTTCCACAATTGTTTGTTTGCTACATAATTCCATATACCTTGTTTCATAATTGTGAGGTCTTCGGTATTTATGTACAATATAGAAAGTAGTAAAAATAAAGAGAAAACATTGAATGAGAAGGTGTGTCCAAACTTTTGACTGGTAGTGTATATCAGAGTAATTTACATATTAAGGCAGACACCGAGTAGAGTCATACAATAACCAAACCAATGTAATATTAAAGCTATAGTATGTTTCAGGATTATAAATTATGGAACTTAACCCAAGTAATATAAATATTGCAGATAATTTAGAGCTATTTTTAATAATATTGTATGTATTTTACTATTATATTATTATGTTTAATTCATATTTTCAGGTGATTTTATTCTATGACAGCAACATACACATTTTATTCCCACTGGGGCATAAGAGGCTAAAGCAAATACGTGGGTCTGGTGGTGGATTTAAGACCAACACCACATACCAAGTATTTTTCTCACCCGAACCCCTGTGAGGCAGTACTAAATCCCTGTTGACAAGGGGCAACATGATGGGCATGTTGTTATACAGCAATTGTCCAGAACTCCCTTAGATCTTTTGTATTTTTTCACATTCAGAGAAAGAGTTCCAGAGAGACCACACCCCTCCTCAAGAGGACGAGACGTCCATCAAGCTTAAATAAGCTTAAATAAGCTTAAATAGGAGGGGGGGTGGGAACAAATCTCAGTGTCAAAGAGAACATAGGAATTTAAGTACAAAATATCAAGGACATTAAGTAATTAAGTAACACAGCAATGATATATTTGGCTTGTTATGTATGAATATGCACCAAAGGAATGCGGGTTAAGTGAGAGGCGTCTGCACTCACCACGTTCAGTAATGAAGTATTTGTATGTTCAAACCTCCAGTCTGTGTCAGCTGTAAAATACGGGTTACAGGGATGTTTAATTAAAAAGTAGGTGTTTTTTTTTCTTCTTCTTCTTTTTTTAAACAGAATAATTTTGCAAAGTGTACCAGTGTGGAGAAACCGAACACCTGCTGCAGCCTGATTCAAACCTAAACCCAAATCGGTGTAGCAGTGGTTTGGACACTGATCTGAATGGTCCACGCTGCCTTTAGAGCATCAGTTTTACATTAACTTGACCATATGAATTGGAAGTTGTTCTAAAGACCGGACACATATGTGCTGTTTGGTTATTTCTATGTTAATATGAACACGTGATGTAAAATCTTTTTTATTAGAAATCACAACCATTTTGTTTTTGAAAGAGCTAAGCTCTGTACTGAGTGGCACATTTGACGGTGGTCAGAGCTCTCTGGTGGACAGACTGTGTAATGGAGCATTTTGAACTGCAGTTTCATGTTGTTTAATCAGCAGATATCTGTTACAAGATGAAATTGGTCAGTGATGTCTGTTCCTTTGGGAATCATACTGTTTGCTTTTTTAAATTTTACCAGGAAATGGTCCCAAAAATGGATTCCATCAGGTTTCGTGGTGCAGGAGGAATAGTTACATTATGAGATTATATAAGCTGGGCTTTTCGTTTGACCACATTTACTCAGATGTTTCCATAAAAGCGGCGATGAGTGTGTTTCCAGTTCAAGCAGGATATCAATAATCAGAATCAACTTTGATAAACCAAATATGTGTAAACATGAAAAGAGTTTGGATTCTGTTTCTAAATGACTCATTGACTCACCATAAATCCACCCAATTGCTATCGACTGACACACTGAAAGAAGGAGGAGATTGTTGCCACTGCAAACATAGTGATCAAAGAGCTGAAGGAAATACAACCCTCCCTGCAAGAAGACAGAGGTAGATTGTTAAAGCATATCAAAAACAACACGCACAAATTCAGGTGTGCTTAATTAAAATAAATTTTAACTGAAGCTAATTTTGCATAGATTTTATGTAAAAGAAATCTGGAAAGGTGCATTTTCAGCTTTTATTTACTGTAAACACTCACCTCTGTGACGAGAAGGAGACCGAGAAAGAAGCAAACAGAGCAGAGACAAAGCAGCAGCAGCTCTCTGCGGTAAGCTCGTCGAAACACAGTTGGGAACATATCCGTGACTGAAGTCATAAGACACTCCAGACTCACAAACTGTCAGAGACACACAGACCAAAGAAACAGTTAAACCATGGTTACACAATAACACTAAACTGAGGATTTCTAATTTTGTCTTAATGCAAAATATGATAGTTTCTGTACCTGCGTATCTGCACCCAACAAGATGACCATGATGAAGAAACAGATAGCCCATAACTGAGGTAAAGGCATCATGGCTACTGCACGTGGATAAGCAATGAATGCCAGGCCGGGTCCTGTGTGTGTAGAACATATTAAGTCATTTAAAGCCACGTCATTCGCTATGTCATTCGTTGTAACTTTTAAGTATAACCAGGGTTGCCAACTTTTAGCTAAATGTTGGAGTCAGATTCTGAGGTGATAATGAAGGATGGGGCTTCTTGCTGTAATTACACTGAATTTAACAGTTATTACAGTGAACTGACACATTAAACAGACCAGCAGAAAAGCCGCAACTCCCACAATTTATATGCACCAATAACAATCGTCAATATATTTCACCATTTCAGCTTAGTTGATTTTAGGATAGATGAACATTCTACGGAACAAAAATTTATGTAACGACAGCACCTTAAGGGAACATAAAATGTGGTTTTGTTCTTACAAGGCACATTTTAGTCATTGTACTTTAACGATGAGAGAGGCCACATTCTGTGTGTAGTTGTGCACGACAGCGTCACTACTGCAAATATCCCGCTGTGACAAAGCAGTAATAATACACTTTACGCGACAGAAGAACATTACTTGATGCTGCAGGTATTTAATAAACTCAGAGGAAAGACGCCGACTAACAGCGAGAAGCAACAAACTAAATTCAGCTCATGTCAGTGTTTGGTCAAAATGACAGTACATTCACTATACCTGTTGCTTCATTTCAGTAAAGCTGAGTGTCTGTAGACATGTCAGTTTGTGATAAATGTGAAATCATAGAGCAAAGTAGCCCAAATAGAGCAAAACACACAATGGAGGAGTTTTGTGTTTGTTTTGCGCCTCGAGTCTTTTACAGTCTCTCTGCGATGTGCACATAGCGGTGTTGGTTGTGAAATGTGGAAAATGTTCAGACTTTGTTCTGTGTGAAGAGAAGCCTCCAAGGAGGGGCTTTGAGGCTTCCTGCTATTCAGCGTGAGATCTGTTTGGACAGCGTGAAAGCTTGAAAATAAGCACGAAAGCGTGAGAGTTGGCAAGACTGTAGTGTAGTTTAGACAAAGCTTTAGGGATAAAACACGCTCTGACGCCACCTGCACCAGCTAGCTCACAGGACTCCCCATTTATAATGTGTTTTTTGTTGTTGTTTTTAACAGTATCCCAAATTCATTTAAGTATGGAGTCAACACAGATAATTAGATGACTGATTGAACCATTCAAACAGATGGACTCGATATCCCATACATTTGAATTAAAATGATAAGAAGCAGTTTTGCAGAAGAGTTTTATGCTTGTAGAATACGTTTTCAAAGAAGAAAATATAAGCAATTACTGTATCTGCAGCAAAATATATAATTTTAAACATCTTCCATGTCCCAAAAATATTCTCTATTAGTCTTTGAAATCAGCCTACACACTGTCTGAGCCTGTCAGATTTTCTTTTTACATAAAAGATAAATGGATGAAGATGGATAACTTACAGCAAAATCAGCAAAGGTACACTCAAATATCAGATCTGCTTGTCCAGTAGACTGATACATCATACATCATGTATGTTTCAGTGCACTATTATGCTTCACTGTGACTAAAATGCATTAAAAAACAATAACACATGCTAAAAATAAATGGTGAAATACTGTACCATCCAAAAACTGTGTCTGTAAAATAATGATATAATGTATTTAGCTGATTGAAATACAGTAAAGCAGTATAATTTCATAGATACTACTATTTCTAAATAATCAGATTCTTACTTTTATTTACAGTTTTGCTCTCTTTCAATAGTTAACAAGTTTGTTTTTTTTAACAGTCAACATGAAAATTTAGATTACACACACACACACACACACACACACACACACACACACACACACACACACACACACACACACACACACACACACACACATATATATTACAGATAAAACAGTATTGAGATTTTTTTTACCATTTAATATATATATATATATATATATATATATATATATATATATATATGGCTGATTTAAATAAAGGAAAATAGTATTATTGATCAGTCAAATGTTGCAAAAGGACAACTTTTTGTAAAAGTACAGATGTCTGATTTGGGCATTATTGATAGTTTTGCTCTGTTTTTTTAATGGTTGCAATGCAAATTTTTATTTTTTCCATGATTTTTAGTGATTTTCATGTTGTGATTGATCCATTCATATTTAATAAAGTAATCACTGACTGCTAGTTTCTGTGAGTGTAGGTGTGTTCTTACCAGAAGCAGCCACTTCAGATATCGGCAGTCCTTGTTCGTAAGACATGAAGCCCAAAACCGAAAAGATTGCAAACCCTGCCACAAAACT
Organism: Acanthochromis polyacanthus; assembly: GCF_021347895.1. NCBI lineage: Eukaryota > Metazoa > Chordata > Actinopteri > Pomacentridae > Acanthochromis > Acanthochromis polyacanthus. The sequence continues at coordinate 12,495,181 of NC_067117.1, read as the reverse complement.
GGAGCCACCATTCACCAGACACAGAACAAATGTGTCCCTGAGGAAACAAACACAAAACCCACCAAGCATTTAGCAAATATCAAGGTAAAAAATGCATTTTAAAACTAAATACCATTGTGTAAGATGCTAAAATGAACAAAAAATGAGTTTGAACAGATGTGGGTGCTTTATTTTTATTTATTTATTTATTTTTATTTAACCTTTATTTTACCAGGAAGTACCTTGAGATCAAAAATCTCTTTTCCCAGGGAGACCTCTGTGCTTAAGACACAAAGAAGAAGGTAGCTCATGCAGCATTTCTACAGTAATATGAAAACAATACACTAAGAGACATAAAACATTCATCTGTCTACAAACACTGATGATGAATCACTTCAAATATTAATGTGCAGTAATGGTATTATCTGTTTTTCACTAAATTGATAAACAACATGAAAGCTTTTACTGCTGGGCCTGACGTATACCTTTAGTGCTCTTGAATGGCTGTTGTGAAGGTACAAAACAACATTATACAGAAAAACACACAGAGTAATCTGCGATGAAAATAACTGTTAGTTGAAGTTTTATCTGGTCTTAACAGAATGTTTGAGACAGCAAGAGACAAACTTATTGCTTGAATCTCAAGCCAGCCTTGTGTAGTTGTTTTAATTGTGTAATTTCACTAAAATAAAGACAGAAAGCAGAGTGCACTGACTTGTAACAATCATTGTTGAACTGGTTGTAGCTGCCCAGAGCCGTCAAACTCCCCTGACAGATGCCAAAAGAGAAAAGAACTTGTGCACCAGCGTCCATCCAAACCTAAACACATAAAGATTAGTAAAATCATTCACAGTTCTAACATCTCTAAGAGTGGAGACCGAAAGTCCACAGTGTGAAATGACGGTATTTGAGAGTGTTTGAGCTCGACTGAGCTGACGGCTCTTCTTGGTATTTTTGCAGCATTAATATGGCTGTTCGACTTCATTACTTACTTGAGGGTCCACCAACCTTGTGGGGTCAGGATACAGGTAGAAAGCTAAACCATCCATAGCTCCTGGCAGAGTGAGTCCACGAGCCAACAGAACCACCAGCATCAAATAGGGAAAAGTGGCTGTAAAGTAAACTACCTGTCAATGCAGAACAGAGAACAGTGTGATGCAGTTTAATTACATCGAAGAGAAATCAAAACAGATGTCAGCTTGGCATTAAGTAGTACATCCTTTGCCAACAATGCACTCTTTATGACACTGCTGCAATGAATTCGTTTGGCAGTTGTCTTACTGGTTCACATTTGTGTTTCCTAACAGAACAATTCACATTGTGCCATATTTCATCAGCTGATTCTGGCAAGAATGTACGTAACTTTTTGGAACATGAGGACAACTGCTATTTTGATGTAAGATATTCTACTTTTTAACAGGAAAAAGCTGAATAAATGAGAGGAGAAATATAATGAATGCTTCCATATACGGATGTTGTGCATGATAAGATCAAGCAAATTAAGCTGGCAAATTATGTCTAAAAATGTTGGACAAGCCAATTTGGATCAAAGATCAAGTGACTAACAATCATGAGATAGCTGGAAAGCTTGGGAATGTCTCTTCGGAAGATAAGAAATTATCTTACAAAGGATTAGTTGTACCTTTCCAGTCGATCTCACTCCTTTCCAAACACAGAAGTAGCACAGGATCCATGCCAGTAAGAGACACAAGGCCAGGTCCCACCTCAAGGTACCGATCTGCTCAATCCCTTGAGATATACCTAGTACTCGTCTCCTGAAAAAAAACAAGAAAACATAATGTTGCCAAAGAAACAGCGGTTTGAAAACAAAAACACTGACAAATTTGTTCATGACTACTATCAATGATAAAGAAGCCTATTATGATGGTGAAGATGTGACTCATCACATGATGTAGTTATGCAGAGCATTTTTTTTTTTGGGCCTGCAGTTTTTCATTGTGAGTAAATGCAGGCCCATGGCCAGTGGCAGGTATGATGTTTACCATGTTCCTGTTCACAAGTTTGTATGTTAGACCATTTGCGATTTAGACATCTGGGGCTCATCAGAATGACATTAGCGTTGCAGTTATAGTCCAAAATCTTAGAACCAAAAATGTGACCTTGGCTCTGCAGCATCATTAAAGTACTGGGGTGTAAAAACATTCTGTCTTCTCCCGGAGGTGGAAACATCGTAAATTCACAGCTCTTCTGAGAGAGAGGCACATTTTATGAAACACTTTAAGCACAGTGGAGCCCTTTGGCAAAAATGAATTTGTCAAGTTTGACAGATATTTGACAGATTATTTATAGCTGTAATTTTGTGCTTTAGGACAGGTTTGCTTAGGTGCTGACAAAACCCACCCTGACATAAATTAATTGTTTGATTTGCTGTGCTTCCTCTGGGTTTTCACTCCTGACTACCCCTTGCTGTTGTGATACTGTTGTCTCTGTAACTGCAACCTTCTAACCCACAAAACCTGCTGACATATTTGAAAGGCATCTTTTCATTTTCAAAAACTGCCAGAATGACATAATTTATTAGCCACAAACTGTGAAGATGTTTTTGCAGCAGAAAATGAGCCCACAGCAAATAACAAGGTGACAGGAGCGAGAAAAAACCATCCATTTCAGACATAGTGTACAGGGTGTGACTTGGCAACTCCCACCATCCATTAATTTTGAAATGTCGTTCAACTAATCATCCAATGGCAGATTTACACCAGGTTCGGCTCAAATGTATCTGTGTGCCTTGTGTCTGCGTTCTGTGTGACCCTGATGAAGACACAGTGGTGTTAAAATCGTACTCAGTTTGCACGATTAGCTCCAGTTCTCATTTTGTGCTCTCAAAATATGTCCTGCTGGTGACACTAGAGAAGAAGTCATGGGATCATCAAAGGTCAGTATCTATCCCAAGGGGTCACAAATGTTCGTGCCATCTTTAAATTTGAACCTCATGGTGGTGCTGCAGGAGAGTTTAAGGTATAAGTCAGTGGGATTCATCTTTTGTGCTTTATGGACACCTGGACTCAATTTCATGAGAATATTTGCTGAGACCAACTGACCAACAGACTAACATTAAAACTTGTTCACTTTTGGTAAGTGTGTTTTACATTTGGACTGGCTAAAATGTGCAAACAATTAGGCTTCACTGGAGACTACAGAGAAGTTATGGGCACTTATGGGTTAACCGACATGGAAATGCTGCTCCCTTGTGACCCAAAAATATGCTCTTGAATTTCCTGGAGTGACCACTCTGTGGCCCAGTGCTTGTAAATGTGACCATCTGGTTACAAGAAAAGCAAACTACACACAAAAACAACAGGGTGTAAATCCACCTTCACTGTTCAGGCTCTTGAGAAAAAGCCAGCATCAGCTACGAAAGAGAAAACAACTGTTAGGATGCACTTACTCCCAGAACTCTGTTGCAGGGGTGGTTGCGTTTGCAGCTGCTGTCCAATTAGACGATGCATTTGTTTTATCAAATTCAACACAAGCCTCTGATAAAAACATAAATAAAAAAAGCAGGAGATATTTCATTTGATCAAAATGTAGCATTATATTTAATACAATGTTAAATACTACTCAAATACATTCACACTAATTTGAGATTTAAAGGTTTTAACTATGTGCCAGAATCACCAGACTAACTTCCTGTAATAAAGGTTACCACAATAAGAGCACTGGTTATCCCACCTACTGGTTTGGATTTTTGCTTTTAGGACAGCAGACTGTGGTAGTTTGATATAGCTGACTGTCTGATGCATAAACTTAATTTCCGCATTTGTTTGCATATCTACCTGTGTTCCAGGCGTTCCTGCAGCTGGCCCAGGGAACCTCAGCACTGAAGGATGAGAAGAGGTAAAAGAAGGCCCAGGCCTGGATGACGATGTACGACACAGCGGCGTATGCAATCACTACCTGGGTGGCATAACCAATTCCTGAGGAGACAGATGAGGTAAGGTCAGATTAATAATTACAGGCCTGATGGTTGAGATGAGTGTGTGAGTAAAGCACACCTGTGGCTAGTCTGCTCGGGGAACCTGTGTGAACTTCAGGGGACCTGGCCTTTTAAATTGTTCAAATACACCAGAAATTACTGTGGAACTGGTTTGAGGTGAATGCAGACCAGTAGAGTGAGGTCAGAGAAAAGGCTGAGCATCAATTGTTTGCATAAAGAAACACATTATGTTCAGCAGATCAGCAAAAGAGTCTCAATCTTCCATGAATTTATTGGCAAAACATTTGTGACTAAGAACAGACGGCGCTCAGTTGGACCCAGAAAGACCAGCAGCAGATTGGACCGCATAAACAGTGAGAAACAGCTGTAAGGGTCACTTCAGAGATAAGTGAGAATTAGGAGACAAGAGGCAGCTAACAGGCCATTCAAAATAGGATCAGTGATGGTTGGTACAGAGGAAGAGAGAAACCATTCATAAGGTCAAAGGATAAGACAGACAGGATTCAATTAGTAAACAAAGATGCAGAGAAAGACAGCAGCTTTTAGAGACTTGTTGTAGTTTATTAATTTCAGATTAAATTCAACGTACAAGGATTAGATGATGGAAAGTTTTTGTGGATAAAATCAAAAGAAGAACTCCAACCAGGCTGCACAAAGGTGGGAATGTTAAAGTATGAGGCTTTTCTTCTTAAAGTCGTGCAGGCCAGCTTGTAAAGCATGTGACGGAAGTTTGAATGCAAATTTAAATAAATCAAACTCGAAATGATTGAAGCAACAGAAGTGGATCTTTCAGTAGGATAATAATCCAAAGCAAACAAGCTGCCCGTTGAAAGAATATTTCTCCACAGGAGAAACTTAAAGTCTCAGAGCTCTGACATAAATCCCATAGAGAAGCTGCAGGGTGCCATGGAGGAAAAAATGTCACGAAACATGGAGTAAACTTCATCGCAGCTGTTGCAGAAACTGGTTGATTCCAGGCAGCTGGAGGAGAGCCAGCTGGACACTGAAATTGTAATCTTCACCGAAGCCACTATCAAGTGTCCAAATGCATTTTTGTCATGAAACAATTGCTTTGTCATTTAAAACCTAACATAAAAGAGAAAATAGACCGAAAGCTTTGTCATGAAGGCAACTTTTGTTTTCAGTCATCCAGACTGTTGTTTTTTTCTGTGAAAGAAAGAGTCTAGTGATGTTCTGCACTTGGTGTCAACAGATTCTATTAGATATGCAAGTAAATTCTTTAAACTTTGGAAAATAACAAGCGTGTTAGCTGTTTTTCCTGATGTCTAATAAACTACTAAAAGGAATTATCCAACAGCAGAGCAAAGTATGGGAATGTATAAAACCTGTAGGGACAGAAAAAAGTCTTGTTTGGACATTAATATGGAATTAACACCAGTCATCTCTCAATTAACGCTATGCCTTGGCCGATAGCAGCTGCTTGTAAAATCATCATTCCTGAGCTTAATAACAAACATAAAAGCTTTCACATCAATGTGTGCAAGTAATTATCAATCCTGTCATCCATTTTGATGTGCATGACAAGGTGTCTTCTTTGAAGAGGTGCGATTTGATTTTAAATGTTTGGTATCTGGCCCTCAGGGAGAAACTGACACCTTTTTACATGCTGGAACTAACTAGTAAGTGCTTCAAGTTGGTTCTGACAGCATCAGACAGACTCCTGTGTAGACGAAATCATCTGTGTTTCTCAGGTTTCCCAATTATCTTTTCAAGTCACACAGGTGTAGAATATCGAGGCCAACGCAGTCAGTCCTGTAGTATTTACAATGTGCTTTGTGAGCAGCTTCTTTGTTCTCAAGTCAATTCACATGTGACTGGAACACACATATGTGGGACTGAAACCTGTTGTAGGAAAGTTTTTCCTTAATGCAAATGCTCTTTGTCACCTATATATGTCACATAGCAGCACAATATATAAGGAAAAGATCAAGAGTCATTTTTAGGTCAGCCTTAATATTATCAGATAAGTTCTTTGCTTTTAAAAAAATGCACCTTTGCGCTCCGAGCAAAGTTTGCTTATGTAAAGCTATAAAACTAATTTATTAAACCCTGGAGAATTCTTAAAGAGGAAGATCTGCACTTGTTTTTATGTTGAGCAACTTCAATTCCAATGTTTTAACCTCAGTGACTTCCAACAGAAAACAGTTTTGTTTCTTGCTCTACACTAATCCAATAAATACATTATTTCACGTTTAATCCTGTTTGCGTTACACTGTTAGCTTGGCTTTTGCTGTTGTGCCATGTATAATTTTACAATTTATTCATTTGTAAATTACATGTGATGCACAGGAGCACCCAACATCTGGATGTTGTTTTATTCTGCAGCTAATACCCATAAATGCAAATGTTCACGTTGTATGAATTTCTGTCTTCTGCCAGAGTTCCTTTTAATGCACTGACCTTCAAACAAGGGGCAGAAGTGCCTCCAGCAAGTGATGCATCCCTGAGATGTATACTGTCCCATGGCTGTCTCCAGGAGGAACATTGGGATGCCACAAGCAAGCAGAAACAGGACGTATGGAATCAGAAAGGCACCTGAGAGAAAGATAGTGAACATTAAAAACATACCAAGATACTTCTCTGAGGGCAAATCCCAGGCTCATCACAAAATTAAATTAGCTCCTCTTTGCCTTTTTCGGGGGGAATACTCCACCACACCGCTCTTTCTCCTTTAGGGAATTATCACTCAGGTTACCGGAGGTACTGCAAGAGGAGACTACTTCTTTCTTATTTATAGAAGTGCTTTTGGTCAGCCAACTTTTTTCTGGATTAGAATGAATGGAATTCACTGCCCCTGCATAACAGAGAAATCAATACTTCTTTTAGTGGTCAGCTGAAGCTGTGGCTTGTTAACAAGGATATTAACATGACAGCGTGCTTTATTCCTTCCTTCATTCATGTACTGCACTGTTTGTTTAGTGGGTGTACTTCCCACTAGTTTAATCTGTGTATATATTAATTCTGTGCGACAGCTGTAAGAAGTCAGATTTATTGTTATTCTAGCTGAAAAGGGATGACACATAAATTAGATTGAGACTCTTTTGATCAGTGTCACTGTCATTAACTGAAAATATCTTGTTCCAGGGTTTCCTTGTTCCTCCTTGAGCTCCATTTGGCTTGATAAAGGAAAAAAAAAACATTTCTATAAAATCACTATCAGCTTGTGCAACACCAGGGCCATTCCCTTATCATGGGGCATTTATCATGATCAGCATGTTTGTTCATTATTTTAACCAGAGCAGCAAACTTACAGGAACTTTTCTCCTGGGGTAATCCTGCTTACCTCCTCCATTTTTGTAGCACAAATAAGGGAACCTCCACAGGTTTCCCAGCCCAACCAGGGTCCCTGCTACAGCCAGCAGGAACTCCAACTTGTTCGCCCACTGGCCACGGTCCAGCAGCTGAATCTTCTTCTTCACCAGACTGTTATCTGGACCAGACACCTCCAGGCTGTTTCCTTTGAGGAATTCCCTTGACATATTAAGAAATGATAGCAGATTAAAAAGACATACAGTAAAATCCAAACTGGAGAGTAGTTCTGCTTCCTGTACATTTAAAGGATTATCACACCTTTCTAGCACTAAGCTATACAAACATGCAGAACTACTCAGCTGATTATTTGGCACTGTACATAAGCTTTATTTATTTATTCATTGAACTTTAGCTCACAGGATTATCAGGAATGGAAAGTTTTCACTGGCAAGTGTTGAAGCTACAACTTATTAAAGCACATTTTGGAGTTAGAGCAATGTATTTAGCAGTCCAGTGTAAAGCATAAAGACAGTGAACACTTACCCCTCCATCACAAAGTCCCCTCCCCCAGGAGCTGCTTCCAGCAACAGCAAAACTGTTTAGTATTCCTCTCAGCTGTGTGCACTGCAGGATCTCTACACAAACAACATGTCATGGGCTGAGCCAAAGTGAGAAACAAAGTAGCTATGGTTTTCTTTTTGCTCCTCTATGACCTAATTATTGTCGGATTGGTCTGCACACTGTGCTGTCTCACTGGAAAGTGTTTGGCTCTGACAAAGGTTCGAGGTAATGCCACTTCCCTTCTGTATTTTTCCACTGAGGAGGACGTTAAGTCATTAAGATTAGCACAGTTGCTAGCAACTAAACCAGAGCAGCTGAGCCGTCTGCTATGTCAGCCACCATAAACAGGCTTCAGTTGTCTGCACACTGGGAATTTGTGGCTTTGGTTCATAATTAATGCAAGAACAATACTAATTGCTAGTTCTGTATGCAAACAGTCATCCGGTGTGAGTGACTGAAGCTAATATTCCGCTTCAGAGTTTATTATGTTTGCACTGGTGTTTATAGCCAACTTTATGGCATCTTACTATAATGCAGTCACATGAGAGGGCAGCTTTGCTGTTGCGATTGTTGAAGGCAGTCTGTAAAGTCTTAACCACATAAATTTGAAGCTTGTTCAAGTTTTTGAAGTTATTTTTCTCCACCAACCACAAATTGAGTTGTTTTGTTAACTTTTCACAGGTTGTGCCTTTTCTTTTCACCATGTTCCTCTCCAGCAAGCCTGAAAAGAACAAAACCACATGGAAGGAAGGAAGAAAAAAAACAAACACTAGTCAGTCATTGCACCATTTACCACAAAAACCAGAAATAGCCACACAGCACTGCAGAAGTGGATGGAATTGTTTTTCCTCTTTAGTTACACCCAGAACAGAGCAGCAACAGTCCATACTGCACCACATGTAGCTGAAGATTTAAAAATGAAGGTGGAAACTGAAACATTTTTATCCTAACTAGTGATGGGGCTCTGTTCATACAGACTAAAGCTTTGATAAACCGACATAGTGTTGTTGCACCCAGTGAATGGATCCTAAAGACTTAAGTGATCTCCTGAGTTTTCCTCCAGCTACACCAGCACATCAAAAGCGCTGCTTCTTTCTTCATGTACTGACAAAACAATTGAAAACTGCATTCTCAGTTACATTTGGAGGAAAACATACTTTCTGCTGGTTTTGTTTGTCTCAAAGAACTTTCTAATCAACATATCATTTTCATTTATTTGCAAGTCAGGGAGCTGGGATTTGCTTCTCACCAGAGGAAATGCCATGTTTGGTATTTAAATTAAGTGACAATAAGAGTGACTTGATACCTGATGCTTACAACCAGGTCTCCGAACAAAGAAGAATAAAGAAGAATCTTTTGTGCCTTTTATTTGGTCATTATTTCATAATATTTAAGTTTCTTTCCTCAGTTTTTGAGCTGCCTCGTGGTGTACGATACTGCAAGATTTGGTATTGATCTGATACCGAGTAAATGCAGGGCCAGTATCGCCAAAACCAATACCAATACCAATACCAATACTCTAGATGAACTTTTTTAGTAATCGGTAGGTTTGGAGCAAGGTTTGCTGCTGTGTATGGTCCAGATCTGGAATGAAGATGGGGCTGTAAATGCTCACAGGGTCTAAGAATCAGAATTCCTGTGTAGGTTTTCTTTGGGTCTGGAGGAAGAATCTGGGTTGCCTATGAAATCACAATATGAAGGATAACCTCCTTAAACAGTGTTTGTTTTTGACAGTTTGGTCAGTATTTGTGCAAAATTTCTCTCACTGAAATAGGAAATCCTCTTTGAAGATGCATTTTTACATTAATTTTTTTGCACAGTTGCTTTTGTGATATTGAATACAATATTTTTAGTTATTTTTGACAATCAAGTGACAGACATTGCCAGTTTGTCGCGCCCATCTAGTTCCACCTGGTTAAAGGTGAAACACCATCTGCCCAGCGACAGATCCTACATTTACTGATGCCCCCTAAACACCTCACAGTGAAGATGCTAAAAATCATGATCCTGCTTAATGTTTATTTGATTTTGTAGGCCTGCTACAGCACTAGTCTTTGTAACTGGTTCAGTATCTTCCTGCTTGCAGTCTGCCCATCAACAGCTCGTCTTACACATCAGAGAGGAACACTTAGACAAAGACAAGGAAGAAATTCAAGTTATGTTTTCCACCACTATAATAAATGATGTTGATGGTTGAACCTGTTTACTTGTTTTTCTGGTGCCGCTGAGTCATGTGACATAGAACATCCAATCACAGAAGCAGCCAAGGCCATTTCTCAACACCAAGAATGTAAGAATGGACAAGAAGTATATTGAGAAATGACCCTGGTGTGCTGCTCTGCTCTGACAGCAGAGCTCTGACACAGACAGCCAGGAAACTGCATCAGTGCAGGCATACAGGAGAGAAACTGAAACTGAAGTATCGATCTCATCATCAATACCAGCGCTGGTATAGATATTATCATTATTTGGATGGATCTGCCCACCTCTACTACCTTGTATGCTAGGTGGTGTGTATTAGAAGGATATATGTCATAATGTTTATAAATGGTTCTTAAAATAATGAAAATAATGAAAAACTTAGCTGTGATTTCTTTCACTGCTTTACTGTATCTCCTTATCAGCCAGCCAATATTATATATTGATGGTAACCCAGAAAATGGAGGAGAAGCTTCAATCATATTGTGAAATATGATTGAATTCTAAACTTATCCATGTAGTTTGGGTGCTTTATCATAACCAAACAGCAAGTGAAAATCAAAAGTAAACAAGTGATAAGGAAACTTTAAGAATAATGGTCACACCCAAAGTTATGTAATGCGTAGTTTAAAGTCCACTCTCCAACCTACCAACCTACCAACCTACTAACCTATGCCTCCATCTCCTTTAGTGAACATTGTTGCTGCCTCAGCGGTGACAAACAGAAAGCTTGTGTCAAAACAAAATCTATCCATTCATTCTCTATATACCGCTTTATCCTCACTAGGGTTGCGGGGGGGGGGGGGTTGGGTGCTGGAGCCTATCCCAGCTGACTCTGGCGAAGGCAGGGGACACCCTGGACAGGTCGACACAGATGAACAATCACACTCACATTCACACCTACGGGCAATTTAGAGTTATCAATTAACCTCAGCATATTTTTGGACTGTGGGAGGAAGCCGAAGTTCCTGTACGAATGCATTCTTGAAATATACCTGGGGCTATCTCAAGAGTAAAGTGTACACATCATTAGCGGTGTTTTGACCACTCCAGCTACACCCACCACGTCCCTTCCTGCCACCCCGAAGCAAAGCATTGGCTCCAGTATGTGCTGCTCGTGGACTGTCATGGCACACCGACCCGCTGCCGTTACGCACAGACGCAGCGGCACTTTCTGTCTCAGTGGACGACTGAACATCTTCATCAGAAGGTGAATATTCCTCTTCAGAATATGAGTAAGCCATTACTTGACAAAGTACTTTGTCAGCGTTGAGTTTTCTCACTCTAAAATGTGCCGTCTTGCGCTCTGATACGCTCCGACGGCGAGTCTCGTCTCCTCGGTTGTCAAACTCTGTAAACTCCAAAACTTTGAAAGAAAACACGCCCACAACTGATGCTCAGATTGAAGTTACAGATGTCCGCCATCTCCTGGTGTACAGTACATGAGGCACATGAGGAAGTATATTTAAAGCTATGGCTTGTTATGTTCAGCAATGTTGCTTGTCGCAATATTGCGACTTTGGCGCTTAAAGGGTTAAATTGCAAGTTTTCCGAACCGATTAGTCGCCAATAAAATTAGCGACTAGTCGGTTCGGAAATTAGTCGAAATTCCCATCCCTAATATATATATATATATATATATATATATATATATATATATATATATATATATATATATGGAGACAATGTTGCCTCATGAGCATTTATTGTAACAACTCTGATGAACTTTGCATTTTTTCTGACTTCAACTACCTGAAACACTAAAGACATTTCTATCAGTCTCAGCTGCAGTTTGTGTTCCGTGCAAATTAGCAAATGGATTGTGCTCGTAAACATTAGTATGTTAAATTTTCCACCACTGTGATAGATGATGTTGCCGGTTGAACCTGTTTACTTGTTTCCCTGACGCTGCTGAGTCACATAACGTAGAACATCCAATCACAGGAGAAGCCAAGGCCATTTCTGATTTTAATGGCATGCTTACAGAAACATAAATCAATCCTCAAGGTAGGAAACAGTAAACGGTAGATGATTACTAGAGTTCTCCAAGCACAAGTTTTTGCTATTTTTTTTAAACTGGGTTCTTCTTCTTTGACTCTCAAAAAAAGTCTTGTGACAAGCTATTTCTGGTTCCAGTAGGATATCAACAACGGTGTGTCGAGAACGGGGGGAATGGACTGATTCTGATGCCTGTTTTCTTCAATTTTTGTAGCATTTAGGTGTAAAAAGTTTGGTTAGCAAGGTTAGCAGCAGCATTATTTTGGCCATGTCAGCAACTGCACGAAATTGTCTCATGTAAACAAAGGAGATGATGGCGGACACACATTACATCACCACTAAAAACCAAAATCTCAGTTTCTCCTTTTCTTCATACCAACACTTGAACAAAGTTTTTGAGTATCATCATCCTAAAAGAGGCTTCCAAGAGGTTGTTTTTTTTGTGACATAAAACTGCATTTGGTTGCAGATTAGAGGCCAAAGCTATGTTTTGAAAGTTAGCCGTGTAGACAAGTCCAAATAGAGACTTCTTATGCAGTTAGACCATTCTCTAACACTAACATGGCCCTGTGTAGAATGGTCTGACTGCACCTCAGTATTGTTCTGTTATAAAAGAAAAAGCTCTGGCATGTTTCTATTTCTTTGAAGCAATCAGTCATGCTGATTGGGCTAAATACGCCATGCAGCAAAGATGTTAACTCATAACGGTGATGTGGATATTGTTTTGCAGGAGCATTTGCACACAGGGAAATGAGAAAAACAAGCAGTACAAAGTTACAGAAAGATCTAAACTTTGAGCAGTACTGGCAGTACAGGCTGCTGCCCGGGGCTGCTGCTGTTGTTTCCTGTAGTGAAGGGGATTCTGAAAACACTGACATGTAGACAGCAAAAAGAAAAGAGAAAATCATGTGAAATGGCTGGCTTACTGAGAAAAAACAACCCAAACAGCATTGATATGAGATTATTAAATTGTCCACACCATTCTATCCTCAACATCCATTAAAAAAATCTGTTCTTACAGCTATCTTTTTCAAAAAAAAATACTCCATACACATAAGAACTTCAAACTCTGTAGTAAGCATGTCTGGACTGACTGCAAACTTGGAGGTTTTTGTATGCCACTGAAGAGTTGCAGAAATGCCAAGTTAAACTGTAAGCTTGGAATTGCGAGTGCAAACCAAATGTTTAACATGACAGCACATAAATCCACAGTTATTGTTTCAGATGCGTGCTCATCACACAACATGTGGTCATGCATGGTAGTGCATAGAGGTGTGACTCACTACCAGTCAAAGTTTGGACACACCTTCTCATTCAATGCTTTTTATTTGTTTGTATTATTTTCTACATTGTAGATTAATATTGAAGATTTACACTTTTTTGTTTACAACATAATTCCATATGTATTTATTTTATAGTTTTGATGTCTTCAGTTTTAATTGACAATGTACAAAATAATGAAACAAAAACCACTGAATGAGAAAGTATGTTCAAACTTTTGACTGGAACTGTATTTCTGGGACTCTTAGTTCTATATCTATACCAGAGTTTTAAAAAACATGTACTTCTGAAGACTTTAAAAAAACGATGAGGCTCTTTTCATACAGGCTAAAGTCAGAGATGGACTGTCATGAAGTGTTGTTAGATCCTAAAGACCTTCGTGATCAGACAATGACTTTCATACGCACTTAAAACCGCCTTGTAGAGGCCCAAATGTTGAGGACAATGTTTGTTTTGCAGAATATTTACGTGAACAAGGCCTAAAAAAACAAAGCACAGGTACTTTACAACATTTGTTGATGTTTGGCTCAATAATGACGTACTCTTACGGTGCACAGCTGGGATTTCAACCCACAAATCGCAAGGTGCATCATGGTGGATTGGGGTCAAAAACACTGTTACATCTGACTGATTACTGTAATTTGAAATTGAGCTGGCTTATCTAATTCCACTCAACTTATTTTGGTGTTCTCTGTCTTTAAACTTGCAATTCTTGCCAGACTTTCTCACATATTCGCCCCCATGTAAAACCGGTTTATTATTACAATGAAGCAGCCTAACTGTTTGTGGTGACAACTCTGGTGAGCTACTGAAAAAGTCAGATGATCTTATTTCAAACGAGCTCAGACAGAAACCCAACACTCAAATGTCAAACAATACCACAAGTTTCATGATGTAATGTGCAGGCATTGTATTTCTACCTGTGCTCTGTTACAGCCAAATTTAATTATTGAGTGCTTAAGTTCAGACCCTCCAGACTTAACATTACTGACGCAAAGTAGAGTAGAAACAATAAAAGCTCTGCTTTATTTGTGAGGCTCCTCTTTTGATACAATTTTTCAATAACCATAAAACAAGACAGACATACGAACACAAGACAAGACAGCTACTGTGTAAGGCATATATTTACACTTTGCTGTAAATCTCTAGAGCTAACAAGGACCATGCTCTCTGTACATGAAATTATTAAAATTGTGAACACACAGGCAGACACTAAGTACATGCTTAAAAGAAGTTAATAGTCAGCTGCAGAGAAAATCCCCAACTTTTGAATAAAATCACTATTTAATTTCTGGTCTAAGCAAAAATGGGAAACGTGATCATGTATGTGTTTGGATGGTAAAGTAATGTATGTCGGGCAGGTAGCTGAGCCTCAGACGCTGCACGTGTGCTGCTCTGATGGCGCTCACACAGTTAACATGACTCCTCTCCTCAGGGTTCACACAGCGCTGCGTTTCCCAGCTGCTGCTCCAAAGGATAAACCATCCTCCACACAGCGGTTTGAGTATTGAATTACACACTTTTCAATGGGCCAGTTTCACATCTGTCTGCCTTCCGTGTTTCCTCAGAAAACAATAAATAGACCAGAGCAAACAAAGCTTTCCGCCCCCATGAGGGATCAGGTTTGATCATCAACAGCCCAGAAAGCTTCGGTGGCGTTCAGACACACACACAAACACACACACGGTGTATACCTGACTCATTTCTGTCTTTCTTTAAAAAAATCATTTATATATATATATATATGCATTTTTTTGTCTACATCTTTTACTGTTCTGATTGTTGAGCAGCCTGTTCGGGTTTATTTTATAAAAATATTCTAGGAATACTTCAAAAAATATCTTGTAAATGCTGTAATGTTTAAAATTGTACATGCTATGAACTGAAGAGGCACATGACCCTGAAGGGGAAAAGCTCCGTTTGCTCAAATGCATTTATTGGTTCCTTTGAGACATGAACCGTTTGACTTAAAAGAAAAATAAATAAAAATAGACACCGTTTAGTGGGCAGTAAGATATTGTCATAGCTTCATTTTAATATTAGAATTACATTTAATTTTACATTTTGGACAAATCCACACTCTATAATTGATAAAATTCAGGGTAAAATTCACCAAATGTCAGGCTCACTTTGTTTTTGGGTTGAAGAGGAGTTCAGATAACATACATCGCACCTCTGTGTGGAATGATTTAAGAATGAAATGACCCAGATGCTTGTTTTTTTTTTTCCCGACAGTTCAACAAATGAAGCAAATCAGCTTTTATATTCACCTCTAACGGCGGCATGATAAGACCATCACTGCGTACTCATTTATAAGCCGTGGATGGACACAGAAACATACAACAAATATTTGAAGAAGCTTTTTCCAAACTGAGACAAAAACATTGAGAAGTTTTTTTCCCCCCTCTCAGCAAAAATAGTAAGCATGGTTAAACCTTCGGCTGTGCATTCGCGTCACAAGTAGAGTCTACAACAGCAGTGAGTCACTCCAGCCTGACTTTGAAGAGTCAGAGAGTACCTGCAGTTCCTCGTAGGTCCCCGATACTGTCATGCTCAAGCATATTTGGCACTCATTTGATTGATAAATTCATATATTAGTCACAAAGTCAGGCCAACCTGCATGTAAATACACAAAATCAGTCACAGAAATGTACAGTTCAGATGCATGTACATCACCCTCTGGTGGCGATTACACCCTTGTACCAGACAAAAACAACTCAGATTTAAAAACAAAACAAAATACACAGTAATATTATGAGATATTACAGTTTTCTGATTCTTTCAGTATTTTTGACAGAGTTCTATCTCGTAGCATGGATAGGAAGTTGAGGTTTTACAATATGTTGTTTAGATTATCTGTGGGACACGTGACTGTGAAAAGGGATGTACAAAAATGATGATGATGATGACGATGATGAGGATGAGGATGTGTCACGCTAACCGCTGGCCCTTCTGTTCTCACTGCACTCTTATAATCTGACTCACTCGTGTGTGTTTTTGGTTTTCGTCTCACACATTAAATGGAAAAGTACACAAAAACAGACCTCGGGAAAGAGTTTTATTTCCACATTCTTCAGCACTATGAGAAGAAATGGCAGCTGATGAGAGATCTGATTGTTGTGAAGTTCAGCATCGTCACATGACAGTTTCATGACAAAAACACTAACTTTACTCATAATCAATGTACGCTACACAGCATACTAGTCGCGATTCACACCTTTGCGGTCACACTGAGTTTGGCTGTTTCACTGCTGAGCACATTATTTAGATGGTATTCGGTCTCATGATAATAATAATCAGATTCACTCAGTTTCGAATTCTGCAACTTGAAGGAATGCTTCCACATTTTAACAAGCAGGCTTATTCACCTTCTTGTTGAAATCAAAGAATATTACAACACCACCCTCGCGTCTAAATATAAAGCAGCAGCTCAGTGACTGTTGGCTTAGTTTAAGACTGGAAACTGGTGGACACTTTCAGAAAATCTGCCTATCAGCTCCTGGGAAGCTCAATCATTTGGATTTTTAATTAACCCACTATATCATTTTTTAGTTAATGTATGTAAAAAAAATATAAAAAAGGAAAAATAAATTACTGCTTTCAGGACAATCTCATGTTCACAGAAAGTGACTTTCTATGGAGCTGGTTGCACAACAAACCCTGTCACAGGAACCTCCTCTAAAATCCCAACATGTTGTTCTAGTACTTGGTTTTCATCCAGATTAAACAACTGAGCTCCCACAGTTGTGAACTTCTGTAACTGAGTGCCCTGTGTCTCAGTAGTACCCATAGACTGTATATATAGTGGACGTAGCATCTGGCTCCAGAATTGAAGCCAACCCGGAAGTGTCAAAAACTTGCAATATCACGCCGTCCGCTAGGGTTGGCTCCAAAAAGCTTTTTCTCCATAGACCCCAATTCATTTTTGGAAAAAATAAAATTTGATAGACTGATTTCTACAGCTCAGGATGTTTTTCCCGTTAGTTTTCATGGTCAAATGAGAGATCAGGTGGCCGATCTTAAAATAAATCAATACTGAATTTAAATAAATCGTTAAAGTTGGCGGAGCCAGGGGGCGTGGCTATACTTGATGGACAGCAACAGAAGCCTCTGCGGTAAAATGTGGGTGGGATAAGAGAATCCTCAGCCAATCCTGCCCCTAGTTGCTCTCCGGTCCAGTCTATTTGTTGACGCTTTTTACATCACTGGCTCCAAAAAAATCCAAAACGGCGACCAGGAAGTAGCAAAATCCGGGCTTCATTTTCTCGGCCTTGAAACCAACGGGTGATGTCACGGTTTAGTTTACGCCTGGTAGTACCACAGGGCACTTAACATTAGCACTGCTCATGTGAAACTGTCACCATAATCATTAGATATATCCTGATAAACAAAGACTTTGCGTTCCATATCTAATATTTTATCTGACTAAAAACCCCTTCACATCTGTTGTGCACAATAGCCCTATGTGCCTCTAGGCAACTCAGTGTCATTGCTTTCTTAATTGCAGGCACTCTGTAAAACTGTTGCAATGCCTGGATTGTGCCAGTATTTGTACAAGCTATTGATAAAGCCTCAAAAATATACACAAGTGGGCACTTGAACTTGGGCATTCTGCCATGCAGCCACTGGAACAGACCCAACATCTCCATCAGTGAGCTTTCAAACTGCTTCCCCAGTTTCCAGCGTGTTCGCTCAACGAAGCTAACAAGCTGCTGGCGCAGACACGAGAGTGGCATCGATCTAAAATCTCAGCAAGAAAGCGACATCCCAAAATGCCAAGCTTCAACAGACATTTTAAAGACAGAACGTTTTACAACAATCAGGAATTTGCACATTTTCAAATTACAGCAACCATAACAGTGAAATCACCTTCACCAAAGCCCCTTTCAATCCCATCAGTCTTTAAACCTTCAACAAGCGCAGGTTTTTCAGATTTTTTTTTTTAAACAGGCTTCCCTCATAAACAGCAGTGAAAACATTTCTCCAGCTTGAATATGCAAGGCACAATGAGAAATTCTTCAAATGGTCAAAGACATGCGCTCACATTTGTACAATAAACACGGAGCGAGCCCTTTTGCGAACAACCCCTTCAATAAATTGAGCTCGGGGAACCTAATCACACGTCATTATCGACTTGTGGTGTCTTGTCCTGCAAATTACACCAGCAGAGACAACTGTACCAATAAGAACCTCTTAACCCTTTTTGACACCTGTGTGAATCGCGCCTCGGCATCAACACTGAAGCTAATGAAAGTCGAATGCCTGAGATAACATCGACACCAGACCTATAATAATGAATAATGAGGTGGAGCTGCACTTTGTTCAAACTCAAGTGCAGCAACTGAACGTTAGCGCTTCAGGCTGAAAGATCTGAAAAACAATCACTTCATGTAATCGATATTTATAACACAGTAAACATAGATGGAAATGATGCAGTAAGAATTGGTTTTGGTGTGATGAGGTTACCGAATCAGAACAAAGATAGTTAAACACATTTCAACATGGACTTTTTCTTCTACCTTTTTTTTTTTTTTTTAAATAAATGACCATAAAATCACATGTAACAATATTCGGAGAATTAGATGAACCACTTGCTGATTCCTGTATGATACATCGCCACTGCTTGGAAGATGTAATACAATAAAACTGAAGTACTGGCAATGGTCACCTACTGTATGGCACTGGTAATAGAGGTAACTGACAATCAAGAAAACAGGCATCATCTCTTTTTTCTTCTTTTTCTTTTGTACTTCCATAGTTAAATTCGCTCTATGAAAAGTAAACATTGTACCTGAATAATAAGACTGCTGATTCACAGAAAAACAGGTGATTAAATACAGTAAGCCCACAGCTCTATAGACTACATTTAAATTCACACTTCACATATGGTCCGATTTAGATCGACAAACAAGAATTCACCTATTTTGCAAAAGTAACATCCCTCCGTTCAAAAATGTCTTTGCTTTGAATACAGTCAGGAACGACAAGTTGGCCTTTTATGTAGAACTTTCATTTTCAAAAATTCCCAATTCTTAACTTCTGATTGAGGGTTTTTTTAAGCTTTTTATGCTGTGAATGTGCATTCATGTCTGAACTAATCAACTATTTGTGTGACTTATTGTATAAATTGAACGTTTGAGGATTTGGTCAGAAAAAACTGAGAAATGGTGCTGCATTTGTCATTATTTCATTTTAACTTCTTTAAGCAGATCCAAAATGAAAGATGACGTCTGGAATTCTGGAGAAAGATGAAAGGAACGTCTATGAACAGTGATTAGGTAACAGAGTGAACTGCCAACTATGTACTGGATGGAATCACATACGCCACTCTAAGCAATTAATCAACAAAAGACAGCCAGATTAATTAATAATGACAGTGATTAGAAAACAGTTACAAAATGTACCATGTAAAATTAACACACCAATAATATACTTTAAATTTTGAACTGACAATCTGATAACTAAAACAATCATTTGCCATCGTTTAAAGCAAAAACCAAACCTTTGCTGATTACAGCTTTCATACATGAGCATTTACGCTTTTCACGCGTATTAGAGAAAGTGAATATGTGTGGACTTTCAAATGTCTTCTGTTCAAAAAGCAGTCAGATTTGATGTGCACGTCATGGGAAAAACAAAATGCCTCCATTTCTTGGAGCATTTTTGTTACCTAATGCATTTTGATGACTAAACGATTTCAATTTCAAGTGCCAATTTATTACAAAAGTATGCAAACGTTTTCACCAAATATCTGAAAAATATGAAGATCAACAGTTATTTAGCACCCATGTAATGCCAAAAGATCTTTGTAATGCCATACAGATCATTATAATGCAAAAACTGCTCGTCCTTGTTCTATGTTAATAAAATAATTAAAAATATCTGAAAAATAACTGAAACATAAAAAGTTGGCTATCTTCTTTAGTTTCAGCTACATCTAAATGATTTCTGTCTGTGATGTTTTGTGGCTCAGTTGGATAACGGTGATCTACACTCCATGCCAAACGTAAAATCCTCTTTTGAGATGATTTTCTCTCTGCTCCAGCAATTCTAATTCTGTTTCTCACCACCCGCCGCATGCAGATGGTCCCCTATAAGCCGGGTTCTGCTCGAGGTTTCTTCCCGTTAAAAGGTTTTCTTGCACTGTCGCCTTGGCTGCTCTGGGGTCAGGCATATGGGTTCGTAAAGCGTCTGAGACATTTGACTGTAATGACGCATATAAATAAAATTGAATTGAAAATTGAATGAATAATTGTACACAGAAGCCAAAGAAACCCCATTCCAGAGTTAAGAATCTACATCGTCTGTGTTGGCCTCTGTTCTATAAAAAAGCCAACTCAGCTAAATGCCATATACATCTGCATTTGAAGCCTGCACATGTGAAGTCCAGAACATTCAGCCTTCCTCGATCAGATGAAAACATCAACCATGAGCTCTCACAAAAAGGTAACGCATCAGTGGGCCTGTGCTTCCATTACTGCTCCTGCCGACAGCCAGCTAGTACAAAAAAAACAAAACACACAAAACAATCTTGATGAAATGAAATTGGGCCGAATGGAACATTCTGAAATGTACGTGACATTTTTACTGCTCGGAAATAATCTCAGAGAACACAACAATGCTACTATAACAACATGTTAAGAGATCCACACCTTTTTCACTTTGATAAAACCTGTAGCTTACATGGCTACTGTTATATGTACATGTAGCAGCATAAAACCACCCTGACAGTGACTATCAACCACAAGATCACCACTCTTCCATCTCCCCGAAATGGCTGTCGATGTGGATGAGGTGGAATGTGCAGTTTTATATTTAGTTTGTATCATCCTAAAAAGCTGGATTTCTTCTTTCATTTTTTTAAGTTTGTCCCCGACTGATACCATCTCATGCTTCCTGTCCAATAGGGTATTCCATCAATCAACCAATATCCAAAAAAGTTCCAGCAGCACCACCTTTGATTTCCACCATATTCAGTCTGTGTGCCATAGGTCCAAGGAAGGTAGGACAGGTTCCTGTAATAGTGCATTTTAGGCCTCCTTTTGGCCTAGATTTTCAATATGAAGGTGACAGAACACCAATTCAATATTTTGAAGTTTTGACAACAGTACACAAAGATTCTTGCAAAAGTTTCAGAGTGGTGCTATTACACATGGTGAAATGTGTTGTATTCATGAAATGTCAATTCGCCCCTAATAAAGTAGGTCCTGCAGCCACACAAACAGCTGAGTCTTCAACAGGGTTAAGCATGTCATAAATCCATACTAAAGAAAGAAATGCTGTTTATATTTTTTTAAATTAAATGGCATACAGAAGCCTTTCAAACATGGGCGAAATTAGATTTTCGGGTTTTTTCAGGAATCCACCCTCCATAAAAGTTTCACACCAGACTAGGGCTAAAAACATGATGTTTGCAACTAGCAGTGAAAAATGAAATGTTCCTGTGAATTCATGCTTCTAGCTTGCACATTTCAAGAATTATGGACCTCTGAAGTAGTACCTGAATGACGGCTATCAGATTTAGGCCGAAACCTACCCCTTATAATTGGGTAAAGCAAAATGTGTACACATATGACCAAAAACCTGTTTGCTATCTCTTGGACCTAATGGCACACGAAACGAATATAATCAAACAGAAATGGTGCGCTGGAGCCATTCGTACTTGAGATGAATGACCCTATAGTTCTACAATCCTAATGGCACGTTTGATTTGATCATCATCGTACAGTTCAATAAGTTTGGCACTTAAAATATAATCAGTCTTTCTTTTCTTTAAAATATAATTAAGCACAGTTATAACAGTAACACACCGGTGTCCAGTGTAATTTGAGGTAAACTTGGTCTCCATATTACCGACTGACTACAAACGCTGGCTCACATGGAAAACAGAATAATACATTAAAACTAAGAAAAAAGAAAAAACGATTGAAAATAAAAAATAAATAAATAATATCTGACTTAAAGGTTGATAAATAGCCTCACAAAATAAAATTCTTCACTTGATTACCCTTTAAACAGACCATGCACACCTGACAACTGACAGATACAGATCAGCACATTTCGTGTAGGTTATAGCTTAATGCCACTATTTGAGGTTTTCGATGTCTCCGTCAGGAACATTTAATAACCCTATCTACATTGCTGTCTAATAAATGTCCACGAAATTTGGCCCTGTTTTGGTAAAACGATGTAACCTTCGGCTCCAGCGGCGTGGGAGTGGTGACGAAAGAGCGTTTCAGTGGCACAGGGTCGAAAGTGCAACGTGACAACGTGAGAAACTCCTGCAGGTCTGATGATACGCAGGAGGTGAAGAGATATGCTACTTTTCAATTGCTGCATGTTGACAGAAGGGACCGAAGCTCATTTAAATCCATGTGCTACTTTACCATCACTCGGTTTAGTATAATTCTCCAAATAGCCAAATCTGCTCATTAGTTCAGCTTGATGGACGAAACAATTCCGAAAATAGATAAAATACAATTCCATAGGATTGTGTGCAAAATGCTCTATAGGCAACAGTAACAAATAATGGTCTCTACTAGCCACAACGTTAGACTTAAGTGCTTGTGATGAGGTATGAGTATTGGCCATCTGGAGGAACCATTAACCAACCGCTCTACGTCTTCTGTGATGACGCTCAGTATTTAAGTAAAAATATCACGTTGATGCAAGTAATGATAAGAGCAACAATAGTTGTGAGAGTAGATGTGTTTGAGAATTAGAATTTGCTAAACAGTATGGTAATGACTGCTTCCACTGAAAACAGAGTCTCTCCTCTCTGTAACCAAGCATAGAGTCACAAATATGTACAGAAGTATATATGAGACTTTATGCTTCTATATAAATATCCATATATCCAGCAAATGGTATTTGCAGTAAAAACCGCACATTCGCAAGAGAGTTCACACCAAATATCAGATAAATAACACAGAATAAATGGCAAATTCTCCTCAGAGATTTCTCATTTCCTTTTATATGCACAGATAGGTTTCAGTAAGTTTCTAATTAGGTACCTGTACTGTATTAGTCAGCCCGACAGTTGAATGGATGGATGACAGTGAAGGGTCCAGTGTGCTAAGGTGAGGAAAGCCTTCATCTTCTTCGTCGCTCCTCAGTTTGAACACCGTTTTACAGAGGCAGGTCTGTGCTGTTGTGGCGAGTCTTTCTGGAAGTCCCATCATCCCTGGGCAGAGCTTTCTGCAGGTTGGACATGGCAGCGGTCTTCTTTAGGTCGATGACTGCGTAGCATTCACTGCGCCGGGGTGCCTGCGGCCCACATTTTTTGGGTGGTAGGCGCTGGTGCTGTGGCTGGGTCTGGGCACCCCCTGCTGAGGCCTTGGCAGGGAGGTTCTCCCTCCAGGTCCACCTGGATGTAATTCAGCTGCCGCGACGGAGGCATGTGGCTGTGCTCACAGCCCCCGACCCCGACCTCGATCGCCTGCGAAATCAAAGCTAAATATTCTCCCCCCTCTGTCTGGCTGACACGGCCGTGGATGCGGGGGACAAGCGTGTCGAAGCCGGGGAGGCTGGACCTGCTCTGTGTTTACATAGTTCTGCAGGGCATCTCTGTGGATGCCCGGCTGTCCTGGTGGTACCCGTTGGGTGTCCCAGGACCTTCTGAGAACTCATACTCATCAAAGTCCTCCTCCCTTCGTAGTCCTCTTCGTCCTGATCGTCATCTTCCTCTTCCTGCTCATCATCCGCTGCAGAGCCCTGTACTCCCACACCGGGGGCAGAGAGGGTAGGTTCTCGTAGTTGAGCAGAGCTGTCCGACGATGCCCTCCACCCATGCCCCTCACAGGCGTAGCCCTGCGGGGGAAGAGACGATGGGCCGTGGGGGTGGAGTGCATGAGGGAATGGGAGTGACTGTCCCCGTGCTGCTGCTGCTGCTTGAACCCACAGACTGCGACACGCTGCTGGGACTCAGACGCTGCTTCCGGACGCCCCGAAGCCCGTTTATGTTTTCGTAGGTGAGCTCACCGCTCTGGCAGCCGTCCGGGTGGTCGAGGCCGGGTGCCGGTGTGAGTGGTGATGAAAATGGTAGGAGTGAGAGTTGCACAGGTGCATAGAGGGTTCGTCTCCTTCCGTCTCTGACCCTGCTGCTCCCTCTACTGGCTGAAGGCTGTGTGGATTGTGCCCATGCCTCTCCCTCTCTCTCTCCAGTAGATGGTTGTGCCGGGGTCGGGCCAGCATGAATTTGACCTCCTGTGACGACGGCTGCAAGAACACCTGAGGGTCTTTATGCTCGTCGAGGGGACAGCACCTCAGGTTGGACTGTGGATTCCCTTGGCCGCCGACAGGCATGGCTCCCCGTGTTGTTTCAGGGAAAGTGCTTGGCCGAACCTCTGGTAGAGAGTGCACACAGTGACGCATAGAGAGATCTCCCTCATACTCACAGTATTTACATAGGTGTGGGTCTGTTGGTAAAAAATTAAACCAGGTTTAGACTGCGACCTTGCACAGATAAAGTGAGCTATAAAAGCGTACAAACAAGTCGTACCTGGTCCTCCAAACCCATGAGGCTATGTCCATGATCATCGGCGAGAGAGGGTTGGGAGGAATCACCTCTGATTGGATAACCGGGGTATCCATTGGGAAAAGCCTGGACAGGAAATGCTGGAGCTGCAAACATTTAGAAGATGATGTGAAGACACAGACAAAGAGAAAGAGAAAGAGATCATGCGTAGGTTGATGTGTGCAAGAATCCCAAACGAGAGAAAGCCATGTGCTGTGAAAAGCATCAGACTTTGAAAAGTAAGAAGAGCAGCTGATAGTTGCTTATTTCTGTTTTCCATCTAGCCAATGGCCAAAATTCATCTTAGGATTCAGTAGCAGCACCCATTTTCATTGTGATGTCCAGCTAAATGAATCAGGGGGTGATAATAGACATTTTTCCTCATTCATTAAAGTAACCTTATAACCTAAAAGCCTTTTGGTCTGCATTAAAGACAAATAAATCACAATCAAATTATAGTTTCATAAAATCAACCTTTTGTCATAACAGATGTAACGTCACTTAAATCATTTTAATCCAACGTTGCTTATTTCACTTTATGAGGACTAGTCTTTGACAGAAAAATTCTCCAAAGTGATATTTCAGGGTTATTTTGTCAACTTCTATGTACTGAACAGTCCGTCTCGCAGACTAACATTGGGGACGGATCACATCACTTCAGTGGAACCTACAGGGTTTTCTTGTCAATGGCTTTTACAACTAAAAACTTTAAAGCAAATCATGCAAGCAACATTATGATTTCATGCTTCCCAGCAAAAATTCAGGTGTTTTTATGTCATGTGCGTCCGGAAAAACCTCTCAGCGTTTTGAAAAAAGCAACTGTGGGTTCCTGTTTTTGTCTGATAACTGGTAAAATTTGATCATATCAGCAAGAGTATCTCACCAAATTAAAGAGACTTATCCACACCAAAGTGAATCATCTGAGACCAGGAGCAGCACTGCAAACAACACCATCAACCGAAGTCAAAACTAAAGCAGAACGAGAGCAGGAACAGATGCTGCTAACATCCAAATGTCCAACATAGCTCTAACACTAACTTTGTCAAAGAGGGTGCTCAATGATGTGTATTTTCAGCAACATTTTGCCTGAAATGTAAATATTGCTTAGTCGGATGATCTGTCTTAATTATTTTGAAATAATAACACTTTAATCACAAGGCCCAGGGTTTACCTAAGTGCTTTACATTTCTAAATGAAACAAGATGTCAGTACCACAGAGTCTCTCATTTGTTGTCTTTAAACCTGCAGCAGGTGATTGTTTTTACCACTGGGGGGCAGTGGAAACCACTCAAACTTTACTACAGTGAACTTGTTAGCATACAGATGCATATTCACACAGACACACACTAAGCCACACATCCACTCTCTTATAGCTCTGTTTTGCTCTCGACTAATTCCTGAGAAAAACTTGTGACTTTTTAAATGCTGAGTGCTGAGGAGTTTACTCCAGAGTAAGTTCAACATATTCAGGCTTTCTTTGTGTTAAATGGCTTGAAAAAAAACTAAAACACTAAGACACCAAGTTCCACAATGGGGGCCATCAATTTTCTTTGTTAATGAGGTTTTTGCTTTTAACACTAAGCGTGCTCCCATAAAACATGATGTCCGATGCATCATTTGACTCCTTTCCACACAGAATGGACCAAACATGTGCCTTCCATGCCTATTTTACCTACTTTCTACATTGTTGCAATGAAAAACTGTGAAATTTATTACGGCAAAAGGCACTGGAGAGGAATGCTGGTAGAAAAATGTTAATTGTGTAAGTTCATATATACATAGATAATCTGCCACTTATTTCTTCTAACAACTACACATCAGAGCTCTTAAACTTAAATATTCGTACATTTAATCACAATAATCAAAAAGCGTATAGAAGTCTGGCACTGTATCATAGCGACAGATATGTGGAACTCAGTTTTGCTTTGGGACACGTCAACGTAAAAAATAAATTGAATACTCTCTGTGATAAACGATAATCGACTAATCAATTCTCTAATCTGTGTCTGTCAGAAACAAGCGTGACAACATCATGCATTTTCTGCTTTAGCAATTGAATGTATGAACTGGTTAAAAAGGTGTCGCTTCTTATAGTCGAAAAAATTCCAAAATTCTGAACATAACACAACATAAGAACAAAAGTTAGCGATGCAGCATCAGTTACCATGTAGCAGGTTGAAAGAGTCAGTGGTGTGAGATTGTCTGGTCTGGTTTTAGGCTCAACATACTTAAGTCACTCATTCATTTCATTTCCTGGTATACTCATGTGATTTAGCTTTGGTTTTTATAGCTGCTTGCCTCTCACTATAAGAGCAGTGACACTAAACAAAAACATTAAAGCTACTGTACAGCTAAACACTGAACTGAAACTGGCCATAGAGATCTGAAAAGCTGAGCACGGCTGTAGATGTGGGGGACAATCATCTGTAGCTTCCTCACTATGAGACACTTCTGTTTACATTGTCATTTGTTAGTTATTCTAAACACATTGAATATGCAGCTTTACTGGATTAAATA
Source organism: Acanthochromis polyacanthus (assembly GCF_021347895.1). Classification (NCBI taxonomy): domain Eukaryota; kingdom Metazoa; phylum Chordata; class Actinopteri; family Pomacentridae; genus Acanthochromis; species Acanthochromis polyacanthus. The sequence goes on along the minus strand of NC_067117.1, from coordinate 12,467,900 downwards.
ACAAAACAAACTATTGAATGCAGTCTCTTTAATGATATGAACGCGTGGGACTTCTTGATTTGTTGGATGGTCAGAGGAAAAGGAAGTTGTGGCACTCAGTTACTCATGCAGTAACAGACAGATGTACTCTTTTAAATCTATTCTTAAAACTTGCTTTTACCGTATGGCCTTTTCATTGTTTTCACTGGGTTTTTATGGGATCTTAGTGGCTTTTAATTTTAATTGTTTGGTCTTATTTGGTTGTACTGTGAATCACTTGGTAATTGTGGGGATTGTTTTGAAGCATCTCTTTAGGTAATAGATTAGATTTAGACGTCCTGCAGGAAACCTGCAAACAAGACAGACAATCACCTGTCACTCATTAAGTCCAAACAAAGCTTAACATGTTAGACAAGAACAGCCTATTGGATTGGTGCTGTACTTTCTGCATCTACGAGTATGCGAGGGTCTGCACAGCCTAAATTTCCTCATCTCATGTTTGCGAGAGTCCATGTGGACCCAAACACAGATATCCTTGTGCTTCCATTCATTCATTTTCTTCAATTTATTTGGTATTGGGTCACAGTGGAAGCAGGTTAAGCAGGTCATTCTAGATGTCCCTCCTCTCCTGGAGGATCCTGAGATGTTTCAAGGCCAGATGAGATATGGAATCCCTTTCAGCAACTTCCGGTTCTATCCTGGGGTCCCTTTTCAACTGGATATGTCAAGGAAACCCCTTAAGGAAGGCGCTCCAGAGGCATCCAAATCAGATGCCTGAGCCACCTTTGCTGGCTTCTTTTGACTTAAAGGAGCAGCAAATCTAGTTCCTCACCCTTTGGACCAGGGGTCATTAACTGGCCGACCGAGGTCCGGATCTGGACCCAGACGTCGCCTTATACGGACCCGGACCTGAAATCAGTAAACTGCAATGGAATTCTAAATGTGACAGGTCGCTTCTAGTTTACCAGCACGGCTTTTCCAGTGTTTACGGTGCTGGTTTATCAGCTCAGGAAACACACAGACAAACTAGGTATGAGTTCATCCATCCCACGTGATGCTACTCGGCCAACGAAGTCTCTGCATTGCAGAAGCCAAATGTTGCAGCTCTGCATTCAGAAAACAGTTGAGAGGCGAGGGACAGACGAGACGACAGACCGTGGTCACATGCTGACCATGTTTGGCTCAACATACAGCTGCAAGGAAGCTTTCTCAACTATGAACACAATCAAAACTAAATATCACTCCAGACTAACCAATGAGCTCCAAATGTGTTTGAGAACGACCCTGACACCATTCACGCCACGATTCAAAACACTGGCAGCTCAGTTCTCCCATTAAGCAGCAGGGATATAAGGGGAGTGATATAAGATACGAACAAAATGTAAAAGTGTTTAATTGTTTAATTTTTTTGAGATTTAGGTATTGTGAAAGATGTATATAAATTAGTTCAGGTTGGTAAGTGGTTATTTTTTCCAGTTCTGCACTTTATTTTAAGATACAGTTATATCAAAAGTTATTTATAAATGTTGTCAAAAATGTTTTTGAATCGTTCTGAATTTATTTGATTTGATGGTCAGTTATTAATTATATGCAGATGCTAATAAAACTACTGGTTTACATCAACATATATCACACTAATTCAAGTTAGACATTATGATGTTCCGGACCTTTGCTTTAATACTTTTTCTGCGATTAGACTGCTTTGAATTTTAGTTGCATACCCTGCTATAGAGTAAACTTATTTTGGCTGCCTGTATCAGCAAAGTCAACATTTCCGTCACTACTTAAAGCTCATGACTATAGGTGACGGTTGGTACAAAGACCAACTGGTAAATCCAGTCTTCACCGCAATGGTTCAGCACAACGCCTGCATTACTGTGGATGCCGCACCTCTGGACCTCCTCGTGTAGCTCAAAGTTTGCTCACACAACATAACTACGCTATGAGAGCAGCAGCGCTTTTGCTGGGAATATGTTGATACATACCACTATGCTTGTATAGTCCTTTGAGCAGACTATAAATGAGTACAACATCAACAGCTGTGTCTGTACAGTTTGCAGCTGTCCATCTGGTAGGGAGCACAATCAAGGCTTTAGTCACTTATGGCACTTTTCCATTAGGACTTACTCGGCTCGACTCTACTCGGTTTGTGAGGTTTTCCATTAGGACTGGTACCAGGTACTATTTTAGTACCTACTCGGCCAGGGTTCCAAGCGAGCTGAGTTGAGCCGATAGTGTGACGTGGCCTCAGTTTCTCGATCTTGTCGTTATGCCCTCTACAACATCAGGAAGATCAGACCCTTCCTGACCCAACAGGCCACACAACTTCTGGTTCAGGCTCTTGTGATGTCACGCATTGACTACTGCAACTCTCTTCTGGCAGGTCTCCCCACATGCACAGTCAAACCTCTACAGATGATCCAGAATGCAGCAGCACGTCTGGTCTTCAACCAGCCCAAAAGAGCTCATGTCACTCCCCTGTTCATCTCCCTTCACTGGCTTCCAGTTGCAGCCAGAATCAAATTCAAAACTCTCCTCCTGGCTTACAAAACATTTACAAGAACGGCCCCAGCCTACCTGGATTCCCTGATCCAGGTCTACTCCCCTTCACGCCCACTTCGCTCTGCATGTGAGAGACGCCTGGTGCTTCCAGGCCAGCACTGCTTGATATCTCTAACCAGACTCTTCTCCTCTGTTATTCCCAAATGGTGGAACAAACTACCAAACTCTGTGCGTTCTGCTGAGTCCCTTTCTACTTTTAAGAGACAATTGAAGACTCAATTGTTCAGAGAACACCTAAGCACTTAATCCGACTCCACCTTAGGGGTAGAATAAGTCAGGTGGTCCAAAACCCAGCACTTATTTAGCACTAACAAAGTTGAGAAAAAAAAAAGGGGGGGGGGGGGGGGGGGGGGGGGGGGGTTGGCACTTCTTCTGCAACTTGCTGGCAAACACCTTTGACCAATCGCACTTTTTGCACTTACTAAAGGTTTTCTTTATGTCTGAATTCTTGCTTGTGTTGTACGTCGCTTTGGACAAAACCGTCTGCTAAATGAATTGTAGAATTGTCTACAGAGTGCAGGCCACTGATTGGACAGGGAGTGACAACACAAGAGAGTGACTCCTTCACGAAACCAGTGAGTGTTTTGTGACTTCAAGAAATTTTTTACATTACTTGTCCCATTGGTGGCAAACTCACTTTAAACAAACAAGTATATATTGAAGTACCGTTCTTGTTCTCCTGTATGCAGACAATAAGCTAGCTAGTTAGCCATCAACGCTAACTCCGTGGCCGGGCCGCCATGCTATGACGTCTCCACCCACGATGAGGTGGTACTCAATTGTAATGGAAAACGACCTAAACCCGAGTTGAGTCAAGTAGGTGCTAATGTAAAAGCGCCGATAATATAGCTGCTTGCTTTTAACATTAGATACCCTGGGATAAATGTGGTTTAAATTGCCTATAAGTAATTTAAATACTTATATATATATTTAAGGCTACAATCCTACTTTTTTAAATGGTAGAATTTCTTGTGGAATCTTGTGTTGTGACAATGTTAACAACATTAAACTGTAATTCATTCATCATGTCCAAACGAACCTGAGTTCAATAATTCATCAATATCCTAATTTCTTGCAAGGCAGTGACCAGAGAAAAAGTAGTGATTACGATACCTTGTCACCCAAACCTGCTTGTCTTGAGGTGGATGTCTGGGCTGATGTGCTGAAGCTCTGCTCTACCAGGTGCTATTGAATACCTTTGTATCTCTGACTCACTCCAACTCTATTAATAACTTTAAAAAAATCAGCTAAATTTATGGTTCTACTGCTGCATGCAAGTTCCACAATTACTCTCAGATCAAGTGTATAATTAACCAGACGCCTCTACTTGTGTTTGTGGCGGCTGTGTGACTCACTGTTGGGAGTCTGTGGTGTGCGAGACATGTCCATCTCCGGTGTGTGGCCGCTGCGACTCATCATCATTGACTCTTCCACCACGTTGATGCTGTTACATTGCATCAGCTCCTGGAGCAGATTAAAGATTTCCTCTGCCCGGGAACACTTGAATGCAAAGATTCCTAATCGAAGGAGGAAAAGGAGGGAGATGTTGAGGTACAATCAACAACTGATCACAATATAAATTGAAAAAAATCCCAGCTCACATATGAATAAATGGTTACATAAGATTTACAAATAACAAAGCACATCTGATGGCTGTGGCAATGAATTTTCCATTTTTGTTTGGTCCTTTAATTTGAAAGTCAACAGTCATCTGGGGCTAGTCTTAATTTACATCTTTTCTTGTTCTAGTAAATCTTTTAAATCACAAAACCAAAGTTACAATTGTGAAACAGGTTGTGTGTACCAATCATGTGTAACGCTTATGTTAAGATCAGACAGTATTTTCTTCATTATGTGTCCACTGAACATCACAGAGACACAAATTCTTGCAGCAATTTGTCAAGAGATATGCCAGACAAAAAGCTGGATCCCAACTAGTCAGAACTTGAGTGACGCTTGGACCAACTTTGCAACAACATACCTGCAACTTTCTGAACTGACAATCCTACATTCACACTTATGTCACGCTGCCGATTTGTGAGCTGTGACAAAAACCCAATCACATCGATCCAACAGTCATGTACCAGAGACAGAGAACCAGAGAAAACGAGCCGTACCCTGCCCAGTCTGACAGCGGCGGCCGCTCTCGAAAGAAAACAGGTTGGAGTCGGTAGCCGTAGCGACGCAGGCAGAGATACGGCCACCGGATGGCGTCTCTCTTGGCGGGTGTTGAAGGATGAGCTCGGTCTGGGTGAGCTCCATGATCCAGAGCCCAGCTATTACCTTCATCATCCACATTGGTGACCTGCAAACACAATGAGAGAAGACAGTGTGAGGTAGAATGCTTCAGTACTCTAAACTAATTTGGTTTATTACAGCACAATGTTATATAAGCGATTAGAAGCACAAAAAATTAAACACACACATCAGAAACTTTCATAACACCAACCTTAAATTTGGTGAGGATGGTTGTCTCGGATGGGGTCTCTGTACAGACAGCTCCAACAGCTCCCCATAGCTTCAGGCAGGCCAGCTGAAACCTGTCATGGTTGAAGGAAGCATCGCACACGGCTCTTAGCAACGACATCATCAAGCACCACCGAGCTTCTAGACATTCACACACACAAGCTCCTTACTCAGTCCAGGCCATCAGTGTAAAGGGATTCACGTCTCAATCCCAGGATCTTCTGCTGGGCATTAGCGTCACAAGCCAGGTGGTTCGATGGATGGGCATCTTTGAGAGAAGATTAATGTTCTTCCCCTGAAACCACGGCAGACACGCAGGTTCAGACATGAGATGTTACTTGAATCTCACCTGCAAACAAATGCCAGACCTAAATCTGGTCATTTTAGCACCCTGCTGAAAGGATGTAAAACACCAAACCTGTTGCAAACCATCCTTCCTCTTTCTCTTACTGTATGATCCACTCATAAAAATAAGACCAAAAAGAGATAAAGAAGGACTTCACAGGTTATTTCTATCGGGGTGCCACGGATTTATTTGATTTTATCTAAACTCTTGACAACAACAAAAGAAATTTTTTTTGAAAAGCTTTGTAATTAAGCTGCACATTTGGAAATATTTAAACTAAACATTAAAGAGACAATTTTAGATTGCAATGAGATCTGGACAGTCTTTGAGTCGGTGCCTACTTCTCAACACTGTGAAGGCTGACCTATTTGTAAATGAGATGGAGACACTTAATTAACCAGTGAAGTCTAAGACAGTAATTAAAACTAGAGATACAATACACCAAAAACATAATGGCCACAACTAGACCTGGAATGATAACAGTGGATTAGCTGTCAACTATTTCATCATCACTCGTTTTAATCATTGATGAAGACGATTTGAAATACTTTTTAAGAGTAAAAAATACAAAATCCAGATATTCCACCTTGCTCTAATACACGAACGTTTTCTGACTGAGAAACTGATCGACAGTGAAATAATCAATAGTTGTGGTCCTATAATTGATATTTCAGTGCGCCCTCCAAGTCTTGTGTCAACTTTTAGAAAAAACTTAATGAGACAAATCCCACTGCACACTGCAAAATCATCCCAGCACTATCAGGATTTTGAATTCTGGAGGTAAAGAGCAGTGATCTGCTGTGCAAATATAATAATCTGGACAAAAACTCTAAACTACAACATATTGTACAACACATGCAGCGTTAACTTTACAACCATTTCTGTTTTCAGAATTGCTGAAGTATTTCTGACATTGTGCCCATTTAGTCAGAGGATCAGCAAACAAAAAGTTAATACAATTAGTTTTCAGTGCAAATGTTAGTAAAGCTCATAAATCTTTCATTCCAACAGCATTATACCAATTTGAAAAGCACAATGAGATCCAGGTAAAGCCATGAATGAAAATCACGAGCAGAACTTGATTATTTCATCCAAACAAATCTGAGCTCAATGTTGCAGTGAACATCTCATCATCCTGTGATATTTTTTTTCCCCCCTCTCTCTCTTGCTCTCACACCACAGAGTCCACATCAGCACCACTGGATAATGTGAGCTCTAACCCGGGCCTCCACATCTGACTGGAGACACCAGAGGCTGGACTCCTCCACACGACTCCCGGCTCCCTTCCTTCAATCAGTGCGAGCAGGCTAAAGAGCTAAGCTACAACACACAGCACTGATCACACTGGACGGGCTTTCCTTCCCCTCTGAGCTATTTACAGCTCATAAAAAATCACATTTTTCCTCCCCCTCTTTGGCTCAACTCGCTCAGCCGACGCAGAGCCCCAAAACAAGCCGCCAGCGAGGCTCCATCTGCCCCGTCAACGTGCACAGATCCACCACCAAATGCACAACGCCACGGTTCAATGACCATTCGCTTGGAGTGAGGATACAATAGCAACATAGCAGTCAACGGGTGAGTGGAGAACGACAACGATGGCTTTTTGCTACTCACATGTCTGGCACGGATTTTTTTTCTCATATATTAGCCCTAATAATGCAAAATAAGCACCGAGGCTGCGGTGAGTTATCGGCGGCTGTTGCTGCTGCTGCTGGTAGCGGGATGTGGCACTTGCACGGCGGAGAGGCGAATAAAAGATGCAGTGAAAGCAGTAAAAAAAAAAATGTTGTTATTTTTTTCCTCCTATTACGCCCCCCTACTGCAGCACGGGCCTCTGCCTGTATGACATTTCCCAAGCAGCTGGGGTGAGAGTTCACAGCCAGACAACGAGGCTGCGAGCAGCGACAAGAAGGTAAGAAACGCTGGAGGACCGCGGAGGAAAGGTGTGTCTGCCTGCAGGACCGAGAGGAGGGCAGAAAAACCCCACATCATATCTGACACACTCAGTTTAGACACTTACATAGCGGATAACTTTTTTTTTTTTAGAAAGTAAGACATTAAAGACGACATTAGTGCAATTTCTTGTCATTTTTATGTAAATACAAATATTTTGTTGGTTTCAGCTTAATTAACCTCAAATGATTGGCTTTTTTCTACAAGAAGTAACAGGTTTCTACAAAGTAAGGTTCACCTCTTTAACCCTCCTGTTGTCCTCATTTAGGACATCAAAAATATTGTTTCCTTGTTTGAAAAAATCCAAAAATTCACCACAAAATTCCAATAATTCCTTAAAAGTTTCCCTTAACGTTTTATTCAAAAAAATGGCAAGAAAATTCTTGTAAATATTTTGAAAATTAATAGAAATCTTCCAGAAAAATCCTAAAAATATATAAAGTGATTACATGTATGTGTATATATATATATATATATATATATATATATATATATATATATATCTGGCTGTATTGTTTGATTTACTGGATTCTGGCCACAGATGTAATGTGGCAGTGACTAGAGCTCAAGCTACAAAGTTGGAGGAGTCACCCCAGATACTCAGTACTCTGCCTTTCTACGATGCGGACCTGGAGATGGCACCCGGGAAATTGCGTAAGTCACGCCGACGGAGACGGCAAGAGAAATTTTACCACACTGTTGTAACACCATCTTTTAGCCCTGAGCCTGAATTGCATTTGGGTTTTCAAATCCCAAACAATGTTATTGAAATGCACAAAGTGATCCTACACTGGCACCGCTTTTGCTGAGAGCTAAGGATAAGGAACGAGTAGTGGACTCAGTTTCCTGCAGCAGTGAGGTCTTCATCCTGAAAGGTGGTATCCTTTATCGTCAGCAAGGATCAGACATGCAACTGGTGGTTCCTGAAGCAGCTAGAGAAACTGTGTTGACCCTGGGGCACTCTGTTCCTTGGGCTGGCCATCTTGGAAACACAGAACTTTTCCTCTAATTAAAAACCACTTCCATTGGCCGGGCTTGCGTAAAGATGTAGCCCAGTTTTGTAAAAGTTGCCCTCAGTGCCAGAGGACCTCCCCCAAATCCCCTCCAGAGCCTTACTCCAGCCCCTGCCAATTATCAGCACCCCATTTGAGTGACTGGGAATGGATATTGTTGGTCCTGTTTGAGAGGAGTAAAGCTGGTAACCGTTATATGCTTGTAATGACAGACTATGCCACAAATATCCTGAGGTTTTCCCTTTGAAGTCCATAAAGGCAAATTCGGTAGCTTTTTGCCTTGTGCAGTTATTTTCAGGGTTGGTTTTCCTTGTGAGATCCTCATAGACCATGGAACTAATTTCATGTCCACTTTGTTAAAACGGGTCTATCAGTTGCTGGGTATTAGGAGTCTGAGGACAACTCCATACCATCCTCAAACAGACGGCCTCACTGAACGCTTCAAGCAGACTCTGAAACAGATGTTACAGAAATTTTGTGAATGATACTGGTCGTGAGTGGGATGAATGGTTGCCCTACCTCATCTTCGCATATCGAGAAGTTCCTCAAGCTTCCACTGGTTTTTCTCCCTTTGAATTGCTGTTTGGTCATGAAGTGAAGGGTCCTCTTGCCTTACTCAGAGAGATTTGGGAGGGAGATCAGACAGGAAAGGAGACTGTTAATGTCATATCTTATGTTGTGCAGATGCAAGATCGACTGGAAAAGATGAGTGAACTTGCCCAATCCAACATGGCGGAGGCTCAGCTGCATCAAAAGGCCTGGTATGATCGATCAGCTCGGCAGAGGTCCTTCAATCCTGTGCAAAAGGTGCTCATACTCCTCCTAGTGACGAAAGTAAGCTGTTGGCAAAATGGCAAGGACCCTTTGAGATCCAGCAGAGAATGGGACCAACCACCTACAGAGTGTCCACCCCAGGTCAGTCACGCTCAAGTAGGGTGCTGCATGTGAACCTACTGAAGGAGTGGGTGGAGAGACCTGAAAAGAAGCAGAGGTGTTGCTGATCAGGAGGGTCCTAGAGGATGAAGAGGTGGAGGAGCAATACTTGCCTGTAGCTGCTTCCCTGGACCTGGATCTGAGTCACCTCCCTGAAGAAAAGCAACTCCAGGTGAGAGCTTTGTGCAATTCAGAAATATTCCAGGAAAATCCTGGAAGAACAAACCTGGTTGAACATGATATTGTGTTAAAAGAAGGTGCTTCTGTGAGACGCTTGAGTTACAGAATACCCGAGCGTCTGTTGACTGTTCTGAAGGAGGAGATTGATCTAATGCTCTCTCTGGGTATTGTTGAACCATCAAAGAGTGAGTGTGCAACCCAGTTGTCCTGGTTCCAAAGAAGGATGGCAGTATACGGTTTTGTATTGACTTTAGGTATTTAAATACTATCTCACAATTTGATTCATATCCCAAACCCTGGATTGATGACCTGATTGAGCGCCTGGGAAAGGCCAAGTACCTAACCACCCTAGATCTCTGCAAAGGCTACTGGCAGGTACCACTCACTCAACGGCTCCAGAGAGCCAACAGCCTTCCGGACACCATGGGGTTGTTCCAGTTCACGGTCCTGCCCTTTGGACTGGCATGGCACCCCAGCAACCTTCCAGAGGCAGATAGATCAGGTACTGTGTATCTGTAAGATTTTGCTGCAGCCTATCTTGATGACGTTGTCATTTACAGTACACCTGGGAGGAACACCTTGTACATCTGGAACGGGTATTGAAGTGCCTCCACTCTGCTGGGCTGACCATCAAATCATCAAAGTGTGTCTTTGCCAAGGCCGAGACAGAATACCTGGGTTTGTCATAGGGAATGGGGTGATAAAGCCACAAGTGAATAAGATTCAAGCATTGAGTCCTGCCCACTGCCTGAGACAAGGAAGCAGCTTAGATCTTTTCTTGGTATGCCAGGTTTTCATCATCGCTTTATCCCCCATTTCTCTGCGAGGCAGCTCTCCTCATGGATTTGACAGGGTCCAGATGTCCCAACCAGGTCCAGTGGACAAAGGAGGCAGAGGCAGCTTTCAAGACATCCAACATTCACTGAGTAAGAGCCCAGTTTTATATAGTCCAGATTTTCAAAACAATTCATCCTTCAAACTGATGCTTCGGAGAGGGGTCTGGGTCCTGTCCTTTTACAGGAAAACTACAGAGGAAAGACATCCTGTGGCTTTCATTAGCCGTAAACTGTTCCCAAGGGAGGCACGCTATTCAACCGTGGAGAAGGAGGCACTGGCAATCAAGTGGGCCCTAGACTCCCTCAAATACTACCTCTTGGGATGGGAATTCACACTGGAGACAGATCATAAGGGTCTCCGGTGGCTTGAGAGGATGAAGGACACTAATAACAGGATCGCCAGGTGGTATCTGGCAATGCAGCCATTTCACTTCACCATTCACCACATCCCAGGAAAGGACAACTACACCGCAGATTACCTCTCTCGTTGTCCCAGCGACAGCTTCGAAGGGGGGAGTGTGTGATGGCCGTGCCCACAGCCACACAGAAAGTCCCAGCAGTCAGTCACTCATAAACATTATTTTCACATGCTTAAGTATTTTGAATTAGTCATTTCAATCATTACACACAGTTGTTTAAAATTGATTTATTAGTATGCACATTTAGTTTACATATTGCATTATTTGGTTTTGTTAGTAGTAATTCATCTGTCTTTTGTTTGAGTTACCTGATTGCGGCATGGAATCCTGGTTTGTGCAAGCAAAGGAAAGGGCGGAGCTGACCTTTGTGCTGGGAGCCCTCTAGTGGACCGTACCAAGAAGGGCTACATCATAGGGGAATCATGGTTCTGTTTAGTTGGTTTTGTTTGCTGTGTATGTAGTTTCCCCCTGTGCGTTGGGTGTGGTCTGTCCCATTGGTATATATGTTGCCCCATATCTCATGCTGGCCGGTCTGTTGTTTGAGTTGTTAGGTTTTGTCACTTTTATTTTCAGTAGAGTTACATTTTGTTGACTTTTTTTTAAGGGCCAGAAAGTTTTGATTTAGTTAGTTTTGGTCATTTGTTTGTAAAAGTTGTTTTTTGAGAATAAATTCTTATGTTTTTTGTTTTTTTTAAATTTAAACCCGTGTCATTTTGCGTTTGACTACTTGGCCCACGACATTGCGTTTCACAGAAATGCTTCTAGAAATCAGGCAGCAACAGTGTGGCACGACTGCTACTTGCTCACTTGGTTCCTCAGTTTATTTCATTGGTCTTTATGAAAAGTAAACACACCTAAATGATTGTAATTTTCATTAAATAAAGAAGTGCATGACTATAATTAATGCAGTGTTGCTTAAGTGGGATGTGCCATGTTTACAATATAAAACAAGTCTAATTTTGAATGTAAGAAAATTTAAAACAAATATTAAAAATACTAAAACATAATTTACATTTTGCTGCACTACATAAACCATACAACACTGTGTGCACAATATAATACACAATATCTACAATGGGAGCCTTTCATTATAATGACTTGTGCTTCTTTGCGACTCAGAAATCATTCCCCGTTTGCCATCATGGAGCTTGAGGAATGTTGAGGCTTCATTAGGACCTTAGAGGTACAAAAGGTTTAATGCCCCAAACAAAAGACACAAAAAGACAGAAGAGTAAATCATGCCTGTGTGTAGAACGGGTCAATAGGAATGATACTAAATAAGGAGGAGTTTCATATTTGAATGTTAGACAGAATGTAGAGAGCCTACCTGCATTATATTCATCTGGGGCCTGTTTCATAAAGTGCATTAAGAAGAAGTGGGGATTAAAGTCCAACATCTGACCTAAATGAAATTAACAAGTCAAGTCATGGTTACCCAGTTGTTCAATAAAGGTCATCTGAAGTTCATAAAAGTCAAATTTAATACAAGTTTTAGTTGTATGTGCACCCTAATTTTAAGTTGGGTTTCTTTAAACTTACATTCTGGTACTGATGCTGGGTAAAAAGTGAAACAATATGATAGCTTGTCATAGAGTCTAGACTTTCCCATTGGGTCAGTTTTACAGGAACTCTGGTTAAGCAACATTTCAGGTCGAGGTTCAGGGAAGTCTGTCCTGAATCAAGTTAGTTTGACAGAGGAACTGAGCTTGAACGATGTCGAATTTGCTTCATTCAGCTTAAATAATCTGAAGCTAAGTCTGACTAACTGAATATATATGCTACTATGAAACAAAGTCAACAAATGTAGGGCGTCTTTTCGCTATCTGGCTTCACTACACCAACAATCGCAGGTGAGATAAGCTGTCTCACAAAGCTTGCTATCATCTCCGTAAATCAACTCAGAGTTTCTGAACCTGAATATGAGTGATTTCACGTGAAAGAAGTGGAGTTGGCACCAGATAGCCAAATGCAAACATGGACAGGTCTGCTGGTACCAGAGTGACATATTGTACAAGAGAAAACTACAATATTTGAGAGGTTTTAAACAAATAATAAAGACTAAAAGCAACACAGCTGCATCGGTCAAAGAAGGAGAGTTTGAAAAGTTTCAAGAGTGAGTTGAATTAGAAAAAGACAGATTATTCCACAAATAAATAACCAACTAACAACAACAAAACTGTTTTCATGATGATGGCTTCATTTTCATTGTACATGCGTCTGGTACCTGACTTTTGTGTTTTCCTTTATAAAAAAGACCTTTACAACAATATAAATTAATGCAGAAAAGGATACTGGTGCAGGAAAGAATGACCAGAATGGATGAACTTAATACACTCAATGGAAATTCATTGGCAGAGGTCCTTTGGATACAGTGCACCCTCTCACCTATGTCTGCATAAAAGTACAGAGACACATTTTTGGTTTCTCACTTGCATTGTCAAAACTAACTTTTAAAATGTTAAATGATTAATTTCACTGGTTTTATCCTGTCTTGACATTTTACACATATTTTGACCTCAACTGGGATATGAAAAAAATAATAATTTCACAATGCTGCAATGTATTTGTGATGAAAAAGTCCTCTTCTTTTTCTTCTTCTATAATGTCATTGTTGTTTTAAATGTTATATAAATAAATTAGACTTTATAACTAAAATACTTACCCTGAAGATAGAATTTACCGTTTTCTATAACCATCTGAGCTCAATAAGTGAAAGAGTCAGGCCTCTGTGAAGTTGAATGGGAGCCTCTGTTACCATTTTAAAATGTAATTGTGGGATGATTATCATCTGACATGTCAAAAAGCCTCATAATTGCAGATCAAGACTTAAAACGATGTCTAAAAAGCCCAAATTGAACTGCTTTCGAGATAAATTCAATAGTTTTTTTTTTTTTTTTTTTTACTTCAAGCCAGAGGTGCGTTTGATGTTCTGTGAGATGGTGATGACAGCAGAGGGGCGGGTACTATCTGGACGGTTTTGTAACCTCTGGAGTGTTTTGTAAGCGACCAGGAAATAATTATTAAACAACTTGGCGAGCAGGAAGCGAACATATCGTTAGCTTCTGTAATGTCTCGACCTTTGCACTGCCGCATCGTTGCACAACACGTTATTTATTGAGCTACCGGCGGAGCAGCCGTTGGTCGCCGCCAATCGTTCGCTGAACACGGCGGGACGTCACGTCGCTGGTGTCGGCTCCAGAGGCGGTGCTGGCTGGGAGTGTCCGAGGAGTGACCGCTCCGATAAGACCGCCCTGCCCACTAAATAACTATATCACAATACAGCAGCATGCCATAGCAGTTAGCTGTCTGTGTGTAGCTTTAGCCCCGCAGCACTACGTCCGTACAGAGGAGCTGACAGCCGAGAACTGGTGAGTAGCTCAGCTCGTAGCCTGAATTAACCTCCAGTCACCTCCAACACTGGCAGGGAAATTATCTTTAATGTAACTCTGCACCGATTAAACTTCAACTCAGATACTTTAAATACTGTCCGACTTTAGTTAGACCTCATACAGAGTGTATTAGCGCAGAAAAAACACAAATTAGCTTAAAACTAGCAAATTTTGCTGTTGTGTTAAACAGGGTTCCTTGTGTTTAGTATGCGAAAGCACAGGGTACGTCACTGTAAAGTTTCCGGGTTTTTAAGGGCATCTTCACACTTGGAGACATTTGGCTTTTCTTCTCAAATCAACATGAAAATGTAGCATCAAGAGACATTAAAGTCTCTCTAGCAAACTAAAACTGTAATGCAACTTTGCTGTCCTTGAAAACTGAGCTGACGCGGGACTCCTGGGGTTGCCAGCATCTGCATTCATACTCTACAGAGCAAAGCTGCCATCAGCAATATTAGATTGAATGAATCTTACTCAGAGAATCACCACCTGAATGTTCAGTCCTCTGTGGAGGAGTTTCATGACTAAAATCTAAATGACTTTGAGCTCATTGTTCTGGTTGTCTAACCTGCGTTTTTTCCCCCAATATGTTTGACTCACAGCTGTCGGTGATGGTTGTTGCAGTAAGAGGCTTGAATTTGTCATCTAGTGCAGAGATATTCTGCTTTACAGTCTGGTGCTAGGGTGCACTAAAAAAATTCAGAAAATCAGGAAATTGGACCAGTGCTCATGTTTTAATCAAGCTCATACTATAAAGCTTTTTAACAGGGATCTCTTGAATATGTAAACTACACGATATTGTGTAGGGTTCTATGGTGGGCAAACTATGCAATGGTGACACATCTTGGACATTTCTTTACTGAAACACTGACAGCCGATGTGAATAACACTGATCATCTTGTGTCAAGGGGTCTGTGTGGGGTGTATTTAGCAGCAAATAAACAGTCAGTTATTGAAGTTGATGTGTTGGAAGCAGGAAAAATGGGTAGATTTAAGGCTCTCATTGACTCTGGAAGGGCTGAATTAAGATGGCTAGAG
The DNA here is from genome assembly GCF_021347895.1 of Acanthochromis polyacanthus. Lineage (NCBI taxonomy): Eukaryota > Metazoa > Chordata > Actinopteri > Pomacentridae > Acanthochromis > Acanthochromis polyacanthus. The sequence goes on along the minus strand of NC_067117.1, from coordinate 12,452,786 downwards.
GAGTGGGTCAGAACTCCTCCAAAACAGCAGGTGTTGTGTGGTGTTTTAGATGTGCAGTGGTTAGTACCTACCAAAAGTGGTCCTCTGAGGGATGATTGGAGAACCAGTGACAGGGTCATAGGTGATCAGGGCTCACTGATGTGTGTGGAGAGTGAAAGCTGTTGCTAAAAACCTTAATGCTGTCTATGATAGAAAGGTGTCAGAAGAACACATAGTGCATCGTAGCTTCCTATATACCCACAGACTGGCCAGAGTTGCCATACTGATGCCTGTCTACTGCCTAAAGAGTCCACATCAGTGTCAGAACTGGACCATGGAGTAGTAGAAGAAGTTAGCCTGGTCTCATGAATCACGTTTTCTTTTATATCATGTGGATGGCTGGGTATGTGTTGCTTATCTGCAGAAAAGATGGTAGAAGGATGCATTGTGCAGCAGAAGGAGGCAGTGTAATGCTGTAGAGCGGGGGTGTCAAACTCATTTTAGTTAAAAAAAAAATGTCACAAACGGGACCAAAAATGACAAGCAAGAAACAAAACAACAAAAAAGTAGGGAAACAACACAAGCCAGACAAAAAAACACAAAACAACAAATAAAGCAAAACACAAAATGAAAAAATAAGACAAAAACACAAGCGAGACAAGGAAACACAAAATGACAAAAAACTGAAACAAAATGACAAAAACATGAGACATATGACAAACGTCAGACAAAAATGAGACACAAAAGAACAATGATCAATCTACTATTTTACTTTATGACCAAAACAATTTGTCGTGGTCTAGAAATTATTAAAAATTTGTAGCTTTTAAATTTACAATTCGCAACTAATGTCTCCTCTGCAATTTTTACACTTTCCAAAGTCGTGCTGTGGGCCAGATTGGACCCTCTATGGGCCGGTTTTAGCCCACGGGCCGCATGTTTGACCCTCCTGCTCTAGATCAGTGGCTCTCAACCCTGTTCCTCAGGACCCCATGTCCTGCATGTTTTAGATGCTTCCCTGGTCCAACACACCTGATTCAAATGATCAGCTCGTCATCAAGCCTCTGCAGAACCCTGATGACGAGCTGATCATTTGAATCAGGTGTGTTGGAGCAGGGAAGCATCTAAAACATGCAGGACATGGGGTCCTGAGGAACAGGGTTGAGAACCACTGCTCTAGAGAATGTTCTGCTGGGAAACACTGCCATTCATCCTTTGACGCCTACCTCCACTAATTACTAATCCACAACCTTAGCAGAAGTGAAACAACTGTCATATGATTCCCTTATCTCAGATCATGTGGCTGCCTTTGGTTGGGATGACGGCCCTGCCACACCTGGGTGGCTTCTATGGTGGCTACATCACACGCGCACAGGTGAAGACCTGGTACCCAACCCTGCAGAAACCATCATGGCGTCCACCGAATGGAGCGTTCCCTATAGTGTGGACGTGTCTGTACACAGGAATGGGGTAAGAGCTGTTGTCTTTGAGTCCTATAATCTCTGTTTAGTGCCGTCCTTATCTAAAGGATCTTGTGTTGAATGCTGTCACTGCAGGTATGGCTCCTACCTGATATGGAAAGAGCTGGGAGGTTTCACTGAGGATGCTGTGGTTCCACTGGGGCTTTATGGGCTGCAGCTCGCTCTGAACTGGGCCTGGACTCCTCTTTTCTTTGGTGCACACAAGCTGAAATGGGTAACAGACGAACACAATTAGTTATTTTACTTAAGATTAGAATTGTAGAAAGTGTGAGGGCTCTGCATTTAACAAATTACCTTCCGTCTGTCCGATTTAGGCGCTGATTGAGATTGTGCTTCTCACTGGGACTGTGGGAGCCACCATGGTGTCCTGGTATCCCATCAGCCGCACGGCCACGTGGCTGCTGGCACCTTATCTGTCCTGGCTGTGCCTCGCCTGCAGTCTGAACTACTGCATATGGAGAGACAACCCTGAGAAGAAAGAAGAGTAGGGGACAACTCTGTGAAGAAACTGCTTTAACCCTCCTGTTGTCCTCATTTCCAGGCACTAAAAATATTGTTTCTTTGTCTGAAAAAATAAAAAAAAATTCTGCAAAAAATTTCCCCAAATTTCTGAAAATTTGCAAAACATTCAAGAAGAAAATTCCTTAAAAGTTTTATTTTTAAAAAAATCCCTCAAATTTGGCAAGAAAATTCCTGTGAATATTTTCAAAAAATTAGTACAAATATTCCAAAAATAAAATCCTAAAAATATCTAAAGTGATTCCATATATATCAGTAAAACTTCTAGTATTTTCTTTAAGAACATTCACATAAAAATCAAGCAAAATCCAGCAAATTTTTTACATTTCTTTTTTTCCACCAAAAAATATTCAAAGAGTTCCCCAAAATGTTGAAAATGTGGACATCAGAAGTTTGACTGTGAAAATAGATTCCCCCCCCACACACACACACACACACATTTTCAAACTTTAATACAGGTCCATTTTCACTCGCAGGATGACACGAGGGTTAAATTCTGAATCATCGCGTGAAATTTTTTGAAGATCTTCCCGCAGAGTTACACTTTTCATCTTCATTATACAGTTTATTTTACAGCGTCAAGTTCTCATAGAGCTGTCATGCAGTGTTGGTCGGCTGGCGTGCAGAAAGTATCTGAAACATCCTGAGATCATTTGGACCTGGAGTTTATTCTGCAGTTTCCCTTCCTCAGCCATTAACCTGTTGAACTGTAGGCAGCGTGCTACTGATAAATATTAACAAACATTAAATGGATTTTTGCTAAAGAAAAACGTTTTCCCATTTATAGCTCTTCATATTCATTTGCTAGTAACAAAAATGCACTATGGATCAAGCAGCCTGATTACATTTTTTTGTGTGTTTATGTCCTTTTTTCAACAGAAGTGTAAAACTGAATTTATTTGCTTTTTTATGAAGAATATCCCAAGTGTGAATTTTGTGGTGATTCATTAACACTTATCAGCAGTTTGACTCACTATAATAAATAAATGGATACATTTTGTAAACTTCTACATATAATCTCTTCTTGTTCAAGCAAAATGTTAAACTGTCAAGAAGCCGAATGTTTTCCTTAAAGGCAGCAACGATGATGAAGTCTTTCCCTCTCAAGCACAACAGAGAGAAACCCCAAATCTAACCTTCCATTTTCTGAAAGATTTTAGCTTCAGACACACATTTAAAAAAAAAAAATGAAAACCTCAAAATTATACTACACTTCTATATACAGTGGGTACAGAAAGTATTCAGACAATGACAGGGAATGAAAAATTTCAAGGGGTCTGAATACTTTCTGTACTCACTGTAATACTATGTTGGACAGTTTATCAAATATTGTTTTTAATTGGAAATTAGACTAGTTGGTGCTATAACTGTTAAAATATTTCTAATTTACAGTTTTTTATAGTCAAAATTTGTATTTTCTCTTTACAACAAAAGACATAATGTAAAAGGAATGAGTAAAGTATAACATATTCAATAGTCACAGTACAAGTCGTTGCTATATCTCCATCAAATAAGTTTTATAGGTTACATCAGGGTATATCTCAATGTAAATGGTAAATGGTTGTATTTATATAGTGCTTTTATCCAAAGCGCTTTACATGGTACGTCTCATTCACACACACACATTCACACACAGATGGTGGAAGCTGCCATGCAAGGCGCTAACCACGACCCACGAGGAGCAATTAGGGGTTCGGTGTCTTGCTCAGGGACACCTCAACATGAGCACGACGGACCGAGGATCGAACCGGCAACCTTCCAGTTACAAGACGGCCACTATATGTCCTAACATATTTCTTGGACGGAAGGGTACATAGACAAAGTGAGGAGCCATATCTCAGAGGGGGAAGGGAGAAGTTATACCCTTTATGTTTTCACTTTAGGCAAAAAAGCTGTCCATTTTGACCATCTTGCGACATACAATTCACCTTTCAACCGCAGCAGGAAGGTCAGCCTTTCCATCTTGTGGATCTCTTCAATAATTCCAAGCCATTCATCCACTGTAGGCGGATCAGGCTGTAACCATTTGCGAGTAATTGCCTTTTTCGCCGCAACAGTCAAAATTTTTAGAAGGTATTTGTCACTGCTCATCATCCCTGCTGGAATGTCACCCAGATAGAGAATCAAACATGATAGTGAGATCTGTTTACCAAATAGTTGTAAGTATACACAGATATTCTTCCAAAATACATGAATCCTAGGACAACTCCAAAAGATGTGGAAGTGATTTGCATCAACATCACTGCAGCCTCTCCAGCATCTTTGTTGTGACTTTTCTAAAAAAGGTTTCATTTTAGGAGTGATGAAATATCGCACAAGATTCTTCCAACTGAATTCACGCCAATACATCGAGCATTCTAATTTACAGTTTAAATGTCACACAACAATGGAAGGATGTCTGATGTTAAGATTTTACTGTTTGTTTGTTTTTTAGGATGTAGAGTCATATCCACATCTTTTTTTTAAAAAAAAAAAAAGCTATTACAGATTTGCCATGTTCCAAGTTTTTGCTCATTTGAAGTCTTTCTGGTTAGTATCTCAAAGTTGTGAGATCTGAGTAAATTTGGGATTTGATTAGAAATGCAAACATTTAAAAATATCATGCCTCTTAAAGTTGAAAAATACTTTTACAGTGACCACCTTTTGTTTTTGTTTTTTTGCCTATAGCTCATGCTTTTAACAACAAGATATTTTTTTGAGATGATAAATGAACAAATCCTGGTGGAGGTAAAAGAGTTCTGGAGAAAAATCCTTTACAGTCACTCCTTTTATTATGCAAATGTACAGAATCTGCAGAGTTTCCAAAGCTAACTCATAAAAAACACAAAATGGACCATAAAGATACCAACAATAAGCTTTATTTCTATACAAGCAACAAAAAAATAAAGGAAAGAGGGAGAACAGTTATTTTTCAGGAGCTTTCTCTGGAACGTCTTCTGGTGATTTGGAGGAGAATCGCTCCATTAACGTCTTCCACAAGCTCTTCTTTTCCTCGTCCATCTGCTGCATGTTCCCTGCAATATGACAATAAAGGAAGTCTCGGTTACATCTTCACAAGTTAACTGGAACCAAGTTGTGTTTTGTAAATAATCAGGGACACACAGCATGTGATGGCATGAGTTCGTACCTGACAAAAGCAACCTGCACTCTTCCACTGCGACTCCAGTAAAGCTCGTGTCTCTTACACGAGGAAACTGAACGAATAAAAACAGGTGTCAGCACTGAACTCATTTCATTTTATCAGATTTCACACTGGACTAGTTTTTTTTTTTTTTTTAAAGATTTTAAAAGTCCTGCTGCATCCATGCACTCAAATGATTTTTTGTTTTAGTCCATCAGATGTTTGGATTTTTTTCTGCATGTTTCCAACATTAACTCACTGGAGAGGATAAGTATAAACATTTTAGCTTACATTAATGTGACAGATTAACAACCTTCATCCGAGTGTTTTGAAAAAGAGTCTCTCTGGACAAACACTGGTAACCAAAGCACGAGTCATCCAGAAGAAAGAGACGAACCATCTGCCATGTATCTGAGTGTCAAGTGAATGTTATAGTCTTTATAGTTCAAATTAAAAGGTATACAGTCCTTCTGTTGGCAAACATTAACCTCATGTGCTTTACCAGCACAATATACACACACACACATATATATATATATATATATATGTACACACACACACACACACACACACACACACACACACACACACACACACACACACACACACACACACACACACACACACACACACACACACACACACACACACACACACACACACACACACACACACACACACACACACACACACACACACACACACACACACACACACACACACACCTTTGGACTAACTTTTACATGTTTCATCATCCTTATCCCAGAAAAACTCTTGTCATACCTGTGGAGGGAATTTGCTTTTCATCTGATCTACTCTACCAGTCAAGCATTTTGGACACACCTTCTTATTCAATGTTTTTTTGTTTTTCTGTATTTTCATGACTATTTACATTGTAGATTCTCACTGAAGGCATCAAAACTATGAATGAAAACGTGGAATTATGTAGTAAACATAAAAGTGTGAAATAAGTCAAAACATGTTTTAGATTTTAGATTCTTCAAAAATAGCCTCCCTTTACATTGATCACTGCTTTGTACACTCTTGGCATTCTCTCCATGAGCTTCATGAGGTGGTCACCTGGAATGGTTTTCCAGCAGTCTTGAGGGAGTTTCAAGAGATGCTGAGCACTTGTTGGCTCTTTTACCTTCACTCTGCGGTCCATCTCATCCCAAATTATCTGGACTGAGTTTAGGCCATGTTATCTGACACAGCACTCCATCACTCTCCTTCTTGGTAAGATAGTCCTTACACAGCCTGGAGGTGTGTTTGAGGTCATCGACCGTTTTTTTTTTTTTTTTAATATATTTTTATTTAATTTTAGAAACACACGTACAAACATAAGAACATAAAGAACATTTCCCTCACAAACATCAAGGTACTAGGATGAAATATAGACATGTACAAACATGCAGATGGCATACAACATAGGCGCAGAAGGCATTGTGCAGAATAGTAACTCAAGGGGCATCACATACATCGATCAGGTAGTGGCGAGCTAAAGGTGGATGTGCTCAGATATTTCAGTCCATGCTAGTCCATATAGACCCCTCCGCAGAGCCTGGGCCCCATCCTCGCCAATATAGTCCAGAAAAGGCTTCCACATATTGAAGAACTTAAATGGATTGTCTTTCAGCCAGAAGCTTATTGCTTCAAGAGGGACAAGTTCTATAATGTTCCTGATCCAAAGTGAGGTAGTTGGGACAGTGTCCAATATCCAGTGGAGAAGAATACATCTCCTGGCACCAAACAAAAACACCTGAAGCAGCTTCAATGAGGGAGGGGTTAGATTCACTGCAGTAAGCTGAACACCCAAAATACAGGAGATAGGTTTTAGGGATAGTTTCTTCTTGAAAATAATGTCAATTTCTTTACATACACGACACCAGAAGTCAGTTACAAGGTGACAGTCGAAAATACAATGAAAATATGAGCCTTCATTAATTTGACATTTGTTACAGTATTTTGAAAGCAAATGATTAAACTTGTTACGTCTCACTGGGGTAATTTGAAGCCGATGTATGATTCTGAATTGTAATTGAGGTCATCGACCTTTTGAAAAATAAATGATGGTCCAACTAAATGCAAACCAGATAGGATCGCATGTCTCTGCAGGATGCCATGGTAGCCATGCTGGTTCAGTTTTGAATAAATCCCCAACAGTGTCACCAGCAAAGAACCCCCACACCATCACACCTCCTCCTCCATGCTTCATGGTGGGAACCATGCATGTAGAGACCATCCATTCACCTTTTCTGTGTCACACAAAGACACAGTGGGTAGAACCAAAGATCTGAAATTTGGACTCATCAGACCAAAGCACATATTTTCACTGGTCTCATGTCCATTCCTTGTGTTTCTTGGCACAAACAAATCTCTCCTGCTTGTTGCTTTTCCTTAGTAGTGGTTTCTCAGCAGCTGTTTGACCATAAAGGCCTGATTCAGTCTCCTCTGAACAGTTAAAGTAGAGATGTGTCTGCTACTAGAACTCTGTGAGGCATTTATCTGGTCTCTAATCTGAGGTGCTGTAAACTTGTGATTTCTGAGGCTGGAGACTCAGATGAACTTCTCCTCAGCAGCAGAGGTGACTCTTGGTCTTCTTTTCCTGGGGTGGTCCTTGAGTGAGCCAGTTTCATCACAACACTTGATGGTTTTTGTGACTGCACTTGGGGATACATTCAAAGTTTGTGCAATTTTCCGGACTGACTGAGCTTCAGTTCATAAAGTAATGATGTACTGTTGTTTCTCTTTACTCAGCTGATTGGTTGTTGCCATAATATGGATTCTATCAGTTGTCAAATAGGGTTGTCAACTGTGTACCAACCTGACTTCTGCACAACACAACTGATGGTCACAACCCCATAAAGAAGGCTGAAATTCCACAAACGAACCTTGACAAGGCACATCTGAGAAGTGAAAACTATTTCAGGTTCTACCTCATGAAGCTCTTCCTGAGCATGTCAAGAGTTTGCAAAGCAGTGATCAAAGCAATGGGTGGCAACTTTTAGGAATCTAAAATATAAAACATATTTAGAGTTATTTCACAATTGTCTGTTTGCTACATAATTCCATATGTATTGCTTCATAGTCTTGATGCCTTCAGTATGTATGTACAATGCAGAAAGTAGTAAAAAGAACATTGAATGCGAAGGTGTGTCCAAACTGGTAGTGTACATAATGGTAAATGGAGCTGACCAGGTTATTCACACACAGTTAACAAAGCACCCAGGATATGTAAATATATATACACTTACTCGTTGTCTGTATACGTTGCCATTAATACGAGCCAAACTTTCATACATCTGGTCACATTTCTCTGGGTCTGAGATCTGGAAGGAAAATGCAAGTGATCAAAATTTTAAAAACTGGACAGTAATTCAGCATTTATTACAGAAAACATGTTTCTTCTAAGAGATGTTTTGAATGAAACTTTCAATCACAACTGTAAATAGTTATTTATAGCCCAACCAGCTATTCCTACAGGTGTAAACTGCATGTTAGGTGAAAGTTGCAGTGCAGCACACCAATCAGCCACAACATTAAATCCACCGAGACCTGACGTGAATGACATTGATTATCTTTTAACAATGGCACCTGTCAAGAGGTGAGATATTTTAGGCAACTAAAGAGTCACTTCATGAGGTTGATGAGTTGGAAGCAGGAAATGTATCTGAGTGAAACACAAATATCTGAGTGACTATGACAAGAGCCAGATTGTGAGCATGAAAAATTAGGTCAGACCAAAAGTGGTCCAAGGAGGGACAATTTGTGAACCAGCGACACAGGCAACATAGAATGCGTGAAGCAAAAGCTGGCCCATGTTATCCAGTCCTAAAGGAGTTACTGGAGCACAAATTGCTGAAAAACTGATAACACAACATGAGTACCACAACTAGATCATGGAACAATGGTTGAAGGTGGCTTGGTTTGATGACACATTTTCCTTTACCTCACATGAAAGGATGTGTGTCGTTCATCTGGGGAAGACAAAGCAGGATGCACTATGGGAAGGAGGCAAACAGGAGGAAGCAGTGTGATGCTCTGGGAAATTTTGAGTCCTGGCATTTATGTGGATGTTACTTTGACATGTAAACATTGCTGCAGACCATGTGCACCTCTTGGTGGCTACACTAATCCCTGATAGTGGTGGTCTCTTTCAGCACTATAATTCTCTCCGTCATACTGAAAACATTGCACAGAAATGGGGGACTTTTTTGGGGGAATTTGAGGACATGACAGAGAGTTCAAGGTGTGGACTCGGCCTCCAAATATCCCAGATCTCCAATCATTGAAGCATCTGTGGGATGTGCTGGGAACAATCCATGGAGGCTCCACTTCAACTTACTAGACTTTTGAGGATCTGCTGCTAACATTTTGGTGCCTGATACCACAAGATACCTTCACAGATTTTGTACAGTCCATGCCTCAAAAGGGTTTTGAACTGTGCTTATGGAACGGGACAATATTAGGCAGGTGGTGGTCATGCTGCGGATGACTGGGGTATATTTTTGGTTGAATATGTGCTGTTCGATTGCTAATTAGAATTATGTGTTATCTTTGCTATTAGTATGATGAATTTACCATATTTTGTTCAGCTAAAAAATTTTACTCTTTGGACATTTTTGTATTAAAAAATGTTCATTCAAGTATTTACATCAAATTTCAATCAATAACATATTTTATTAATAATGTAAAAACAATTGGGGTATAATAACTGACCTTAAAGCTTTCCTGGCTGATTAAAAAGTGGAATACTTTTCTTAAATGTGTCACAAAGTATAAATACATAGCATCAAATTCAGTTTCTAACCACTTATGAAACAATGTTTACATCATGACAACTTTGGCTCTCACTGCCTCTTAAACCGGTTCATTCAGGTTATAGGCTAACGTAATTAACTGTGTAGATGCAATATAAAGAGCCGACAAACACCGCTAGTTACTCATTAACGCTGGTCTCAGCACTTCCATCTGCAGTGTCCAGGATAAAGGGAGTTCACAGGCATCAACAACCGGCCAGCACAGACAAGGTCGACAGCTGTTAGCACTCCTAACTCCTCTTAGCTTAGCTCGGAGTTATGTAGCAGAGCCGAGCCGTGGGCTGCGGATAGCCGGGCCCTCACCTGTGTGTTTTCGCCCTCACGGAAGCCAGAAGCCACTCTCTGCCGCAGAAACGTTCCCAAATCACGGCCTTTCTTGGTCTCGTCCCGTGGCCATTCCTCGCACAGCTTCAGGAACCGACGGTACCTGGTCGCAGACATCTTTGGACATGTAATAATTAGCGCGTCGAGTGGGTGACGTAAGAAGTGTGAGCTTTTTCGCGCACCGTACTTGTGTCGCACCGAAAATCTTCCCCCTCCCGTCCGTGTTTTCCCCTCGTTGTCGCTGTCGCTTTGAGACCACACATTAGCAAAGATGAGCGGAGCAAACGGCAAAAAGGGCCCTTCGTCCGGTGTCATGGACTGGATCCGCTCGGCTTGTCGATTTGCAACAGACAGAAACGACTTCAGAAGGTGAGACGATTTGGAAAACGGAATATGTACAGTTTTCATGTCGCTGTTAGCCGCGCTGCTAGCATTAGCATAGACTGCAACAATGGAGAGATTTGCCCTTGTGTTGTGGAGCCTCTCTAAAGAGTTCTGTACTTTAGCTACGGAGCTGATTGATTACTAATCTTGTTAAAAATCAAGCCATTCACCAAGTAAACAGAACAAACATTGTATGGCTCCAGCTAGGACGGCAACTAATTATTACTTTCATTGTTGAGAAATACTTGTTTCTTTTCTGGAGAGATGAATCGATTATTGTTCTTAATCGACTTATTGACACAGAGCAAAGAGACCAACAGGCCATGCGGCCCTAGACTGATACACGCTGTCTTTGCCTAAATAGCTTTGTCTAACGTCAGCTGTAAATTTGCTCTAGAAACTGCACCAAGTGTGACAAAATGGCTTCACAAAGATGCTAAAAATATTTATACTGTCATTTACTTAGTGGATTCTTGGCAAAAGTTTAAAACACAGACTGGGTGACCAAAGCATATCAAGTGCTGTTCTCATTGGGAGTCTACCACATTTCTCGTACTACATATTCTGTTTCTGCATTTTTTTTTTGTGCAAAGTAATGTCTGTTAGCTCATCAGATGGATTTAACCTCAAAAATCCAGTACAAGGGTGGCTTTTATTATAAAGCTTGTTTAAACCAGAGCAAGGCTGGGGCCAAAACTTTTTCTAGCTGGGGAAACTGCTCGCAATGAGTTATAATCAGCTGACAAAAAGACATGAATATTGATGCTGTAAGAATACTTCTTTTTCTTTTCAGGAATCTTCTGGTCAACTTAGGTTTGTTTGCCGCTGGTGTTTGGGTGGCAAGAAATCTCTCAGATTTTGACCTGATGTCTCCTCAGCCAGTAACATAACCAAAACCAGGATGATGGTGAGATTCTCTTCTGTATTAAAGCTAGACGAAGGTGTTGCCTATTTGCACACCTCTAATGACCAAAACCGGAACTTATTTATCATGAAGATCTATTTTAACTGCAGTTAAAATGCAGACCGTTGCTGAAATGATAAATAATTTGCTTTACAGAGGTGTGTATCTATGACTGACACGATGCTTCTCCTTTAGGTGTCTCGGACCATGAAGAAACAAGGGACATGAAAAAAATTCATAAAAAGTTTTTATGACTAGTTATACTTTGTAAACAAATTGCCTTGTTTACCCGAATTTTCTTTTTTTATTTTCATTTTTGTGTAGATGATATGAAAACAAATAATTACATTTAATGAAGTGTCTCTTGTTGTCTTTGAGTCACAGATTTACTTAACTTTCATTTGGGAAAGTGCATCAGAAACACGTCTAGTTACATTTGACTATTTGAGTCCCGTGTCTGTGATTTCTGCAGCTATGTCGGCTCAGGAGCTCTTTGTTGCTGCAGCTCGTGAATGTCTGTCTGTTGGGAAAAAATCTCTCTCCGTTCCTCAGACTCTGGACCTGGCTGCTCAGGTGTCGGCTGTTGATTTGGGGTTGAAACCAGCTCTTCTGTACGACAGTAACGGTGCCTGTGCAGAGCAGGTGCAGCAGTATTTGAGCTACTTACAGTCTCTGCAGCTTGTGTCTAAATCACTTACAACACTGGATTTAAGCGGAAACAGCCTCATTGCTAATCCAGTTACAGTCACAGCAAACCTTCAGCAGGTTCTTTGCAGCAACAGTGTGGCTGTGATTGACGTCTGCCACTCGCTGGAGAAGCCTGCCGTCTCCAACCCACTGAGAGGAGAACTGAAGAGCATGATACAAGATTTTCTGCTTCTTCTTGGACAGTTTCAGCCACTCGAGGAGGCCGAAAAGGCTCTTTACGTCGGAGAGAAATCTGAGGAATGGAATCTGTGCACAGTGTTTGGGCTGTTATTGGGATACCCGGTCACCTACTGGTTTGATCATGAAAAGAGCTTTGAAAATTGTCTGTCTATGACACCACTGACAGTGACGACAGCTTCAGCAACGTGGCATTCGGACACCGCAGGTCACAGATGTTGTCTGTATTCATTCAGCGTCCCAGCTGCCCTGCACAAAGAGACACAGTCCAACCTGGAGAACTGGAAGCTGTGTCTACAGGAGAGATTTCAGCAGCAGCAAGTCCTACAGGATCTCACTATTAGTCAGTCCACAGTCACTTTGCCCTCAGTCTGTTTGTGATGCAAGAATAAGTTTTTCTTTAAAATAAATTGCTCTGGAATATGTTGGTTTGTTTATCACGTCATTAAAGTGTCTCAAAACAGCTGCTGAGTTTGTAAAGTGCAGTGGTTTTTAAATGCTTCACTGGTATACACATTCTCCAAACTGCATTATGGTAGAAACAACAGATCAAAGTTGCCACCTAAATGTTAAAACACTTTCTTGGATGAGCAGCGTTACAAGTTACACATGAAGAATAATGTGCTTCAAGTGAAAAATTCACATCAGTTTTATGTATATGGCTCTAAATTACAAAATGCGTCACTTCAACTTCATATATAAAGATCAAGACCAGGGATGTACAAGGATATCAGCATCATGAGTGTTGCACAAAAAGGCTTTAAAATATCACCAATTTACCCCAAAAGTTACACCGACACAAAGATGGTGTCCGTAAAGGTAAATCTGGCATACTTTGTGCTAAGTTTATTTTCAATTTGCCTAGTGAATATATATATATATATATTAATAGCATAATTATGTTCGTTCCACTACAGGAGAGACTTGTCTGTATCACCAGTCAGACAAAAGAAGTTGTAAAATCTTGACAGATTATAAATCTAATATTGTGCATCCCTTGTCAAGAGCTTACCACATTCAGTAATTTAGTGAGAAGAGTGACTGAATCCGCATTAAATAGTTTTTCTTTTGAAACGATTTTTATTTCAAATACTGGCAAATGCCGTTTGTTACTTGGGCATTTCCAAAATCAGCTCCGCCATGTAAAGCATTGACCCCTCCTATATCCTGACAGACACTTAGGGATAAGATAATGTTTGTCACATTATTTTTATTTTTTTACAAATACATTCAGACCCATCTGATTTGAGGGAAAGAAAATGTAATGATAAATATAGCTCGTTTGTTTTTGTCTGACACATGTAGCGGTTCTGAATATCACATACAGCACCAATAATGTCGAAAACATTGGACAACGTACCTTTTGCACCTAGTTCGCTCCTCTGTTTCTTCATACAAGGAACTACATGTCTTTTGACAAGTGTTTTTTGTTTGTAGAAAATCAACAAAGCCAACATGGAGGCAGTCATTTTTCCCAATTTTTGCATCAAACACATCCATCCATTCTCTATACACCGCTTTATCCTCACTAGGGTCGCGGGGGTGCTGGAGTCTATCCCAGCTGACTCGGGTGAAAGGAGGGGACACCCTGGACAGGTCACAGGGCTACATATACTGCACGGACACACAATCACTCTCACATTCACACCTACGGGCAATTTAGAGTATCCAATTAACCTCAGCATATTTTTGGACTGCGGGAGGAAGCCGAGCGCCCGGAGAAAACCCACGCATGCACAGGGAGAAAGATCCCAGGCCCAGCCCGGGATTTGAACCAGGGATGTTCTTGCTGCAAGGCAAAAGTGCTAACCAGTACTACACTGTGCAGCCCCGCATCGAACACATGCAGTTAGAAAATGATGTGCTTCTGACGTCCAGCTTCCCTCTGCCACTGGACATGTTCCCTCTTCAGTCTTAACTGATGTCAGCTGTGTGTGGAGCTGTAGCACGTTTTCGGGTTCCGCTTGCTGTGGAAATTCTACGACGTCGCGTCAGGATTGAGGAGGCAGACACAGAGACTGAGACAGTTTAGGTTGAGAATGAGGTTTATTGATGTCAGGAGAAGTGACACAAAAAGCAGGACATTCAGGTGAGCACTGGTAGCACCAATTCTGAGGACTCTCCTCGACTTTGGGTATATATTGACTTGGGAGGAATGCCATATTTAGATTACAGCCCGATATAGAGACAACTTGTCTGCTCAGTAACGTGAGACTAAAGAACGTCAGGCTAAACAATACCTGTCATACTAAAATAGTTGTCTCTTTCTCATGAATCTTCTTCTGCATTATCTGGCTTTTTCAGGGACAGATTAGAGGCAGAGAGGCCTGTTTGTGCTCACAGCCCAACTTTAAGAAAAATGAATAGGACCAGGGTTCAAAGATGACAACCTTTGAGGTGAACTGTAGGACCTACAGTATGATTTAAGGCGACTGCAGCTGACAGATGCAAGGAAATACCTCAGTAAGGGGAAAGAGTCCTTTTTCCTTCACAGTCCTGGCAGACTACTAAATGTCTGTCTGGTTACGGGGCCCAGCAATGGCTCCTCTAAGAGCAATCTATTCAATTAAGCAGCATTCCTAAGACCAACAAACCATTTCCTGTGAGGGACAATTAGCATCATGATTATCATTAACGTTCCATTATTCTGCGTACAGTATGTGAGTGTCAACATGTCAGTTTTTGCCCTGCTTTGATAACAGCAGCAAGTATTTCTGGAGTGCAGCTGATTCTTCCATTTGCACCACTTAATCCTGCAGTTATTTGTTGAATCTGAGGTAGTTTTACCAGAATTTTGACCAGCTGAACAGACAATTCAAACTTAAGGTCCACAAATGTCAGACAGGCTGAATGAGTGACAGCACTTCACCACAGCGGCCGCTCACTTTCAGCTCTGCCAGGTGGTCGGCTCTGGTGGCGCCGATGTTCAGGATGGCCACTGGCATTCTCCTGTCACCAGCTGCCAGTAAAAACCTGTATCCCGAGTACACCTTGGGTAACAACAAAGAGGAGCTCAATTAAATACTGAAGTCCAGAAAGTGTATGTTGTAAACCCATGTCATTTTGACCACATTACTTAACAGGTTCTTCTAAAACCTACCTGTAATGATGACCCGACGACCAGCACGGCGTCCGACTCTGCCAGTCTGTCGTGCACAAACTGTACAGTTGCTTTGTTCACAGTGTCTCCAAAAAACGTGACCTCTGGCTTCAGTATCCCTCCACAGTCCTGACAGGAGGGAACTCTGAAGTGGAGAACCTGCTCGTCCTCTAAGAAGACGTCGCCATCCGGAGCCACAGCACCCGCCTGAGCCGTCCAGTCTGGGTTTGATGTTAGAAATCTCCTCTGGAGCTCCTCCCTCGCTGAGATGACACCACAGCCGAGACACATCACCCTGAGGATGCAGAGTTCATCTTGAAATTGTCAGTTTAGCCTCATAAGAAAACCATTTTCTTGTTCAGTCCCAGCGTTCACCAGGTGCTTTGACAGTCAAAACACACAAACACGCAAGACAAAAGGAGATGGGGCAGAGCAATAAATAGAAAAAAAATAACATAAAAGAATAATTAGCTTGATTAGCACCTATATCAAAGGAATTAGTGATGATAATAATAAATTTAGTTGTAATGCACTTTTCATTTAGGCAAAATCTCAAAGAGCTACATTTAAGATATAAAACGGATAAAAACAAAACAATCGTGTAATAAAAACAGAGCAATCAGAAAAAATAATAAAAAATAGAAACATTCAGGGGCATATTTAATTAAAAGCTTTGTTAAAAAGAAAGGTCTTTAGGTCTTATTTTTAAAAATACAAACATCCACTGTCTGTGCAGACAGTTTGATTTTAACAGGCTTTGAGATTTTGGTTACCGAAATAATTAAGGTGATAGGAATTTTATTTGGGGTATTACTGCATTAAAATTTATTTTTAGAAGCTCCAGTAGCAATGAATGATCAACCCTGTGGTATTTTAGTGTTAATGTATTTCTACTTGCACTGTTCACCACTTTTGTTTCAAATAAAATTGAGACTTGAGATTCTTCTGTAATCTTCAGTTTAATAATTTAACATGCATGTATGTATTAACTCAACTATCCATTAATCCATGAGCTACACACCTCTTAATGCTCATTAGGGTCAGGGGGGGGCTGGAGTCTATCCCAGGGCGATAGGTAGAGGACCAGCTTATTACAGGGCTACAAATAGACACAAACAACCACACTCATACATCTACGGACAAGTCAGAATGACCAATTAACCTCAGCATGTTTTTCAATCAAAATCAAGCAAATCAAATGCCTTGATTGTCATTGGACATATGTACAACAAAATTTTGAGTGCATTTTCTTTGTGGGATAAAACTATAACAACAGATAAAGATAAAATATAGAAATAAAAAATAGGTAGTGTCTACAGATACGGACCCGTATGGCAAGTGCTGTATCCATAGTCCACAGGCTACGGGTACGGGTCCGTACCTCTAGCAACAACCTAAAAAATATATACACTATGCAAATATATATATTATATATGTATGAGAATAATTAGATAAATAACATAAATAAATACTGCACAAACCAACCCAAAACTGCACTGCCTATGCTAAATGTACAGGTTCAAGAGTCATTGCGCTGGGATTTATCACACTGGTTCAGCTGCTTAATGGCACAGAGGTAAAAATTGGACTGTGGGAAAAACCGGAGTACCTGGAGAAAACCCATGCATGCACAGAGAGAACATGTGAACTCCATGGAGAAAGATCCCAGGCCGGAATGCAAACCGCTTTTATTCTAGTTGTGAGGTGACAGTGTTCACCACTGAGACACTGTACAGCCCCTTCAACTCAACTAACAACGAAAAAACACTGTCCATTCATTACATGACACTTAAAACAGCTAGTTTTCTGAATTCAGAGTATGAATTGTGGGTATTTAATATTTCAAGTATATTCTGCTGATAAAATTTTCATACTCTTAGTTCTAAGCAAGTATTTTTGTACTGCAACACTGCCACTGCTGCTCTTTCAAAGAACCTGCACTTCTTTTCCAAAAGATCAATGTGTGAGATGATGTTTCCTCACCTGTGGGCACAGCCGTGGAGCTCTGTCAGCCTTTTCTGTCCTGCCTTTGAGTGAAGAGCATCCACATTCTGTGTAACCAGCCAGTGAAGCTTGCCTCTTTCCTCCCACCGCTGCAGCACCTTGTGAGCAGAGTTTGGCTGGTGGGAGGAAAACTGCGGCCACCCAACAAAGTTTCTGGCCCAATACCGCTGACGGGACTTTGCACTGCGGACAAACTCTGCGTGCTGCATGGGGCGTCTGTCAGTGCGAGCGTACAGTCCGACTCCCTCTGAGCGATAATCTGGGATACCTGACTCGGTGGAGAGACCTGCTCCGGTGATGGCAAACAGGCGTCTGGCTCGGGCCACAAAGTCCTGCAGCTGCTCCAGAGACTGAGCATCAGTGGTGCTGCAGGCCGGGACAAAACTCAACATACCTGCAGGAACGGAGGAGGCTCTCCTCATAGGTGCTGTTTGTGGAGTGAGGACCGGCCATGGCAGTCTCATCTGAAACAGGACACATAATGATAAAAGTTAAAAACAAACCCATATTGGCCATAAATGTTCTTTTAGTAATGGCACTGAAACAAGCTTCTGACTGCTTCAAATTTTACAGTGAACAGTTATTTAAAAAAAAACTTCTCCACATTTTAATGACATAAAACCAGGTTAGACATTTTAGGTAAACCCTTGATGCTGTTTGAATCCCACTTTTAAATTTGTGAAAGCCTTATTATATGTTTGAAATGTTAAAAGGGACATTTTGCTGCTTTTTTGCAAGCACGCTTCCAGGTTCAGTTACACTTAGATTTTGTACTATATATTATTTGTTATTTCAATTTTACTACTAACCTCTGTGTAATTGTGTATATTCCATTAACCAATGTTTATTGTACTCTGGCAAAATAACTGGATGAATAAAGTAGATCTTATTTTATCTTAAAACTATTATGCATAGACAAGTCAAATCTAGACTATAGGTTATACCAGAGAGACTAAATATTCTTTCAGATGTGTGAAACCTGTGTGCTATTTGTAAATGCAAACATACACAGACACAAAAAAACAACACTTTTTTTTCTTGCTTGCAGACCACATTAAACCAGGTCCAGATCTGAAGCCACAACATGTAGACAGGTCATATCTGGGGAAAGTTGTCTCAGAGAGGCTACAGATTCATTAAAACAGCCTTTATGCTGTTTGTGAACATGTAAACACGGTGGATTCCACTGTTTTTTTGTTTGTTTGTTTGCCCATATACCACATTAGCTCAAATCCAGAGCTAAACTCATTATATACGCAGTCTCTCATTTGTAAGATCGAAATGCGGGCAGTTTTTTGCACGTTCACAGAGAGCATAAAGGTTTCACAAAATTGAAAGTGGTTCCAGACAGCATCAGCGTTTTGTTTAAAATGTCTAACGCAGATCAACAACAGTAAAATGCTGGAAAGTTGAGCCTTCCTCGACTTTTCTTTTAACTAACTTCAGCGTCTTCCTCCACTGAGGGGCAGCAAGGCACCGACAGTGAAGGCTAACTGTCAGGTAGCTATGAGCCTGTGCTAACACACCTGCAAACTATAACAACCGTCTCAATATATTGTGCACACAGCATTAATGTCAACAGTACCTAAATATATAAAAGAAAAATACGAAAATATAGCAAGACACATCCTCAAACAGTAACTTGGCTGCTGTCCTTCAGTGCATATTTCTACCCGGTAACTAACCGCTAGCTAACTTAGTTTAGCTACATGAGCTACTTTACCTTATTTGTCGCAAACAGCGGTGGCTACAGGGCAAAGTTACTGTAGTTCTCAGCTGGAGAGAGAGTCAGCAGCTGTAAAGAGTTGTTAAATAACATGACAAACCACAAAAGGCTGATATAACATGGGAACCTTTTCTCACATTGACATTGACAGCAACCGGAAGTACCTTATTTAACGTAACAAACGCGACCGAGGTGCAGTTTGGGAGTTGTAGTCCAGTTATTTTAGCTCAGGATTTCAATTTCACTTTTAATAACTGTGGGGACACAAAAGGATTTTTTATTTTAATGAGCAGCAGAAAAGCTTTAAGACTGATCTTAAACAGATACAACTGCAGTTCTAATCAGCGTCCACACATCTTTTCCATTCTAACTTTCATTTAAATGTTTATTAAATAAATGTGACACAACTTGCCCCTGTGCACAGACTTCAGACAAAACCTAGATACACTGAAATACGATTATATGTTTAAATTCCACACACACTGAGTTTACATTCATATTTATTCAGAGGTGTAGTAATCCTCGTGTGATACAGTGCTGAACAAAGTGCTGGGCATCATCTCAGCCTCCTTGTGTGACACTTTGCTGAGATAATGTCAATTGTTTGTTTTAAGGTAAGAAAACACTGGCGCTGCAAAACAGTGTGTAAGATTACAAGTAATTCTGAGATATGATGACATCTGAATGATGCAAAATTGCACAAAAGTAGGGACCATGTAGTGCCTAATCATTCATTCAGTACAGTTTTAGCATAAATATGATGATACCAGTGATGGATTGTTGTCATCAAATGTAAACAGACCATATATTTGGATGAAGAGTTGAGCAACTGAGAAGCACAAAGAAAATTAGCGTTGCTTTTGTCTGTGTCCATTAGAATATGCTGCACACATCCTGATTACAAAACTCCAAGATATCTGTTAGAAAGAAAAACAACATGAACATTAGTATTCTAATTATGCAAGAATTTAAATACATATCTGAGTTGTACAACAATCAGCCAGTGTGTTTGGTTGTAGTCATACCAGAGTGCGTGCAGTTGAAAACAGCCTCTACATGAGTGTAAAACTCCTCCCCAAGGATGGAGCGGTAGTCCATGTGGCTTGTGTGGACAAAACACTGTGTTCCATCTTTAAACAGCAGATCACTTTCTCCATATTGCTGAGACTCAAAGAGGTTAAACTGAGGGTTGGGGTTGGCTGCCAAAGTTTCCTATAAGGTTTAAAGAAACGGTTTTAAAATAAACATCCACCTAAACACTCCCTGTGTTCTTTAGGTGTCTGTAATGATTTACAGTGGCATGCATTAGATGAAGCAAAACAAGTGGACAGATGGCAAAAATCATGCTGGCTTTAAGATTTCAATCATCTATTGGGCCCAATGAAACTATACACAGTGAAACAAGATCATCTTTGATGAGCGCAATCCTCACTCACTGAGACATTCTGTCAATTTTGGAGTAATTTATTACACAAAGAGTCAAAAAGTTGTCGTGTTTTTATTTCTCAAATGAGAAATCTGTTCAAGCCACAGCTTCAACAGATCCAGTAACTTTGTGTCAAATTCAGAAAAAAAATCTTCTGTCTATTATGAATGCAGGGCGAAAGAAAGACGGAGGGAAGATGGGAGCTAAGAAGGCAAGGAGAGCAAGAGGGATGGTAAACCTGGCACATACTAACTACACCTTTAAATGTTTACCTGAAGTGCTACTGTGTGATGTAAACTGTCCTTGTCTCACAATGCACAGTGCTGTTTTCCACTGCTGCCTTCTCCCTTTCATTCTCAGAAGGGCAGCATCATCTCTATTTATCAAGCAGTCTGCCAGGACACTGAGTAGGTAATCCTAAAGGGATCCTAAAAAGATCCACTTATTTTAAAACAAACTGACCTGTGACTTCATAAGGAAGTCGTACACTCGTGCTGTGAGCACTGGCCGTGTCATGATGGTGTTGGGTGGGATGACTCCTAGATTACAACTCTCCCACTCTGACAACGGGGCGCGACGACCGTCACCACACAGCAGCTCCAAGTCCGATGATGTCCACCCCTCTGCCCAACCGGTGGAGCTCAGACCTGAAGTAATACATGACAACAGCAACATCATAAACATACAGTCAGGCAGTGTTGTTTTGTGTGTTTACGTCCAGTCTTGATATCATCATCTTGAATCTCACTGAGGATGTTGGCCTGAAGGTTGTGCTGCTCAACGAAGGCCACATCACCGTAGCTTTTACCACTGGGATCTCCAACCAGGCACCTGTGAATAATGAGTACAATTCAACTCAGTTTTATGTATACTGCACCATCTCATGCCATTTCAAGGCATTTCACATAGAAAAGGAGAAGACCTTATAAAAGGACAGACAGAAACTCAATAAAAATAAACAAACATTGCATCGGATTACTTTTGAGCAAGCACTTGGCAACAATAGGAAGAAAAGACTCATCTAACAAGATGAAACTTCCAGTAGAACCACGCTCAGGGGGGGCAGCCATCTGCCTCGACCGGTTAGAGTGAGGGTAAAGGGGGAAGGGAACAAGATGGCAGATGCAAGACAAATAATGCAAAAGAGAGCAATATACACTTGAAAGGTCAGTGAGACCCCCAGTCTTACCTGAAACCTGAAGTAAATGACAACACCATGGGTAAAGAATTAAACAGTCACTTCAGGAAAATTGTTATTTCTTTCCTCATTGATAATTCAGATTTTCTTTGCCCCCACATATTTGTAAAATAATGTCTTTAAAAACTCTGTCTTCATATAGTGGAGATCATTATGAATGATACTGTGTTTCGTGGATTCTCATGTTTCATGCTGCTTATTCTAACATACTTCAGCAAAATTAGTTTTAAAGCCCAGAAATGTATTGTCTTCATTCATTCTCACAGCTGTAGACAGTTGTACTTCAGTTGTGCCTTTTTCCTCAGTAGATACAAACTTAGAGGTAAACTGGTCTGAATCAAAATGTCAGATATTTATCTTGGGTATCGGTGGAGACTAAAATACAGGGAAAATACAGAGAATATTGTATTTAAATGAACTTCTCAGTGAATCCTAACGTTGCTCTGTAACTCCTGGATGTCCACATAACGGTATTTTAAAGGCTTAAAATGTGATAAGTCGGTGTTTGGTTTACTGCTGGCACCAAATAAATCAGGGTTAAATGCATTAGAGTGGCTGCAAATATCTTTAAACTAAAACTTTCTTAATGGCTGAATATCTCTAAAAG
The DNA here is from genome assembly GCF_021347895.1 of Acanthochromis polyacanthus. Lineage (NCBI taxonomy): Eukaryota > Metazoa > Chordata > Actinopteri > Pomacentridae > Acanthochromis > Acanthochromis polyacanthus. The sequence goes on along the minus strand of NC_067117.1, from coordinate 12,430,308 downwards.
TAATATTTATTCACAATTTGTCTGAACCCTCTTTATAAATCACAGATCAGGAGAAAACTGGGGCTCATGTAAGCCGCTGCACAAACCTTAAAGCCCCCATGTTGCCATAGTAACGCTCATTGTGGTTGTCAGCACAGCGTTTGGTCGCAGCCTCCCCTGTGCCTCCCATGCACACTTTGCACAGATTCCCCAGAGATCCAGGAAGGCAGCCTTTCCAAAACACGTCATTGTACACTGATGAAACACAAAGTGGCAAACGGCAGTCACATGTGAGTTTTAATGCAACGCTTAAAATCACAAACAGTCATCAGTATGGAGTACAAAGGTCAAGAGGTTGAGATCGGAGAAGAGATGTGATATATGTTAGCGCAGTGCAGCAGGGCTCCATGTGGATTTCTGGAAACAGTACCTTGGTTTGGGTCACAGACTGAGCTGCTGTTTTGCTCCAGACTTAACTGGTGTCTGTACGGCAGCAACCAGCCTGCAGGACTGTACATGTGGCCGTGACACGAGCGGCGGCCTCTCAGGTTCCCAATGAAAATGTTCCTGCTGGAGCGCTTTGCCACAGCTAAAGCTGCTACCGAGGGCAAGACTGAGGAGAGAAACAGCAGTAGTTTGCAGTAAAGACAATGAAGGCAGCAGTAAGTTGACCATTTAGCTGCCTTTCTCTTCATCTTACCGTCTGCCTCTAAGTGAGTCGATCCTGTAGCAGGGACGCATTTTCTTCCTGAGAGAATTCAAGAAAATAGAGTCCAGACTTATCTTTTTTTTTAAATAATGAAGACTAGTATTGCAGTTAATCTAATAATTGATCCAGTGGTTATTTTTATAGTTGACAATGTAGGTATTGAAATATCTGAAAATAGCAGAAAACCTGTTTGAACTGAGTTTTGAAAGCTGCAGACAGAACTGACATCAGAAAGTGACATACATTCACCTGATGATTGGATTTACCTCATATAAAACATATTTTATCGACAGAATGACTTTCTCCAAAGGCATATGTTTAAAAAAAAAGACTTCTACATTCAGTTACAATGCCTATTAGACTCAAAATAATTAGCCAAACAAACATCTGGCAGACAAATGAGCAACAATTTTAATAAATTGTTAACTGAGTCATTTTCAAGCAAAAACAACCACATTTGCAGGTTGGAGTCTTTCAAATGTGTCAATTTGTTGTTCTTCTGTTTTATATAAATAGGAATCTAAAATATTTGTGACTAAATATAATTTATACAGTTTGAAGATGCCATCTTGGACTGAGGGAAACTCAGATGGACACATTTCACTAGTTTCTGATAGTATGCACACAAAATGATGAATCGATTAATTAGGAAAATCACCTGCAAATTAACTGAAAATGAATAATCATTCTTTGTAGCCACAAGTACCATATTATTTGTGCAGTGCTTTCCTCAGTGCAGTCTAAAATGCCAATACACTGAATTAACAGCTCTATAAAAAGCAGCAAATCCTCATGTCTGAGACACTAAAAATAGATATTAGAAGCAATTTGCTTGATAAATGACTTTGGATTAATCAAATATCGACTTTGCTGGCTATCTATTTTTTGTTAGCCTCCTACTCATTTAATCAGACTACACGCTGTCCATTCCACAGTCCACTCAATTAGTTTATAATGAATATAAGAAATTCTCCAGCTTGATTTTGGAGTAGCTTTTTTGCTGTGTGTTTATACATTGTTACTCCACCAAGGAATGCGGCGGAGTTATATGACCATCTCTGTTCGTTTGTCTGTCTGTTATTCCGTCTGTGCGCAACATCACTCAAAAACGGATTTTGATGAAATTTTCAGGGAGGGTCAAAAATGACACAAGGACCACCTGATTAGATTTTGGCAGTGATACAGTGCATATTCTAGATCCATGGATTTGTTAAAGATTTCTATATCATTGCCAGATAGCACCATGTTACTGTAAATATGACAACAAGTGAACGCCACATCAGCTGCCTGCTCACAATCACGTGATTGTGATCCTACTGTAAATCCATCGCTGCGGATTTATCGGGACTTATCTGTCAGAAATAATACAAGGAACAATTGATTAAATTGTGGGGGTGTTTCTGAGTCCAATCAATTCCTGCTGCCCGCTACTTATTTATGTCACGCTATTCGGTATTTGTACACAACGTACACATGCATAACGCCTGTGGTCAGCGTAAGGTCATTTTGTTTGTGGGTACATCTATATTAAATAGCCACATTCTATGTTGCTGTGATTTCTAAAAAAAAATGCTGCATTTCTGATGATGCCATATGGGGGAATGAACAGCCTTGGTGGAGTACTGTGCTCTCTGGGTGCTTTTCTTGTTAGTTTATGCAACAGTCTTACCATAATATTCTGTCACAACAGGAACAAGACCACATTTCCCCGCAATGAATGAGTGAGTTGCGTCCAGTGACACAGCATCCACCTCGTCCCTCTGCGGTGAAGGGACAGGTTGTTGGAGTTTGTACAACATTTATCTAAAGAGTGATGAAAATCTTGACATCTTGCAGTATAGATGACTTACCTTAATTTTCTCAATACAGTCACGCATTGATACAGCTCTGACGCACACCAGCGGGTCTGACTTTATGCTGAGAGCCCACTGCTCGCATTTCTTCTGCTCTGCGTGGCTGATGCAGCACCATCGTACTACACTGTCCTCCAAGGAGCTTCCTGCAAACACACACAAGGTCAGCAGTGCCATGAAACCACATTTTGAATAAATAAATTAACATCTGCACATCAGTGAGTGTAAGCACCTTCATGCCCGAGACCTTTGAGCAGTGCAACATAATCCAGCCCTAACACCTGACTGACATCCATGTCATCTGGTAGAACAACCAGTTTCTCTGTGGCGTCTTTGAAGAGAAGGTCGTTCTCTCCAAAAGATGAGGAGTTGAAAAGTTGGAAGCGCCGCCTCTCTCTTCCTTGTTGGCCAAACAGCAGCTGAAGAATCATTAAAGATTTTTTTCTTGAAGCAAAAGAACAGCTACAACAAAGTGACTCACATGTGTGGGCAAAAAGTGAGAAAAACACGTACCTGCACGGTCGCTAGAAATTTGCGAACAACCTTGCGAAAATTGAGTCTGGTGACCATTCCTCCTCCTGGACCACGTCCCAGATTACACTGTCTGTAGTGGCTGAGAGGAGCCTGTGTGCCATCGGTGCACAGTAAACTGAACTCATCTCGCTCACTCTCTGACAGAAAATAAAACAGCAGAGAAAAGTGGATGTTACTGTAATTAAATAATGACGTTTGCCGTTGGATTCTGCAAGTCTAAATCAGTTAAGTTACAAATTAAATGATTTCAAGCTATGTAAACCGGGGTAATTTAATACAAAGCATATTGTAATATTGTTTTCATAAATCACTGAATTGCCGCTGTTTAAGTTTGATCTGCTTTATTTGGGTATCTCTGCTGGGTGCAAACTCTCATCTGCTGCAGGTGATATTCAGGTGAGACAACCGACTGGAGTTGGTTTTGTGTTGTGATGAAAAATACATTGAAAGACCATTTTCACTCTAATGTTGTCATATACTATGTGTTTTCCCTTGTCTGCACTGGCCACTTAGATCCACTACCCTGATTTGTAGCACGTGGTTTGACACAAACACCAGCTGTTATTGTATCTTGGAGAAGGCAGCGTGTTGAATCATTGATCTTCATCTGTAAAAGCAGTAACAGGAGTCACCTGTGTGCAGCTTTCATACCTTTGTCTTTCTTACGTCAGCAGCTCAGTAGAAGGAAGGTTTTCACTTAACAATGTTTCCCTCATCTGCACAAATATTTGCACACAGATCCCTCCAGAAGGATTTTATCAGTTGTGAAACTCACACATTTAGCTTCACTAGGAATTTGAATTTGAGATAAAAACAAAAAAACACCACTAAGATAAAGTTGATTATTTCATAATATTGTTTGTCTTATTGTAATGTTTTGTTCTTAAATTTATAACCAAAAAGTGTCAGATTCACCATACTGTTAACCTAATTTTGAAGAACACTACTACTGCTATTTGTGTCTGTCAAGTAAATTTTGTACATTTTTGTCTCTATTGTACAGACAGACAGCAGGATATATGAAGAGAGAATTATATGGGATGAACATGATCCATGTCTTAAACCTCTTAAGCCACCAGGGTTCTCCAGATCCAGCTTATTTACTGGAATAGAACAAATGCAGCCAGACAAGATAACATTAGATTATACTGCTCACCGTCGATGCTGTCAAAGGCCAAATGGTCCACAAATGCAACATCTCCTGCCCCCCTCCTGAGGCATCTGTGGCAGAGTAAAAGAGACAACAATAGCAATTCATTGAAGTTTTTACTGCCGAGGCACATGTTTCAAATATATCAAACATCCTGACCTGAGGGCTCCCTGGCTGTTGTAGAAAGGCTCACTGTGGGACGTTTCGCAGTGGTAATTCTTCTGGCGAATGTACGACTTCTGGCCTTGGCACAGAGAGCACAGAGGAGGCGCCATGGCAGCAGCTCCAGGAACACAGCTGGCACTGAAAAAGGTACTAACATCTGCCAGAGAGGAGAAAAACAAGTCAGGGGACTGAAGAAACACAGATCAGAAGTGAGAAAATGGAGAGATTAAGTTGTATTGTTTTACTAGCTTGTTACCCTGACTTAGTGGCTGCTCTTTTGACCAACTCAGGTAGTTTCTGGACAGCAGGAAGCCGAGAGGAAGACTCCATCCAGCCGTCCATCGAACCCCACTGTGACAACTCTTGAGGCCCTGCAGGGACCGGATGTCCAAGCTGCTGTTTCTCACCACAGCCACAGACAGAATACAGCCTCCTGCTGATGCACAGACACAGATCAATGGGCCGTCTCAGATCTTCTTGGTGAACACACACGTTGAAGTTGATCATAAATGAGAAGTAAACCCACCGTCACTGTATATCTCCTTGGCAATGGCAACAAGGTCGAACTGCTTCACAGCAGAATAAACTTCCCCTGCATCTAAAGTCACGATATCAGCACGATTGGCCTGAAACAAAGGATTCAGAGAGCGAGCTGTAACTTTCCAACTTCAACTCAGTGCTGTTCCATCATTCTCTCTAAAGAGACGACGCAATCAAACCCTTATGGTGTCGCAGCCTCAGTGTAAAAGGATTAGTATCTAAATTTACTGAAATAGTGACATGAAAAACATTTGCAAGTGGTCAGACAGCACACCCTGGAGAGTGTAATTTATATTACATTAATAGAAATTATGCTCTACTTTGGCTCTAATGCAGCTGCCTCTTTATCTGGACTCACTCTGTGATGTTGAGCATTGTCCCATCCACAGCACTGATTGTTTACATGTCACAATTAATAGCCAATCAACACTACAGGATAAATGTTGAGAAGTTTCTTTTATTTAAACCATGTAAAAAAATAAATAAAGGCGTATCAACTAAGCTTTGTGTTGGAGTTGAGAAAATTCTTAATTTTGACAAAGAGATTCTAATTTTTAGCTAAAATCTATATTGGATCGGAGGTATTGGTCTCCTTGACGACCAGGAAGTGGTCATCAGACATGCTGGTTGATCCCTAATGTTTAACCAGTCATAGTTCGTCTTCAGAACAACATCTGAAATTCAGTTCCACCTTACAGTGAGGTCAAACATCATATAATATTATCTAAATAAGTATTTTAATTAATCTGGATTTCAATCTGGTAGTGTGGTTTCAATATTGTTAAGTTTGGTGATTTGTCTGTGTGGATTCTCACTCATTCAGGTCACGGTAATCCTCAGTGCTTCAGTAGGAAGTAATTGGACTTCTCATTTAGGTTCTTAAAGTATTTCACCTCTCATCCAATAGGCGTCTGACCGATGGGGAGTCCAGGGTATAATATCACCCCTAAATCCCATGGATCATGGCCCATTTACTACCTCAGATTTACATGAATCAAAAGCATGAACGGTTGTGAAACTGCTTACTTTGCAGGGATGACTTAAGGTCGCCATGTTTTATGATGTTGAAAATGAAAGCTACAACATTTTATAGTTTAATGAGGGATGTCTTTAAGGAAACAGTAAATTCCAGTCACCTTTGCTTCCTGATTTTTATATTTCCTTGTTCAACCTTTGACACCCACTGACCGCACAGCTTCCTTTAACCAATTTGTCTGTTTAATTAAATTTACATTTTTTAAATAATTTTGCTCTGTTGCTAAATATTATATTGTTTTTATAATAGAAGACATTTCATGAACATTTTGAAACATATAAAGCTGTATTGACATATCCAGCCTCTGCAGATGTTTATACTAAATAGCTCTCAGAGCTAAAACTGACATTTCATTTAAAAACTGCCCACCTTGATCCTGTCGATGCAGTCAGCTGTGCTTGAAGCTCGTATGCAGGAGAGTCTAGCAAAAGCAGCCACGGCAGCTGGAGGAAGCACTGCCACCAGAGCTTTAGCTAGTTCTGCACACTTCCTCTGCTCAGGATCCGACACTGTGCACCATCGCATCTTCTTAGCTGAAGAACAGTTCAAATAGTTCAGGATCAGAACAGTAACATGCATTTAGTTCTTCTAGTGGAGAATTTTGCTATTGGCTCTAATCTTTGTACAGGACGCAGGTATTTAATGAATTTCTTTGTGGATTTATTTTGAAAAACAAAAAGGCAAGTCAAATTTCAGATCACTGAAAAGCTTTTACAGTATGTAGATGATCAGTTTTAATAAAAAGCTAGAAAGCAAACGTTCCAAAATGATGCCAGCAAACAAATGCCAACATGAACAAAGGGATGGACAGACTAGAACATTCAACAACAAAATGGGGCTGAATATCAACACTAAATAACTTAACAATGACAATAAATAGACTGACTAGTAACAGCACTCACCCCTGACGCAGCAGACAAAGATAAAAATGAGTAAAATAGGATAAAGTCCCCGCATTCTGCTCTGCTGTAGATCAAAGATACAGACAAATTTGTCTCATGCAGTCAGCACAGTGCAACACACAGCTGTCTCCTGTTTGTCCAAAATCCCTGATTTTCCGGCATAGATTTTCGAAAGAATCAGAGGGACTGGTGCTATCGGGGAAATGGAACACCTATTGCGCAAGGGCAGCTCCTCTGAAAACAGTAAAGTCACTTTTTGCACACATATGGAAAATATTTAGTACGCACCATCTGTCACAAGCACGACCCCTATCCACCGTTTCCGTCCGTTTCTAGTGTAGAGCTCCAGGCTGCTCTGTGCTACTTGGTTTTTACGTTTCTGGATATGCTGAGTCAATTTTAGGACATTTAACGAGAACCAACAGCATTGCAGGGATATTAAGTTATCTGTTTTTCCTCACCAGCTGAGTGCAGTGAAAGTAAAAAAACTCCAGCATGTTTTCAGCAAAATATGCATCAGTTGAAGATGAAAATGTAACCGTCCAGACGAGCAGCAGGTGTAACCACTTTGGCAGAGTGTGAGGATCTTCACTGTCATGTTGTAAACACAGAGTTATTAATTTCCATCTCTCTTTCTTTTTCACAGAGGTAATATACTCCTGAAGTGTGGAGGGCCGACTGTAAATGCTGGACTCTCTCTGTGTGCAGCAGCATCACTGGTCTCCGTTTTTCCAGCTCGGTGGACAGTCTGTCGATGCGCTCTTCCAACTGTCAACATCAAAAACAACAACTGTGACACATTAACGGTATCATGCAGCATCTGTGATATAATTCACCATCCCTTTATGTGACCACTGCCTAACGTTTTACAGCCGGAGATTCAATCGGGCTGCTGAGAAATGAATGCAAAGCTCAAGCCAACAGTGACAGTAACTTAAGAAGTCGAGCCTCACCATCAGAATGTGAGTATTTCTTTCTAAAGTCAAGGAAACTTGGACAGTGTGCAGAACTACTCAGCAAGGTAACTTTCACTTCCCTGTGCTGTTAACAGACTCATTGTGTGTGCAGAATGCAGTCAGAATGATGGAAAAAGCACAATTATTGGCCGACCGCTTTCTCAAAATATCCCTCTGTCTGTGATTTAAACCATAAAAACTCATCTATGTATATTAAAATAACAAATCTAGCAGTTGTTTGTAATAAAATTGTTTAGATGTAACTCTACAGCACTGCTTCCTTTTAATGTGCAGATCATTCCTGTCTCTCTCTCCACACATGCCTCCAGCTCACACACTGTAAAACTACCTCTCTGCTACGTAATGCCAAGTTGTAATACCAGCATAAATCAGTCCACCGGAAACCAATTCTGAAAATGAACAATGATACAAAAAACCACAATCGGCAATTTAACAGGACTGGTTCTTCAGGTTTGTTATGCATGAAACCCAAGTGGTGGAAATCTGTGCTCATTATACTGTTCGTAAACGTGGAAATACAACAAAAGTTTGTTTGTTCTGTGGGTTCTTGAAGATGCTTCACCTCTCATCCAAAAAATATAAGCTATGATATAAAAATATCCGGAATATATCTCCTTTGCGCCCTATAAGTTGTTAACCTTTCCAAAGTGTAAGCTGATCTGTTTCAATTCTGCAGTGTTTGGAATAGCATCCCCATCTTCCAGGCATGATATCCCAATTTTCTTAACTGGAACTCTGAATAGATGGCTGGTTTTGTTCCTTTGGGAATCAAGAGAAAGAAAGACCCGACAGGCTTTACAGACAGCTTCAGTTCAGAAGAACCAAAGAAGCCTCTTGGATGAGAGGTGAAATGTCATTGAGAACCTACAAGAGATGTCCAGCTGATTTCTACTGAAGCTCGTACGATTACCATCACCTGGATGACTGAGAATCTACACAGACATGTTCTTTTAGCTCTGTGATCAAGCCTAAACTCAAGCGCAAAATGAATCAAGCTTCAGATCATCAACACTGACATTTGGGCTGCATCTTTAAAAAAATGTATAAAACAGTGTTATCCCTGAATGCAGGTGCTAATAACTGTGTCCTTATGTGTTTGTTGCCATTTACAGTGTTTATAGGTATTGTTTTCTATGTCTTTACCTCCTTCAACTCTTGACAAACTGCACTTTTTTCCATTTGTTCGTCCTTTCCACTGGTCTGCAGCCAACTCTGTAATATCTCTTGCAGTTTTCGCCATGCCCTGAGTGGACAAACACAGTCGATCACCAGCCACTATGTAGACAACATGTACAATCTGAAAGATTCAGATCTAAAAACAAGAATGGAACAAATGTCACAGAATTGTACCGGAGCTGCTTTCTCTCCTGCAGGAAGCTCTTCATCTCTAGGCGAATGCTGAGAAGCTCTTTTGTCAGACTTGATGTTGCATCATCTTCTACACGAGGAATCTCAGTTTCTCCACTGGACGCCCTCACATGTATTTCTTTGAAATGCATCACAACAGTTGTTTTGACACTGGCATGAGAAATGTTTTATCTAATCAAAGCTTGATGCTTGTGATCAAAAAAAGCTCATATTGAGAGGAAAGGTGCAGGTAACATACCAGGATCTGTTGATGAGTGGTGTTTAAATGAAGTGATAAACTGATGAAAAGGCACAAGAGGAGCATCTCCAAGATCTGAGCTGCTGCCATTCCCTAACTTAAAAAAGAAAACAAACATACAAAATAACCTAAGTCAAGTTATTTAATATAGCAATGAATACTCAGTGATATGTGTCAAAGTCAAACAAGCTATGATTACCATATTCCCAGCAGTAGTCCCAGCAGTCATGAAAGCAGAAGGAGGTAAAAGGAGGTCTTGGTTTTGGGTTTCCTGAGGAGAATCCATTGAGGGAATGCAAGGTTCAGAGGTGGGTACAGTAGATGTGAGGGGACTCTGATGTGTAGAGGTAACAGGGACTTTAGTAGGATGGAGGCAGGATGACAGTGCAGGACGGTCGTCCTGTGAAGGAAAACTGAACTCAGACGAAGCTGCCTCACTGCTGGTGCTGTCAGTTTGTTCCTGGGTGCTAAAAAAGAAGCATTAGTTAGTGCCTTATGCAGACTTGGAACACAATCCTTCACTTTGAGTTGATTCACGATATAAAATATGAGTCTAATATTTAGAAAATAATGTAATGTGTTGATTATGCACAGAAATGACAAAAAGTGTTAATTTATTGACAACTGCTGTACCCTGTTGGTTCCAACACTTTCAATGGAGATTTAAGGAGCGTCTGGTGGCGACGTGGCTGACGCCGAGGTGTTCTGTTAAGAACCCTGCAGAAAAAGACAAACTCTGTAAGACTGAGTCCATGTGTTGGACACACTGTCACAGCCTGTCAGACTGAAGCACACACTCACAGCTTGCTAAGTTCATCTTCAGCTCGGTGCTCTCCTGAGTCAGACGAGGATACGCTGTTCAGTGCAGGTGCAGTCAAACAGAAGGTCACGCTCTTTTTTGGTGGCTGCGCTCTGACCTCTCGCTCTCTTTGTGGTTTGCACAGCGCCCGCTGCTTCCACCGCATGGCACAACATCTAACAACTCTCTGGAGACGTTGTGATCTCTGCAGGACACATGCACATTTAATGAAATGAAATTTGACGTTTAAAAAAAGTCACAGGAAACACAATAACTCACTTGCTCTTGGCTGTGTTGCGTGAGGCTCATTGTGAGATCGTTCATATGAGCAGCGTATGTGAGGATGCATGTGACGCCTTCCCTCAGCAGCTGGTCTCTGTAGACCTGTGCAGCTCTGGCTGTTTGTTCTTGCTTCCTGTGCTGCTCTGTGACCCACAACCTCCAACCATACAACACCTGCAGCATATTCACAAAACAACATCTACATAAACCCTGTCTGCAGCGCATACAGTGGTCAGTTTAGTAGTGAGAGAAGAATGTGGAGGCAGGTGTTACCTTGGCCTGCAGAGTCAGGGCCCAGTGCCAGAGAGCTCGTTCTGTCTGCTTAGCTTCCCTCCGTCTGTGCTGCAGCTGTTAGCAGGAAGAAAACCAAAGTCACAGTTTAACTGCACTAAATCAAACCAGATACAGTACTCTGCAAATGCTGTGGCCACTTAAGATTTTTATTCATCACACAATAATATCAAAAAGGCATCCACATTCATTCTGTGGCATGTCAACCCCAAACAGAGTACTAAAGAACTCATCTTTGCCTCAATAAATACTTAGTGTACTGCAACCAATGGTAGGACCTCCACAAAGCCCTGATCTTAACATCATGAAGTCTGTCTGGGATTACATGAAGACACTGAGATAGTCTGAACACAAAAATGATCTGTGGGAAGTTCTCCAAGAGACTTGAACAATCCACCTGCCAAGAACCTTGAAAAACTGTGTTGCACCAAGAAGAATCAGAGCTGTTTTATAAGCAAATGGTGCTCACATCAAATTGACTAAACCTTGCCTTAAGTTAATTAATAAATACATACTATTCATGATATTGTTTTGCTTTTGCACAGTAATATCCGCTCCTAGTTGTGTTTCAAACAAAACACAAAAACAACATGGCTGACTCTGTCCTTTTCCTCTTCGGAAAGTCAACATCAATTTTTACACAATAGTTTCTTCAAAGTGTAAAAAAGAAAATCCACAAACCTTCATTTTCCATTGTTCAAAGTATGTCTGGTACATTTTTAATCTCAGCAACAAGATTCCTTGTCGTTTCATCACCTATGAAAAAAGAAATTTAATTTTTAAGAATTCAAGTTACAGCATGATATTAACAGTTAATGGATAATGAAAGAATGACCTTATTTTTCTGGTGCTGGTAGTGGTATCTGTTCCATGCTTTCAGAGTTTTGTACAGGAGTTTGGAATTGTGGTGCCGTCTGGCCTTTTCCATGCACATCCTCTCCCTTCGAGCCTCCATGGTTTGTTTGCGCCACTGTTTGAAAAACTGCAGCAGCTGCACTGAAAGCAGAAAACATTAAGGTAAAAGGTGTACTACATTTCCAGTACACTTTGCTTGGCTTATCTTAATAGCAGCATTCCAACTTAACAGCTAATTACTAATTGATAAATCTGTGACTAATGCTCAGTACATGACATATGTTGCATTTGTCTTAAATTTCTTTGATCTGTCATTTGCATTTTCCTACTATGGAAGTCTTGCACTGATTTATGAACTTTAAGTTTGGTTGTAAACAGTATGAGAGCAATTCAAACCACAATAAACAAACACTTGGTTACTATCAAGCTGCAAGAGTGAGAAAAACAGAGGTACATCCTCGCTGCACAAGTAAAAGGGACTTGACAAACAGCTGCAATATAAAAACCACAGCAGGAGGAAAACTGAAAATCTCAGTGTTCCTTTAGTACAATATTGATAAGTTGCCTTAGTTCATTGAAATTATCAAATGTACAATCAATCACTCTGTGCTCCAGCGTTTGTGTAGCAATATCTGTAAAGTATTTTTCATACAAATAATTATCATGTTCCTCTCTCCTCGTGTCTCTTTCTGGTCTTATCTGCCTTCATCTCAGGTGGGCACGACGAAGACGCGAGAAGAGGAGGCAAGAAAAGGAATCAAGTTTGTACAAATTGAGGAATGAGAAGAGGGGACTGTAACCTGTTGTCTATTTACCTTGATTTATAGAGCTCTGAGCCCTGCTGAGTGCTTCCTCCTGCTGGCGGTGCTTCAACACTGCACATTTTGTTACTTCTCTCCAAGCAAGAAACACCTTTAAGAGATTCAGTGCAAAGAAAGGAATCAGTGAAAACACTGAGAAAGTGAGTAGCTGTGATGGTTTTAAAGATGAAGGCAGAAGGCTGATTTATAACCTTAAGTTGAAGGTGGTGCTCAAAGTGATTCTGTGCTTGTTGCTCTGCAACTCGGACCTCTGTCATCAGCGCTGCGTTTTCCCTCCATACAGTGAGAACTTGACTGAAGACATGAATGAAACTGATGATGCTGATGTAGATGTATAGTTTGTAAACAGAGATCTGTCAGCTGCTGAAGGAAGTTATATGTATTTGTGCTATTACCTGAGGAAACCTTGTGTTTGCTGCCTGTAAAGTTCCTCTGCATGGTCATACACATGAGACATCTGTAGATGGTGTTTCTGTGAAAACACAACAGGTAAGAACTTAAACACCATTCACATCACTCCGAGAACAAGATTTATGTGAATATATTGCCTGTAGCTGATACTTATGTACCTTCCAGGCCACAAAGGAGTGTTTGAGAAGTTTCACTTCATGGTAACGCTGCATCTGCTCCAGCTTGCTTTTCTTCACCCTCTGGCTCTGAACAAACTGAAAACACACAGTGGAGTGACAAACAAACACACACAAATCTGAAAAAGACAACCGCTCATCTGATTTATGTTGGTATGGCATCTCAAAGCTCTTGTATCATCTAGACAGTGCACAGGTTTCCAGAGATGCTGAGCAGAATATTTATATGATCCAAGTTTCCAGATTTAAACAGTTCAGTTTTGTCCTTTTTTTAATCTGAGGCCAAAAGCCCTGATGCTTTACAGTTTATAAACTCTATGAACAGATGGTGTGCAGACTAGACAGGACTAAGACTTTAAAAAAAGCACCTTTTTCCATTTTTCTACAGCCCATCTCATGCAGCGCAGGTCACCCTGATGGCAGGCCTGCTGCTCTTGGTGTCTCCTGACATGACAACAAATATGTTAGCAAATACCACTGTAAGTTCACAGCTAAGATGTACCAACAATCCCAGCAGATCTCAGTTTGCTTCACCTTTCTCGTATCTCAGCGCTGTTTGCCTTCCACTGTGTCATCGTCTTCTGGAGAAGTCTGTGCAGGTACAGGTGTTGTGAAGCCTCCTGCTTCTCCGCCTCTTTCACCTGTTGTTGTGTGCGTTGCCTCCACTGAGCCCAGGCTCTCTGCATGTGACATCGCTCCTCGTGAAGAATTGCCTGGAAATAAAATATAATGCGTGTGTTGCACAGCTGCGGTCTAAATCAACAACACAGTTTTCATCTGAAGCTGACATACCATCCGCTCAGAAAGCATTTCCTGCTTCTGCTTCTCTGACTGTCCCCACCAGGTGTAAAACACCCAAGAGTACTGACGCTGTCTGTCAAACAAATCATGGAGAGACAACGCATAGGTCAGCCTGCTGAGTTTACAACATGTTTAAAAGTCCAGGGGAAAAAGGTGGTAACTCACCGATTGTAGACTGCAGCTCTGTGTTTTCTCTGTTTATGCAGTCGTCTCTGCAGAGTGAACTCGACCCATGACTTGAAACAGCGAGGTAACGTGCGGTCTTCAAACCAAATGTCTGCACGAAGCTCCAATTCCTTTAGAAAAACAAGACTCTGAGTCAAATAAAATCAAACATCTCATATTTTCAATTACTCTTTGCCTAAATATCAACGGATTTATTAAACTGTGTTGTTTTGTTCCTGGACTTTTCACTTCGAGGTCACATGTTGTGGCCTCTTTCAACAAAAAAGTCTCACATGTCTCTGGAAGGTGTTCAATTTTTAGCTTAAAGTACAGTTAAGACGGTATATTTTATTGTGACTGTATAATCCCTGGTTTTAGCCCTGTTATAAATTAGCTGTTTCACTGTTTGCAGTTTTAAGTGCAGCTGGGCTGGTCTAGAGGAATCCCAGCTGTCTTCATATTCTCACAGCTTACATTTTACTCCTCCGCATATTTCAAACGCACAAACCACAATAAAACTGGATTTTCACCACATGGAACGTTTACAGAAATTCCTTTTCGGCAGATAAACATCTTTTCTTCTAATCTATAGAAATGCATTCTTGTCTTTGCTTTGTTGTTTTGGATGGAAAAATACCTGCATGTGTCTCTGTTCAGCAAGCTTCTCTCTCCAGTGCTGAAAACAGCTGCTCATCAGTAAAACGCTGCAGTGAAAAACAGGTTATGTCAAAATTTAGATTGGAATTGTGCAAACAAAAGAAGCAACATGCAGTATGTTTGTAGCTTAGATGCTACAAAGTAGAGCACCTATTAAAGGCACCTGTAGTTAGTCTGAGCCATCTCTGTGACAGGTTGAAAACTCTGGTCTTCAGCTTCCTCCAGACGGCCCTGCCATAATTTCCAGTACCTGCTCATCATCTACGAAAAGCACAAACATCAAACCTTCAGATCCTTTCTAAACTTTACAGGGAATAATTGTAAATGACACTGTAGTGTGAGGATCATCGTGTGTTCATTAATTACCGTTTGCTGTTGATGCTGAACAGCCATGTTGTTGTTCAGTCTGTATGCTTTGTTCTGCATGGCATTAAGAGAAAAGCCCCGCAATCCAGCACGCTGCAACAAAAACACATAGTGATCAATACATGATATGACCATGGTCTCGATTTATTTGCGTTTGCTTTATTCTGTTTGTTTGTTTGTTACCAGTAAATGATGTTGGAGATGCTGAGCTGCTATCTGGTTTCTTTCAGCCTCTTCTCTGCATAGCATCATATCTACTAAAGAGCTCAGGAATCAAATGATAATTATAAGAACTAACTAACCTTTGGTAGACTGTGGGATTCTGTAAAAACCGAAGTTAAGTGTATTTAATATATGGATTAGGATACAAGCTCTCCAGCGTGCCAGTGCTCTGCGCTGGACGCTCTGTATGGCCAAACGGTCTGCAGCTTGCAAACGGGTCTCTTTGGCCTGTTTGTCTTCTAGTGCGCTGCTCCATTTACTCCAATACTTCCGTAAAAGGTGGAAACAACAGAAACGCTGAGCCACAGCTAAGAAAAACACAAACAAAAAACAACCGTAAGGCACAAATGAAGTTTTACACATGAAAAAGTAGATAAAAATTCAGGTATAGGAATATGAAGCCACACAGACAGTTCGTACTGACCTTGTGTTGTCTTCTTGCTCTGTCGACAGGAGATATGATTCATCCACTGAGTCAATGTTCTTCTTTTCAGAGTTTGGTTGAAGTGAAGTGCAGCTTTGGATTCTTTCTCTTTCTGGTGACGAGCAGCTGCGTGCATTTTTTTCCATTTAAGCCAAGCCTATGACATAGAAAGCCCCAAAACACCAGAAAAACACAGAGGAGATCAGCAATCACAGCTCAGAAAGTTGGTAATATATGACTTAGAGGCGTGTTGGACAGAACTGTAGCTAACAGTTATTTTCACTGTCAGGTAATCTGCTTATTATTGTCTTGATTAATTTTAATCAAATGTCTTGTTTCATTCACAACCCAAAGATATTCAGTTTAGTATCATAGGAGAGTAGAGAAACCAGAACATATTGTAATGTAAGAAGCTAAAGACAGAGAATTTCTATTTTTTTCCTTAAAAATTACTTTAAAAATAGCTGCTGATTATAGTATTTAAACAGCGTTAATTTTGTATCACGTCTTTACCCTCTTCTGTGAGGTCAGTTTTCTCCTTTTCAGAACTTTTTCCTCTACAGTATAGAGGTCTCGATGCTGCTGTAGCCTCATCTGCCACAAGCTCCACACTGAACTAAAATACACAACAGAGTTAAAACCAGGAATATGCTCTAGACTGTGAGCAAATATGGGAAGATTTAGTAAATGCAATCATCTCACTGCATAGTTGAGAGCTTGCTGTGCTCAAGAGCTGATTCAAGCATTCTGTTCTTCATTCTCCTCATCTCTGTGAAAACCTCCCATCTGTCCCAAACCAGACGCATCCGTTGCTTGTCAGCTGATCAAAGAAACAAAGTGATTAATGACGCACTAGCTTCCTTTGATATCTGACAAAACATGTGGCTTGAAGGCTAGCAAGTCTCTCGTTCTGTGGGTTAAAATTATACCAAATGCTTGAGCATGCTGCACTTTAGCCTTCTTTTCCCTCTGCAATGATAGAAACTTTCGCCAACTGTGAAATGTCCAGTTATACAGGTAATACCTAAAACACAAACAACATCAGAAGCACTCATAAACAGCCTTCAGTAACAAGCCTAGTGAGCTACAAGACTGTAAAATGTTGTATAATATCCTGTAGTGACCTGTAGTGACACTTGGCCCGCAGCGTGAGACTCCACTCCCTCCTGGACGCCCACCACTCATCTCTCCATCCTTCAAACGTTCGTATCAGGACCACACTGTTATAGTAGAGCCTGCAACAACACAACATTAGCTTTAATTTAAGAGTGGGTGGAACATTTTAAGTGACAAAAACATTATGATCCTAGCTGTAACAATACATGTCTTGGTTCATGTATCATATTACTTGGCTTCATGAGGAAGAATTCGACCAAAGGTGTTCTGTATCCATATCTTCAGAAACTTCCTTGCCAAGTGCCTGCAGAAGTTAAACTTAAATTAGACTAAGTCATATATGATCCAAGCAGTAAGATACAATCTGGTAAGTGTCTCAGTACCTTATTCGCAGCTCTTTGAGTCTTCCACCTTTATTCCAGCTGTATCCAACCCTGTAAGCAACCTTCCTGGTGGGAATTTTGCGCACTCGTTTTGTTTCACCAACACTTGTGGTGCTGCTTGGTCGAGGTCTTAGTGAATCTAAACGTCTGGCGTTACTTTGCATTATACTAAGTCAAACCACTACTTTACTGTTCAGTACAATCACAGCATCGGTTGTAAAAATAAAAGCACCAAAAGCCAACACTTTCAAGATCTCAGTATCTAACTAAACACCAATATGCTTCTTCGGTGCAGATTTGGTCGCAAACTGCCGCGCGTTTGTTTTTCCCTGTCACGTGAACGCGGCTGTGACACTGTCACCGTGTTGTCAACGGCAACAACCTGCGCCGATGCTCTGCGTAGTAGAGACTATTGAGTTCTGGCTGTAGCGGTTGTAGCTTTAAAGTTTTTACACCATTTAATATTCTGGTCAGATTTGAGGTAATGCAGTGGTTATAATACATTTCACTTTATAGCAGTTTCAATTGTTGCGCGTTTACTCCGGTACGGTGAACAGCAACGCAACTAGGTCCTCTCAAGGTAAGGGCGACACGCCGTGTCAGACCTGGACCTCCCGTGAGGGCGGAGACTCGATTTTCACAAAGAAGAGTCGAGAGACCGCTATGCAGAAGACCAAATCGAGCATACCTCAAGACAATCAGTAGCTGCCCCAAATAATGCCTTTAAAATTATCCAAGTTTAGCATAAATTATATTCTCATGAAACCAGTTAGATTTTTACCATAGTTTTTGTAGCTTCATGCATTTTCATTTATAGCGAAATGTGTTTTTATATAAAAATTTCAATATTAAAACACTATGTCGCCAATACACACCAGCCTATTTAAAATTCTACAAAGGCGCGATGGGCACAATGTAATCTTTCCCAGGACCTTCTTAAAGCGGTGATCATAGGAAAATTGCAGCTACGACTTAGAAAACAGAGAAAGAGCAGAGAATTATTTGAGATTACACAGTTTCCGTGAAATTTAATTTGTTATTTGGACCTGTGTTATTGTATTAAGTTACCCTACTACAGTGTGAGTTTATTGAAATCACTGCAACAACTCAACCGGCTTTCGATTCGGTGCTCGCTGGGTGGGCATTATCCCCATTCCCCAGCTAGTTAGTTAGCTAGCTCAGGGTGCTAGGTTAGCTAGCTAGCTAACTAACGTTAACTGCTGCTGCTCCGCCGTTTGTAGTTCGCACTCCACGCATCTTTCAAACAGAGTAAGTTGGTCGTTTGTGTGTTTGTAAATGTACTAGCTAGTCAGCTCTTTATGTAATTTTGAAACCGCTAAAGAGGTTTAGAGATAACTATGTGTGGGATGCTACCACAATTTAGCTAACCCTTTACTAGTCTCGGGGTGAGTTGGTAACGTGTATTTTCCTGAAACTCAATAAAGAGATGACCGGTGTAGCAATGTTTTGGTTCGGAAACGTCACCATTTAGTTCTGCTTGTTTTTTTTTTTGTAAAAACTGCTTTCATTGGGTAGACATAAGCAATTTTTCAATTAACGCCAACGTATTGTAATTTGTTGTGATTGGTGTGTCACTTCCCATGCCAGCGGCCTCGGGCTGTTGTCAATTAACTCGCTAATTAGCTCGCGGCCTTTGCGAAAACTGTTCCCATGTGACTTAGCTCGACGTTAGTTGAGGTTTATGGTTAATTTGATTGGTTTTATTTTTAGTTGTATTGTTTGATCATGTTTGTTAGATCATTGTTTTGTTTTTCCCCTCACAAACAAATTTAAATCTTCAACATTTTTTTGCGTAAGCGCCGCCTTTCAGTCTATCTGTATTGTCCAGCACAGAGTTCCCATTGTCGCGCAAGAGTAACTTCAATTTTGTTCCCAACAGATACAGTCACTATTGGGCTAGCAGCTGTTTGTTCTGTCTGAAACTAGTCATGGAGAAAGATGCTTGTGTAGAGCAGAAGAATGGGGATGCTGCTGTGGAGCAGTCTAAGCAGCCGCCAGCAGCCACAGCTCCTTACAGATACACCAAGGTGATGAGAAATACCAGCTGTATGGTCACTTTAAAGCCATAGAGATCTCTTTCTAACACAACCATTTTTAATTACTATCCAGGAGGAGCTTCTGGAAATAAAAGAATTGCCTGTCTCGAATGAAAGGCCCGAATGTCTCTCTGAGAAATATGACAGGTAAGAATTTTTATTGGATGTAGAAATGCACATTATCCTTACCCTAAGATGTAGGTGAACAAGGGAAACAGGACTAATCTTGTCAAATCAGAAAGCATGTATGTGCTGTATTGAAAATGGACACCAACTCTTTGACTTAACTTTGGTAGTAACTGGCCTAATTGTGTGTTTGCTCAAAGATGTTATCTTTAAATATAGTAGCCAGTGAGAATGAAATAGCTTAAATATTGTGAGTTGACAACATTAGTGTCATTGCCAGTGTCTTGGAAGACGATTCTTATAAACTTATGCAACTCTCAACTCAAAAAATAGAGTATAGATGATGATAATGATGATACTTTAAGGCATAAAACAGGAAAATGAAAGCACTGTTTTTTGACGGCGTGTTTAGGTATACATAACAAATCACCTTGTCCTCACACATCTGAAGTTGAGACCACATCTCAGCATTGAGATCAAAGCATTTACAAAGTAAAGCTTTGTCTGGCATTATGTGCTACTGGAACTGTGTGAAGTGTATAGGATCAAATGTTTTTAAAGTTACTTTGAACAATGAGATTGTGGAGTGGAACTGGTATGTTAATGAAGTGTACACTGCTTTGAAACTTTCAAGAAACATAGCATTACGTTTGATATAGTATCTTATGACCTATGAGACCTGTCCACCGAACCAGGTCTTCTCTAGTCACATTTGCTTCAGCTTTGAGGTTAGACTCCTGACTGCAGCCAATGAAAATTCCACGGCGGGCCACATATACAACTGCAAGTGCTTGATAAAAGATACTGAGGCTCTGCTGGTAGATGTTGTAATGTTTTTCACTTGAGAATAAAAGTACATACAAAAAAATGTTTGGCCTTTAGGTCACTTGTGTTTTATTTTTTTCACCTGTAAATATTAGGATCAGTGCTGGATTCAGCTACTTGAGCAGAGACTGTTCTGACACTGTGAAAAGTAAACGCATACAAAGAGGGTTTATCACAGATCTTTTGAAATACACAATCTTGTATGGGTTACGTTCCGATGTGGGGGAATGGCAGTAGATTTTTAGAGCATTTGCTGATATGCTGTTTTTAACTTTTTTAACAGTTTGAAATACATGCAAATGGATGCTTGTGTGGGAGTCTGATATATTGTCATTCCCATAGAGCTTTGCTGCTTTGTTGTTTTTGTTTTTTCAATGATTTTTACATTTGAGATGCCTGAATATACTGAAATGTAGATTTGGTGATTTTTTTTTTTTCCTCTCTTTTTCTCTTGTCCATGCTGATCTTTACTAAATGTAGCTAGCTATGTTTTTTTTAAATTCTTTTAAGCATTATAAAGAAAGCAGACATGTAAGACACGAGATTTGTGTCTTTCATTGTTTGTATGATTAGCATTGAAATGATGTATCATGTAATGTCTTTTGCCCAGTTGATATTTTGATCTGTTTTTTGTTTTTCATACTGTTAAGTATGTGTTTAATCTTGAGTTCAAATGGTGTTTTGATACAGTGATGGTGTCTGGGACCCTGAGAAATGGCATGCCTCACTGTATCCCACATCAGAGCGAAGCTCTCCAGTGGATGGCTTTAAGAAGGACTATGTGGATGATAGAGTACCTCTAAAACGAAGAATCCCAGGTAAATGACTGATAGTGGCCAGCACCAGAGGTCTGTGCTACAAAGCAAATTCGACATACCTAGGGTATGTTTTCATTATCCGGCTTCACTAAACGACTGCAGTCAGGATGAGCAGTCGCATGAAGCTGGTTATCTACTCTGTAAGCTGTTGGGGGTTTCTTAATCTAGCTATGAGCATGTTCGGTGTCCCACCATATAGAATAGAAAGCCTTTATTGTCATTGTACATGGGTATACAACGAAATTGACGAATCATAAACATCAATTGGTCTAGAGCTGCATATTTCCCACAAAAGAACAAATTAAAGTCCTAAACCAGTGACAATTTTCAAAATGTAATAAAGGGCAAAAATGAACAAAGCTGTTTCAGCCAGTCAGGAAGAGAAGCAACAACTGCTGACACTGAATGTGTAAATTCAGTGTATCAGTATCACTGTCCAATTGTGTTTTGAAGTTGCTTAAATGTGGTTTCCTATTCAAGACTTAAGATTCAGTTTAACTATCATGCGTCACAAGGTTGTATAATGGAATTCAAATGTCCTTTTATGCTGCTCACAAAAAGAATGATTTATCTAAAGATTAAATAATCAAGTTTAAAAAAGCAATTCATTGTGGAGGATCAGATAAATAATCTTGCATTTGGTCTCATTCTTGACACGTACGAGGCAATTTTAGCCTTAGCTACGTCTTCAGCTGCAACCTTGGAGATGTTTTGGGAACAAGTAAAGACTAAATATAAAAACATATTTCAAACTGATATGTAGTATGTCTGCTTATCTTAAGTCGACAAGAATGTTAGAAGATTTTTGTGTTTTAATCATTTTCTGTTTTAGGATTATGTCCCTCTACAAAGGAATACAAAACAAAATTGCTTTGAAAGGGCTTACAGCTCCAAAAACTCTGACCTTCTCCTCTCACTGTCTATGTGCTGAGCTCTGTGGGGTCATCCAGGAATGGTGGGGCTATTTTCCTCTGATTGGTCACGAGGCTGTGCTTTGATATTTGTTGATCTTTTTTCTGAAATATAAGCTGGTCTGGATCAAGTGAGACATTTAGCATAAGTTACCCTGTGGATGTACCCATTAGGAAGTGAACCACAGTCATAGTCCTGAAAGCTCACAGTTAGGCTTCAACTTGGCTCATTAGCTTTAAATCCTGCTTCATAATAGAACCCTCAGAAATACTGAGTTGCATTTGAACCTAAACAAATGTCAGTGATCCTGTGGTAACAAAGGATGTTGTGCTAGAGATCTGACAGTCCAGAAGCAGTGAAAATGTTTTGTACCTGTAAATGTGTTGCTCACAACCACCGAATATACAGCAGAATTAATTCAGGTTATTTTTTAAATGAGAATATTACAAGATCTTTTAGGATTCCAGAAGACTGTTGCCTTTGTAAAATGTGACCAGTAGTGTAGTTTGTGTACACCAAACATCTAAAGTCAAGCCTTTTTGTTGCACTACCTTCAGATCCGCGTGAGCGATTAAAGGAGGATGATCTGGATGTCATATTGAGCCCACAGCGACGTAGCTTTGGAGGTGGATGTCAAGGCAATGCTGCACTGGCACCCCATGCCCGTCGCCCGATCAGCCCACTGGAAAACAAGGAAAATGAAAGTCTTCGTCTAGGAGGGGCCCGCAGAATCGGCAGTGGACGCATAATTGCTGCCCGTGCCTTTGAAAGAGAAGCCCGTGTGGAGAAGG
The DNA here is from genome assembly GCF_021347895.1 of Acanthochromis polyacanthus. Lineage (NCBI taxonomy): Eukaryota > Metazoa > Chordata > Actinopteri > Pomacentridae > Acanthochromis > Acanthochromis polyacanthus. The sequence goes on along the minus strand of NC_067117.1, from coordinate 12,407,559 downwards.
AGAGGGAACGTGAGAGAGACTTTAAGGATAAAAGATTCAGGGTTGGTGTTCATTGCTTTAAGCCCATTTATAATGCATTTTCCTTAAGATGTTGAAAGATACAACGCATTGGCTTTGCTGGTTTTTTACTAATGTAAAGAGAACTGTTTTCTTATATTTTACAATTACAGTGACATTGTTTTTCTTGTGTAATCATTTGCAGAGAGATTTTGGTGACAAACGTGTGTTTAGTGAAAGGAGACGAAATGACTCGTATGCAGAAGAGGAGCCAGAGTGGTTTTCTGGGGGCCCCACCAGCCAGTCTGAGACAATTGAGCTTATTGGGTTTGATGACAAGATCCTAGAAGATGATAAACGCCGATCCAAGCGGTCAAGGAAGCGGACAGAGTCTGTGAAAGAAGGCATGTCAAAGCTTGAACTTAGGCATTAAGTCTTATTTTGAAAGCAATCTTAGAGTGACTGTTGTCATGAAAGTTGTTGTTGTTTTTTATTGTCACATATATTCTGTGCAGTAGTAGAATGTAATGGTGGACAGGCTGAGGAGCAAGATGGCGGTTTGCAGTCTACAGCTGATCAGGAAGTTCCCCACCCAGATGTTCTGCCAGAGCAGTCGACCGGAGACTTTGACTTCAATGAGTTCTTTAATCTCGAGAAGACCATGCCTGGGCTGGCCTCTGTAAGTACTGGGGTGCACTGTGGTTTTGTAGTATTGGTTACAGGTGTGAACACCACAAATGAGGTGCCATTAAGTAAAACATTTATCAATGTGTGGTTTCATCTATGTAGTATTGCAATCAGCATAAGCTTAACAGTAGAGGTTTTCCAGTGTACCTACACACACCTGAGCCAGACTTGACTATTTATTATCTAATACAATATTTAAGCGTCTTCCAGTAGGTGAGATGACTTGTGGCACAATTTTAACCTAAGTTAATTATTTGCTCATATCCGAGTTTGTTTTTTACACTTAAGCCATTTTAAATGAAAGTATTAAATATAAAGATATTTTAAGCACAAGATTACCTCTGCTGCACTGGCTTTATCTCACTGTACTAGATCTTTGGTGAGCACTGTCACTGAATGGTGCTCTTTCTTCATATTCTTCTTTGTGGGGTCTTGTATGGAGGCTAAGGAGAGGTTGAAAAGGTATCAACAATCCAAATTTATGCCCATCAGTAAAGCCACATTAGATCGTGCTCGTGGTTGGAGAGCTAGGTGAGCCAGACACTAAATGCAGTTGTGTACTGGCTGGTTTGCGGTAATAAATCCAAGGTCAAAAAGCAGTGCATTCTGTGACACTGTCATTGGTCTTCTAGTACATTTTGTGCTAAACCGATGGAAAGCACTCTAAACGTAAGTGAAACCTTTGTTCTTGCACCCTATGGTTTGCAGATTTTTGCATTTTCCAGTCCGTCTCACAGGCCTGTTTCTGTCTTGCAGATGATAGAGGACGTTTTGGGAGAGGGCCCTGTATCGGCTAGCCGCTTCAGTCAGTGGTTTTCCAGCAATCTGAGCCCATCAGGCAGCCGGTCCAGCAGTTTGAGGTCCACTCCTCATGAGGAACTGGAAAAACTAGCAGGTATGTGATTTGATTTCCCTAATGGAGCTTCCTACAACTGCATAGCACTCTCTGGTCAAGCTTTGTCTTGGCATGTTGTAGTATGAAAACTTGACGATCAGAGGCATTTTCTTTTAAAGCGGCTTCAATGAGTCATCAGGAGGACTTCCATGCTGATGATTTGAAGGGTCCTTGGCTTCTGGAGTCTCCTCCAAATGATTCAGTAAACCTGATGTGGGGAAAAACAAACTGGAGGGTTTTTCAATTGTTTTCCATGATGCTAGCTCACATTTTAAAGAAACAAATCAGTCTCAACTTTAGCTCAATTTAGTGAAATATTGTGAAATTCTTGAGGTGTATCCAGTTTAAAAAAAATAAACATAAAAGCTGGGCTAAACTTTGTCCGCCTGACCCTGATGATTTACTACATTACCCTCAATGTTATATGCCTGCAATTTGCACCCTTGTTTGTAATGTTAACCCTCTTAAACAGACTTGGTTTGCTATGTTGGCAGCCCTAAATCTTTGACTGTTTTGCCCCTCTGAAGGGCTGGATCCACGCTGCACATCCCCCAGCCAAGGCCCTGCCTCATACTTCACACCTATTCAATCATCGGAGTGCAAAGAGAAGGTGGACATCCTGGAGCTGCTGCACAAGGCCAAAATAGACCTGAAGCCTCTTCTCTCCACCCTCTCAGTCAACAAGGCTCGACTACGGGAAAGCAGTGAGTGCCAGTTCACTAAAACATTTTCACAGTTGAGCAATTGTATAAGTGTTGCCTCATTTAAAAAAAAAAAAAAAATCAATCTTTACCATATCGTGTTCAGCATTCTTCTGCCACATCCTAACACTTCAAAGGGGAAAGTCCACTTAAAATTCATATTTTTACAACAGATTTTTTTATTTACAACATGTGAACCTGATAACTGCCTTATATCATCTGTCACAGCCTGGATGCTTTTCCCAAATCTCACCTTGAAACTAAGACTGTTCAAACTGGCATTCACATTGCATTAAAAAGTAAAGAAATGCTCATTTATTTCAGTGTCAATGTGCAGACAGAATGCTTCAACCAAAAATGCAAGGTCTTTTTGCCAATAAAAATATGAGCAAGCCCACATCTCTTCAGTTTCCTTTTGAAATGTAAAGGCTGTCTGTTTACTTTGTGAACAACAGAAGATTAAATGGCTTTCCAAGTAATGTCCTTAAGTAGTTCTGCATCCCCCGAGTGTTTGAATAGTTTTGATTCACAACTCAGTCCGTTATACCTGTAGTTATAAGCTGAAAACTGGTCGTCTTATACCTCCTCAAAACTCATGTTTTATTAATTGTAATTTAAAATAAACTGGTTACTTAACCTGTTTGTTATTACCAGTGCCCCATACAGGCCGATGTGGTTTCATTTTAAGGTTGTTGTTTTTTTTTTGTGCACCAATTATCTCAATCCAAAAAGCATTTCGTCTCTCTTTCAGAAATAATCTCCATCACACTAACACCTTCAAAAGCGCACATCAGATGACCACTCATGTACGCTGGGCATTACACTCCTAAACTTTTTTTGTAGGAGAGTGAACAATCGGAGAATGACATGTTGTGACAATTAACAGCAATCAGAAACCAAATACAGTGATCTGCAGCATAATTTCTAATAGTCCTCATGTTGGCCTGTCCAGACTTGTATGCATCCTCAGAGTTTTCAACCTGCAAAGGGGCCTGCAGTGTTTTTGAAAGTCTCTGTTTTAGGAGTCCTAAAACTCAAAGCAGTGTGGATGCAAGACATAAATGTAGTAGAAAAGATGAAAATGTATGTCGGTAAGAGTCTAATTATATTTATGCTTGTTCTCCATGCCCAGCTCACTCTGGAGTGGTGCTCTCACTGGAGGAGGTGGAGGGAGAGATGAAAGGGATGAAGCTTGGCTCAGAACCACAAGTGCGAAAGGTGCCCCCTCCACAGAGAGGAAATGGCACACCCTTCATGGCTGAGCATTTAGAGGAGGCTTTAACTGGTGGCTCGAGGGCCCGTCCACGCTCACGTGACACAGACATGTCGGCCTTTAACAAACTGGTCAGCAGCATGAAGGCAAGTGGAACTCTGCCAACTCACCCCAAAACCAACACAAACAATGTAAGTATTTCTATGTACACAGATTTTATGATGTCCAATGTTTTTACTGGAAAACACTGTGCATGCTGCAAGGGAACGGTAACATGCGGCTTTGTGAGATGCAAGCTTTTAAGCTTGGCCCTAACAACTGTTTGCAAAAACATCAATGAACTAGAGAATGATGGGCATAAATTTGCTGTGTTGTGTATATTTTTGAATACATTTATTTTGTCTGAAAACTGTCCTCTGTGCGAGTCGGTGCAAAATAAACAAGATCGTTTGTGAAACTGAGAAGAATAATTTCAACAGTCATTGGACAAAGAACCATTAGAGAAAATGACATTAGTACATTAATCCAAAACTATCACTGGCTTGTTTGAGGGGCACTTTGATTTGGACTTGCATGTGCATGTCCGTCTCTGTGGGTTTGCTGCTTTGTTGTGATTTCAGCACTGTCACTTTCTGTATCTGGTAACTCCATTTTGTAGTTGACATGTTTCAAAATGCCTGCCATTCACTTCACATTGCAAAATGTGCTCTGGGATGTGGATACCAGGGGTGTGTTTTTACAAGAAAATTATTTGTATTTGCATTGCCACAATTTTGTTTTTTTTTTTTTCCTCCCTCGACAATGCAGCAATCTTCTGACCAAGCAGTGGTGACGCTCTCTGATGCTCAAGTACCGCCTCAGCAGCAGAAAAACATATTCCAGGTGTGTATGTTGATTACCCTCTCAGGCTAATGCTGACAAATGGTCAGTACAGGCTAGAGGTCTTCACAGAGCCACTCTGTTCCCACTGACTGTCAGGGATGGGTGCAAAGAACATTAAGATTAATTGTGGGACAAAATGATGTTGTGCAGCAGACTGAGAGTAAGACAAAGTGCAGGAGAGGAAAAATGAGATGTATTAAGCTCTGTGGTAGGGTTTGCAACAACAGCTGCTCATCAATTTGTGGTACAGTTGTGCTACTAATATTCTTGATTTAGGGTTGTCATGAGATCTAATATTTCACTACTGAGACAATGCCGAAATTCTTATTTAAACTGGAGGCTGGGCGCCGAAGGAGCCGTTTTAAACAGTACTGTTTTTATTATAAATGGTGCACATACCTGTTAAAGTTTATTCCAGTTCTGACTGTGTTCAACTCACACAGGGGAATCTGATGTGAAGATAGAGGTGTGAAGTTTTATACAGTACATTAACAAATAAGATGAAACTATAAAGATTAACTGTCTAAAGACACTGTAACCTTGAGTGCTGTATCAAAGAGTGTTGAAGAGGGGTCCTAGGTTCCAAGATGATAGATTTACATAGTGAAGTTAATGAGAAAAAAATATTACTCTAACAGTCATAACATCAAATTCAATGAGAACTTTCTGGCAAATTTGTTTATGTTGTAGGAGCTGTTGGGAGTTCGCAGTGGGTCCCCCACACAGCTTGGCAGTCTGTTGGGCAGCTCTGAGGCCCCAGCAACTTCTGCCCCTCTACATGGCCTACTGCACAAGGGCCCTTCACCCCCTCTTTTCCCACAGAGGGCACCCTCACCTGACTACTTTAATAGTCGGTTGCAGCCTTCTGCAGGTCAGTTCAATGAGAAAGTACCGTGAAACTGGAATGAAAGCATATTGTATGAGGTTCCCCGTACTCACTAAGCTTTACTTACAGATGTCAGGATCACAGGATTCACAACTGAGCTCAGAAAGTTATCAATCTTAATGAAATTTGTTTTTTCAAATCAGATAATTAAATCGCTCTTCTTTCTCTCCTATCTGAAGGGTTTCCTGTTGGTCCTCAGCCCATGCTGCCAGAACAGTTTGCTGATGTTCACAGGTCTATCAGTCCCGGATCTGCTGCACAGCAACAGGTAACTTAAATATCTGGGTGTTTGCTTGAATTATTGAAAAGATATTTCACACAAACTCAATTTGATGTAATTTGGCTCATATGTTTGCTTTGCCTAGTATTGGTTTTTGAATGGAACAGAAGTCACATTGACATCAACCCAAATACCAGGCTGCTACACAGAAATCATACAATTATATTGTAATTTCAATAATGCATATATAGTTTATTTTTCCTATTAGGTAAATCCTCTAAAGATTTGGTTAGTAATCAGCTGTATGTTTTTTGTTTGTCCAGATGAGGGTGCTCTCTATGCCTGTAAATCAGGCCGACCTGGAAGCTCTGGCATTCCAGCAGGACCTTGCTCTACATGCCCACCACTCATTCCAGTCAGGCTACAAGCAACCACAGGACAAGTCATTTCGAAATAGGTTTGTTTATTGTATTTGAGTACTGCCTAGACTTGATGTGTTGATGGTAAAATCACTGTTGAATGTGATTAATGCCACCTCATTTAATCAGATACTTGCAAATACTGCAGTACAAAGAACAACTGTTAATTTTAGCAACTGGACTGATGGAAAATGTAGCTTTTGGTGTTGCATGTTATTACAGTACTGCTCAAAGCAATTTGTTTTTTGCTATTAAAATCTGTCTACATATTCGGGTTCATCAGTGTATTGAACATATTCATCCGAACTAGACATTTACTCGTTATGTTTAGCTAATGGGTTTTGTGTATATGATCTAGACCGCAGCGTGTTATTCGCTCCCCTGGACCAGGCCCTCAGCCTGCTGGAAGAAACTCTCCAGGAAATGTCGTCACTAGCATGGTGAGCATAAATTTTAGTCAATTATTTATTTTAAAGTTGTTTTGTATGACAACTTACAGCTTTACTGTAATTTTTATACCTCTTGGTATTGGTATTATTAATATTCAGTCTTTTCTCTTTTTTTTTTTCCCCAGTTATCCCCGTCATTTACACCCACATCTGTGATCCGCAAAATGTATGCAACAAAAGAGAAAAGCAGAGATGAACCTTCAGGTCGTTCAGAGTCCAAGGAGGAGGCAGCTCACTCTCAAGATGGTAGAGTATTAATCTCCCTGCCTGTAACTTAATTTTTAATAATGCAGCACTTTTAACATTAAGGTTTGGGTTTGTTTTTACAGACAGCAGTTCCCCAAATTTATACCTGGAGGGACTAGATGGGAATATTGCACAGTCGGGGGGTGCAAAGACTGTCTCGCAGACCTTGCCAAACAAGGACCAAGAGCGTCTCAGGCCTGGCTCTGCTGGACACCATACACCCACCATGGTACCTCCAGGACCATCCTCCTCTTTCCCTCGTCCTGTCTACCCAGTTCCGCTGCTGTCCCATGTACCTATGGTGCGCCCTCCTCCCCAACTCCACCCTAATGTGGTTCAACGAATGCTGGCACAGGGCATCCAGCCCCAGCAGCTTGGACCTGCTCTTGTGCAAGCAGGTAAGTGTTATTTTCCTTTACATTGTCAGCTTTTGTAAAACCCTATGCATCTAACTATTAGTGTTTTGCAAGTGAGTTGATGTTAAAGCTCTGGCCTGTATTATTTCTGATGGACGTCTTTAATTGTACTCACAAGGTATATTTCCACCACATGTTGACCTTGCACAACTTCAAGGCTTGCCACCCGCCCTTCTTGGACAACCATTGTACCCTCTAAGTGCAACAGGGCATCCACTTCTACCTCCCAGAGCCAGTACTCAGATGCAGTTAGCAGTAATGCAGCAGCAACTTCAGCAACAAAGACCAAGTGAGTAAAAGCAGTCAAATAATATAGTTCCATGCAACAGTAACTGCATTGCTTCCCCATAGAAGCTTTGGCTTGTCCAAAAGTTTGCAACCATTTTGTTTTGTCTTGCAGTACATCCCAACATCCCAGGCAATCAGTCACAGAGCCAAGGCCCCCACCGGACAAATGGCTCCCAGCGACATGGGGGCAGCCCCCCTCTAGGCCTCGCCAAGTGGTTTGGATCAGATGTGCTAGAGCAGCCACTCCCCTCCATGCCAGCCAAGGTCATAAGTGTAGATGAATTGGAGTTCCGGCCATAAGAAAATAAACACTGTGCTGGAATGTGAGATTTTTTTTTTTTTTTTTTTTTCCCTTTTGCCCATCTCCACCTCCTCGTTACCATGAAAATGTGAACTTTAGTTTGAAAGACGGTGCACAGAAGGGGGCATTCTACCCATATCATGCTTTGTCTTCAACCTTGAAGTCACTGCTATTGAAGAGGCGAATGTTGGAGATTTGTTTTGCCAGCTGAGTGATTTATTTTTTTTCACCCTTCTTTTTGTATTAGACTCTGCACATAATTAATGTATAGGCCCAGTTGTACAGACCATGGGAAAGAATCTTATTCTCCTTGTATATAGGTATGGTGTTTTTCTCGATAAGGGGAAACAATCCAGCAGTTCGACTGAAAACTGCAAGAGACAGTGTCACTAAGAGCTGGTAGCATTCCTTTGTCGTGTCCACCTTAATTTCCCTCCGAACTACACTGAGAAAGGGCCACGACTGTAACCTCTGTGCATACTCCACCTTTCCTTTTTTTTGTGGCATGACTAGTGGCCCTTTTCTGTAGAAGTGGAGTATCTCAAGACACCTCTGGGGATGCAGCGAACTGGTTGTGCCTTTGTGTTTTGTTTTGTTTTTTTTTCCCCTCCAAACTGTATCCTCTCCAATCCTACTTATCACTTGGGGGTTGCAGCACTGCTCACACTGTCATTTTTGAGGGTGGTTGGGATTCAGTTTGTTTGTGTGCTATTAAGTTATAAAAAGCACAAATAGAATTAATAAATAAAATCTTGAGTAAAACACTTTGTTTATTTTGTTGGGATGATTTTGTCTATTCGTTGCTAACTCGGCCTTAACGTGAATGAATGCCTACTGCTGCCACTTTATTAGGTACCTGTATAATTTCACACAATAACATAACAGGTCTGCAGTAAATTGGACATGTAAAGCTTTTGAAATTGATATTATTTTGACTGGATTTATGACAGGTTATGGTTTATAGTGCTGTTGCACTGTATTAGACTGAAAGGTTGCTCATGTTTTGTCGACCTGATTTACACACGAGGACCAGATAAGAACCATTTAAAGATGATATACTTGTGTCCTAGTGTTGCTAAAAACATGACTGAAGAAAAAATATGTGCGTCGCTAATTGCGCATATCTTCCTGTATTGATTTATTGTAAATAGTCTAGCAAGGGATCAATGTAGAGACTAAATATATTGAGTTCTGTTTTTTGAAGTCAGTGGTTTAAGAACCGGTACAGCATCCCTGTGGATAAATATGCTCAAAACAAACTTTAATTTTAAAAAGCTGATTCAACAGTATTGATCAATAAACTGACAGGGATCTTTCCTATTTTAGTCAAGTTTATAGTGTTCAGTAGATATTAATTTGACCGCTATTTTCACAGCCAGGCCAGGAGGTGATGGTGGAATAACTGAAGTTTCTAATATGCTTCCACTTTTTCTATTTGGGAGTGGGCAAAAGTTAAATTGGGATTAAATAATGGAATAAAAACTTGGATATGCCCCCCATTCTCAGCAACTTTTCGAAAGCCATTGTTCATCTATTATTCACACTAAACAGCCGTTAAATTACTTCCACGGATCGTGTATATTGATATTTTCATCAACATCTGCTCTCGTTTGATTCAGAAATTATATTTTGTTAGGTGCTTTATTTTTTTGTAGTGTTGTAGTGAAGGAAGCCCTTACCTGAGGTGACTTTTACAGTATCGTGCTGTACATGTTTTGAATGGGCTGCCAGGCTGCGCTGCACAGAGAAGGAGGAGGTTCTACTCGGTTTTGTTGGGGGAGGGGTTGCTTTTACAGACACACCAGGCAGGAAGAGACCTGCGCGTTCACATTTAGCCAGAAAGACACCAAAGACCCCCGCAGCGCCGGGTCTCTGCTCCCGTAAGTAACCGCAGTTGCTCCCAAAGAGTCACAAAAACATACATTCAGTAACAAAGCATTGAGATTTTTTATTTATTTTTTTACCAAACACTAGCGACCCCCTCCCCCGAAGAAAGCAGGGTCAAAGTTCACAGGAAGCTGGGGGGCTGCCATTTTTCCCTGCTGCTGCTGCTGCTACTGCTAACGTTTAACGTTAGATGCTAAAACGACGGGAGGGGCGGCTGGTTTTGGGTTTTGTAGCTAGCTGCTTTCGCTCGGTCGAGAACCTCACACCAAATCTGCCATTTCTCCGGCCGTTGTCGCGAACAACCATTGTAATTGGATGAATTCGGCATGGAGAAAGTAGCGGAGCCGTCTTGGACTTCTTCGTACACCTACCAGGTGAGCAAGCACAGTGCGGAGATGCTACACAACCTCAACGTTCAGAGGAAAGATGGAGGCAGGTTCTGCGATGTGGTCTTACGCGTCGGCGAGGAGAGCTTCCCCGCTCACAAAGCCGTGTTGGCTGCCTGCAGTGAGTATTTCGAGTCGGTGTTCGGCCGTCAGTCGGAGGGCGACGGCGACGCCAAGGAGTTGGAGATGCACACGATCAGCCCGAAAGTTTTTAAAGACATCTTGGACTTCGCCTACACCTCCAGGATCGTGGTGCGGTTGGAGTGCTTCCCGGAGTTGATGACAGCTGCCAAGTTTCTGCTGATGCGCTCGGTCATTGAAATCTGTCAGGAGGTGATCAAACAGTCTAATGTGCAAATCCTCGTCCCGACCTCCCGGGGAGGAGACGCCAGCCTGTTCCAGGCCACGGGGGCCACGGAGCTGGGCTTCCCGGTGGCTCAGCAGGACCTGGTAAACGGAACGGGGATGCTGGTGAACGGCCAGAGCTTTGCTAACAATACACAGATGCATGTGGACGGCAGTGAAGACACCGCCGCCGTCATGTTGGAGGACGGCGGCGAGTCGTCGGTGCCGATGTTGGAGCCCGTCGAAGGACTGCCTGTCTCCCCGTCCGCGGATATAACGGGGAACACGTTTAATCACGACGCTGGCTCTCCAGGGTCGAAAAGGAACAGGGGGAGACCAAAGAAACCCAGTGGAGTAGTGGAGGCAGTACACTTTAATCACAGCACCCAGAAAGACAACGGGCTGTTTCCCTGCGGGACCTGCGGTAAAGCTTTCACGGAAGCTTCCCGCTTGAAGAACCACGAAGCGCAGCACGGAGCCTCCCACGGCGGTGTCAACACGGCCGGTGACAGCCTGTCAGCTCCGGGCGGCGTGTCTTTGCTGTCCCAGCCGGGTATGCTGGAGAACGGCGTGCAGCTACACGGGGGGCTGACGGTGGATAACGGCCGCAAACGAGAGAGGACCAGGCGGCACGTCGGATGTGACATTTGCGGGAAAGTTTTCCGCGACGTGTACCACCTGAACCGACACAAGCTGTCCCACTCCGGCGAGAAGCCGTACGCCTGCCATGTGTGCGGGCTGCGGTTCAAGCGCAAGGACAGGATGTCTTACCATGTGAGGTCCCACGACGGATCCGTCGGCAAACCTTATGTGTGCCAAAGCTGTGGTAAAGGTTTTTCAAGGTGAGTTCAACTCTGTGCCTACTGACAGCATGCTGTGTGTTTTGGAGTTGTACAAAAACGGTCATCTGAGTGGATCCTAATGTCTGTGATATTCAAATTTCCTTATCTTTCTGAACACTGAGAGGTTTGGGTTGTTGTTTCTTACCTTGATTTTAAGTGCAACTCTGCATCTACATATGGGAAATAGTACCTGAAGTTTAGCAACTCCAGGTATCAGCTCAGATACATAGACATATGAAACCAGAGTTGGAAAAAGCAACATTGTGGCTCAACCATGCTAAAGGCAAAAATCACTAAAACAGCCTCGGAGATGCACAGAGATATTTCAGTCACCCACTTTATTACCAGCAGCTTGATTCAAAAATCTATTTCATAAACAAGGAAATTGGTACTGTGAACAGACAGCACACATCTCGACAGGAGTGGGCCTCAGTATGTTAAATAATTTTTTAAGAGGGTCCCTGTCTGTGACCCAGCTGTCACATTCAGTTTAACCAGTTGAAGAACACGATTACTTACACCAAGAAATTTTCTCTCACCCACACAAACCAGTTAAACAGGCTCAGTGTTGTCAGGCCCTGTTTCTAACTCACTGTCTCCACCTACTGCAGTGGAGGGTAAAATATGTGACAGATGATAAATAAAAGCAGTCGCATGTTTTGTTTTCTTTCGTTTTTTTTAATCCATAATTTTGGTTAGGGTCATGCTAGAGCCCTCATCAAATTTATGTCGCTGTCCCTTCAAGGCGGTTAAGTTTGAAAAAGGAGAGTAATTCCTAAAATGTTGTTTTTGAATTCAGTAGCTGAACATTTGAATACCATTTTTTATGGTTAAACGGTTCTCATTGACCTGTTTATGCTGCATTACCAGTTGGTGTTTTTAACAGAAGACAAACTTTTATTTAGCTCCTTTTGGTTTCCAGGTCCATATATTGTGCATGTCAGCTCACTGTTATGACTTACAGGAGCACTTTAATAGAACATTGTCATTATTAATTATATGAGTCACATGTGTTACTTTATGTTAGGACAAGTCAGAATGTCTGCTGTGGAAAAAGTATATTTTACTTCATTTTGTGAGCTCCCAGAGCTTTTACTGGCTCCTTTGCTGTACTTGTGTCACAGCTCACCAATGCTTGGTTGTAGCACTTCTCCCAGTTGGCACAGTGATGGAGGACAGCACCTTAAACCATCTATGCTTGGGTGTTTTTAGTAGAAATGGAATCCTTGTTATGATTTTTGTGGCATAATTCATGCTAGTACTACCAACATTACCTTTAATGCTTGTAAGGCTGCAACTAATGATTGTTTTTATGATCCATAATTTGTTGATTGTGCCCTTGATTAATCATTTGGTCTATGGCATGTCAGAAAATATGCTTAAAGCTGATGTCATGACTCGGTTTGCTTCTTAGATAATCCAGAATTCAGTGTGATATCACATCAGACAAAGAAAAGAAACAATGCCCCACAATTGAGAAGCTGCAGCCAGTAAATGTTTTGCCCTTTTTGCTTGAAGCATGACAATGAATTCAGCTTAATTATTTTTCCTGCTCTAAACTCTTGTCTTGTAACCTTATGATCTTCGTGACTGAAAGTAGGATTGTAAAATATCAGTTTTCAGTAACAATTTTAATTCTCTGATATACTGATTGTAGCAAAATGTTATAGTTATTTTGTTTGAAGGGGAAAAAGTGTTTATAATTACCGTTACTCTATGATTTTCATTACATTTTATTGTGTTATATTTCCTTCATCATGGGATGAGTTAATGTGTAAGGCATCACTGAAAAGTATTGATCTGTTTTGGAGTAAATGTAACTACAAGAGGTTTTTTTGTGGAAGAGTGACTGCTGATAAGACTTGGCCGAAAGATAGATATTGACTTTTTGTTACACGGAAAACATAAATGTAACCAGTTATGTACCTTTGCATAATTCCACCTTCACAATAAGATATGAACAACAAGGTTCACAGTTGTATTCGAGGTAATTATTGTACATGTTCAGTTGTGCAGAAAGGGCAAGACAATCGCTGGACCAGCACATGCTTTTGTTATTTATTTATTGCTGGTATGGTTCAGTCAGTAACCAAGACAGTACTGTTAGGGACCTGCACAACAAAGGTTTCAGTGACAGTATACAGATTTCCATACAGTTTAATGAGGAATACTGAATGCAAGAGAAGTCACACGCATACATGGATTTTTGCAAACTTTATTTTTTCTACTTTTCCTTCCAGACCAGACCACCTGAACGGACATATCAAACAAGTACACACAACAGAGAGACCCCACAAGTGCCAGGTAACATTAGGATGTAATACAGTAGACTTTAGTAAATAATGATGAAAACCCACATCTAATGATTGTTGTAAACCGCGATATGTTAGCGACGTTTTAACATGTCGACTTTTGTGTTTCAGATTTGTAACGCCTCTTTTGCTACAAGAGATCGCCTCCGCTCACACCTTGCATGCCACGAGGACAAAATCCCCTGCAAAGTTTGTGGCAAGTTCCTGCGAGCTGCCTACATGACAGACCACCTCAAGAAACACAGTGAAGGAACTCATAACTACTGTGGCATTTGCAACAAAGGTAATCCCTTAAAAAGCATCAGCATGTCACACAGTTACAGATTCCTCTGAAACACCTCTGCAACATATCATGACCAGCATTCAAAGGATATATAATGCCAAATGTGACCTGTCTCAAAACACTCACATTTTCATCTCACGTTCTGTCGAGGTTTCACTTATTTGCACTGAGGTATGGGCTGAAGTTGAACAATGTCATCTGGCAATGCAGATTATCAGCCAATTAGATATGTATAAGTGCGTGTAGCAGGAATAGTGTCTGCCAGCATGTCTCCAGTTCAATATTGCAAAGATTAATGTCAATACACACATATAAAATTACATCACAAAGCACATTGCCAAATGACATCACCTTGTGTTAGGATAAAGCGGTGTATAGAGAATGGATGGATCACCTTGTGTTGCAGCAAAAATGGAGCCTGATTCAACTGTCCCGCCACTTGCATTGAGAACTTGTGCAAATATTGTTTTCATTCCAGGGACTGTTGTTCAATCAAGTGGTAGTGCTCATATTGAATGTGGCATATGCCTAGTAGAAATTGGGCATTACCTTGTACTTGAAGTCTTGGCTACAGGCTGAAAAGATTTTCAAGCTTCTTCTGGCTTTTGCGTGTTTTTGGCCCACAGTGAACAGCCACAAGAGTCCTTGTATGGACGAGTCCATGGCGATCGTGTGTTAGAGGCTCACCTGACTGGGCCGTTTGGTTTGCTGTTTTCTCCACATGCACATAAAGTAATTCACTGATACTTCTCTTCAGGACTTTAGAAATCTTAATGGACAATTACAATTCTATTAATTTAATAGTAATTGTGATGCTCAGAAGAAATTTGTCCTTCAAGCAATTCCTTATATGATGGTTGTGGTATGTGGGAACAAATTTCTCGGCCAGTTTGCATCACGTGATCCTGCAATACAGTCGACTGTGTGGACAACAGCAACATTACCTCAAAGCTGAGCTCTTGTTTCACTCTATAATTCTATTTTGTCCTTCATTTGAGCTTTATTTAAACAAGGGCGTCCAATAGATATTGTTGAGCCTTAGACCTCATGTTGCTCCTCAGTTTTGAGATACAGTTGTAAATGAAAGGTATTAATCAAACTGTATTTCTCTTCACCAAAAGTATCCAGTTTTTCTAGTCAGACCAATCATGGAATGGGATCATCAACATCGAATAGCCTCTTTGTTTCAGGACGCCCCTCTCATTGCCAAGGCTTTGAGTATGTCAAGCAACTGCCTTGTTCTTTGTTCTTCTGGTCCCAGGTTTCTCCACTGCGTCCTACCTTAAGGTGCATATAAAGACACACCATGGCTCTCCACTGCCCCCCTCTGCCACAATGCACACCTTCCCTGAGCCAAGGGGGGAACTGCAGATGCACAACGGCACCCCTTACCACATGGGACGCCAGTGCTCAGTGGAAGGCAAGCAGCCGCCCGCCCCATCCCAAACTTTCATGTTTCTGGCTTTCATTTGCTCTGCTGCTTTTTGGAGAAACATGCTGCTGCATCTCTGTGTATGGTTAAACACAAGCATACATCTATTCCTGCTTCCAAGCTCTTTGCTCAGACATTTACTATCGACACTTGTTTTGCCAAGTATTGCACACCATTATGAGGACATTTTCTGTAATTATTTTCTAACTGTAACAACATGTTTATCGTGAACTACAGTTTATGTAGCCCACGATTAGGCGGTTATGCAGTTTCACTCAGTAGAGTGCTACATGAATAGTGTTGGGGAAGCAAGTGTGGTCACAGCAGTTTCAGCAAATCATGCCAAAGGTCAGGGTGGAGGAAATGGCCGCAGGAAACTGCTGTACCTCAGAAAAGTGCTCCTGTTACTATGGAACAAGTGAAAAGCAGAAGGAAAACAATTAGTTTACTTGTGGACATTCTACTGGACTGAAATTAAAGCAGAAATCATGACTTTATTTGTAGTTGGTAGTAGTTAAGACACCAGATGCTCCTAAAACACTATATTGTTGCTTAAAGTGAACACTTAAATCTTGATTCGGCTGGAAATTGCATATAATGTGAATAATTTCTGAGTTCCTCCTGCCACATGTGGTGTTAAAGACTTACCAGTTGTCTCAATTTTGTAGCTGACAGGTTTACTCATGACTGTATGAGAATTTGGAGTGCTGAGTCACCTTTGCTTTTGTTCGTATGTGTGTGTCTGTCCAGCATGGCCATGGCCGTATGGTTAACAGTATCTGCTTGGCTGGTTCATCAGCAGTTATTCAGCTATGCACAGTGTTGCATGATCGTCCTAATGTGTGCTCCATTTGCCCTGGATTCATTGAAATATTTGTAGTTGTGTCTTTTCTGTAGGAGATACAGTAGCATAGAGACAGTGAACTGTAAGCCACAACAACCACTGGTTGAAGTAATATAGAAGAAAATGCTTTTCTCCAGTGGTTTCTTTTTGTAACAGACCATAACTGAGGCAGGGTATCCAAGTCATTAATAAATAGGGATAAAACCATTTGATTAGCCCTTTCCAGTAGTATTTTAACAAAGAGATGAAGTGTGGTAAGGTGACTGATTGTTGCTTTTCAGTTGTTGGCATGTAGTGTCAACTCTTTACCGAAATATTTCTATTCCTTAAAGTCTTCCTGTAATGGATCAGGTGCAAAGTAAGCAGGGAAACTACAGGAACCATAGGAGGGCATTTTCTAGCTTTGTTTGACATTTGTAAAATAGATACAGCCGTAAAGAAAATACGTAAATATTAGACTCTGTGAAAACTCAGCTAGAGTGCTGTTGAAAGCAAAGGATTGCATTTTCGAGATAGAAAAACTTCAGGATTGACCAGCTTATTGGGGGAAGTGGTTTTCCTTTAAAGGTATAACCAGGAGAATAAAATGTCAAAATGCACTATAGAGTCATTTCATCTGCTAGAATAATTGATATTACTTGAGCAAGTTTGCCTCTTTGATTGCTAAAGTTAGAAGAGTCTTAAGGCCAATTCATGTTTTTCACATCCCTGTGTCCATAAAGGTACATGTAATGAAAATATCTACCCAAATCAGCGAGGTTGCAGACAGCGTCGTCTGCTCGTAGTGCTAAATTTGTGACAACGTGGACTGTGCACACTGCAAGCATCCCACTGCGTGTGTGGGAAGGCCTTAGTTCTTCAGAAATCCTGTGTTTTGTCTGCACACAGTCCTCGGCACACCTCAGGAATGATCACAGTAACGCAGCTACGGCCAAATCTTTAACTATCTGCTCTGTTTTGTAAAAAATGGGAAGTCACAAGCAGCCTTTCAAAAACATCACACAGAATCCCCGTGTGTTTTTCTGTGTTTGATAGTAGTGATTGACAGTGTGACTGTCATATCAGACCGATGTATACCTGATGTAGTGTGAATAGAGTTGCATGCGTGTCCACATCACTCTGCACAATGGGGTGCAGAAACCTTGAATTGGCCTTTAGTGACTTCGTCGGTTTGATGATTCCTCCAACTTCTGCTAAAGTGTGTCGCTAAATTAACGGACTTCTTGTTACAGAACGGGGAGCAGTTTGACTTTGTGCATGGTTGACTGTCACCAGCAAACAAAGTGCTGCTGAGAAAGTCTGAAGCATGTTCTTCTGTACAGTTAATAATTGTCACACAGGGCAAATATTCATATTTGAGTGATAAAATTTGAATTAAATCTACTTTGAGTTTAGAACCATAATGATGCAGCAGTCATTTGGTTAACTGGTTTAATTAAAGCTAAACTCATCAGATGTGCGAGTGTAATTTGCTGAAAATACGATGTACCCTTGGAAATGAACATGGACAGAAATGTGTGCTGTCACTATTTCCTGCAGTTTTTTGCTGTAGCCTTTATTTAATGTTATGACGCTTGTGTGACAAACAGTCCGTTTATGTTATCAGTATACTTTGTTGTACGCAGTGTGCGTTTTTCTCACAGGGATATTCTGGCATGTTACACCAAGATGCACAGATGTGGCCTATTACATTAAGCTGTTTTAGTGAGCCCGCATGTACAAAAGCTGCATCCTGCTCTGCTACCTTAATGTTCAGTGTGGACAGTTTTAATGTATTTAAGTACAACTATGTTTAGCAAATTTAAAAGGTCTACTATGAGAAAGGGATCTACACAAATGACACACAACGCATTTACTTTATCTGATTAAAATGTCTTATTAGCTAGTGGGTGATTCACATCTAAAGTGTTTCTCACAAACTACTTTAGTTACTTATTTCAGCAAGTGTTTACAGTTTAAGTCACTTCAGTTCAGGGATTTGGTATTTGATGAAAAAGGAACGGAAATGAAAGGTTAATTCATTCATCACTGACCGCTTTAGTGATGCGACTCACTCAGCATGGGCTCATTTGTACCACTATCCCTGTCTAGTATACTGTGTTTACAAACAGCATTGAATACCAGTGATGAAATGAAGGTAATTCTGTCCATATCGTTTCCGCCGGCCTGTTATGTCTGTCCCTCCCCCTTCCTTTCTCCCTGGCTGGGTGTTGTGTAGACCTGTGCGCCAGTCGCCAGCTGCTTCTCACCTCGTCTGAGGCAGAGGGTCGCTTTCATGGGCTCTCTGGACACCCAGTTCTTCCCCAGCCTGGCCATTCAACCCTCTGCTTGCAGCCTGAGCTGCTCATGGGGAAGCCAGGTGGGGCCCCATATTTCTGGGAGTGTCGCTCTGGTGGGGTGCCTGGCTTCCCCGCCCATGGGCCTGTCGCAGGTCAGTACAGTCCAGCTGGAGGGTGGGTGGGGGCATGGTGCAAGCATGGCCTACTGGTTGGATGGGCACAGCAGAGTTCTCAGTGGACGCTGGGCGAATGGACTGAGCTAGATGATTGTATATTTAAATGTTGTAGCCACTTTTTTGAGGGAGCCGTCTATTATAAGCTGTATTTAGATATTGTTGATGTCTTAAATCAGTTGTCGTGCCTTCTCACCTAACACTTGAAGTTTGAATTTGATGTTTTTCCAGGTACCTGCCTGCCAGCTACTGGATTAAAGCTGTATTTGACAAAGCCTGTTTTATAATCCATTTTACCTAATTCATGCCTCTCTTGTCTCCCATTTTCGCCTTTTTTCTCTTTCTGCCTCACTCCCCTCAACCTGTCCACGCTGTGTCTACCTCAGACGGGCAGGAAAACGCTGGGAAATGTCCACATCTGGAATCAGAGGAATCGGATCCTTCATTCGGGGAACTGTCCAACGGTGATGAGCTTAAATCTCCACACAAACCTGACGGACCGGAGCTTGAGATGCCATCTGTAGCCTGCAACGGAGCCTCGGCAGGACCGTTGGTGTCTCCGGATGGATCTAAAGCTAAGACGGACCCTGAGAAGAAGTTTATCTGCGGGATCTGTGGTCAAGCCTTCCGCACCAAGTCCTACCTCAACAAGCACCAGCACAGAGTCCACAAAGCTCAGAAGGCCCAGGGGTTATCTGGGTCGGGCTTAAGTGAGATGCCCCCTTCCCTGACCTCTCCCTTCTCCCCTCAACAAAACATGTCTCTGCTCGAGTCCTTTGGCTTTCAGATAGTCCAGTCTGCTTTCGCTTCTTCACTGGTGGATGCTGAGGCGGGTCAAAGTGGAATCGACTTTGGAGGGAAGTGACATTTTCGCTAGAAGCTTTGTTAGTTGCAGCAAAGCCTCTTGTTCTTAGGACAAAGCCGGGTTGCCCACAGAAGACGCTCTGTATTTGGGAATAACTTTGCCTCAAGACTACTTTTTTGTTTGTCACGTTGCTTAATGTATATTCAATATTTTTGTCAAAGACTGCCATATAATTCCTACTTTTTCTACTTTTTCAAAGTATGAAAAGTGTGTGTTTGGTGTTAATTTTTTCTTTTTAAAAAAAAAACAACAAATAAACAACATGAAGGTTTTATTTCCTTTAAGTGATCTTGATCTGTTGAAGTTGCATTTCTTTCAGCGGTGACTCTATCTTTCCTCAGCTGCACAAATGTTTCTTGACATGAGATGAATTATGTATTCTTAAAACAAGTAATTGTTGTCTTCTTGCCCACTTTAACTGCTCTGCTGTACTTGGTAAATCGACCCTTGGCCATTAGAGTGATTTTTAATGCTTCATATTCCTCATTCCTCTCAAGGCTGTAAACAGATGTCTTTACCTCAGAGTAACAAAGAGGGCTAAATTCTTGTATTTATTTCATTCTTTGCTTTTTTTTTCGAGGGGGATTTTCTTTTCTTAAGGGCAGGGATTGCAATTGGCCTCGATTTTGACAGTCGGTTTTCTTTTAATCTGTTAATTGCTGAAGAAGAGACGTTCCTAACAGGCTCACGGCACATTTTCTGACAAATTTTGTAAAAGCAATTTCCTTTGGCCTCACCAAGAAAGTGTCAGTTGTCTGGCGACTGAGTAGCACTGGTACTTGTCAAGGACCTTATTAAGTCACTGTTTGCAGGATTATAGTGAAGAAGCACTTTTTAAAAATTTTAAAAGCCCTTGATCTTTTTGCTTTATTTGATTACTTGTAAAATGAATTGTTCTTAGAGTAATTGCAGAGACAAAGTATGCAATTTATTGTCATGACTTATACTATGTACAAGGATGTTTTTGAAATCAAATGTGATTTTTTTTTGGATGAATTTGGATGTAAAATCTGTCCTGAAACATGCCTCGAGCTTGTCAGGAATGAGCTTCTTTTCCCCACAACAAGGACATTGTTTCCAAGTCTGGTTTTGTTCGGTGTTAAATCAGTCGTGTACATGAAACAGGGACCAAGGTCAGGTATATTTCAGTATATATTTTGAGAAATGTAGATTATATTTTATTAACTTATTCATGCCCTCGGTTGTGTGTACAGTTTTTTTGAATTGTCAAACAAAAATCTTGTGATTTGCTCACTTTGCTTAACTTTCCCTCTAAATTCTGTGTAATGGAGATGTGTGTTTGTTACGTGTGTGTTGTGCAACAGACAGCTCGAGGGTTAGAAGTGGGATTCACACCCTGATCCACCAGCCTCTGGGCCGACAAAAAGTCTTTTATCCAGTGAAGAAATTAAGATTTCTTTAACTCTGTCGTTTCTTCACCTTTATCACTTGCAGTTCTTCCTCCTCCTCTCAGAGTTGTTTGCGTTGTTTGTGTTTGGTCGCTCTGTTAAGGAGTGAGCTGCCTGTCTGGCTGTCCTACAGTGCATATATGTGTTACATCCAACACATTCCTGTGTTATAACCAAATGTAACCGAACAGTTCCCTCAGATTTACGGCAGCCTCACATTCACATTTTTACTTTGCTCTACGTCACCTGAACTCTCTTGCTCAGCTTCTTTGTTTGCTTGTTTATTTGTTTTTTTTAAAGAAAAAAGTTTATCCTTAATTGGTTTCTTATCTTGAAGTTTCTCTCTTCATTGATTAAACTGGTAAGGAAGAAGATCAACAGGTCAAAAAATAGATTTTCACCGTAATTGGTTCTTCTGCACTAAATTGATATTTGCAAGTAAAGTTTTTCTGTTTAGGGCTGCAACTAACCAATTTTATTATTTTTTACTTAATAATGAATGCCTGTTATTTTCATGATAAATTTGTCAGTTTTGTTTAAAAAAAAAAAAGAGTTAAGCAATTCTCAGCACTCACAGTAATGTCTTTTAGTTTGCTTTATTTGCCTGGCCAACAGTCCAAAACCCAAAGATATTCAGTATGCTAACGCTTAAAAAATGGAATAAATTTGCAGTTGAGAAGGTGAAATCAACAACATTTCACATTTTGTGCTTAAAATAATAGCCGAAATGATTAATTGATCGCCAAAATAGTTGCAGGTTCGACTAATTTCAGCTCTGTTTATTGTTTCAATTATGAAAATCCAAACATAAAGACTTCTCACAATCATGCCATGCTCTAGTCTGTCTTGGTCTTTACATACTGAAACAGAGAATACGTACAATCACAGGAGTGACGGGCGATCCCCTTCCAGTTCCATTTGTGACAAGAGATCTACAACATGTCATAGTAGTACAGTTACAAAGCAGCCGGGATTTGATTGCTTGGTGTCATATGGACCTGTCATAGAACTCGCACATCGACATATTGTTCATAGGTTGGTGTTTTTTTTTTTTTTGTGTGTGTTGTAAAACATGTATCATGATGCAAATCAGGGTCAGTCCACGAGCGAAGTGGCTGGCGGTGTGTGTGTGTGTGTGTGGTGACGGCTCTGTAAAAACGGAGTATATTTGTGCGTCTGTTTCCGTGTTTGAGCCGTGTTTCCTGCTTTCTGTTTTAATTATTATTTGTGAGTAATTTAGTCTGTTGAATTCAGTACATTCCTATATTATTTATGGTTATATTGTGATTGTAACAAGTGTATATACCTTCCATATACACACTATAAATATATATAAATATATATGAACCAACCAATATGATCAGTGTTTGTCAGTGGTGGTCCTGTACATATAAAGATTTTTTTTTCTTGTCTTGTTATGTGGAGGGATGTTAAGTTATGGCCATTTGAAGTGTAAAATGCATGTTCTGGCATGCGAGCGAGCTGCGGACTGAATGTCGATCACTGGTTGGTGGCAGTAAGCGTTTCACTGCTCACTCTACTATCGCTCTGCTCTGGTAGCGCTCACACTGCCAGCTGCACGACTCACATCTCTGACCAAGTCTCCTTCCTTTTTTGATCCACTCTGCACTAGTATTTACTCCTTAAAAGGTAACAAGGGTTGCGTTCTTTTAACTATTATTTGAAAACAAGTGGAAGATGCTGTAAGAAAATAATGAACCTTTGTTTTATTTTTTTGACGTTTTTTTTTTTTTTTTTTTTTCCTTTTCCACTGAGATGTTTCACTTGTGTTGGTACTCAAACGAAAAAGATGATTTTGTGACGATTCTTTAAGCCTAAATGGCTTTGCTTTCTGCTTTTGGTCTGTTGCAAAGTGCCTTCCAAATACTGTTTGTGCACAGCAGTGGATTAAAAAAGGTCCTCTTTTCTAAAGGTTAAGAATTGTACAGAGTGACTTGCATTGACACTTTTGTATAAAAACACAAAATGTACAATATGTTAACTTGGTATTTTATCATCGTACTCAACAAGATTGCTCTTAAAACATGTGAGCTACATGTTTTGTTATAACGTCTTTGGACATATTTCAATATAAGCTTACTTTTCTATAGATATTTGTTTTTGTACTCTGTTATTGAGTCTCGTCTCTCTTCTTGGTACAGAGATGAGCACCAAATAAATTGCAACTGAAAATCTCCTAACTTTTGCCTTGTAATTATTGCTCTTAGGTACTAAAACAGTAAGTGCTTGTTTATATATCAGATGGGTGGCAAATGAAAAGAAAAAACACTATCATGTGTCTTGGTGAGGTGTTGCATTGATTCTCCAATTTACGGGAGCTTTATCCAAAAGTTAGTGCCTTATTTGGTGATTTCAAATAATGATTTATTTAATTTTTCAACAAACCATACAGTGACCTGTCCTGACCTGTGGATGGAGGTACTGTTTGAACCCTCCTGTTGTCCTCATTTATGGCACCAAAAAATATTGTTCCCTTGTCTGAAAAAAATGCAAAAAAATTCCCCAAATTTATACAAAATTTGCAAATCATCAGGGAGAAAATTCCTTAAAAGTTTCCCTTAAAAGTTTAATTTAAAAAAAAATCCCCAAATTTTGCAAGAAATAATAAATTAATAAATAAGTAAATGTAAATATTTTCAAATAATGAATGAAAGTCTTCCAAAATTCCATATGTATCAGTAAAAGTTCTTCTATTTTCTTTAAGAACATTCAACTAAAATCCAGCGAAATTCGCAGGATTTTATTAGATTTTTTTTTAGTGAGCAGTTCACGTTAATCATGTGGTTCAAGTAGTCTGCTGAAGAAACAATGGGAACAATATTAAAACACAGGTCTGAACCTATGATCTGTTTTACTTCTACTCAGAGGAAGCAAACTGTTGGTGAGATTCAAATCTGGAACAACAGTAACTGACTGGTCACTGCACCGATGAAACGAAACGGTTAAATAAAAAGCTGGTTGCCGTGGAAACTGCACTGCCGGTGAGAATCTGAAAGCATGAAGTATATTTAACTCAAACTACTACATGTTGAACTGCTGCCCAATTGAGCCAAATAATAGCTATAAAAGAAATGCTTTATGTCAGCTGTTGCTGAGCATGTTGGACCTTCAAGAAGAGCAATGGACTTGAATGAACTTCTTTTCTTTCTGTCTTTACTTGGCAAATTCTAACACAAAGAATAAAGTGTTAAGAACATGAAATTAAACATCAAATTTAAGGTGCAGCTTCATGTTGTTTTGAAACCGCTACGCACATTTATGTATGTTAACTTTTAAAATACAACGCACATGTATGCAGATTTTCTGATTTTTATTTAATTTCGATTGGGTTTTAAGATACTCATTGTATATTCTCGCATTGATCCTCCTTTTCAAGCTTCTGTTTTTTCAAATAGAGTTGATAATACTCTTTGGGAAATACCTTCTTAAAACTCTAATTGCTTTAAGATGTTTATCATCATCCTGGATCACTGTCATTGTCAAAATGTAAGTATATGGAATTAAAAATTGTATAGAGTGGAATATTAAGCAGTGGTAGCGGTCACCAAGCAAGCAGAATACTTTCTGCATTTAATATTTTTTCAAAATCCAGAACCTTCACAGAGATCCTTGTTATTTCACTGTATCTCTCCTTCATGTTGGTTAAAACAGCGAGAAGATAAAATGCTGCAGTCCAGTGCACTGATAGATCCCCATTTCAAATTAAAGAAAGGCAAATCTTGAGAATGAATTGCCAAAAAACAACCTGAGAACACAGTTATCTAAAAATACCATGTTTATTTTGAACATGTTAGGAGGATGATCATAGAACAAGAAACAGTATTTGGATGCAATGCCATTCATTTTATGTTAAATATATACTACTGATCAAACATTTTAGAACACCTCCATTTTTCCAGTTGTGACTAAAATTTACATCATGTACTGTCTCAGTGTACTCTGAAATTAAATGCACTGAACAAATAATTGATACCGTTTTTTTTCTAGGAAAAAAACTGAAATCCTACATTTAATGTAAATCTCTTTCGGCAGCCGATATTCCTTTTTTCTTTACAATGGAAATGAAGCATTGACTTGAGAATCAGTTAATCTTAAGTCATTTGAAGCCACTGTTTTGTTTTGTTTTTTTTCATATTTGGATCATATTCTTGCTGTAGGATGAACTCCTGATAAACCAGTCTGTCTTCCTCTGTTATCTTCTTTTTTTCCTATCCTATGGTAACACTTTGTGCAGTGCAGTGTTGTCCTAATAATGTAGCAGTAAGTGTGGTAACACAGTTTGACTTTGTACAGAGTTTGCAAATAATCAGTAGAATCTGGGGAACCTGTAGAAACCGTTTGCATTATTGACTTTAAAAGTTAACTTGCTTCCATTGCTGTAAAAACATTGAAAGTTAACCATTTTATTAATCTCTAAGAAGGCCTGTGTTGTGTGATTTTTTTTTTTTGTCTTTGGTGACATATTTTGCATTGTGGAAAAGAGTAAGAGTTTTCACTGGACTTGAGCTGCTTAAATTTGAGTAAAAAATAGATAAATGGTAGCCTAGCAGCGCTAGACAACCCACGGCAACGAATTTAATTCTCTGCCAGGGTGGGTCTAGTTACCCTCCATAAGGCTTGAGGCTGGATTCTCCTAAAACTGGCCGGACCAATCACCATGAAGTGTAGAGTCAGAAGGCGGGCGTAACGAAGTGACGACAGAGGCGCGACGATTCTGACAGAAACAACCGGAAACAACTAGCCTAGCCGCGCTAGACAACCCACGGCAACGAATTTAATTCTCCGCCAGGGTCGACAACAAAAACGACAACAGTCGCTGAGCTCCATTAGCACCGACTCTGAATAATCTTTCTGTTAACATGTCTGTAATATACTTGAGCTTCACCCATTGACTGTATAAATAAGGCTTCACCGAACTACGGTATCCCCTGATTTCCGGCGCGCTAGGAGCCTATTCGTTGCGCTGATTGGTTGTATACCTACCCAATTGCTGCAGAGGGATTTGATAGACAACCTTTTAGCCCGCCTCCCTCCTTGTCAAGCGTCCCTAGACCCTTGTGCCTTCAGAACATGGGTCTAGCAGGGCTAGGCTAGATAAATGGGGCTGTTGTAAAACTTGAGCACACTGTGAGCACTTCTTGTATATGACCTGATTTCAAGGTTATGCTCAATGTATTAAATAACACACAAAAATGGAAGAATTGTTCCCTGAAAGATGTGTAGTTTATGGGGCGAAAAAAAACCAAACAACTGATGTAAAACTAAAAAAATAAAAAATAATTAAAATTTAGTTGCAAGAGCAACTTCAGTCTTTTCAACATCAGCTGCCCTGTTCTTGTAATTCAGCTTGTTGAAGTCCTCCATGATCTCCACCATCATCTTTCCTTTGGTCTCTGGGACAAAATATAGCATAAATGCGCTACTGAAGATGGAATAAGCCACAAAAATCAGGAAGCAGAACTGTCCGAGTCCCTCCTGTGCGGGTACATCAGAAACAGGTTGTGTTGAAATGAACAGCTGGGTGACATGAATACAGATATAAAGATATAAAGACATGCATGCACAGTGGGTGTCTTACCACTACGTAGCCAAACAACATGCCCACAAGGAACATGCCGAGCCAGTTGATGGTTCCACTGATCACAAAAGCAGAAGGACGCCAGGCTTGTAGGAAGAGGTCAGCAGGGAGGGCCATGGACACTCCAGCTAGAGGAAGATTTTAACATTAGGAAGTCACTGACACATTAAGCTTTACACAATAACTTGTATAAGCGGCAATTTTATTTTTTACTCACAAGGTCCAAGCCCATAAATGCAAATGACACAAAAGATCAGGCCGATGTTCACATACGGGATCCATGAATTCAGATCCTGTACAGAAAGAGAAACATTAGTATTTATCC
The DNA here is from genome assembly GCF_021347895.1 of Acanthochromis polyacanthus. Classification (NCBI taxonomy): domain Eukaryota; kingdom Metazoa; phylum Chordata; class Actinopteri; family Pomacentridae; genus Acanthochromis; species Acanthochromis polyacanthus. The sequence continues at coordinate 12,380,978 of NC_067117.1, read as the reverse complement.
TCTGCATGACAGCGAGGAGAAGTGTACTGTGTTTACCTTGATGGACAGCATGACAGTAAGAACACACATGGTGACACCCATCAGGAGATAGCCGTAGCCCATCAGCTTCTTTCTGCCGGCACGATCTATCAGGAAGGACTGAGACGCAGCAGTGATGCAGAGATTAAGAATCATGCCGGTTAGATGCCGCACATTTAGCTCTTTATCCCTGCTGAATGTCAAGGGATTTCAGACTCATGCAAAGGCTGCTTCCACTGAACCTGGAATAATTAAAGATTTTCTAATACAAGCTGTTGCTCATGTCACTTTTCTTATTTCTCCACATATGACAAACTTAAAGCATAGGAAAGGTCCATAATCTGAGCTCTGTGACATGATTTTTATCCATGTGTATTCTTTGAAGGTCATTGGCTTACAATTGCTGCTTCCTTTTCCAGACACTTACACACAGTGTGATGGTGATGAGCTCTGTAGCTCCAATACCAATGGTCAAGTAATGCATCTGGTCCTCTGGCACTCCCGACTCACGGAAGATGTCAAAGGCGTAGAAGTACAGCTGAACAGGAGGATGACAGACAAGAGGCCATCAAACAGGATAAAAGGGAAGAAGAATATGTCGTGTGAAACAGCTCTCACTTCATAGTCATCAAACAAACGTACAGCATTGATGCCACAGAACTGAACACCAGCGCAGGGGATGGCCAGAGTCAGCAGCTGCCATCTGACACAGCGAGAGGTGAGGACATCCTTTACGGTCTTGGCCTTCTCTCCCTGTGTGGTCTGTCTCTCTTTCTGCATGTCATCCAGCTCCAGCTTCAAGTCGTCCTCCTGCCACAGCCACTGTAAAGCTGTTGAACACATGCAGACACACGTATGAATTACAAACACATGATGACAACAAGCACTGAAAAATGAGCTGTCTGTTCTGATGGTTTAATACACAGGTCTGCAAACCTGCCGGTGCTTGACCAGAGCTAAAATTGTATAAGTGAAAATAATGGAGAGCAGCCAGCCTCTATATTAGATATATGGTACATATTCAGTGGGGGAAGAAGTATTCAGACTCATTACTTTAGTGAAATTATTAACACCTCACTCAAAATACAATAGATGTAAAAGTGATGCGTTCAAAAACTTACTGAAAGACCTCTTGTAAAAATCTATGATTTTTAATGTTGGAGGTAATATTTTTTGTCTCGGGCAGTTTGTCTTGCAATCAGTTGTACACCACTTTATCACCACACTCTAAAACCACACAGCAGGCAAAAAATATGAGAAAAACATAAAATTAAACTAGATAAGCACTCAGAGACCAGTACTCCACCACGGCTGTTTATTCTTCCATATGGCATTGCCAGAAATGCACCATTTTTTTGCGTGTAAATACCGCATTTGTTGATTAGTTCCTCAGATTGTGAGTCTGCTGCTGCGACTCACCTTTATGGCTGCCTTCAGTGTCTCCTTTATCTATATAAAGGTATCGAGGGGCCTCGGGGAAGAACAGCAGCAACACAAACTGTAGGATGGCAGGAATCCCACTAACGGCGAAAAGATACGGCCACATCTCTTCTGTGCCCATGATCTCCCTGAGCAGAGCACAAAACAAAGGCAGGTTAGAAAAATACTGAATAACAAGGGGAACACTGATAATGAAAACACAAAAAATACTGCACTGGATGGATCAGTTTGTGCTATTTACTAATTAGGAAGACAAGCTCTACAAATTGCTGTATCTGATTTGGTGAAGGAAAAAGAGTTTAATTAAGCAAAGAAATAACTAACTGGACACATGCCAGAACAATGTTTGCAGCCAGAAATGTAATCTGGCTTCAATAAGGGAGTTTTTCTACTTGATTTGTCTTCACTGATTATGTTCCTCTGTTTTAGATATAAGTGAACTTGCACTTTAAAGCTTCAGTTCTTACTTGATGCCAATTATCTGACCCATGACTTTCCCAAAACCAATGAAGATTGAGCTTGTGAGGGTCATGAAACCTCTGAGTTTCTTTGGGGAACTTTCCCCGAGGTACATGAGGTGAACGCTGAGGCCGAGACCTGCGGAGAGACACAAAATGATGAAAGAAGAGAAAAAGCGCTGAAGGAAAACACAAACACCACACATCATCCGAACATACCAACGTTGTATCCGTAGAGAAATCTGCCCAGCAAGATCATCTCAAAAGACTTGGCCATGCGGCTGAAGACCATGAGCAAGGCAGCGACCATCGCCACAACGTTGTTAATCAGAAGAGCTTTTTTCCTGCAGAATGACAAGAAATGACAGAGGTTTGATTAAATTAAGTTCAGGGAAGTTTATTTTCTGACCACATGTCATCGGTTTACGAGCATCTCTCATGAATGTTTGCCTATTGAGCTACACTTGTAAACCGTGAAGACATCTTTCATTAAGGGAATAGTTTGACAAAGCTCGGCTTGCTATTTCCCATCTTCATTATTCCCACAAAGTTCCTTAAATGCTTTTTGACAAACCTCACAGGTTATCTACAGGCTAAAACTCATTTAAATCTGCAAAGGTTTTGTTTCTTGTTTTATTCTAAATAAAAATCTAATTGCTTTTCTGGTTTCCATTACTTCTGAAGCAAACAAATAACAAACCATACTGATGAATACATTTGTGTTTGACGAACCAGAGAAAGTTTAATTTGCATGCACCCTAAAGAAACAATTCTGAATCATGCAAATTTGTAGTAAACAATATTTCTATTGATTGTGAGCGATGTATTGAAACAGCAGTCTGGTGACAGCAATAAAGTCCATTGGATCAGAAAATCGGAATCTGTCTGGCTTTAGTGAATTCCACTGTCATTGAAACTTGTCAGTGGTTGTAATGTTGTTTTTGATCTGAACATTTAAGAAAAAAAGTCCCTTGATTATGTCCAGAGGTGCAAATGAGCATCACCAGGTGAACAATAAAGTGTATTTCTGATTGTTTTAATAGTTATTTTGTCTATTAAAATAACTGATTTTATAAAACTGATTTTGCTAGTTTTCAGGTACATGATTATCAGGTTTTGAAAATCAAAGAAGTCAGCAAGTTATTGTTGAGTGTTTGCTGTTAATAAGCAACAAAATACTGGTGTGTGTGTGTGTGTGTGTGCTTTTCTTACCGGCCGTAATGGACTGGAAGGCTGCCACTATGGATGGCTCCAGCCCAGGCTCCCAGACTTAACACGGCCACGATGAACGACCAGATAAGCTGGTTGGTAGAATCGTCCACCGGAGCTCCGTACCTCGACATCCATGTGTAGTTCACGAAACTCTGAACGTGCTGCAGGAGAGTCAGGGATGATAAGAGACATCTGGCCAAACCTGATGTCAAATCCAGTCAACATAACTATAAACCACTAGAGCTCATATTCTCAGTCTGTGCTTTTGATTTTCATAGTGACTTTTTGACTTTATTTTGATGCTGTTTTTCCCCTCAGTTGCAAAGGTCAAATAATAGAGATGCAGTTTGCTGTAGAGTGTCTAAAACTCCTGTCAATTATGATATTGAGCTTCATAAATTGAAATTCAGTTTGACTTGTGTCCTTCGTGAATGTGAAACATTTTTTTTCTGTCCTTTTTTGAATAGTCATGAAAAGCACTTTGACTTTGCCTGTTTGTATGTTTTGTCCTTGCTGTCCTTATTCTGGCACATTTATTGTCATTTGCTGTTTTTGTCTCTGACTCTTTTCAAAACACTCCTTTGTTTTTGTGTTCAGCAAAGCTTCAGACTTGGCCTTCAGAGGTTCTTCACTGCATATTATACTAAATACAATAACAATGAAGTGACGTCAAAATGAAACTCTGAAGAAGGACGTCTTTTTAAAAAGTTTATGAAAGGTAAACCTTGTGAAGATTGAAGACCTTCCCTGCAGATAGATCATTGAATACTGCACAGTTTGAAGCAGTCTGACACAAAGATACTGATCCTGAGTGAGATCTTACCACTGCTGGAGAAGCGATGAGAGAAACTTGGATTCCATATTGAAATGAGCCTCCAATTCCCAACACCAGCGACAGCAAGTAGAGCCTCCAGTACTGCAGCTGGCATGTGGAACAAACATCATTTACGCAGCCTCAGTCTTTGCTACAATAATTAGGTTATATGTGCTGATTCATTGAACGGTGCACTTCAATGATTATAAATGACATGCGTAAATCCACTTGTATTAACCTTTTCTATACTCTGTATGATGTCATACTCAGTTCTTTCCTATTAAGCTCTGTTAAAGATGTTTAATAGCCCAAACAGATGAAGCTTCTTGCAATAAATACAGACACTCAGGTCTTATAAATTTGCTGTTAGTTGCTTTATTGTACAGATGAAGATTTTGAAACTTCAAAAGCTAGTTTTCAGGTACATGCCTGGACATAAGAAATCATTACAGAAGTCTTATATTAAAGCTTTAAGTACAGTTTTGAGGTATTAATTTGAGCTTTTCTCATTCATGCTATTGTATCCACTACAGTTCAGACAGCCAATAATTTGCTACACTTATCAAACAGTTACTTAGACTGTTTGACACGGTGTTAAAAATTAAGGGCAGTTATTTTCCATTATGTGTTATCTGCTGTGGTGTTCATGTGCAGCACTAGTAAGCAAAACAAACTCATGAATCCTAGTGCAAGAACAATATAAAATCCTACAAAACAATCATTGCTTTTCATGTTGTTGCACAACTGAGCAACTTGCATGCAATGTATTTTATAAAGCATGAGGTGTCAAACATACTGCATCAAAAACGCAAACAAAATTTCTTGATGTGATGCGTCGAATTTAGCAGTTTGCTGTAAACACAGAATAATAAAATAAAGCCAGAATTTATTAAGCTCCACTTACCCTTTTTGATGTCTGCTCCATATTTTGCACCGGCTGCTGATGTCTTGGCTGCAAAATGAGCGGAGGAGCAGCATATATGAGGGATGCCACCCAAAGTTACACATCAATAGATCTTAGTTGTCCATTTATGCTGTTAGAGCGAGACTGTCTTGTTTTGATGTGGGTGATCAGGATGACCAGACGCTGCACTAGATCCAACCTGGTCTGTCTGGTTTGGTTCTTGTGGTTGTTACAACTTGTTATAAACAGGGGAGCAAGGACATTGAGGTCCGGCATGCACATGGGAGGATGAATTATTTGCTGCATATGTGAGGCCACGAGGGGCTTTTACATTGTATATCATTAGTAACCTATGGAGACACAGTCCGTGCACTCGTTCGATTCTGTTCGACTTTAGATGACATGAGAATGTTAAAAAGGCAAAGTTAAGTTGTATTAATGGAACGGTAAGATGAAGCATCTTGAGAGTTTGACTAACACCAGTGATTTACGAATTGCAGTTCATTTTACAATCAAATGAAACACACTTACAAATGGAACTTTGATATATTACATTTTACTGATTGTTCTAAATGGAAATCTACTATAGATTTACATAGATTGCTTTTTTCATTTACGTCTTCAATCAAACAATCAGACTTTATCTAGACCCTTTGATAGATGTAAAAGTGACTAACAGTAAAAATGGAGTTACTCTCCTCTTGTGTATATGCAACAACCTGCTATAATAACCATTTCTAGACCTCTCAAGCATGAAAAACACGATTGTGTGCAGCTGAGCAAAAACAAGTATTTGACTTAAACAAGCTCAGAGTTGCATAAGATGTTGTGATCAGTCTTCCATGCTGGACTTTCTTCCGTTTAATACTCATATCTACATCATGTTTACAAATATGTGCACTAAATTTGTATTTACATCAACTAATGACAACTATCCAGGCCAAAGTGAAACATAACACAGAGGACATAATCCAACTATTGCAGCTACCTTAATTTTGCAGAAATCACTTCAGAAAGCTGCTGTCATGTGGACAGAGTCTCCTCCTCAAAGTCCCATCATGTGTCACGTCATGTCAAAGAGCTAACAAACTCACATTTTGCATTTACTTATTGAAAATGCATGTATGAAGCACATGAATGCATTTTTTGGATGCACCATTACACCCACTCGAATGAACGGCCTGTTTCTGTTGTTGTCTGGACAGAAAAGTCAAATCTTTAGAATCTTTCTGTATTTTCAAACCGTTCGTCTGATATTTATCCTCAAAACAAGAGGAAAGCTTTTCCTTTCCTGCATCCTTATATTGATTTACAACAGGACTATTTATCAGCCAGTTTGAATTGCAGCAGGAGTTATTTTTAATGGAAGCTACTTCCTGCAGTTGTGCTGCATCGAGTACAGTTTTACAACTGCAAGCAGAGAATTTTTGAGTTTTACCATAAATTTCCCTATTTTAATTTAGCATCTCAGTTCTTTGCTGCATGTTGCATTACTTACCTAAAGCAATATTATTAACTATTTAGAAAGAAGATGTTTTGGTTTAATCAATTATATTATGTATTATTAATGATTTTTTTTCATCAGTGCATACACATTTTCCATTGTCCTCAAACTGCAGCTTTAAACGTTTGATTTCTTTAAAGATGCTGCAATTTTGATTTTAAATTTTGTGATGGTTTTTTTCAAGTGTTTCAGACTAATGCATACACCTGGTACAAACAAAGTAAAAAGGATGAGACCATTGGTGATTGTGATTGTAGACTGACTGTTTAAATTAAGCAAAAAATAAGTTGAAGTCCATGCTTTAACAATATGTACCAAGTCAGACAAACAAGTTTTTCCAGGCAGAAAACACTGTCAGTGAAAGAAAGTTTCTTTAATCATTAAGACAAAAAGAATGCCATGAATATGCAACATAAACAATTACACGTTTCACTCTTGTAAAAACAGCAGATTACTAATTTCAGTCTTTGCTGAAAGTGTTAATGTGTAACACCATAGTACCTTATTGCATGAATGAACTGTGCGAACCGATGTAACTGGACAGCTCGTCAAGGTGTAAATTAACTACGAGTACGATTTAGCTCTACCTACATACAATCTCGTTTCAAGTGCTGTCGTTTGCCAAACAAGGAGAAGTACAGCATTCTGTAGAAAGTCCTGATGTGCAGCTTCATTACTGTGACTTTTGACCTTCTATATAACAGTATAAAGCAAGGACTAATTTACCTGCTTGGATTGATAAGATAGTCATCTATCACTCTGCTTAAAAAAGTGACAAACAATTTTCCTTGTCCGCTTAAATGATCCATCCATCCATCATCTACACACTGATTAATCCTTATTACCTCCACCAAGGAGGTTATGTGACACCCGGCGTTTGTCTGTCTGTCTGTTAGCAAGATAACTCAAAAACAGCTGGGCAGATTCACATGAAATTTTGAGGGGATGTAGACTATGGTAAGAGAAAGAGATGATTTAATTTTGGTGGCAATCCGGAAAGGACCCTGGATTCTGGATCACTTTGAATTTTTTAGTATTGTAGCGGCCGTGGGGGCCGCTGTGACTGTGTTCAGGGTAGGGGGGGTCGCTAGGCATCATGGGGGGAATTATGTGTTCTTTGAGAATTGTTTTACGGGGTTGTTTGTTTGTTCCAGACGTGCTTTAATTACTGGTTGCATTTAGTTAGTTCAGTTCTGCATTCTGAGTTCATTTGTGTGTTTGTTGTTTTTATGTGTACCGTAGCTCAGGGGGGTTACGGGAGGAGTGACCTCGGCCTGCGAGCCGGTATGTTGTGAGTTCTAGAGTGCTTATTGTGGTAGAGACAATAAAGCCTGGTGTGCTAACTGTAAGATCTTAAGTCACCACTCAGTGCTACAGTATGTTTTAGTATATGGTCCAAAATATGACAAAAACATCATAGGTTAGTATGTTGTCCAACAAATAGAAGCAATGTGTCCAGATAGCTCAACTGGTTAAGAAGGTGATTTGTAAACAGAACAGGTTCAATTCCAGCTTGTGATCCTTTACTGCATGGGTTTCCTGTTTTCCTCTCTATCCTTGGCGGAGGTCTGCACCACAGATATACATATATCTATGGTCTGCACTCTCCGAGTGCTTTTCTAGTTAAAGCTGTGGTGATGCTGGAATCTATCCCGGCTGACTGAGGATGAAAGCAGGAGACAGCTGGATGGGTCCCTAGTGTATCAGAGGCAAAAAAATCCCACTCACATTCACACCTATAGACAATTTAGAATTATCAGTTAACCTCAGCATGTTTTTGGACTGTGAGAGCACCTGGAGAAAACCCACATATGCACAGGGAGAAAATGCAAACTCTATGCAGAAAGATCCCAGGTCCAGGTCAGGATGTGATCTGGGGATATTCTAGCTGTGACACAATGGTGCTAACCACCAAGCTACTGTGCAGCCCACTTAAATGATAAAAACTGGAAAAAAAATCTAATCAAAATTATTGCTTTTTGATAGCAAGACAGTAATGCTGGATTCTTTATATAAAAAAAAGCCCTTTAAAATCAATGAGATGTTTTTTCAGACACCGTAACTGCAAATGTTTATGTGTTCAATTGTGTCTGATAACACAAGATCATCACTTTGTGTGTTCCAGATCATGTCGGCTGCATATTAAGCAGTTTTTCAACGTTTGTTTCATATCAACCAGGGACACAAAGCAGCAAAAACAAATAGTGTGAAAATGCCAAAGATGAATCCTTTAAACGAGCATTTCTCCTCATTGAGAATATACTCCAGAAAAAAGAGCTAGAGTGGATCTACGTGTCTTTCAGTGACATGAAAGCTCCTCTCAGAGTTCCTTCATCTTCCAGCAGCAGCAGATCAGGCCAATGTGAGGCATAACGTCAACAGGATTGTGTGATTCAGGAGAGAAAGTTCTTCTACAAGGCTGTGGAGTGACACACTTCACCCAGCTGATACTGAGCTTCAGTCTGCGATTCAAAGTTCTTATCCTGGTTTTTGAAGTTGAGCTTGTTGAATTCACGTGTGATGACTGACAGAGACTTTCCTTTGGTCTCAGGCAGAAACAGGCCGATGTACAGTGCAGACAACACACAGACGGCAGCAAAAGGCACAAAGCAGTACTCGCTCAGCTCACTCTGTGAAGAGAAGGCGACAAAAAGCTGTTAGACGTGCAGTGATTTCTACTTATGTTTGTGTACAGAGTTCAGTATGTTTCTTCAACAATAAGGAAATCGTTTCTATTGTTGGGAATAAACTAAAGCCTCAGAAATATCAGAAAGAGGAAAATAAGTTTATTTAAAGACAACAGCATCCTCATGTTTCACATATTTCTGCAGTTTCAGATTCTGGACTCTGGGAGGTGCTAGAAGGTGCCTTTGACTAAAAAGATGTGCGCCAAGTTTTGCTCCAGAATTGTTTTTCTGATTTGTTTCAAGTACAAAATAATAGTAACTATATTTCGACTATATATTTACGGTTAGTCAAGTTCAGTGAAGTAATTTTTATTTCTACAACAGCACATTCATAACAACACAACAATGAGAAAAAGTGTTTTCCAACAGGGAAATGAGAGTTTAAATATTAAGGTTAGGACTCTATAATATAATTTACTATATACTGGTAGTTTCAACTGATTGACTTAAATTTCAAGGTTTAGCTTAACAAAGAATGGTCTAAATTGATGCATCAGAGACTGAAACATTGTGACTTTTATTCCTTTGTGTGGCCTGAACTACAAAAATAGTACATTTCTCTTAATGTAATTCAGTTGCACCTCCAGAATCTACACCAGACATGACAAAGGTCTTCCTAAGCCACAGTTAAAACATCTGTTTTCACAAGCTGTGTGGTACTAATCAGGACACACTGACCACTAGAAATGGGAAGATCATTCCAATGATGCCCAGGTTGATCCACATCATGGAGCCAGCGATCATGTAGGCTGCAGGCCTCGCAGTCTGGTTGAAGATCTCTGTGGGAAGAACCCCGGTCACTCCAGCTGAGAAAAACAAAAACACAACAAAAACATACTGAGTTGGTCAGAGTTTATCAGATATTTAGAAATATTCTTTCACAATAGCATGGCTAACACTGAAAATAGTAAAAAAAAAAAAATAATAATAATAATAATAATTAGTGAAAAATCTGTGAAACAACAGTATCTGCAAAATGATTGCATTTGTAACTGTACACAGTGCGCTTTTATGTTCACATATTGTAAAAGAATGAAACACTATTTGTGAAACTAGAAATTCTGATGCAAACAATCTGGTGATATGTAAATTATTTTTTTTCTGTGATTTGACTTTATCATTTTAATTTAAATTTTTTGTTAAAAACATTTCTCAATCCTTAACATATATAATTTCAGTTTGAGATAATGGCAAATATCTGTAAAATAATGCTATTTTTAGTCCATTTAAATGCAGCATTAAGTATTTCATGGTTGCATATTGTAAAAGACTAAAATATAATCATATTTTTGATGAGAAAAATGTTTTTTTTTCTCCCAGACAAGAAAGTTAAAACCTTTCCTTCTGTGATTTTACTAGATAATATCTCAAATTTAACAAAACAGAGCAAATCTGTGAAATAGCAGTAAATTGTTTAACATGGTTAAAAGCTGCTTTAAAAATTAATTTCAGTGTTGTTTGCTTGTGTTTCACAATTAATGTCTGATGAGATCAAACTTCAGTGAATTACACATAAATGCTATTATAATAATAAGTTACTCCTTCATTCATTTATGCAGTAATGACGAGGATTCTACAAGCTGCATCACATTTTTACACATCATTGCAATATATCTGAATTTAAAATACTTCACTTTGGAAGCAAACCTTTAAGATTTATTATAGCACAGAGCTTTTGCTTTCTATCATCTGAAGTGTACGTGAGTTTTTATGTCAATGGTTGAACTTAAAAGTCCTTTACATGACAAATGATCTTCAGCATTCAAGTTTAATTTCTGTGCAGTTATAAAGCTTTGGCAGTTAATAAGATCTCATGAGAAATAATAAACAGCAGCAACCAAATTTATACAATTCACTGAGAAAAGAATAAATCAAGCATTTTGCATTTCATATACAAATTAAACTATTGTATCTTGAGACATTTTGTAATCAAGCAAAATCCAGATTTTTAAAAAAATGTGACTGACCTGGTCCCATGCCAAAACTGAGAATGTATGTGAAGATGCAGGCCATGCTCAGGTACGGCATCCAGGATATGTATTGCTGTTTGCATGAAGGGAAGGAAAGAAACCAGATCAAGCACTCTGACCTTTTTATATCTCAAAGATTTTAAGTACAGAGTTTTGATAACATAAATTTGCTTAGCTGTGAAACAAACCACCTCGTAACTCACTCCTCTGTTCTGAAAGTATTTTTCCCATTCAGGCAATATATTAAGTATTTCAATAATAATTTCCTTCTTTTATCTACTTTCATCTGATGTTGACTCATAATGCCTCCTAGTCTTCAATTTCCAACAATTCTTATGTGACATATGGGTGATAAAATTTGACAAAATGTTTTTAGTCAGTCTGGGGGAACCTGCAGAATAAGTTTAACACTCACAGTACAGCTGAGCTCTGACAATAAAACTCACTAATTAGTTCACCAAAGTAAACACAAATCTATTACATACATGAACTGATATTCACTGTTTATACAGTCTAGTCCATACTAATGTAATTGAAGAAGGCAGACTGATTTGGTTAATTAAGACGACCACCTGAAACGACAGAGCGATGGTGAAGACGACAGCCCAGATGGTCATGAGGATGAAGCCTCCCATCAGCATGAACCGTCGACCTTTACGCTCTACCAGCAGGTTCTGAAAGCATCAAAACATTCATCATGCGCTGTTCTTCTTTCAAATTACAGCTACAACTTCAGAGTGAGGTAGCTATGATGCAGTAACGGTGACAACTGAATGGGTGAGGGACGAATCAAGAAGTTACACTGAACTGGAAGAAAAAGATGCCATTATTCACCACTTACACAATACAGATCAGTGAAATTCTTTTTCTTTGCATAACCCAGCTTTGGTATGAAGTACAGGTACAGGCACCTCTGGAGCAGATAGCGTTAAAGGCTTTGCTCAAGGGCCCAACAGAGGCAGATGGTGCTGGGGTTTCAAGGCCCATGTTGAGCCATCACTACTAACAGTATAATACAGTACAGAAAACATGGTCAGAGCAAACATATGGTATATAAAAGCTATGTCAAAAACTCTGGCTCTGACTCTGGCCTCTGGCTGAGCAGCTACAGTCTATTTCACTTGATGGGAGCACAGCTTAGCTTAGCACAAGGATAGAAACATGGGGGAAACAGCTAATCTGCCTGCTTTGAAGGTAGTGAGATCTACCAACCAGCAAATCTACAGTAAATAACAGAAAAGTCACATTCTATCTTTTCCACTGAATCCATGCAAAAAACAGATTGTAAAATCAACAATTGGTAGTTTTATGAGGGAGGGTTATGCAGGTACTCTTAGTACTTCCTTAAGTCTTATCTATACCATGAAGTTGCCAGGCAAAGATACTTCAGCTTTAACAAATTAAATAGTTGAGATAAAACATGTCCATTGGAGAGTATTAGATCTGGTAGTAGATGGGTTTTGCTATTACTGGGGTGAGGCTGGCTGTTCATCATTGGGTGCAGTCCTAATGCTAAGATAAGCTAACTGCCTCCTGCCTGCAGTCATGGACTGCATATGAAAGTCACTCATTGGTGTGTGGGAAACCTCAAGCTTGCCGTTTGGATATCACTACTTAGGGGTTAATCTCATTTCACTAATCGCACATCTTTGATTCTTCTCATCGGCTCCTCTCCTTCTGTCTTTGTCCTTCAACTTAAGATATAAGGTGGCGAGGAAGAGGCTTAAGGAGAGAGAATTTGAGGCAACAAGTATTTAATAAAATGAAATATCTCATCTTTAAGTCATTGGTTTAAGGCAACGTCAATTAAATGACAACCTTCATTCAAACAACAAATGAAGATTGAGAACTTGTGATAAGGCAGCAAGCTGTCAATCAAAAGGTGGCACTGTCCTAAAACATACTTTATTTGTCGGGTTTTGTGTCTTTTTCTTTTCTCTTTGCCTCTGTCACCAACCCTTCTCTGCTCTGTGTCTGCTGTAGGCCTGACACCCATCAGGCCGGCTGCACAACGATCAAGCTCATCCTCTAATCACCCTCCACAGTACAAAGACACCAGTTCTGCAGTCTCTCTTCAGCTAAATGTGTGGTAGTGTATGGCTAACTCTCTTTTGTGTTTGCTTGCTGCTGCTTTCTGTGTCCAGGAGAACATGCACTCACTCCCTCTGTGTGCTGTTTCTACATTCAAGACTTCTTCCTCTGCTCAGCTCCACATCTTCTCCACCTCACAGGCAAAGACTCTCCCTCTCCACCAGCCAGTTCCCTCAACTATTCCCCTTGCCCTCAATAAACCTCATAACTTTTCGTCTCGCCTCAGTGTCTGCTTTTGTCCCAGCAAAAACACAAACACAACACATGCCTTGCTTCAGTGTTTTTTTCCTCCAAATAAGACCATAAAAGTATGGTGACCACAAAATGAACACTATTCTGGATTTAAAATGTCCTGAAACTAGAAACTGAGACCATAAACTCCTTAAGAAGCACATCAAGTGAGAAATAGTCTTTTTCTCATAGACTTATTCTGGTTCCCATTAGAAGGTTTACAGCCCTTCTGTGTTGATTTCAATTTTGAAACTGTTCCTTGGACATAACATCATTGTCTCAAGTGATTTATTGTCATTGCTTTTACTATTTAGCAGCTTAATCCGCTCTCACTTTCTAATGTCTTGCTTGCTTGAGGGAAAAATATGCATCCTGCTGTAAATTGTTGTAATATCGTGCTAATGTAACATTACATAAGTGTTCCAGACAGTGTAAAGAAATATAAAACTCAAGTGTATGCACACCACTGGGAGCTATTCTCACTCCTGCATTAAAGCTTTAATAAGAATGCAAACAACAGCCTCTCTCTGCCTCAAGCTGGTTACATAACGAGAGCTTTAATGACGGATACTTACACACATTATACAGGCCGTGAATTCACATGTCCCAGTGCCGATTGTGACATACTGGACTTTATCGTCGGATATTCCGGCCTCTTTAAACACGTACGATGCATAGAAGTAAATCTGCAAAAGCACCAGAAGATGTGAAAAATATCATTGCTTGCCACAAGTGTTAAAATGCAATGATAAGCTGATTAAGCCAGTATTTGTACATAGAAGAATTGTGCTAATACCCAGCTCCCTTTTCAAAACTGCCAAGCATGTGGTTAAAAGCCTTTTCTGGTGACAAAGTATCTTGTAGCTCAGAAAATGAAGTCCGGAAATGTTCTGAACGTTCATATATTCAGGGCAAAAATGAAAAAATAAAATAAATAATATCCAATAATCTGCCTTCACTTATTATTCATTGAGCATTACGATGAGAGACGATCCTTCGTCACCATCATACATTATTGATGTGACCTGCAGGAACGTGAAGAAACCCTGACATGACAGGCACCACTGATGGATCATCTCAAATTTCCAATCATCCTCCCAACTTAGCGTAGGAAAACTGTGGCCAAAAGAACATGTGATACTGTTTCTGTACTTGGGATCAGTTACACTCATCTGCATGGGTTATATAACAATGTGCTACAGTCAGCCGTGCCTTTATGGAGGCCAACACATGCACTCTACATCTCACTCTCAGATCGCGGCTCTGATGATGCCATTCTTGCTGATTCTTCTTACCGAGTCGTTGCCACAGAGCTGCATGGCGCTGCTGACGATCATGACGGAGATGAGCTGCCAGCGCACAGAGCGGTCGGTGAAAAGCTCCCAGGGTCGCCTCGGCCTCATGCCTTTGGTTTCGGCCTGTTCCTGCAGGATCTCATCCAGCTCGCTGCTCTGGACCTCGCAGCCTCGGAGACGTCTCAGAGCTGACCAGGAGAAAACCACACATTTAATATCCGAGAATTAGCTCATTTTAAAAACGCATGAGCAGTGATGGACCAAATACCGAAGTGCCAACAATGCAAGAATACTTCATTATGAGTAAAGGTCTTGCATTCAAAAACACCTTTAGACATTGGAAGCAGAAGCAGCTATCAGAAAAAGATTCTTACAAATACATAAGAACAGCGTCTGTGACTGATGCATTGCCCTTATCATGCTGTTAGACTGTTGATAGTGATGGATTAATGCATACGTGACATTTTAATCTTGTAGATAGTCAATATAGAGACAGTTTAATTGACTGTTTCTGTGAGCTTGTAATACAGTGGAGTATTAGCCCTCTTCAAGTTGTCACAAAATAAATCTGGAGGGACATGAGATAATTAAGTGGAAGGGCCCTAATCTCTAAAGTTACATTGCAGTACTGGATGAACGTCTACTATTGGTCGACACAGTGCAGTACCCACCGTTAATACAAGCCTCCTTGTCCCCCCTGTCGATGAGCAGGTATCTGGGACTCTCTGGGAACCACGGCAGGGTCAAGAGCTGAATGAGGCCAGGAATGGCATTACTGGCTAGAAGGTACTGCCAACACGGCTCACTGCCCAAAATCTCTCTTTAAATAAATAATCCAGAGTGTTACTGCGGATAACATTTAAATTCACATGACACATTTCTTTTTTCCAGCAAAAGATTAGCCTATTTTAATGAATTAAGTTACTCTGTGAACCTACCTGAGTCCGACCACCTGTCCCAACACAACCCCGAATGCTGTGAAAACAGCTGAAGACAAGGAGATGGCTCCTCGTAAGTGCTGCGGTGCACTTTCTCCAAAATACATGGGCTGCACATTCATGCTGATTCCTACAAAAAAAAAGGCTTTCTGTGAATTCATTTATATTTTTCTTTAATCATTATTATTATTAATTCCAACATGGATCTATTTTCACATTAACATTCAGGTTAGTTGTTCTGCATGCACAATAGATATATAACATGAAATGGGAATCTAACAGTACAACTGATGCAGAAAGCAAATATTTAGTGACATACCAGCATTTATTCCAACCAGGACACGTGAGATAATGATCATCTCGAACGATTTGGCAGCTCTACTTGTCAGCGCCAAGAGTGCACCACTCATTAGAAAAATGTTGTTCAACAGCAGACATTTCTTCCTTCAAGAGAGAAAAAAAGACATATTTTCTAATTACTCAGAGTCTATTAGAGGTAAATACTTTTCAGTTCGGGCAAGTGGCATAAATATTGCGTAGTTTGTTCTTTGCGGATTATCATTAACGTTTAAAAACAGGCAAAATGGAAAATGAAATTGCGTTTTTGGAGAATGTATTGCTTTGTTTAACTAGTATGTTTGGGTCTAGAAGCACTGAAATGGGCATTTGGTTCCATTCTGTGATTTGTCAACAGTCTGAAATAAGAGAATTGTGCCAATCTTATTTTTTAAAGCACATTTTGGTAAAGCTGAAGTATTGAAGCCTGACTGATACATGTGTATAAATGTTCAACATAATCTGCAGGGTCTCAGACGTGTACAAACGTTAGAGTAAATGAACAATCTCCTCATTCACTCATGCACGTGTCAACATGTTGATCATTCACTCCCTGCACGTTGCAATTACAGCTTTTGTGCTTATTTACATCCAAGCAGCATCTAATGTTACCTCCCAAAGCGGATGGTCATTGGTCCTGCAATAAGAGCTCCAGCAAAACCCCCCAAAGAGAAGATGGAGACAATGATTGTCCAGACCAGTGTCACTTGGTAATCCTCCAGCTGGATGTCCCAGCGTTCCAGGAAAGTCTCGTTGATGAAAGTTTGAATAAACTACAACAAGACAGTCAACCATTAAAGTTTTACCTTGTTAACAACAAACATGCATGTGAACAGAGCAGTGGTTAAAGCTGATATGTATTACCTCTGCCATTGTGGATTCCTGTCAATTTGTCTGTTTACACTTGGGTTTAATTCAAGACAATTCAACATTCAGCACAGCCTTGATGTTAATTGTGCAGTTTTATATGACCGGAATAAAATATTCATATCTATGGGCAAGCGCAGAATTGTTTTGCTGTTGATGAAAGTTGGTCTCTGTATTCATCAGTGCAGCTGCTCAGCTACACAAACCACTGAGGAAAAATCTTGCATCCAGAATGAGTTTCTACAGCACAATAAAACTGGTCGCACTACAATTAGAATTACTAATCACAGAGGCCAGGAAACTAATTTATTTTGTGCCAAATTACACTGTGACCCAAATATGAAATAACAGAGATCGTGCAGGCAGCACAGAACACTGTTCACATGTACAGAAGTCAGTATTAATTTACCACACTGTCAGTGTGTGTGTACACTGACAGTCAAAAGTTTGGACACAACTTCTCATTTAATGGTTTTTCTTTATTTTCATGACTATTTACATTGTAGATTCTCACTGAAGGCATCAAAACTATGAGTGAACACATATGGAATTATGTGATAAACAAAAAAATGTGAAATACATCAAAATATGTTTTATATTTTAGATTCTTCAAAATTGTCACTCTTTACTTTGATCACTGCTTTACAGACTCTTGACATTCTCTGGATGAGCTTCATGAGGTAGTCACCTGAAATGGTTTTCCAACAGTCTTTAAGGAGTTCCCAGAAATGCTGAGCACTTGTTGGCTCACTCTGTGGTCCATCTCATCTCAAACCATCTGGATTGGGTTTAGGTGATTGTGGAGGCCATGTCATCTGACACAGCACTCCATCACTCTCCTTCTTGGTAAGATAGTCCTTACACAGCCTGGAGGTGTGTTTGAGGTCATCGTCCTTTTGAAAAATAAATGATGGTCCGACTAAACGCAAACCAGATGGGATGGCCTGTCTCTGCAGGATGCCATGGTAGCCATGCTGGTTCAGTTTGCCTTCAGTTTTGAATAAATCTCCAACAGTGTTACCAGCAAAGCACCCAAACACCATCACACCTCCTCCTCCATGCTTCATAGTGGGAACCATGCATGTAGAGACACAGCAGGTGGAACCAAAGATCTCAGATTTGGACTCATCAGACCAAAGCTCAGATTTCCAATGATTTAATGTCCATTCCTTGTGTTTCTTGGTCCAAACAAATCTCTTCTGCTTGTTGCTTGTTTATTAGCAGCTGTTTGACCATAAAGGCCTGATTCAGTCTCCTCTGAACAGTTGATGTAGAGATGTGTCTGCTACTAGAACTCTGTGAGGCATTTATCTGGACTCTAATCTGAGGTGCTTTTAATTTGGGATTTCTGAAGCTGGAGACTCGGATAAACTTATCCTCAGCAGCAGAGGTGACTCTTGGTCTTCCTTTCCTGGGGCGACCCTCATGTGAGCCTGTTTTGTCGCAGCGCTTGATGGTTTTTAGGATTGCACTTGGGGATACACTCAAAGTTTTGCAATTTTCCAGATTGACTGACCTTCAGCTCTTAAAGTAACGATGGACTGTCGTTTCTCTTTACTCAGCTGATTGGTTCTTGATATTATATGGATTCTATCAGTTGTCAAATAGGGCTGTCAACTGTGTACCAACCTGACTTATGCACAACGCAACTGATCGTCCCAACCCCATTAAGAAGGCTGAAATTCCACAAAGAATCAGGTGTTCCTTGTTACCACAAGGAACACCTGATTCGTGAAAACTATTCCAGGTGACTACCTCATGAAGCTCATCCAGAGAATGCCAAAAGTGAGCAAAGCAGTGATCAAAGCAAAGGGAGGCTATTTTGAAGAACGTAAAATATAAAACATACTTTGACTTATTTCACATTTTTTGTTTACTACATAATTCCACATGTTTTCATTCATAGTTTTGATGCCTTCAGTTAGAATCTACAATCTAAATAGTCATGAAAATAATTTTAAAAAAACATTAAATGAGAGAGTGTGTCCAAATGTTTGACTGGCAGTGTTCATCCATGCTGGTATGTGGTACTTAACACTGTTTTAACATGCACACTTGACCCTTCTCAGCCTGTTTATATACTGTACATAACAGATGCATATTTGATGGTAGAGCCGACAAACAGTAAGAACAGCAAAAAATAAATAAATAACAAAAACTTACAGTTGTGGGAGAATTCATTATAGCGAGGTTGTAGCCATACTGAAGAGTTCCTCCAATGGCTGCAGAAGCAACCATTAGAACCAGAGTCAGGGAACTGCTCTGTTAATACAAACAGAAAACAGATAGGTACATTTACATTTTCATTAAGAGTATATTGGCTTGGGGTCACAGAAAGGATGGAGATATCATAACATATGAAGAAACAATAACACCTGCAATTTATAACTCTATGGTTATTTTATATATATATATATATATATATATATATATATATATATATATATATATATATATATATATATATATATATATATATATATATATATATATATATCAATATTCTGCATGACCATAGCTGTTCTAATGTTACTTTGTTTTATAAAAATACAATACAATCACATTAAAAACTTCAAAAGTCCTTCAAGTTGCACCAAAAACTTACAGGAGCAACTAACCAGTGTAACTTTGCTGCAAGAATTTCCTTCATAATGCTGCCTGAGCCCTTAATTAAAAAGGAATTGCAGGCTAAAAACTCCAACAGATGATTTATTGAAAATACAATCTGTTGTTTTACCTTTTGCTCACCAGCATGCGACATTGTTAATCGAAGGTGATGGTAAAATAAGTGACTTGATGAAGTCCGATGGGAATGAAACAGAGATAAAATACCCCTCAACTGACGTGACGAACCCACACTGCGCGAGTCCGCACGAGCACGCGCCTGCAGGGTGCGCTCAGGTCTCCTATGATTGGCTGGCTGCTGTGCAACGAGCCGCTTCGACGCACAAACGGAAAATTAATTCTCAACACACTCTCACCTCCACACCAGCAAGATGTTCTGTTTTTGATAGATCACTGTGGTGGCATCCTCTCGTTAACGTAACTTAACTGTAAGTAAGTAAGTAAGTAATAGAGTGACGACGCATGCGCAGTGTGGAGGAATGTTCAGGTGAAGGGATGCAGACCATAGACATATGATGCAGACATGCAGACGTGTGGTGGATTATTCACAATGACAATTTAAAAACGCCCAGGTAAAAAAAAAAAGTCAAAATGTGCATATATGTGCTTTACATTCTTCATTTTATCCTAGTTTTAATCTGATGCAAAACAAATGCAGCTATCAGAAAACTGTACAGGAGTAAAAAGTAACATATGTTCTTCTGAAATATCATGGAGTCGAAGCATAAAATAAGATACTCAAGTATTCAAGTAGCAAACTTGGCTAAATTTGTTAATTTTTTTTTAAATTGATTTTTTATTATTTTTCATGACAAACAAACAAACAGAACAACATATAGACAGAATAATGTCCTGCACAGTGTAATACCATAAAAGCCAAGCCAAGGTTCCAAGTGTCCAAGATTGTCGGTACAAAGTGTTGATCCTCCAGGTCTTTCTTGAGTCTTGAATGTATTTATGGGTAAAGTTCATTTGGTGTTTGCTCATTGCAAGACATATAGCCTTGCATTCTCACACAGTTCAAAAATGATCAATCAATGACAATAATAACTGTGATCATATGATATTCAGATAACATGTCCATTTTTCCTAATACCTTTCACCTTTTTGGGTTGCATGTCTCAGAGCAAAAGTCAGTCGTTCCATAATGTATATATTCTGAATTATTTCTATCCATTCTGTGATGTTTGGGATATCATTGATCAGCCATTTTTTATGTTATTGCTTTTTTGCTCCCTGCTAGTGGTATTTGCAGTAAATATCTATCACGCTTTGTCAGTGAAGAAGGCAAATTTCCAAGGTAAATGACATGGCTAAATTTGTTACTTTACACTGTGACTAATAGATTTTCAAAGGTTATCTTTTGATATCCTGAGTAAGAATGAATCATCTGCACATTACACTTGCAAATCAGATCTTTTGCACTCTAAATATGACATTTCAACTACTATCCTTTCACATGCAAATTAATATAGTGACAGTGATGATCTCATATTCCATATGTTTTAGTTGACATTTGACTGTTTATTTTTTTCTCTCCCCAGCAACAGAACTCTGTGACAGCACTAAAACATTTGAGTGTAATTTACAAATGCCTCTGTACAAGTTGTCTTCTTTTCTATCTTCGTGAAAAAGTTAAAAATCTCATTTCTATTGTTACAGTTAAAAAAGGGTTAAATTTAGCCAGTGTTGATGACGACAAATTCTCTTGAGTTAATCCATACACTTGTCAGGTTCAACTTTAAAGGAGAATGATCAGATCAGATTGGTGACACTTTTTTTTTAACCAGTGACAGTACAAGTCCACCTTAAAATGCAGCTTTATTTAACCCTCCTGTTGTCCTCATTTACACGCACCAAAAAATATTGTTTCCCTGCCTTAAAAAATCCAATAATTCAGCAAAAAATTTTCCCAAATTTCAGAAAATTTACAAAACCGTCAGGAAGAAAATTTCAATAATTCCTTAAAAGTTTCCCTTAAAATTATTATTTCAAATAAATCCCCCAAATTTGGCAAGAAAATTCTTCTAAATATTTAAAAAAAAATTAGAAAAATCTTCTAAAAAAAATCCTAAAAATATCTACAGGGATTCCATATATATCAGTAAAACTTCTAATATTTTCTTTAAGAACATTCACATAAAAATCAACCAAAATCCAGCGAAATATTTATGTGAATGTTCTTAAAGAAACATTTTTAACATTTCTTTTTTTCCACTAAAAAATGTTCAGAGATTTCCCAAAAATGTTGAAAATGTGGACATCAGAAGTTTCACTGTGAAAATATATTTTTTTCCCCACATTTTCAAACTTTAAAATGGGTCAATTTTGGCATGCAGGATGATATGAGGGTTAAATGACAAGAAAAGAAATAAAAGCAAACAGGAACAGGCTGTTGACTGCTAGATACTGGCATATCAGTTATCCAAACACCTGAACACAACTCCACCATTTGTCATCTCACAAATCATTACAGACAGCATGGTACGGACAATCTGCCACATGATGCTCTGGATTTCCAACATCAGGATCTTGTCCACCAACTCCTCCAAGCCTTTCAGGAAGAGCGGGACAACGTTTGATAAGCAGCATCAATAACCTCTTTAACTCTATGCATCACAGATGTGCGACTCATTACTGGCTTGTAATGTCTGCTCTATGACTCTTCTCTCCATCTGACCATTATCATTTCCAGTATGCTGGTCCTTGATTGCATCGTGACGTCTGTTGTGCTGTGCTGGAGCAGTAAATGCTTATTCCCGTTACGCTAAAATGATTGGATCAGTCTCATTATGAGTCATATTTTTTAGTCTGTTTTATTTTATATGTAGTGTTTCTCTGGCTGTGGATTATTTCACCAACATTTTGTGTCGACCTATGTTTTCTATTTTAGACTGATTTTGACTGTTCTTAATGAATAAATAAACACATTAAACTTCTGTACAGTCAGCATAAAGATGTTACACTCCTGACTGACCACAGAGGAGCAACTTTGTGTGTGCACCAGTTTGGACTGATAAGCATTTCCCCCTAAGTTTTCTTTGTCCATTTGTAGTTTTTTTCTTTAAGTTCTACAAGACAGGGCCATAGAATTAGATAATAATTAACACTTGAGTTGATATTTTGACAGTGAGCATTATTCACAGCTTTCTTAGCTGATATTTAACTGTCATGGTACTAATTACTTTAAAAAAAAAAGTGAAGTTATTTAGATTACTCAAAGCCACTAAGATTCTGTGAACCTGAACAATTTGGTTGCCTGAATTTCCCTTGTAATCCAGCCCAGAGGTCAATATTTTAACAACTTCACACTGGAGCTCCAATATGAATTTGAATTTCTTTGTATATTACCTTTATAAAATCCATATTTTAATGTAATCCATACAGTGTTAGAATCAGGGCTCGTGTCCGTGACAAATTGTTTGCGTCCAGCAGATGGAGCTGGTTTAAAATGTTGCTGCTGCTCTTTGTTTGCTTTGTAGGACAAGTTTCCCACTGATCACAGCAAGACACTGAGCTGCAGCTCATTCAGCAGCTGGTCTGACAGTAAAATAAAAGAAGCTGGCGTGTGCACATTCACACGTTTTAAAGAACATGAAATGTCAATAAAGGAATAAATCTGCTGCTTCATTTTAATGTTTAGGTGATGATCTTCTCTAGTTCAGCTGATGGAATACTTACTGGAAAAGCAGTTATGAAGATGTCTAGCTGAAATGATTTCAAAAGATCTTCTCCTCTCTTAGAGCTGACAAGGCCAGAGGTAAAAGACTCTCAGATGACCTGCTTCTATTGTGAGAACAGAAATATGAGTTTCCAAGTGAGTTTAGGAACAGATTGTTTGAGGGAATCTGAAGCATTTTACCATCACACGTCCCTCGAAAGCTTTCTCAGCTTTCATGAACCTGATAAAATGCACATTGGCACTGCTGACAAAAGGTCAAAGAATCACTGAAAACATTAGAAGCTATCCTGGAGTTGTGTGTGTGTGTGTGTGTGTGTGTGTGTGTGTGTGTGTGTGTGTGTGTGTGTGTGTGTGTGTGTGTGTGTGTGTGTGTGTGTGTATGTGTGTTTAATATCCACCACATATTTCATGGGAATGAAGCCAGTAGCTGAAAAGATATTTTGGTCTGTTGGGCAGATGAATAAACAGACGGACCAACAAAGCTACGGTAAAGCCAAGAAAAACAAGAAAACTTCTATTAATTTTCAAGCCCAGTGATAAATCAAGTCAGTTGTATTTACATAGCCAAGAAGACGTTGTTTTCCATATCTATCTTTGATCAAATTAAAGGCAAATTGTGAAAAAATGTAAACAAATTCCAATTCCAGTGAGAACTGATATTTTGCTAGTTGTTTTTAGGAAGACATACACATTTAAAATAATTCAATGTGTTGCGGGATGACCTACAAATGGATAAAAGCTGCAGCAGAATCTCTCTCATACACTTTCCTCCAGATTGCATGAAATCACTGTGAAATTTAAATGATTCCTAAATCAGATTGAACTAAAATGAAGCACACAAAAACGATCAAATTAAAAAAAAAAAAGTGTAATATTGAGGTCACAGACAGAGGACACCACCTCCTCCCAGCTCCCTCCCTGCCAGCTCTAATTGGCCAGCTCTGACGGGATTACACGAGTTTCCTCAATTGAACGCACTGAAGTTAAACGCTCCGATGATCCAGGAGAGAAAAAAAGGAGGAGAAAGAAAACTCGACTGCGGTCACTTTTCACACGAATTCACCTACAAACTGTCAGTATATCAGCTGCTGATGTGACACCAGTCGAAATATCTGCTCAGGATTAAAAAAAATTTCTGAAGATCTCCTCCTCTGCTGCTGTTCCACCTACAATGTGTCTCCAACACGCTAGCATTTCGGTGAAGCTCCTCGTCAAGTGAATGTAGTTTCAGACCCTCCAATCGTCATGATGACTCGGATTTTCTGGGATGCAATATTACTGATAAGCGGTGAGTAGCTGGATTTGCGGGAGATTGGTTGATTTTTGGAGTCCAAACCTCACTCGAATTTGTCAAATTATGTTGGAATAAATAATGATCAGAGTCGACAGAGCTGGAATTTTACATAGGCCTATTTTACCTCCAATATATAGATGTTCCTGTGATTGGAGCTACTTTCTTCCTCTTACTCTTAATATTATGGTTTTAGTGACAAGTTTCAACCTAAATGTGTGTGCAATTTTGATTTGTTTCTGTGTTATTTGTTTATATGGTTAAAAAAGTG
Organism: Acanthochromis polyacanthus; assembly: GCF_021347895.1. Classification (NCBI taxonomy): domain Eukaryota; kingdom Metazoa; phylum Chordata; class Actinopteri; family Pomacentridae; genus Acanthochromis; species Acanthochromis polyacanthus. Next base: position 12,356,344 of record NC_067117.1, on the reverse strand, counting down.
CTAAAACTAATGATAATCTTAAGAATAATGATGTTTTTCCCTCCCAAACAAACCATCCTGAATTTTTTTATGAGTTGTTTTCCCTCTTCGGTTGTGATTGCATGTCTTCAGAGGGCCCGCTGTGTATTTATAGTGCCTTGGTCTCATCCTTTTAGTGGATGCTTGACCCTGTTACTATTGTTGGGTACCAGTTTACTCAATGAAGCATCAATATTACACTGAAGATCAGGTCACATGATGCAGCGGAGCTGTGCATGGACAGATTGCTTGAAATAACTAGCATGTGTGCCACCTGGTTTTTCTTTAAAGTGGAAAAAAGTCACATTACAGTAATGTTTATTTTTTTATATTTCTATAGGTTCTTTTAGTATGTCTGTGGTACTCAACGGTGAGTTTACAGTGAACTTTTTTGTTTTTTTTGCTATCATATTCCTTCAGGGTTTGCTTGTCATTCTTACATTTTTTCCACATCAAGACTGTGCCACACATAACCAGGTGTTTGTTTTCGTGTCTGCAGGTTCTCTCTTCACGTTTGGAGCCGGGCAGAGCAGTTCAGCCATTATCGAAGCCAACATTTCCATCAATACAAACTCCACTGCTGCTCTGAACACCTCCAGTAGCAGCTCTGTGCCGCCCGGCACCAGCAACTCAACTGTAACGCCGATTACAACGGCAGAGACTAGCATCGATGCAGTTAAAAGTGAGTCATGCTATGTGGAGATCCAAGAATCAAGCTCATGATCCAAGCATTTCAAAGGAAGAAAGACATTATTTCATGTGCCACATGTTCTCATTGCAGCATTGCTTCCAATGTCAGAATTCCTTGTTGCTATTCCTTCAATTTTTACATCAGGACTGTATCATATTTTAACAGGTTCCTTCTTCACATTTGAAGAACAGCTGACGAATACAACCACTGATGCCCCCATTTCCATCAGTACCATCTCTGCTGATGCTCCCAACATTTCAGCAAGCAGCTTTCCAGCAACCAGCAGCACAGACTCCACAACCCAGAGTCTCATTCCTGCTGCTGATGCCTCTACAACCATCCGCCCGCTTAAAAGTAAGTTTCCCTGCCGCCATATTGTGTGGAGATGCAGGAGAAGTTCAGCGTGCTTCCCATGAATTGTACCAGTTATCCTCCTGGGAGCCACTGATTCACTCTCGCTGCATCACAGCAGGAGTCAGCACTGTTTCCCATCCTGCTCCAATGCATTAACATTATGCAGACAATGTGGCGCTCGCTGATAATTGATCCTCTTAGCGTGCGATAGGGCAGCAATTGTAGCAAATTAAAGATCATGAGGGGTATATATGAGCACTGTATTCATCTGTTTGACAAAAGCTGCACCTACGGTATTAAATTATTATCTGAAAAAGCACCTCACTTGCCCTAAAGGCTGTTTTCTTTCTGAATGTTCCTCTCGTTCAACTGCCAAAATCACATGGAAGGAGAGAGCAGTTGGTAGGCAGATGCCTCAGGGACAACAGAGGGCTTTCACAGAGTCTGAAAGAAGCAGACAATGCACGTAGGCTGCAGTCCAAAAGCCCATTTACCGTTGGAATGGAGTGTGTGACGAAGGCTGTAATGCAGCTATCTGTCTGGATGTTCATCGTCCTTCTCACCCTGAGCTCCACACTGTGGCGACTGTTTCGGATGCTTGCTGACTCAGTTAGTTTGTCTGACAGCTTACATGTGAGAAATGCCCCGCTCTGTCTGGGTGCTCGTTTAATCAGATATTTTTGTCCTGTTGGTTTGTTTGCCAGAGTGAAAACTGAGATAGCTGCTTAGGGGGAGGAAAAAAAGGTGCTTTGAAGGCTTTAATTTCTTCTTGAGAATGTTAGTTCCTGCCTGGATGTTCTCTGTCTTAATTCAGATTGATGGATGGAGGTTTTTTGTCTCACTGGGAGTCTCCTTTTGGCTTTTCTTGACTCTAACCGTCCCTCCTAGGTACAGTGAGAGATATAAGCCGCCACAAATCCACACGCAACCCGGGAACAAAAGGCTTCAGTCTACCGTTGGTGACGTGGGTGTCAGCTTTAGGATTTAGTGCATGTTGTTGTTTCAGGTCTCTGCTGAGCTTAGGCTAATTTTAGGTTTATGATATTCACCTGTATTCTGAATTTGGGCACTTGGATTACATTTAATATTCCAATCTGGAGCAGACTTTAAGCATTTAAGGCATTGTGAAGGCAGACAAGTGAAGCTTCTGTGATCCAAGTGTGACCTCTGACCTCCTGTTGGTTCCTGGTTGACATCTGTGCCTGAATTTAAAATAATGCACCCAAATATCAAAAAAAAAAAAAATCTTTTAAAGTGTCCTAGAGAAACAGCCACCCCACTAAAATGATTTAATTGTTGTTACTGGTGTCACATTTTAATGCAAAAGCAGTGTTTTATTCATCAAAATCAGCAACATTATCTCTTGTTTTAACAGAGTTTGTGGCAGCGGCTGTTCGGTCTCATTTCGACGACTGTCCAGATTCCCACCAGCATTTCTGCTTCCACGGCACATGTCGCTTCCTGATACTGGAGGAGGCACCTGCATGTGTGTAAGTCAATGGATTTTTACTCCTAAAATACCACTGGTTGTGACTGTGACGTTAAAAAATCCAGAGTTTTACCACTAAAGCTGAAACTACTCACAGAATTGAAAAACCAGAGAGACATCGTCGTAACAGTATTCACAACATTTTACATGTACACGACAACGTTTGAATTCTATGTTTACATTTCACATGCGGTATTTTAGTCTTTAGTTTAAACTCAGCAGTTTGTACATAATGTTGAAGCAAAAATGCTGCCATATGTTAACAGAAACAGAGGAATTTGATGATCTATAGGTGTTTGGTCCAGTAACCAGTGCTGGAACGCTGGAACTGGGGTGATTTGATGATATGATGTCTTGAGAGGTTTTGTGAGAAGCCACAGATAAGAGGAAACTTTCAATGATGCAGAAAGGCAGCTGCTTTAAATTAAATGAACAGAAAAAAAACATGTTGCAGATAATAAGAAGACATGAGTTGTATGACGTCATGTCAAAGTCTAGTTAAGCTTTGAACCTGTATGTCTGTGTGCTCCATACCATTTTGTTTTAAAACTGTTCAGGTGAAAAGGCTTTAGCATCACCAGATGACTGCAAATGAGGACAGATTTAAATGTTAAATACATTTTGTACATATCAAGACATCAGTATCTCAAGTTCTTCACTGGACAACGTGTCTGTGGGTGTTTTTCTTTTTAAAAATCTATATTAAATGTAAATGCATTATTAAATTGAAGCACTTATTGGTTTCTCAGGTCCATGCTAGCGGTGTGATTTTGGGCATGTTGGATAAAACAAAGCGATCTTCAGTGTTACAGCTACAAGTGTTGGAACTTTACCTGTCAGTGATACTGTGATCATTGGCTGCTGCTTCATATACAATCCATTACCTCCCAGTTTTCATTTCCATTTTCCGCCTCTGTTGCAGGTGTCATCCAGGCTTCGTTGGGATGAGGTGTGAGCATGCAGACCTGCTCGCTGTAGTAGCAACCAATCACAGGCAACAGACCGTCGCCACAGTGCTGGTATTGTGTGTGATTGGGTGTGTTCTCATCATGGTGCTGTGTACAGTCTTACAGTAAGTCGCATGATATGAAATATGTCATATTTAACTTCAGAACAGGTTCACTGGGTTCATAGCTGACAAACCGTGCAGCGTTTAGAACATAATTAACAGTAAAGCCAGGCCATTTCTGTTTAACTAATGAAGTAATGAACTTGATGCCACTGTGATCTTTAAGTAGTTTTAATGAGCTGCTCTCTCCTTCAGCTGCTGGTGGAGGCAGGACTGTCGCAGGCGGAGCTACGCTCATCACTACGTGGCAGAAAAGCCTGGCGTGTCCTGCCATCCATCTGAGAGTGGTAACTGTCTTTATTTCTTTATTTGCACTTGCATTCATTCAAAAGTTTGAGGTCACTTGGAAATGTCCTTATTTTTGAAAGAAATACAGTCTAGACATTGTTAATGTGGTAAATGACTATTCTAGCTGGAAACAGCTGATTTTTAGTGGAATATCTCCATAGGGGTACAGAGGAACATTTCCAGCAACCATCACTCCTGTGTTCTTGCCACGTTGTGTTAGCTAATGGCGTTGAAAGGCTAATTGATGATTAGAAAACCATTGTACAATTATGCTAGCACATGAATAAAAGAGTGAGTTTTCATGGAAAACATGAAATTGTTTGGATGACCCCAAACTTTTGAACAGCAGTGAAAAATCACCTGAGTGGACGTCCAATACATGTTGCATACACTGACTATGTTTAGTGCACAACCATACATTTACATCATGCATGATGCAGATAGATCGCATCCCTTAAGAATTTGTGAATGATAGTGATTGTTGTCAAAAAATTATGTTTTAGACATTTTTTTAAAATTGTCGACAAATCCTGTAAAAAGCAAATATTCTGGTCTGTTTCGGTGCTTTCTGATGTCTGTTTATTAGTCTTTTGTTTCTGATGGAAGTGCAGCCTGTTCAGACACAAACTTTATCTAGCTCAAAGATTACTTTGGGGGGGCATTTTAGTGTTTATTAGAGAGGAATTGTAAAGAGAAACAATGAATATGAGAGAAGAGGCCAGAGGAATAACATGCAGTGAAGATTAGCAGTTGGTAAATAGTTTGAACCTATTGGGTTGAGTCCTGGTATATGTTTTATTATGAAAAAAACGAGTTTCCATACATGGCTGGGCACTGCAGTATTTTGGAATAATTGTCTTTGTTAGAGGCTCTAACTGCAGATAGTCCACATTTTGTGCTGTATTCAATCGTTACAGCAACAGGACACTGTATGATCTAAAATAAAGAGTGACTGTGTTTACTCAGTGTGGCTCATGCCTGTGTTCTAACAGGTTTTGGACAACAATGGATGTACATGGCACTGCAGTACTTAGTAGGACATGTTCTTGTACTTTTCTGGGGTTGTTTTTACATGATTTATTGACAACAATGAAGCTATAGAAAATCGACAACCTCATTCTTTATGTCTCGATATTCTACAGTAAACCTTTATTATTTGTTTTTCAGTGGTTTGAGACTTCTTGCTTGAGCTCTTTGCATCGCGATTCGTTGTGGTCATCTGTCTGGCTCACCAACACTCAGGATTGCATCCAAAGTGGTACAACCAACCAGAGACGAAGCTGTGTTATCTTCAGTGTGACGGAGGTAGGCCATCTTGATGTGGGAGGTTAAATGGGTTTGTTTTTTTCTCCATTAAATGGGAGCTCTGGACTACAACGATCTAGGGACGCGTTCACTTCCCTCGTTGATTCCGTGGAAATACACTCAGAACTGCAACAGTCTGTTTGAACTTCTGAGAAGGAAGCTCCCACTGAATCCTGCATGGAAGAGCTCCATGTGTCCCGATTACTGTTTACCGCCTCGAGGACTTCAGAAATTATGTACCGGGCCATTAATCATCCTGTGTGGATGTCGAATGAGAGAGGCGTTTATTTTGGGCTGTGTGATGACAACAATCCGTTTACTTAAGTCAGGAGACCCCAATTCCTATTTTTGTCTTTTAATATCTTTGCACTTTTTTCATCAGAACTCTACAAGCACAAATGACATTTTTAATAATTTATGGTGGGGGAAACTGATGCTTTAAAGACATTTTAGTGTCTGTTTTTAAAGAAGGAGCTCACGTCACCTGACAGGAGTAGGAATTGTCAACTGGACTGACTGCATATTCGTTTCCGGGACTTCACTCAACAAAGACTGCAATTTAAAACTGTCTGAAATTTTGTTTTGATGTGATTTGGAGGAAAAAAAGAGATCTTGGCGACTCCGGTATTATTACTGAAGAATAAATTATTTGTCGGTTTTGTTTTTTATTCCTGAGCTGTACTTGAACCTTTGAATTGCAGGCTATAACTGCACCAACAGATGCACTTCCTGGGTGGCCACTTTAGTCTACACTACTTTTATAATACTGCACTTTTCTTTTAGCTTGCTCACTGTCTATAAAAAAAACCACTGCACCCACTTCACAATGTAGTCACTAGAAAACGCATCCATGTACAAAAGATGCCAAACACAGCTGTGTCTCTCTCTGCCTGTATGCAAAAAGGTTGGTACACATCCACCTGAAGCATGCATGCACTTAAATTGCAGCTGGTATTTTTAGAACAACACAAAATAGAAGAGTGGTGTGTTATAGCATTGCTTATGACTTGATTTCAGCTTCTGGATTAAAAATGAAAAAGTTATTGCTGAAGGAATTAAAAAGCAGGAATTAAAAAACTCATGTAAAGCATGTGCACTTGCTTTGTGTGTGGAAGAAAATGAATGTGATGGTATTTGTATGCCAAAAGACTGAGAGGATGATGCACTCATCTTTGTTTACAGCATCTGATCATATTTGCATTGCAGAATGTTTGTGTTTATTACAGCACTGAAGTGTAAATAAGAAAAATGGAGGAATATTCGATGTATACACGGAGTGTCAATAGAAAACCATCTATCCCTTTACTTCATCAGATTTATGTTGTCACAGTTGGAAAGCCTCATTATGTCTATTTGTTTTCCCAATGAAGAATTAAATATGCAAGCGTGTGTTTGAGTGCGTTTTTGATGTCTGTCGTTGGACTCATCGCGTGACATTCTTTTCACATCTGAAGCTCTTTCCTTTATTCTTTCTCTCTCTCTCTCTCTTCAAATACCCTAATTTTCTGATGCTCTGCTCCTCTATTTTCCTCTTCCACTGAATATTTCAAGACGCAGAAATGCCAACGCAAAACCCTGAACCCCAGGCACATTTGAACAAAGAGCCCAACTCTTGAGTGCTTTTATAGCTGAAGGAAATGTTTCGGCCCTCTTCCATATTGCTATTCAGTTTTTCTTTTACTTGCCAATTTGTCTTTTCTTTATTTATGTCACAGAATCTTTACCCATTCATGTTAAAACACTGTGCACCACATAATGGTGCATCCTGCCTGTGCGTTACTTGGATCGTGTCCCCCACAACATGCTGTTCTTCCCTTTCGCTCTCCGCATGCGAGGCTTCATTTGTTTCGCAATCCCATTATGTCTGCAATTGGATTTCTGCGGAGCCCTTTAGAGCCGTCTGGCTGAGCTACTAAACCAGCTTTGAATTAAGCAGCTCTTGTGGGTGCTTCGCCTAAAGATACACAATACCCTTCAACATACAAACGGATGAAAGGAGAAGCAAATTGAAGCAAAGACAAGGTTTGAGTTGAATACTTTGCAAGAACAGGGTGTAGATTCGGATTTCGTGGATGCCTTGTGGAGGGCGGTTTTGTAGAACATCAGGAAATTCTCTTGAACTCTTTAAATCTGATTTGGACAAATGTCAATCCCTATCCCTCATAAGACGCTGGAGCTCTGCTGTGAATTGCAATGCCACTCTGGGCTTTTTGCTCCGCTTCTCTGGCCCTTCTGATCCGCAGCCCAACATTCCCAGTGTCTGCCTCTGACCAGATGGTTTGAAATAAGAGTATTTACAAAGGTATTAGGGTTAAGCAACCCTGCCTGGTTCTCTTTGCTGCTAAGCACTGAAACAAATCATTAGGAACGATCAAAGCTTAGCAGCTTCAGATCACTCAAATCACCTGGAAAGAAATGCAATTTTACAGTGGCAGTAGATGAAATTGACAAAATACTGGATACTGAGCAGTACTCTGACGAATGAACACGATTCTCCATGTTTTTATCCTCATGCATCTGGCCAAAATTGTTGGTTTTATTTGTGCCGTGCTCCCTTTAACCACAGACGATGACAACTACAAATGCTTGGAAAATCATAAGAACTAAGCCCCAAAATTAGTGGATCTTTCTTTAATGACCAAAATAAAATTGTAGGTGAGAGTCATGCAACCATTCAAGGCAACATTTATCTTTCCTGTTACAGTATATAAACATTAAAGTTATTATAGCAATGATTCAGTTCATCAAAATATCAGAAAACCCACTGTCTAAATGTCCATCCAGTATCTTCAAGTCTTATTTCTGACCAGCATCCTAAGATATTCAGTTTACAATGAAGTCAAACAGAAAGAAATTCACACTGAAACTACATTATTATTAATTTCTTTCTTGCATTTTCTCACCTAAAATGACATGAAATAATTATTTGAAAATACATTCTCTGTCCATTTAATGCACCAATTTCAGCAGTTCCACTCCCATTAGAGGTGCAGTTATTGTGGCAGAGGGATTAAGGGCTACTTAAACCATTTTGTGCTTCCATAAAGGTGGGACTTGCAAGGCTGAGATTTAAAAAAAAAAAAAAAAAAAGGACAGAGGTCAAATTTGATGCAACCGAGGCTGAAATGTCTTGAATGTAAAGCTCTAAAAATACTGGATTCTCAATAGGTGCAGTTTTCAATGTAGGCATTTGCAGATTGGTACTGTCCATTCAAAGTAAATGATCTCTGTAAAATATTGGAATTTAAAGTGCACCAGCTTATCCAGGTAGATGTAAAAACTAGAAACTGAGTAGCCTTTTGAGACCAATACACTAAGCAAAGAGACGAGTTCAAAAAATGTCATCCAGTATACATGAACCCAGCTTTTGAAACTTAGTTGTGGAGGAATTGTGATCAGCTGAACTTGTCAGTGCTTTATGGACAAACCAAATTACGTGTTTGATATCTCTGTATTAGTTTTTGTGACTCATCAGCTGGTAAATAAGCCAATAAAAGTACATCCAGAATAATATCTGCCATGCTTAGCTCATGCTATATCAAGGATTTACCTCTTCTAAATTGATCTTTTGACTTTCAACTTTCAATGTCATTGTTTTTCCTCATGTGCTCTTTACCCTGAGTGCTTTGTGTATCAACTTCTACCAATGCATTAAGATGCTTTTAGTGTAAGAATAATGGGAGTATTTTAAATTACTTTTTTTTCTTGCCTCTTACTCGCTCATCTTTATCTGATGGAAAAAGGCAATTATTATTATTGAAGACAGCGTGGAATGAATCAGTATTTATTACTTCCAAAGTATTCACAGTTAAAATGCATAATTACACACTGTACATATATTTTATATATTACAATCTCTGATATTCATAATTCATCTCTATACACTTCTGTCAAGAGGATTGAATCTGTCATGTGAATGATGATGTCAACATGGTTATTATCTCTGAAATGATTCCCTAAACAGAACCACAGACAGGCTGAGTAGATTTACACTTGACTGTTAGGCATTAGTCCAAACGCTGCTGAAGCCGTGACGGCAGCTCCTCCAGGGAGCCGAGTCGATGTTCTTGAGGAATGTCAGGTTGGTTATGCTTGTTGTGTCGGTCTAAAAGGAACCCGTGGATGCCTACAGACCTGGAGGTGAGGTAATCCTTCACATAATGGTCCCCAACATGAGCTATGCTGTCAGCTGGTACGCCGCATTTCTGCAGGGCCTGATCAAAGATGGCTGGACTGGGCTTTGCCACACCGGCTTCCTCTGATGTTATTAAAAAGCTGAAGTATGACAGCAGCCCACAACCACGTAAAATTGCTTCTAAACGGTTGTCAAAGTTGGATACCACACCCAGCTTCAGCCCGAGAGAAGAACAACTCTCTAAGGCCTTCTTTGAATCTGGAAATACCTGAAACATAAGAACATTACACTGTTTATTGTGACAGCTTCAGTATATACAACATTCTGAACAGTGATGAAGATGACAAACATCAGGATCAACATTCAAAATGTTCAAACTCCTTTGGAAAGCAGATCCTTTAAAGCAGATCCATAAAGACTATGTACACATTTTCTCCATTAGGAAGAAACATTATTGATGGTGGCATTAAAAATTATAAAAACAACAAAAAGACAAACCAACAGAAATAATACTTTCTTTGTGAGGTATTCTTTAAAATTGAATTCATAATAGAAGCACACATCATCATTCACAAAACAAACGTGCTTTTTCAAATAGAAATTTGTGTGAACCAACATTTACCTCCCAGTTTTCTGCACTGCTGAAGTGATGGTAGAGATTGTGAGCCACGGTGTTGAGCAGAGCAGGTTCCTGTACTCTGCACTGTGAGAGAGTGTCCCGCACCACGCCCATCCACCACGTCTTTCCATTCAGACCCTGAGTGACGCCGTAGTTTGGGTATTTGCTGGAATAATGTCGATACGCCTGGCAGAAAGCAGTGTCGACCTCCACAGGATTGAGGCTAAGGCCCATTCTCTCAGCCTCCCTACAGTACTGCTCTCCCACAGATGTGCGCACCTTCAGCAGGGTGTCTTTCACATCCCATAGCACCCAGCGCAGAGGAGCTCGCATTACACCTGTACAAGGAAGACAAAGACAGAGGACAACTTAACAGTGTGTTCAATAAAAGCACCCTAACCAGGCTGCTTCTCATGGAGCTACCCAGACAGACTTGAACACCTTCTACACTGTAGCATTTGATGGGACAAATTTTGACACGTTGACTTGTCATTGCAGGAAAAGGGGGTGAAACAAACAAGCATTGCTACATTAGACAGTGAGTCACCATGCATTAGAAGCATGGACCCAACACAGCAGTGCACCAGAAATAAAATAATGCATTTAAAATGTGGTATCGCTGTTGTTTGATCCAGGGTTATACATTGCAGGGTGGCTGTGAGATGACAACAGACAATTTCTTTCACACAGATTGAATTGTGGAAATTTTCATCTACAGTATGACAGATTTTTGTGCAGTTTGTACAAAAAATTGCTATATATTTTTTAGCTTCCAGTCTGTTTAAAGCAGCTGGATGTCTTTCCTTACAATAATTAGGCATATAGCTCAAACTGACATGCAAAATACTGTCTCATATAACCATTCTTCCAGTAATACTGTAACTTGAATTCATTGTTAGACTTCCAATTTGCTTCAGTTCGTATTATCTAAAATGCTCACTGTCTAGCTTGTTGGCTGAATGAAATCAAATTACTCACCAGCTAAACCAAACTTAAGCTTAACGCTTGACCCTACTTGGTTAACTTGACCCTACTGTTGTCAATATATTACATGCACTTCTGATTGCATGTGCCCCTTAAACACTGTCTGGTGCACTTTACACAGGATAAGCTGGAGAGAATGCTGGCAAAGCCAAGGGAATAAAATAAAATAAAGATAAGACTGACTTTATTGATCCCTCAGGGCAAATTCACACGTTAGAACTTCATACAGATAAGGCATGAAAGAAGCAGGACAAGAGTTGCAAAAGTACAATAGGACTAATAAATAAAAATGCGATAATAAATGTCTCATAAAGACAATTTACCAGGCATGACGAATCTACAAATATATATGTACATATATGGCATAGTGAATTTACATAAACCATCTGTGAACATATCCATATGTAGGTTCAGCCAATCACAATACCTTGCTAATGCATGGCAACTGCATAACATTTCTGCAAACATAACATTGACACTTTATTTCCAGTCTTGCTCTAGCCTCCTCTCTCGTTTTGCTCTGTGCTTTGGAACAACAGCAACTGTACATAAGGCAATCCCAGCATGCACTACAGCAGTATAGAAAGTAGCTATTGATGCTAACTGATGTGTTACTTCATTTGTGTTTTCGCTACAGTGAACCAGAAATCTGGCGATCACATTCCAAATAGTGTTTAATTAAATCCCGTTAATAACACACGTGGGGACAGTAACTACGTGACATCACCTAACTACAAGTCGCCGTCGTCTTGGTTACAAGTTCTGACCGAGACTTAAAACCGACTGACGAACCCGGGAACCTTCTTTAACGTTTAATTACCGCTATCCAACGTTACGGTCGGTCACTTTGTGCCTACCTACATGTCAACCTCGTGTCGCTATGCTAGAGAACTACACCAACAAAGATATTAACTTACAAAGGTTGTAACGTTACCAAAGTCAAGTCCTCACAGCGGTCAGTAACAAGGTTAGCCCAAGTTAGCTACCTCGCTTTCGCTTCTTCTTCGCTGCATGGAGCCAGAGCTCTGCTGTTGCCGTCTATTGGAGTGTTAGCTCCTTCCGTGGTCATTCTGCTCTATTAAAATTCATAATGATTAATTTTCTACCTCCCAAGTTCTTCTCAGCTATAGTTCAGCAACTGTTTTTATCATTGTGTTGACTGCTATGCGCCCTCTCCATTCACTTATGCATTGTTTACAGTGCAGTGTTATACATCCCGTCCAGCAGGCGGCAGTAAGCAGGAATCAAAGCTTGAAGCCCCATCATGCACGCATGCGCTAAAGGTCACATGCGGTAAAGTCATGTTGGAAAAGCTGCCAAACAAAACAACTACGACCCGTGAACAAACAAACGCGATGTCATTTTAGTTTCAAAAAGTCGGGATTGCCTCTCGTTGCTACCACAATGGCAACTCCAGCTGTTCGAATGTTTCGGAGGTTAGAAGGCCTGTTTTGTGTCTACAAACCGTCCGGGGTTCACTGGAAGCTCGTTCGGGACAGCATAGAGACCAACCTCCTTAAAGGTGAGGATAACATTTCCTTACAAACACAACATTTCTACGTCAGCCGTCAGAGTGAAACGTAATCCAGCTGTGTATGTGCAGATAAGTATAACAAGTCACTCTGCATTAGCTTGAAATACAACTTCAAGGCATCTTATTGTCCTGTGACTGTATCCACCTTCAGGTTTGAACGCTACACCTTCCCAGCCACTTCCTCAGGAGGTCCGCTTCTTGGCACAGCCTAGCAGTGAGACTGAAGCACCCAAGGGCTTAACACTGTCTGCAACCTCCGTGCCTGCATTGTCCAAGCATCCTCTGGGTATGTCTGATGCCCTTTAGAGCTCCTTCTTTTTGATCACCTACCTGTTTGTTCATATACATCCCCACACAAGTGATGCTGGTCATAAAGCTTTACTTCGTTCAAATACGTAACACTCTGCTGTGTAGTGTTAGGATGACTGGTTCTGGGGACCTTACTGACCATGTTAGGGTCAGTCTGTGTCAGTATGTAAGGCTTTATGTTGCTGTGTTCATATTTTGTTCACTTATTTGTTGTTTGGGACCCAAAACAACTAAATTCTTTAAAATATTTAACTGAATTTTACAGATTTCATGTATTTTCAGACCTAGGAATTTTTGCATTTTCACATCTTACATGGGAACCTTTTCAGTATCTCCATAAATATAGTGCCCATAGCCATTAAACTTGGTGTGACACAGATAAAATTATTTCCAAAGGATTCAGCTGCTCCAGCAGAGGCCGCATTTTTAATTATTAGTCACTGAAAATGAAAAAAAAGGTGCAAAAATGTTAATTTTCAAGTTTTTTTTGAAGCCTTTAACATCAGTAGAATTTGATGTATGATAAGTATCACAAGCCAAGCTTCCATTATTTGTTGTTTCAACATGTCAAAATGATGACGCATGGACTCATTCACAGGGCTACATAAACTGGAGTGCATAGCGGTCTACATATTGTAATTATACATATACTGTAATTATACACCTAGATCAGCCCTGTCCTGACACATCCCACAGATGCTCAAAAAGATTTGGATCTGAGGAATGTGGAACTTGTGTGAACAGCTTTTCTCTGTCATGTTCCCCGGGTCACTCCTGAGCAGTTTTTGCGGTGTGTCTTGGTGTATTGTCCTGCTGAGGGTGTTAACTGGCATCAAGAACTGCTGGTGCCATGTGGGTTTGAGGGGTTGGTTGACCTGCAGTGTTTAGGTGGGTGGTACATGTCAAACATCCACAAGAATGTCAGGACTCAAGGTTTCCCAGCAGAGCGTTGCATTATAACAAGATGATCGATGTAATTCACTTCACCATGTGAGTGGTCATGATGTTGTGGCTGATCGGTCTATGTGCTATGTTGCAAGTTGCTTTCATGTTGTCTTCAGGTTGAAATTTAACAGCATTTGAAGCATAATCTACTTTTCTGGATCTTTGTATACATACAGGGTGTCCCTAAAGTCTGGACACATAGGAAATCTCATTAACTGTGTATTTTTTTTGCCTCCACAGATTTAATATGGCTTTGTTGACAGATTAAATTCATCTGCCATCTTTAGATATGTCCATCCTTCATGTCCACTGAGAGGTACCAGTTGAACTCCTTCTTCTTTCAACAAAGCCATATTAAATCTGTGGAGGTAAAAAAAAATAGTTAATGAGATTTCCTGTGTCCAGACTTTAGGGACACTCTGTATACTTTAAATAAACACTGAGAACACAGAGAATCTGCTGATAATTCAACACAACTCACAATAGGTCTCTTGTTCTTCTGACCTACAAATCGATTAAGCACCTGCTGATAGATTAAGCTCACTCTAGCACATAAATGGCTTAAAGGAGCGTGCTATCAATGCTGAAGTGCCTTAATGAACACTGAAAAACGTGCTGCTTGCTGTAATCAGCTCTCCTGTTAATACTGGCCATTCAGACAAACGTCCCTAATGTTCTCTTATTTGAAATGGTGAGTGACACTCGTCATGTTGTACAGACATGTTCTCATGCCTTAGGACATTGCGTTTCTTGATTTGATTAACTGACAATAGCTTGAGCTAAACATAGAGAAAGCTTATATTCTGTGGCTTTGTCACTGCTGTCATTGGAAACATATTAAGAAGGGTTACTAATTGTTTTGTGCCATTCTTGTCAAATTGTGACCCCCCATCTTTTAACTTGTAACAGACAATATATGAAGTCTGGCCTTATTTCAGACGTGTTGTCTGAAAAGATTGGACTAAACTCAAACTTTATTTATTTGTATAGCACTTTTCATGCAGAACAACACAAAGTGCTTCACAAGAATTAAAAACAAAGAAGACAATAAATAAATACAAAGAAAAAAATCACACACCCATACAACATGACATCATCAGGACATGTCGAGGCACCGAGGCTAGAAGGACTATATTAAACTGCAGCTGTTGTGAACTCCGTAAATATATTTTTCCGTATTTTTTAGTGACTGGACCGGAATTCCGGAACATTCGAGTTGGAGTCGGACATCGCCTGGATGCTTTCTCCTCTGGTGTTCTAGGTAGAATTTTAGTGCAGCTTACATGATGAATCTGTTTGTTGCAGACAGTGTTGTGTTTGATTCACAAAGTCTCCCTGAATTTTCACACATTTTGAAACTTTAGTTCTCGGTGTTGGGAATGGAAACAAGACCCTGAATGATCTCTACAGGACACGAGTCACAAGGGTAATTGATCATTTCTGTTGATTTTACATTAGACAGGAATAAGATGCAATATTGGAAACTTTAATGCTTGTTTTATTGCAGGATTACACTCTGGAGGGGGAATTTGGGACTGCAACACATGATTTCACTCACTCAGGTGGAGTTATGGAAAGATCCACCTACGGTATGATACTTTTTTTAGCAGTTCGTAGAAATTGAAATAATTATTCGCTTCCTCAACCTGCACCTGAAATAGCATGCTTTTATATCATCATATTTGAGAAGTAGGTATTACAATTTATGCACCTTTATACCTTTACTGGATACTTTGTTTAGCTTGAGCTAACTGTGCCAACTTATGTGTCTCTGATTCTATGTGTCTTGTTGACCAGATCACATCACACAGGATAAGTTGGAGAGAGTGCTGGCGATGCTGGAGGGAGCCAACCAAAAAGCCTTGTTAATGTATGCCAACTGCTTTTAATATCCTTCATATTTTGGTCAACATTATGACATCTCTTCCTTTATTGCTCCTCCTTGTCCTCACATTTTTCTCTAGACTTTTATATGATAGTGCCACAGTAAAGTACCAGATGATTATCTAGATACAAGTAGATGTGACTTGTTTTTTTCCCCCCCACACAGGTATTCAAATGTAGACATGCATTCACAGGAAGCCTATGAGATGGCTGTCCAAGGTTTACTGGGTCCAGAGGGCAAATCGGCGCCTATTTTGACAGGCTTGCGTTGCATTCATTTCCAGCCCCCCAACTTCATTTTAGGTAAGCAATCTTCACCTGAACCCATGGAACGTCTCATTTTACAATTAAACAGAAAAAAAACTGACCTAGTTTGATAATTGTGTCCTCTGCTTTTACAGAGGTGCAGTGCCTAAACGAAACTCAGAAATACTTGCGGAAACTTGTGCATGAGATAGGGCTTGAACTGCGCAGCACAGCAGTGTGTAAAGGAATCAGACGCACCAGAGACGGACTTTTCACCCTGCAGGATGCTCTGACCCATCATTACTGGACTGCTGCTGATATCACACAGGCCATCCGACAATACCATTCCTCTAAGAAACATAGAAAACGCTCCCAGTCACCTGCGAAGAAACCGGCGTTAAAAACATCAGAAGATGTGACAGCCGCTCAACAAAACAAAGCTAATGAAGAAGCAGCGGTAGGTACAATTAAAAAGCTTGTTGCTGAGACAAGCAGCTAATGAGAATCGGCCTGCTGACTATTCACAAAACTGTTCTGCAGTGAATCTTTGATCAGAGATGCTGGTTTTGTACATTAAGTGAGGAGCAAACATTAAATTGGAGGTTAAAAATCTTATGAGTTGGTTTTAATACACAATTTTCTTCTACACTTACGCATCTCTGTGAATGTTTCAATGCTGTGACAGTAACTTATTCTGTAAATGTTAATATGAAAATGTTTCTTTTTATCGTGAAATAAATTAAAATAGAAAACAAGAATATATGTTTGTTTGTGGCAGAAGTTTCACTTTCTTGGGATAATTTGAGCTATATTTTACTGTTTATAGACAGCGCATTAATACAAAGTAGATTGAACCATGTATGGAGACTTTTGATTGACAAGTAACAAAGTTCACACTGTTTAAGGTCTGTGGATGAGATGCTGAACCTGCTCTCTCTGTACAAATACTCTTCAAACTGGCAAAAGGTCAAAGTCACTTTTATGTTATTTTTAAACTAGATGTTTCTAAAGCCCCTTTCAGACATTTTCCATTAAAGTCGCAGCAGCAACCTTACTAGGTTGGACCTAGGAACATCTTTGTGTTACTTTCAACACAGCACAACAGCACTTTGAGTTGTATGTAGCAATTAAGGGAAGGCTTTTTCCACATTTCAGCACCAGTGTTTGTCAAAAACATCACATAGCCTTACCTCTAAGTATATTAACCAGAAGCATCAGACAGCAGCAGAATCCACATGAGCGTTTCCAAAGGGAGCGTATGGAACAAAAGTGCTGGCAACTTTGTTTATTACTTGTAATTAAAAATGATCTCCCACATGGAGAAATGACTAGTCAGCATCTAACCAGAAGTCACACTGTCATTTTACTGTTGGCGAAGTTGTAGTTAGATTATCATCAAATGCACAAGATTTTCCAGTGTTGAGGAAACAATGAATGAATGAGGCTATTAGTTACTTGGACACTTTAGTAAGCTGCTATTAGTTTAGATTTAGCCTTCATTATACATTTTACATCACTTGCTGTATTGTCTAATCTCACGTGAATGATGCATATTGTGAATATATCTTTACTGCCATGCATCGATGAAGCAAACAATGTTTCATATCTGGAATCTGAAAAGGGCGTGAGACAGTAGTACTGTTTAGACTAAAAGGACTTTGTGACCCCTGCTGTGAATGAGAGTCTCTGACGTCAGTAAACCGAAGAACAGGTGGCAGCCAGCTAGCTCTCCCACTGTGGGCAATAATAGCTCGTCCTTAATGCAGGAGAAAGTAATAGTGACGGCAACAGCGACTTTGAGTGCACACCTTGCAGCTGGTTTTGAAAATTACACTCCACCTGTGCCTCAGTCTATTTAAACAGTTTGCAATTTCCTCTTAGTACCTTAGAAGATCTCCTGGAAAGGACTTTGAAACTAATTATGGAAAAATGGCATCAAATGAACAAGAAGTCTGAATTGGTCACAGTAGCGTTTCAATTGAAACTCATTTATTGGAAGTTGCAGCAAGCTTATTGAAATTACTTGCTCGTAAAATCAAGCATTCAGCTTGAGCTTTTGGGCTTTTTGTTGTTTTAAGTGTTTCACCCTGAAGGGGTTTGGATAAACATTTCATCTCATGAAGTTAGTGCCAGTCGCTAATATCAGATTCGGTGTAATTATCTGTGTCCTCTGAAGATGCTGGAAGATGTCGTCTCTGCATTTCTGTTTCCCACAAATCCTCCTTTGGGATGTAATGAGGTTATTGCTGTGGCGCCATTGTTGTCGTGCTCCTCATACCATTTAAGAACTTGTTGTGCCATTGAGAACACAGTTGTCTTTGTCTGTCTAGAAACACACAACTTCCATGAGGACACTAATTAACTACGCACGCAGACAAATTGTTGCTCGAGAGGTTTATTAAGCATGAGACATGACATTAGAACAATCTGATTAAAGGTAGACGGTGACACAAGTTATGGGGAAATAATACAACATAATTTTACATTCAGATGGGCAAACCTGTTATCAATTTCAGTACCAGTGTATTTAATTACAGAGGCATGGAATTCATTCCTGATTATCTGGCCGACCTGGCAGCTTTGACAACTGCAGGAGAATGATTGCACTAATAATTTGGAACAGATGGCAAGCACACAAAATCGTTGCAAAGTTAATATTGTTATTGAATAAAGTGGAGTAGTAAACAAAAACAGAATGATTTGTTCTCACACGTAAGTACCCTAAGTCATTAGAGACCCTTGAAAATATCACGCTTTGTGACCTCAGAGATCAGATTTAAACATAAATATACACAACTACGATATATTAATTCCCATAAAATATAGACAGTGTAGACCAAACATTCAACAAGAAAAGTATTTAGAGAGCGTAGTACTCTGCCAAGGCTGCTTAGTCATTCTATGATCTACTACGGATGAAGTCTTTAAACAATTTGTGGTCCACAGCGGTGGATTTGTAGTAGGATCGCAATCGTGACCATCATCAGGAAGCTGACGTAGTGTTCACTTGTAGTCATGGTTACAGTGACGCTGTGCCGCTATCTCACAATGATACGGAAATCTTTAACCAATCTGTGGATCCAGACTACAAGCTGCATCACTGCCAAAATCTAATCACTTGGTCCTTGTCATTTCTGACCTTCCCTGAAAATTTCATCCAAATCCGTTAGTCTGTTTTTAAGTAGTATTGCAAACAGACATACAAACAGACGGACAAACCGATGTCCATCGTCACATAACTTCGCCGCGGTTCTTGGCAGAGTGATAACTGTACAACAGAGGAGATTAACTTATCTGTTTTCAAGCTGAAACTAAATATTTTTTCATGAATAGAAAGTGCTTAAGTACTTAAAGTTGTGATTACTAGTGAGATAAGTTGTTATGTCTTTAAATGGCTATATCTCAGTCTGGAGCCAGACTCTTCACATGTGATCCAAAGATAATAATCTGAAATTGCACAAATAGAGGAGTGGTTTCATGCTTCAGAAGGAAAACTAGTTTAGCAGAAGAAAACACAGTGCAAAATGATTAAATCTGTTATCCAACATGTAATATCTCTTCCTGCACCAGTTAGCTACTATAAGCATGAAGGCTTCTTAGGTATCCTCTCACCACATGTATTATTAGTACAAGTACAGTTCCACTATATTTTATGCAAGTAAAGCCATTACTTACTCTTAAATTGCCCTTTAAATCGATACATGTCTTACGTGGGTTTGGAAGAAACAAATTGATTAAAAGTCATTGTGGAAAAAGAACTTAACTTACACAGTTGTGCAAGTACAGTTGAATTAAATGCAGTTTGTTGCAAACACCAGCCTAGAAAATCCAACCAGTACACCATGTCCTCCGTTTGCAGGATTTCAACACCTAACTTATTTTCTGCACAAACACATCTGCTCAGCAACATGTTGATCTTTTTTTCTGTGCTGCCCCTTGTTGAACCACTGTGGCTTCCTCTCTTGTGCCAATTTTTTGATTCAGCATCCTGGCAACAACACAGAAGAACACAGTCAGCTAATGTCATGACAGGTAGCAAGCACAAGGACATGTTTCAAAACAAACCAAAAAAAAAAAGTAGTATGAATTACCTGGCCACAGTTTCCAAACACTGAACCACGTTTTCCCCTGTGGCAGCACTGCATTCCATGAATTCAAAGTTGTATTCCTGTAGAATTAGAAAGCTGCCATCAGTGTGGGTGTTGCCACAAAGCGATCATGAGAGGGTGTGTTGCACCGTGTTCATACCTTAGCAAGAATTTCTCCCTGTTCGGTTTTAACCTGTCGTTTAGCGCAGTCGCTCTTGTTCCCCAGAAGTAAAACGGTCACGTCTTCTGCAGCGCTTTCCTGCAAAACATGTTTTTTTTCCTTAAGTTATTGCAAGGATTAACATTCAGAAACGTTCAAACTACTATAAAAACATGCACATATGACATTTACTTAGTAGCTGTTTTCTTCAGCAGCTCTAAATCCGTGTTGGTGTTTTAAATACGCAATTCAGAATGTGTATCATTTTTAAAATTTCTAGCATATACATATCAGGTTCTTGAATATATGGAGCATAAATATTTGGTTAAAGGCTGGGAAGTGGACTCCAATGCTTTGAGGTACTGAGGCAGTGAAAACCTGGTTATATATTAAGCTTGTTTATTGATTTTTGATCAGATGTTTCTAAATTTAAAAAAAGAGCTTTGCTAATTTAACAGTTTTTTATTTAAAAAAAGTCGTAGTGGGACTCACTTGTGTAAACAGTACAGTCAGCGCTGATGTAGAGAAAAATCTCTGTATTTCAGTGTAGCAGATTAACACTAACTACAATTAAAGGCACTTATTTGTGACGTCAGTGTGTCTAGCGTTGGATAAAAACCTGTAAATTCAGCTGTAAACAAAGCTGGTACAGCTGTGACTGCAGTTTAAAATGCATCATACCTGAATACAGTTGGCCCAGTAGCTGACTGCAGAGAAGCTCTCGGTGCATGTAATGTCATACATTAAGAGAAACGCCTGAGCTCTGTGGAAAATATGTCTCGTGATGCTGCGAAACCTTTGAGGACAGAAAAGAGTTTAATCAGAGACATGCTGCCTTTAGATCAGACATCCATTTTCAGATCATGCGGACACAAACACCACAGCTGGCACATTTTGAATACTGTCCTTGCATGCACTCAACAGTTACCAACTTTGTGTCGCAATACAGTTTGCAGAGACTCCTCTAAAAAAAAAATCTTTCAAGCTACATTTAGATAATGAAAACAACGTGAGGACAACTGCCTTCACAGTGAAGTGGTTGGAACTTGTAACAACATAAATAAATGGATTCTTAGAAACCACATGATGAATCGGGTGTGTACAGCTCAGTGTTAACATTAAGGAGGAGCTTTTGTAAACTCTGTAGGCCTATTAGTGAAGACAAAACAGCACACCTTAACAGCTGTTTCACTGTAGACATGGATTTTAACCACACCAATCCGACTGTCCTCCTAAATTTCACCCAATGACCAACATGCGGAGTAAATGTGTAGGAATCTGCACACCCCACCTCTGCTACTGGGACCAACTCTGTAATCCCAGCATAGAAAGCATTGCAGAAATATGCCAAACCAGTTCTGAAACAGGTTGTCCTCGCCTGAGAGACACTTCTCAACACTTTAACTCTGTTTTGAGGACATTGTCTGACACACGTTCAGGGAGGTCTCTGTGGTATCTGTATCTACAATAGCATAGAGGATGTTACTTATGTAAACACTGTTACATGTTCTAATCAGAAGTCCTGGCTGAATGCCGAGGTGTACACATTGCTGAGAACACAGGGTGCTGCCTTCACATTGTGTGACAGTGAGACAACCTGTCCTCGGCCAACAGAGAAACAAAGTGTGTCTATACACAGAAAAGCCACAGCCACTTCCTAGAATAGAAAGACAGAGTGCACATGGCGCAACGCTGAGGATATCATAAATCACACAACAACACCCTGTGACTTTGAAGGAGGGGCTTCCTTCTTAGATTTCCTCAATGACTTCTAAACTTGTGGCCTCTCTCTCACCAGTGTCCAGATATTCTGCCTACTTGCTGCAGACATCAGATCGTCTTCATCTGGTGGAGCTGCTGGACCTGACTGTGTATCTGGTGCTCAGGGCAGAGACGTCCTGACAGCTTCAATGTTTCCATGCAGCTCAAGGCCTCCATAATCACACAGGTATCAAAAAAGTCAACTGTGTTGCGCGTCAACGACAATCAGACCTTTAGCAGTAACAATAGGGGTTCAATGACACAGTTAAAATTCCACCCTGGTCATTCGTTTTAACCCTAAAACCTAATTTCTGTGTATCAAAAATACATATTTGCAAATTTTTTGCATTAAAATGGCATAGTTGTAACTACACTCCATGGTTTCATGTAAAATGTGCAGATCAGTGAATTCTTCACCTTTATACAGCAGTTCACTGCAACTCAGTGTAACACTCTAATATATAATAGTGGAGTAATTCAGCTATACATGTTTGAACCAGAAGGTTTTCCAGAAGAAGAAGAATTATACAGCTAGCTCCACTTTGCAATGAAGAGGTTGGTTCTTTAAGTTTGTAATATATGAAACCCTGGAGGTCTGAAACCATGTTTCTGATATTGGTCAACTGCTGCTACAAGATGGAAATGCATAGCTGTGACTTTGACTGCCAATTTCATTATGATCCAGCATATTTTTTAAAAAACACCATATGAACATGTTAACAAGGTAAAACATTAGATTTTCAGAATAAATAATTGACATAACTGAAGAAAAACTGACACATTTTAAAGGACAATGAAAAAAAACAAAAAAGTTTCTTAATTTTAGTATGGATGGCAGATGTGTGTCTACCTGTAGGAATGGAAAATAGAATAATATCGAAAAGTAAGAGTTTGATGCCATTATAACACACTGATGATCATGATATTTATGATATAACCTTTGTATTTGTCCTCAAGGCTATATACGGGGACAGCCATCGCAAGAAATGTGTTTAAAATGATTTTAAAATCTCCACAGGCAGTGATCACTTCCATTTATTCTCTTTGTTCCAACTTGTTTTAATCTCTCATTTATATGTTTAATTGAAACAGTAGTTATTGCCATTAATGTCTCAATAAGGTACTGTAAAAGGAAAGAGGAAACGCACCTTTCTTGTCCTGCTGTATCCCACAACTCCAGAACCACAGGTTTGCCATCTACCATCACAGTCCACATGCAGGAATCAAGGCCTACAGAGTATATTTATGTTTCATCATTCTGTATATTTACACATATTTTTGGAGTGACCATAAAGTAAAGACCAAGATCTTACCAATAGAGGACGGTATATCTAAAGAAAACTTCCCAGTTTGAGCTCTTTTCATGAAGGAAGTCTTTCCCACACTGCTGTCTCCAATCATCACGACATGGTAGCTGTCTGATCTGAGGCCTGCCCCTCTGGGCTCACCAGCTGAAATCAACAGGAAAACACTTTCTGATCACAAAATATTTCAAAGTTTAGTTAGTAAATTTAGATTGTTGAAGTATTAATGGTGTTTACCCAAAGAAAACTGCTCCTGACCCAGGCGGTTTTCAGCATGTGAAGGCTGAAATGGAGTCTTTTCACTGTGGAACCAACAAACACATTTCGCATTATATACGACACCCAGAACAAATTATAAATCAGTCACCCTCTGGATTCTGAAAGGCTTTAGGAAAAACAAAAACAAATTTGTAATGTGATTTGAGAACAAAAACTTCAACAGGAAAACTATTCAGAGAGAAAGAGGAAAAAGTTCAAGTAGGATTTTTACCCTCCTGAAATTTAGTAAATATTAGAAATGACAGACAATATGTGCTTCAAGGTCAAGGTAAAAACTGTTATGGCACAAAAGCCCATCCCTCACAAAGAACATATTGCAAACAGTTAAACATACAAAGAAATCCTTGGTACACCCATGCTTTTAACCAAGCACATAAAACTAAGAGGCATCCTACAGTTGTCTGTCTGCCTCAAGACCTCCATTAGTTGCCTGAGATGAACTGCATCACGTCTTTTAAGTTGGTTACACTGAGCAGCAGAAAAGCTGTGTTTCATTCACACCGTATCCCTTTCACCTCTCGTCTCTTAACAGAGCAGCTGAAAACTCTCAATCAACCTGTAGGAAGCTGGATAACATCAACCGACTGCCAAGCAATGATGCCACTGGCATGCTGAGGCAAATCTGTTTATAGTGTGTAGTGTCTGAACCACGTACTGCATGTATTATAATATGTGCATGAGGATTAGTGTAGATGTGAGGCCTGCATGAGTCACAAGCTTAGATTTTTCAATGACTCATATGGGTGAGTGGCAAAATGTGTTCAACCGTCTAATGCACGGTTTCCTTTTGACATTACAAGATGGTAAATGTTTGCTGTGAAGGCAAACATATAAAAAATGTGATTGACCAAATGGCAGAATTACGTGTGCATTAGTACAATAAGATTAGAGGACAGGCTTTTATATTCATGAACTATAGGACGTGGGTAGAAGTGTCTCTGCCAGTGATATGACACTTACTGCTTCTGATTATCTTGTGAAGTTAAATACATAACCAGACTTTCTGATGTGCTTTTTGCAGTGAGGTTCTAGCTGGCTGTTCATTTCTGGACACACTAGATATACACCAAAACATGCCATTTAATTCACTTATCTGTAACAGATGTTTCTGAAAACTGGTCCATGTTGATATGAATCCCAAACAGGTAGATAAATATTTTATTGCGCTGAGAAGCTTATTAAATAGGACAACCCCTGGATGCTGTCATGTTTTTATGCGTTTAATGTCAGTTACCTCACAGGCCTTGAGTGTTCTGCAGGCTTTGAAATTATAATGCTAGATGAAGGTTTCCTTTCACGATCATCACCCTGCAGAGACAAAAATACAAAAGTCATTCATGACTTGACAGTAGAGGACATTCCACTTTGATCACATATTTCATCTTTTGAAACAAACACTTTTATCTTTTGTCAACAGATAGGAGAATAGACTTCATTACTTTTTATTTTAAATTCTTGAAAGTTATTGTTTGCTGATCTCATTCGAAGCTACTATCTCTCAAGTTTCTGAAGAAGCCAAATGCAGGGTTATGTTCTCCTTTTCTCTCTGTGAAACATTTAGCGTACACCACATGTTCCTCATTTTAGATTGTTGTGTCATTTTGTTCTTGCAAGATGTGATAATACAAATGGGAAGTACAACACAACATGTACTTGCTCTGTCAAAGAACACTTCTCCAATAACAGGCATCCAGGCTAAAGGCACAAAATTATGTATGCAATAATATTGAAACATTAATAAACTCCATTTAGAACTGGCTGTAACACATAAGCTAATTGAAATGCAGTGAAAGTGAGTGTCCATTCATCAGTTTTAGTAACTATCATAAACAATCAAAAGTAAAGATTTCTGCTGGACAGCGAAAAAAAAAGATAGAATTTGCTTTTACCTCTGATGTTTTCTGCAGATCCAATGGTTCTTCTTTGTGCTCTTCATATGGCTTGATCACACCTTCCTCGGGGGTACTTCTCACATTCGTCTCGTTTTGTTCATCTAATATTCCCTCCTGTTCTTCTGTTTGGTCTCCATAACCTTGATGTCCGTGTGACTTCCGGTGAGATCCCATTTTTCTTCTCCTCCTTCCAGATGCCGACATTGACGTTGTATCATTTTTAGTAGAGGTGGATGGAAGATAATTGGGACTATGCTCCTCTGTGTCTAAAAGTTCGCCTTGAGTAACAGGTTTTTTCTCAACTGTCTGCTGAGTCGGAGGAGTCGGCTGACACTCGCCAGCTTGGCTGAATTCTGTTGTTTCTAATAATCTCTCTTGTTCAGGGTCACCCTCATTGTGTTCTGTGTGAAGTTGCAGTTCCTTTTCTTTGATTACAGGGACACTCTCTGTCTTTACATCTCCTACAATTATTTCGGTCTCTGTTGCCTCATTATCCAGGTCTTCTCCTTTGTTTCGTGATCCAAGATTCCTGCGGGTGGAGCCCATCTTCCTTCTCCTGTTGGTCGGAGTCACATTTGGGCTTGCGTTCTTCATCTCGGGAGTTTTAGCTTGAGCTTCTTCTATCACGTTTGGCTTTTGTTGAGTAGAATCTTGGTCCTGTATTTCTGTGGCACTCTCAGCCCTTTCGTCATCATTTTGTGTGGTCTCAGTGGTCTCACCAAGCACTGAGCTTCCTCCTGTGATGCCAGTATTTGTTGTGGTGTCAGTATTTAGGGGCAGCAACTGATCTAATGAGCGTCTGTTTCTTTCAGCGATCATAGGGCTTATTTGTGTCTTTGAGCTTGTAAACTCCTCTAGCATTGATGGCTCCACACCAATGTCTACATTTCTTTCACCATCCTTTCTATCAGGATCGACAGCTTCCTCAGTGTGAGAGGCTGCCGGTTCAGGAAGGAGAGCCATTAAATCATCTCTGCCTGGTATCACATTACTCTCTGAGCTCTGTAGGCTAGAAGTGCTGCTTTCTAGCTGATGCCCCTCATCATGAGCAGAGCTGATTTCATAACCCTCCTGTTGTTCTTTATAAACAGCACCCAGCAAAGTTGTTGCATTTTCATTTTGTGACACCTCTGCAGATAACACCAGCTCTTTCACATCTTTCATCTCGTCAAGATTTCTTGCATTAGCTTCTGTGTGAACTTCGCTTTCTGTTGTTTCGTCTTTGTCGTCCGTTTCGCCCTCTTGTTTCCTGTTGAGTAGATTCCTGCGAGTTGAGCCCAATTTTCTCCTCCTCTGGTTGGATTTTACTTGCAAATTTTTCTTGTAATCTGATTGATTTTCTTCTTGGCTGTTAGATGCATCCATTGCTGTAGAAATTTCACTTTCAACATCCTCAGCTGGCTCTTGTGCAGTAGAAACGAGAATATGTGATGTATTTATTTCTTGAACTGCACCAACTTTGTTTGTAGAATCTTCAAAGTTTTGTCCAACTTCACCCTGTCCAGAACCTTGTTTATCCACGGAGCTCTCCATCATGACATGCCCCACAGTTTCTATCTCATCATTTGTCTGTTGCACATCAGCGTCTTTTCTTAATAAGTCTTCTGTATTTTGGAGCTGAGAGGCTTCTTCTTGGGCAACTATGTCCACAGTTCTTGACCTGTCATCGTGATATGAGATATTCTGCATGTATAAGTCATCTTTCCAAACTGAGGCTTGTGGTGGTTGCATCAGGTCCATTTCATCTGTGTCATATCCTGTGAG
Source organism: Acanthochromis polyacanthus (assembly GCF_021347895.1). NCBI lineage: Eukaryota > Metazoa > Chordata > Actinopteri > Pomacentridae > Acanthochromis > Acanthochromis polyacanthus. The sequence continues at coordinate 12,329,226 of NC_067117.1, read as the reverse complement.
GTAACTTAAATTCTCAGGTTCTTTGACAGGTTTCTTGTCTTTGTCATCAACATCCTTATTAGATTTGAGAAAGTCATTGTCTGCTGTCACGACAGTACTGCTGTCTGTAGAAAGTGTGTCTTTGTCTGGCAGCTTTTCTGTGTTGTCATTTTCATTCACAGTTGAACTTATTTTTCTTATTTTCTCTGGAGATTTGATGTCTGTCAGTTCTTCCTGCCTTGCCATCTCTGTTGCTAATATGTTTGGTGTTTTAGAGGCTTCATCATCTCTAGTGCTTTCTGTAGCTTCTTCTTTAGCATGCTGCCTTCCTTTACTTCTTCGGCTTGACCCCAGTTTCCTTCTGCTCCCTGATGGATTGGGGCCTGTGGGGGATTCATCTTTGATGCACTGAGGATCATCCTGCTTGGAGTCCAAAGGAGCGTTTATTTCTGATGGCTGTGCTTGGAGACAGGGTTTGGGTCCTGTATCAGTTTGAAGCAGATCTTGCACTTGTATTGGGTTAATCAGCTCTTCATGCACTTTATTTACAACATCGTCTGACTGCTCAGCTCCTGTGACTTCAAATGGGTTGAAACACTCATTTTGTTCCCCACTTGAAGCCAACTCCTTTTTTGGTGCTGATTTTAGTGATTGCTCAACACTGCTTTCAACTTTGGTATGTTCTCTGGAGCTGCTTTTTTCTGTGGTTATCTCCATTGTGGTTGGAGACTCTATATTTTCTGATTCCACATGTGACTCACTAAACAAATCGCTGCCCTGTGAACGTCCATCCTGCCTCAGAGGTTCTGTGTTCTCATCCTTTTCCTTGTTATCGCTAACAAAGGACATGATGGGAAGCCCTTTATCTGGCATCTCGCTGGAGTTTGACTGGACTTGCTGTCGATCTACTACCAGACTTGAATGCAAACTTGAACTACTAAACTCAGAGATGCCATCAAGTGGGCCAAAATGTTCATTTTGTTTGACATGAACAGTGTCTTTAATCTGAGCACTGTCAGATTTGTCCTTTCCTTCCAGCATAGTTTCCATCGATTTTTCCTGGCTTGACCCCAGTTTTCTTGTGTTCCCACCAGAGCTGAAGCTTGTGTTGTTTTGCTGAGGCTTGGAGTCCAAAGCTGCATGCAGCTCATGTTGCAGACTTTGTAAAGAAGATTCAGTGTCCGCCATTTCAGAGAAGAGCCCCGCCTCCTGACAACCTGTTTTTCCAGCACTGGATTTTATATCATCCTTTACTTGGCTTTCAGTCACGTAATCACCCAGTGCCGTGTCTGCTCTTTCTGTATCACTGAGCTGTGGTTTCTTAGTATCAAATACACGATCAGCTTCCTTTCCCTGGTCTGAAGACTCAAAGTTGATTTCTTTTGTATCATCGTCAGTATTTTTCACAGCAAGCTTTGATTGGTATACATCCCTGATTTCAGTTAAGTCTATAAGGATTTCAGTGTTATTTGTGGCATCATCTATCACACTTACAGATATGTTATCAATTTGAGGCGTTTCTTGCTTTTGTATAGGCTTAATCTCCTCGTCATGCACTTTCTTTACAGCATCCTCCAAATGCTGAGCCCCATCCCTTCCCTTCTCTAGATCTGTTACAGAATAAAAATCCAAAAGATTCTCATCTGGCAGCTGTTTGTTTTCTTCTTCGGTCGGATGAGTGTCAAATTTGTGCATTCCTTCCAGCATGGTCTCTGCTGATTTTTCCTGGTCTGCTGTCTCTGTTGTTAATGGTGTTTTTGCTGTTTCACTTGGTTCATGATCGATTTTATTTTCATCAGCTTCTTCTGTAGGTTTGTTGTCTTTAAATTGCTGTCTTCCTTTATTTCTACGGCTGGACCCCAGTTTTCTTCTGATGCCACTCTGCTGGAAACCTGTGTTGGTTTCCACATCGATGGTCGCAGAACTGTCATGAGGTTGTGAGCCAGAAGCAACATTTGTTTCCGAATCAAAGTTTTGTAAAGGAAATTTGATGTCCTCCATTTCAGAGAAGAGTTGTGCTGCCTCCTGATGAAATGCTTGTTCAGGGTTGGGTTTTTTATCACCCTCCACTTTGTCGTCAGACTCAGACACCTGGACTAGAGCAGCATCTACTCTTTCTATATCACTGGACTGTGGTGTCTTGGTATCATATGAAGGATTATCCTCACTTATCTGGACTAAGACCTCTAAGTTGTCTTCTTTTGTAGGTTGCTCATCCTGTTTGTCATCAGGATTTGAAACTTCCTGCTCGGTTGCGGAATCATCAATACTTTCCACCTTCACTTCAGATGGGAGAGTGGTGATGATTTCAACGATTTTTGAATTGTCTGTGGCATCACCTATCGCACTTACAGATAGGTTTTTAATCTGCTGCATTTCTGTTGTCTTTCCTTCCTCTTCCTGCATTTTCTTGACATTAATTTCTGATTGATGAGCAACTGTGTCAGATGTATCTACGTCTTCCAGTGTGGCTCCCACTGATTTATCAGGCATCCCTTTCAAATCTGTCTGTCTGTCTTCTTGAGCTTCTTCAAGATTTTTATTTATAGGAATTAAACTTCCCAGGTCAGGTTCAGGATGGCTTGTAGCAGCAGGTTTCTGAACCTCAGAATAACCAGGCGAAGACACTAAAAACATGGAGCTATCATGTAACACAGAGGGGATAGCATCCTGTTTGGCCTCTTGACTTAAATCTTCCTGAATTCCTGTCTCTGTTCCTAATGACATTTGTGTTATTTCAAGAGCTTCATCACTTGTGGTGTTTTCTAAAGCTTCCTCTTTAGATTCCGTATCTTGTTGTCTTTCTTTCTTTCTACGACTGGACCCCAGTTTTCTTCTGTTCCCTCTGAGGTCAAAGCCAGTGTTGGTTTCCTCAACTACACTTACAGAAGGGTCCTGATGATTGGAATCAAAAGGAGCATCTATTTCTGACAGCAGGGTTTGTGGGGAAAATGTGCTCTTTTCAGAGATGACTCCTTCATCGTCTTGATGAACAATTTGTTCATCTTTGTGTTTTACATCAATGTCTACTTGGCCTTCACCCTCATTCACCTGTCCTGGTGCAGTGTCTTCTCTTTCTGTGTTTCTGATCCGTGGTTGTTTGGAATCATACACATCAGAATCCTCATTCCCCTGCTCTAAAGCCTCCAAATGTCTTTCTTGTGTAGGGCGCTCATCCTGTTTAGTGACAGGATTTGAAACCTCCTCCTTGGGTGCAGAATCATCTGTAATTTTCCTACTCAACTCAGACATGTTAGTGTCCCTCATCTCAGTTTGGTCTTTGAGATTTCCAAAGGAGGTATCAACTTTTTCTGTGGCATCAAGTACTATCAGACTTTCAGGTGAAGAATACTTTTGTTGCTGATCTTGAATTTGTGTTGGCTGAAGATCTTGTTCATCCACTTTCTTTACAGCGACCTCTGACTGCTGGGCGCCACTGACATCGGACAATTGTTCCTCCTTTGTAGACAACTCATCTTTTTGTGAAGAATCTGTTGCTTTCTCAGCCCCAAATTCCAGTTCTGTATGTTCTCCAGGGCTGATTTTTTCTGTGGATATCTCCACTGTGAAGGGACTCACTTGTGTTTTGCTCACCAAAGGATCCTCTGGTAAATTTCCATCCAGCCTTAGTAAGTCTGTGTATTCATCTCTTTCCTTGTTCTCTGTATCTGTTACAGAATGGACACCCAAAAGATCCTCATCTGGCATCTGTGTGCAATGTGACAGGTCAATTACCTGTTTATCTACTGTAGGACTTGAATGTTTTCCAGATGTAATTACCTCAGAAGTGCAAACATGTGTGTCATTTTGTGTGTTTTCTTCTTCGGTCAGACGAGTGTCGAATCTGTTCATTCCTTCCAGCATGGTCTCTGTGGAGTTTTCCTGGTCTGCTGTCTCTGATGTTAATGCTGTTTCTGTTGTTTCACTGGGTTCATGACCCTTTGCATTTTCATCAGCTTCCTCTGTAGGTTTGTTGTCTTTAACTTGCTGTTTTCCTTTATTTCTACGGCTGGACCCCAGTTTTCTTCTGATGTCACTCTGCTGGAAACCTGTGTTGGTTTTCTCATCTGTGCCTGTGGACCTGTCATGAGGTTGGGAGTCAAAAACAACATTTGTCTCTGATTGAAAGCTTTGCAAAGATTTGCTGTCCTCCATTTCAGAGATGAGTTGTTCCATCCCATGATGAAACATTTGTTCAGGGTTGGGTTTTACATCATCCTCTACTCCGCCTTCAGACTCAGACACCTGGACTAGAGCAGTGTCTGCTCTTTCTATATCACTGGTCTGTGGTGTTTTGATATCATATGAAGGATTATCCTCACTTATCTGGTCTGAAGCCTCTAAGTTGTCTTCTTTTGTAGGTTGCTCATCCTGTTTGACAGTAGGGGTTGAAACTTCCTGCTCGGTTGCAGAATCCTCGGTGCTTTTCACCATCACTTCGGATGAGTGAGGGGTAATGATTTCGAAGATTTTGCAGTTGTCCTCTGACTGATGAGCACCTGTGTCAGATGTATCTACTCCTTCCAGTGTGGCTCCCATTGATTTATCAGACACCACTTTAAAGTCTGTCTCTCTGTCTTCTTGAAGATTTTCACTTTTAGAAATTAAACTTCCCAGATCAGCCTCAGGATGGTTTGTAGCAGCAGGTTTCTGAACCTCAGAAGAATAACCAAGTGTAGACACTGAAAACATAGAGCTGTCATGCAACAAAGATGGCACAGCATTATGTTCGGTCCCTTGACTTAAGTCTGCCTGACTTGTTGCCAATGACATTTTTATTATTTTGACAGCTTCATCACTTGTGGTATTTTCTAAAGCTTCCTCTTTAAATTCCTTAACTGGCTGTCTTCCTTTATTTCTACGGCTGGACCCCAGTTTTCTTCTGATGCCACTCTGCTGGAGGTCTGTGTTGGTTTCCTCATGTATGCTCGCAGAACTGTCATGAGGTTGTGAGTCAGAAGCAGCATTTGTTTCTGATTCAAAGCTTTGTAAAGAAAATGCAGTGTTCTCCATTTCAGAGAAGAGTTGCGCTGCTTCCTGATGAAATGTTTGTTCAGGGTTGGGTTTTACATCGTCTTCTACTCTGCCTTCAGACTCGGACACCTGGACTAGAGCAGCGTCTACTCTTTCTATATCACTGGTCTGTGGTGTTTTGGTATCACATGAAGGATTATCCTCACTTATCTGGACTAAGACCTCTAAGTTGTCTTCTTTTGTAGGTTGCTCATTCTTTTTGTCATCAGGATTTGAAACTTCCTGCTCGGTTGCAGAATCATCAATACTTTCCACCATCACATTAGATGGTAGAGTGGTAATGATTTCAACGATTTTTGAATTGTCTGTGGCATCATCTGTGCTGGCAGATAAGTTGTCAATTTGCTGCATTTCTTGCATTTCTGTTGTCTGTCCCTCCTCTTCCTGCACTTTCTCTACGTCGTCCTCTGAATGACCAGCACCTGTGTCAGATTTATCCACTCCTTCCAGTGTGGCTCCCACTGATTTATCAAACACCACTTTAAAATCTACCTCTAAGTTGTCCACTTTTATAGGATGCTCATCCTTTTTGTCATCAGGATTTAAAACTTCCTGTTTGGGTGCAAAATCATCAGTAACTTTCCCACTCAATTCAAGTTGATTAACATCCCTGACCTCAGCTTGGTCTTTCAGGTTTCCAGCACAGATATCCGCATTTTCTGTGGCATCAAGTATCAGACTTTCAGGTGAGTACTCATCTTGATCCACTTTCTGCATTTTTGTTGTCTTAAAATCCTGCTCATGCACATTATTTACAGTATCCTCTAAACGCTGATCATCTTTGAGTTCAGAGTTGAAAAGCTCTTTTAGTTTTTCATTTGTGGGCAACTCCTCTTTTGGTAATAAAAACATTGCTTGCTCAGCATTGTCTTTAACTGCAGTATTTTCTCTGTGGCTGTTTTTATCTGTAGCAGACTCCAAAGCCACTGATCCGACCTGTGACTCACTCTCTAAGGTGTTGCCCTGCAAGCTTTCATCTTGCCTGAACATGTCTGTGTCATCATTTTTGTTGCTCCCCATTTCTGTTGCAGAATACACATGGGAGAGTTTCTCTCCTGGCATCTCCTTGGAATTTGACAGTTGAATATTGATCAGTTTTTGAGCTGCAGAAAGACTTGAAAGTGCACTTAAATGAGATAACTCCAGGATACCAACATTTTCTTCCATTTCTGCACTTTGAGGAGTGTCAGATTTGTCAGTCTTTTCTAGTTTGGTCTCATTTTCACGAGCCTGGTCTGCTTGCAGATTACCAGGTTTAGGAGTTAAAATTTCTGTGACGTCTTCTGGAGAATTCAATATACTGGGGCTCTTCACCTCAGAATTATCATAGTCAGGTGTACTGGCTGAGAATAAAGAGCTGTTGGGTGTTGCAGAAATATCTTGTACACTCCCTTGGCTTGATTCCTCTTGCCTGTCAAGTTGTGCTGTCAGTGACGTTTGTGTTGTTTCAACGGTTTTATTACCCCTGGTCTTTTCCTCAACTTCCTCTCTATGTTCAAGATATGGCTCAGTTTCCGAGTCTTTTGCAAACTGCCTTCCTTTATTTCTTCGACTAGACCCCAGTTTTCTCCTGCTCATTGTGTTGTCTGGTGAAGGGGGTTGCTGGGTTTCAGGTTTTGAATCATCAGGGTTAGACAATACATTTAGCGATTCACTGCTTTCTTCTAGTACATGGTGTTGTGCTGCTGAACTGTCGTCTGTTACATGGATGTCATCAGATGACACATTCTGGTGTGGTGCCACGCGGCGCGAACCAAGGCGTTTTTTCTTGCCACTTTTACCAGACATAACTTCTAATCTTCTCCCCTAAAGCATAAAACATTCAGTTGTACAATTTGTTAGCAAATTACATTCAAACCTACAGTCCTACTGTAGCATAAACAAAATTCCAGTTAATACAAACCAATTATTTTGTTCCCGAACAACCTACATCCAGTACACACATGCACAAAGAAATGAGCACAGATTTTTTTTAAAACACTATACTACAAAATAACTGAGGTGAAAACTATAGTAGAGCCAACTTTAAACTAAAACTACTTTGACTTGCATGCAAAATGAATCCGTAGCAGAAATTTATCTAAATGATTTTAAGTCTTCTACATAAGTCACAACACCACATGTACTTACCAACCAAATCTGGCAACTCTATCGTCTCACAACATGAGCTACTCTGTAATGCCAAGTCATCAGCCTCTGCTCAACAGTAGTTGCATTTCACACAGGGGGGTGTGTTCCCTCGCAGCAGTCTTGTCTGAGCACTTCCTGTGTGGGCTGCGCTTGCAGTGTTTATCAGCTACAACATATAACGCTTCCTGTATTGAATAAAGCTTGAGTTTCCATATTCCCTTAACAAAATATTTTATTATTTAATTTCGTGAAGTCTCTTATAATATTAATGTTATTAGTACATGCAACTATTCAAGCTGAAAAAAAAAAAAACACCGTTCAACAAGAAGGTCACCTTGGAAAAACATTTATTCAACAAGTTGTTAAACTGCATTAGCACAAATTGTCAGAGCTCAGAGAATCAAGCAAAGTAGTACAGAGTAAATGCCTTCTTTTGAAAAAGTGGCATACAGTCGGTAAAATACAGAATTACAGATAATGTCTTAGGGATAGCCTACAAAGAACAGCACCAGTATTTACAACCTCTGTCTGCTTCATTACTGGTATAAAGTACATTCCCTCTACCAATGTGATTCATCATTAGAATTAAGAGTGAATCAAATGTTCTTTAAAAATGAAAAAAAAAACAAAAACAAATAAAAACCTCGGACGAACTTTAATTCGATGACTTAAAAAGAAAACACCAAGATGTTAATGTAAAACTCAATCCAGGACTCTGTTTCAAAATATGCAGGGCAAGACAGAATTAATTTTAAGTGAACAGATGGCAAAAAAAACAACCTTTCAGTATAATGGGAAAATCTTGCCATGAAAACTTACAAAAGGAGAAAAACACTTTAGTCCTTTGTTGTTTATTTAACAGACTATGATTACTCAATCTATAACTTGGCCGATCTTAAGCTGCCTTCAGCTAGCAAACAAATTCTAAAAAAACATGACTATAAAAATTTGTCTTTTCGCAACCATAGCTTCATCCTGCAGACGAGCAGTCCAAGATCTTCATTTCCTCTCATTAGATCGGGAACGACTGTAAAGGAAATCAACCCGTTAATGCATAATTAACATTAAAAATATGTTAGTGGTTACATTAAGTCTGAAAGTATGATAAGATTACGCTTCAATTTACCTCCTTGATCGTGAGAAGGATCTTGAGCGCTTGCGGTTCTTGTCTCTGGAGAGAGACCGATATCTACGTCTGTCTCTTGAAAGAGACCTGGTGAAGGAAGAAGACAAAAATATTTTTACCATCCTCTTACAAATTTGTTGCTGAACCCTCTGAACCCAAAACCCACAGGGGAGGCTCACTAGCAATTAAACGAGAAGATTAATATCAGTGTCATAACTGTCTGTGAACTGTGATTCTGACAAAAATTTTTAGCACAACTGGTAAGCCATGAGACTCATTTGTCAAATGACAAAAAACTAAACTTCTTAAGCTGCAGACTGCGGTTACACAGATAAGAGTATTGAAACAATAAAATCTAAAATGGTAAATATCTATCAGTATAGTAACAGCTCTAGGCACTTGTAAAAATGTTGTATGTGTTATGAGGTTTTTACTAGTTTTGTCAAATGAATCATTTGTCCTGTTTGTGAAAGACTTTATATTGCAGTGAAGAATTGGCTCAAAGTAAGTACACGTGTGGCAGGAATAAATAAATAAAGCCCAGAAACTGCTTGGGTTCAGAGGGTTTAAAACTGATGGTTGCTACCAGGCTTACCTGCTGCGACTGCGGCTCAGGCTCCTCCTCCTCGGGGATCTACAGTGCAGGTGAAGTTAAAAAAAAAAAAGAACAAAAATGATTAGGACAGCATATTTAACACTTCCTATCACTAATGAAACCTTTGGCATTCTGTTTTCTTGGTTACATGTACTTCCTTGTTTGTTAATAGAAGGAAGATTTGCATCCATGAACTGCATCAAGGTCAATTCATTTAAAGAAGACTTTGTGCAATGAGCACCAATCATGGAGCCAGATTTGACAACATGAAACAAAATCAGGGCTCGACATTAAGACTCGTCTATGTTACAACTTCTATGGCAAGTGGGAGAAGCATTTTCTTAGGCCATCTGTTCAGTACAATGCTGCTTTTAAACAACACTGGACGCACACAGCTTGTGCACAATGTTGTACACAAAGTAAACTGACTCTTACAGAGGACCTGTTCAGAACAGGAAAGGCACTGTGAAGCACTAAATCACTAGAAACCTACATGTGATGGCTGTAAAGACTTATGCACATCACATAGGTGTAAGGCTATCAAAGGACAACTACTGTTTCCTACTATGCCGTTTTTCTAAAATATTGATTTGTTAATGGTTTTTGGATGTTTATCGCCCTGGGAGAGGTGGTTGTTTAACTGGCACCATAGAGCTCGTCAGCCTTTTGGAGTTCGTAAAAACAAAAGTCTGACCTGATGAAGAGCTAAGTAGGATCAAATCTTTGCCAGTCAAAAAAATTGGTTGTATGGAGTGAACTGTGTAGGCAAACTCAATTTTTCTGTAGGAATTTTAAGATAACCACAAATTTTAAAAACCCTGAAACAGGGTACAAAACAAAACACACTTAACTCCACTAGATGATTCAAGATGGCTTAATGTCGAGCCATGAAAATGCACTCAGCAGCGTAATTAAAACAGAAAATTGGATCAACCCATTTAATTTTTGCAAATGAAAATTAATGACTGCAGGTCTACTTCCTGACCTTTACAGTCTGAAATTGCTCTAAATTACATAATTGCAGAGGGAAAACTGTCAAGCAGCTTTGAAAGCTAGATTACGCATAAAAACTACAAAGAGCAGGATAAAAGCAACTTACTATTTTGGGGGATTTGGACAAGATAGAAATGATGCTAGGAAGCCAGACTGATGGTGAGGGAGGTCGAATTGCAGAGAGGATTTGCCACATGATGCAAATGTTGGCGATATGAAGTTGCTGGAAGGGAAGTGGCTGGTAGGAGGGGGTAGTTGTAGATTTTCCCTGCCTTTTTGGGGGGGGTGTGGGGATGAGTAGGGATGTAAGCCAAGGGCTGTTCCCGTTGACACAGTAGATGTGTGGAGAATAGAAAGAGTAAAGACGCTGATTGGTTGATAATGTGAAGTGGGCCGCTGTCGATTGGATAAAGGTTGGAGGAAGAAGAGGAGGATGCTGGGAACTGCATGCTCAGGAACCAAAAGGTTGGTGGAACCTGACGACTGGCGGTGCGCCTGGGTCATGTGACAACACCAGCCAAGCTGATTGGGGCTCGCTGGTCAGCAGTCACATGATGCTGAAAGAAGGACTAGTTGACTGACTCAGATGGTGAGAAGCGTGGTGGTGACTCTGCAACGGGGTTCAGTTTTATTAATAGATGGCAACTGAACTCAGAAAACAAAATTTACACCTGCAGAAAGTAATTCTAAAAGTATGTATAAAAGTGTTGATGGGTGATGAAGTGCCAACTGTGCCTCTTAAAGATGTCTCCATAAAGCAATAATACTCTGGTAGAGTTTAGTGTTTCTACAAACATACCTTTACAAGAGTTCATAAACAGTCAAGTGCCGATTTAACCTGCAACTGGACTTGGAGGCAAAACTGGCACTGATAAAAACACTCCTGAAATGCTAAAATAATGACAGCAGTTTGTTTAAAGTATCACTCCAGTCAATATGGGATCAGAGGCCGTATTCACAAAATATCCTTAAGGGAAAAATAGCTCCTAAGTGGCAGAAATGACTATTGGAGAATAAATCTAAAACTCAGAGAGAATTAAGAGGTGGTCAGGAAGTTTTCCAACCCGTCAAATCGATCTGGTAATTTTTCTGTTCTCACACGCTTTAACAGTAAGGATGAACTTTCGAAAGCAATTTATTTTGATGGTAGTTAGTTTCTAAAGATTTAGCACGTTTACCAGTAAGTCAAAACAATACAAAACAGGAAATATGATGGTTTGCACAACTTTGCACTAAAATCAGATCTTGGACTGTCTCAGCAACCAGTCAGAGTAATTCATTGAACCTAAATGCACTCTTTAGACATCAGTACAGCAACACCTACTATTTTAAATAATTAAAGTGGGTTTCAGGGTCACCTCGCTAAAACTGGTTCTATATGTAGAACTGCCCTAATAATGGATGCAGGGCAACTGAATTAATAACAATTGCACATATAATACTTAAGTAAATATTTTACTTTGTTTCATGTATGAGAAACTAATCATTAGTTCATGCCAGAACTTTGTCCAGTTAATCACCAAGTTCAACTGTGAAACATAACTTCTTCTATAACGACGGCAACCTTGCCTCTTGTCTTAGTTGGGATACGATAGTTTGTGAATACAGCCACAGATTTGTTTATTTTTTAAAGAAATGAAGGACAGAGAGTGACACCAGTTCATCAGAGCCTGAAACGGGCAGATTCATAGATTATCTACTGATGAACTTACATTGTATACATAATAATAATAATTCTATTTTACTGATGTCATCTAGAACACCGAGTCCTAAAAATTAAATTTAGGCCATAGCGTTCAGAAACTTGCCACCCTGCTTGTCTTCGGATTAGTTTGTCAAAATTTACATATGTCGAAGACCGGAAAAGATAATAGGTTTTCCCCAATATGTGAACTTTCCAGATCTGAAACAGTTTTGCCAAATTTAAGAGTCATAAAAATACCGTTTACAGTGTGTGGATACCAAATATCTGCTTTGTCAGTAGTGTTTATTATTAACACTGCAAATGAGACTGTACTAGTAAAATTAACCATTAAGTAAGAAATACATACCTGCGTCTGACTGGAGGACTACGTCGCCTAAAATCATCGCGAGGGCGTCTGCTCCAGGATGGAGGAGGGCCGCGGCTTCTGGAGCGCTTTTCTCCGGTGGATAACTCGACACGCACTCGACAGCCACACATGTTTCTAAACAGGAGTCATCAAATCAGTGGAAAACTACAAAAGCACTTCAAATAAATGATCACAACTGAGTAATCTGTTGGGGAGGTGTTACCTGCCATCCAGTTCTCTCACAGCATCAGATGCATCTCTGGGGTCTTCAAACTCTACAAAAGCAAAACCTGGAGGATTCCTGGCAACCCAAACACTTCTTAAAGGACCATAGTATCCAAAAGCTCTTTCCAACTCCGTCTTGTTTCCATTGTTTCCTAGATTCCCAACGTAAACCTTGCAGTCGAGGGGACAGTCTCGATGAAAAGCAGGGTCTTAAAGAAAGAGAGAGACAAACATGGAAGGGCACATGATTACAGCTGTCAGACCTAAAGATCTTAAAGAATCTGAAACAGAAGTCCACTGAAATACATTTTACTAAAACTCATAGGATTACAAAGAATTTTGCAGAACAGAAGAGAGGAGGAACGGCACCATAGACACAAGACCTGCATTGTTCTCAACAGTGGAGGTCTTTAGCATTAGGAAACCAATAACTTATAGAAATAAATATTCATATTAGCCACCCCGATTTTGAAAAAAGTAAAGATAGTTACATTTATGTGAGCTTCAAAGTACTCCTTACAGATGACACCCGTAGTAAACGCACATTTAACCAGCAAGTGGAAATAATCTGATGTGATCCAGGAAGCCCATCTGACATGACACAGCGGTTGTGGTGTTTTAGTGTCTCAGATCATGGAGATAAAACCCCAGCTTAACAACAAAACCTCCAGAAAACAAAACTGCAAACATTAAGTGTAACACACAAATGTATAAAGCAGGTTGATTTAAATGCCGCATCAAAAAAAAAAAAAAAGATTTTAGCCATTTTAAACCAATAATGAAGATTTTCAGAATACTAACCTTGAATTTCTGAAGTCTCAAAAAAATTCCCAGAAAATGTGATCTCTGTTCTTTAGCTAAAACTGATTCAGGTGAGTCACTAACTGCTGTTTTTGCAATAATGCTGCAAAACTCTTCTGCTACAATCACTAAATTGAATGCTCATTGATTTAGAGCTACACGATTTTTTTTATTTTTATTTTTTTAAATAATCATGTCTGCTGCCTTTCCTTGTCTTAACAGAGTATATTGACTATCTTTGGAGAATGCATCGATAATTGGACTAAACGAGGCATTTGAAAATGTCATCCTGTGCTCTTTGACACTGTTGTGCATTTTTCAACCTTTTCCAGACTAAACAATTGATAAAGACGGGGGAAAAAAAAGAGCTGCACATTGCTCAGTGATGAAAATAATTGCTGTTTGAAGCAAACAGTTTTTAAGGCTAAAGAGCAAAGGCAACTTTTCATAATTAAATGCTGCACATTTAAGAAGTGTGTTTTCATGGTAGCTGGTCAACTATTAATGAAATTGATCACAAGACAAAGCTTTAAAGACATGACGAGTTTAAAGCTCACAGAACGTTCACTCACCCCCAAGACAGACGAAGCTTATCACCTTGACTGATTAGTTTCACAGGGGAAGCCCCAAAAGTTTCATCAATAATTTGTGAAGTAACAAGTTTTCATACCTCCCATTCCAACTATCTTCTTGTTAGAGTCCTGGAATCAGATGCACCTGAAAGAAAAGAAAGACAGTAAGAAATTGTTGCAATCATATACTTGGGCTCTAAATACAATAAATGTGTCGTCCCTTAAATAGGTCGATCATGATTGTGTTACATTTTACTCAACTCCTCTGCAGTACAATGAAATCTTCTCAAACTACAAGAGGGCCACTCATGTCCGAAATATTGGTCTAAATGCCACAAACGTGACAACGTAACCAAAATGCAATGAGCACAATAAATAGGACTAAATAAATAACACTCAATGTTAAAGAATAGCAGACATTTTGGGGGAAGATGACCATGTTGTCAGACATCTATTTAGAGGGTCAAACAGAGGATTGTTGTACCATGCCGCCTGAAACTATTTCTAAGACAACAAACAGCAGAGTTGTGAACATTCGGATGCTTGCTACGACCCTTCGTCTTTCTCTTGTCGTCTGTAGCATCAAGTCCTTTCAATAAACCTGCATTTTAAAAGTAGCCTTTATATTCACAGGTCAAAAAAATGTCTGACATTATCTGATCATTGTCCTTTAAAACCACACCTGACCAGGATGTAGATTACTTCAATGGTTAAGAATTCGTCTCGAGTTGGGCAGCTCAAAAACCTTGAATGAGCTAACTTTGAACTAACTAAATCAGAAAAGAAGACCATTTACATGCTCCACTTGTACTTTTGTTCAGTGTAATTTGGTCCAATAAGAAACTAACATGATGTGATTTCCAGTGACCATACAATGAGAATGGTCTTCCATGTGATGTGTGCATGAACGTACTGTCATGCAGCAATAGTTCAAAGCTTTCCTCACCTTTTTTCTCTACTTGCTTCATCACGAGCAATCTCTCAATGTCCCGAGACACAAAAGTCATCACCTTGCTGACAGATACCACTTGTTTGAACTTTTTCAAATCCAGAAAACCAGTGTGTTTGCATTGTTTGTATGTTGCATCCTTGATCAAGATTATCCTAAAGAATTAGACGGGATCAGTCTTAAAATGAGGCAGAAGTTTCTTCCAAATTTCCATTATCTTTTACTTCTGATTGGGCGTCAAAATCTGGGGCACCCATCTTGCCGACAGTCTGGTCATCCCCGAGATGTCAGTCATAACAGTGTGAACAGAGTCAACACTAACGTACATTATTTCTGCTGTGTGTTGGACAGTTGCATATCTACCATCCATGAACATGCCATAATTTGGCCTCCAGCTAATTGTCTGTGGTTGCCAATTTCAGGTGCTCTGACTGTGGGTCTTCTCTGCCCCACTTTAAATCATCAACCCGCTTTCCTTTACATTTAAATAGCTAGAGGAATCCTCACCAAGTGATCATGTCTGTCTGGATTTCCTTGGGGGTCATTCCCTGTTTATGTACATACTTGACCACAGCTCTGACTTCTAGTCAAATTTTAGGTTTCCCTCTCATATACTGAGAGGGAACTTTAAAGGGTGTCACAAGCAAATACATGACAAGAAACATTTGAGTTTTTGTGGACAGACATAAAGCTCACAGTCCTTCCCCTTGTTTCCAGGTGAGACAGACCACCATTTGAATTAACCTCGTTATATTCACAGCAAAGTACTTAAATCTTTAATATTATTTAGTGCAGGAATGTCTCACTGAACTGCATTCACTTTAATTGTGTGAAGACCTGAATGTTGTGTTTATTAATCCACTTGAATGTTACTGCTTTTAGCACAAGTGAAGGCTCAGTGAATGAAAAGTAGTTGAGTTTAATTAGCTTGTATGTTGACGGCGAACCTGTTATACCACGCTTTTAAGATACTATTTGGTTTGTCTGGTATGGGCATTACTGCCAGTAATACATAAAGTAATTACTTTTAAATCTAATTCTAAATATTCACACAGCCAAATTGCCCATCCTCCCCCTGACGAGCCATGCGAGCATCAACGCTGCTAGCGAGCACAAAATGAAAGAGGGCGCAAATTTAGCATCAATGACCGTAAAAAGGGGTTTTTAAAAAATATCTGAGTTCACCAGAGGCAAAGTTAGATAGAAAACGCGCAGATACCAAACAGGCTGATATGCTCAAGTAATGTAGCTCACCTTTATACTTGCAATAGCTCGACAATAAATGATAGCAGCAGATTTCACGCCGCCAGTATCGGCAGGAGGCCTAGCTTGTTAGCGGGAGCAGCACAGCGGAAGAACAGGACGCATTTCTTCTTCTCTGGTTTTATTGTGTGTCTGAAACGAGGCTCCATACCGCCACCTACTGCACCGTAGTGGACAGTCCGCGGGAACATACTCAATTCACCAGTGTACAGTATTATCTAGTCCAGCTTTGATAACAGAGAAATGTAATGTGATAGTCATTGACAAGAAATTTCATAGATTTTTTTAATCTCTAACATTTTATTGTTTGTTTAATTTTTTTCCTCAAAATTGCACAACATCACTTTCTGTGCAAAATCAGTGTCATTAAAGGCTTCTAAATGAAATTCTATTTATTTTGAGAGACAGGTTATAGTATTCTAGCAGATCTCGTGAGTTTTTTGTGAAATTATTACACAGATAAAAAGAGTCCAGCCAATGTTAGAAAGAGGAGGCCTCTGTTGTAGTTGTCATCCATCCAGCTAACCCCATCCGTGCTCTCTCAGAGCCAAATTTAATCTATGCTCTCTTACAATACATCCCAGAAAATGTAAACAACAACAAGAGGAGATTTAATCTGACCTAACAGCTTAGACTGTGACTGGCATTTATATGAAGTGTACACAGAAAAAAAGGCATTGCCACAGCAACACATTTTACATCAGTGTAAGTAGGTTAAATTACACTGTGTTATAACTGCAGGGGCACACAATGGGTATTCAGTGCAGCTGTCTTCCTCTTTCTTCGACCAGTCTTTCAGTCCTCTCACTGATGGTTTCATTTCAAACCTTTTCTTTGCCTCAGGGCTGAGGACAATCTTGACATCTGTTCTTATTGCTGTGACCTCAGCCTCGCACGTGATCTTTTTCAGATATTTTGTGAAATACTAGTTTCCCCCTGTGTAAAGACACAGAGATCTTCTTCCTCCTTGTCAAGGCTAACATTTGCAAACACAACATGGCAATGTGCCCATACCACTCCAATACATTAGACCCAATTTCCTCGGGAAAAACAAATAATGTTGCTCAACAGAAACACAGACACAACAGACAACAAACAGACAGAAAAAATGTTTAAATTGAAGCACAAATGCTGCCAGGGACAATCAAATTGTGTTTATAGATCAACACAGGCCACTTAAGGAGTTATTTTCTTCATTCTCTGTACCAACATTGTCACCTTATCCATATGCACAGCAAGACAGTCCAGAGGTCAAACTTGCTGGTCTGCTCCTGTGTGGAATTTGCATGTTCTCCCTGTACCTACTTGGGTTTTCTCCTCCCACAGTCCTAAGAAATGTGTGGTGATTCTAAATTAGTTGTCTGTCTCTATATTATAGCCCTGCAGTGAGCTGGTGACTTGTCCAGTGTGTCCCCTACCTCTCGCCCAGTGTCGCCTGGGACCCAGACGCCTGTGATCAGATAATGGATGGATATATGAACCCTGGAAAGTAGAATGTAAGTGCGTTTACTCTGTTTCTGCACTTAGGGACAATTTTGAGGTACTTATACTTTAAGTATTTCCAGCTGGGAGCATTTTTTAAAAATTGCCAAGTGTAGCACATTCAGTGGGGAGGCTGCCTTTTACTAGTATGTCTAAAATGCACGTAGCGTTAGTTATGCTTCATTTATGTTCCATCAAATTTGGTGAAATTGCAGCTGAAAATATTTAGAACAGCTTCAGTAACACCAGTGATAATGGACTCACTGTTATTTGCTCTCTAATTTAGTTTTGATCAGAAACACTTAAAAATAGCTGTTTTTGCTGGGTTTTACACATCTCACTCTGGCCATATGATGGAGACACGAACATATTTAAAAATCCTCCCATTTTATCTATGAAGTTGTTCATGTTAAACCTAGAGTTTTGCTATTTTTACTGACTAAATATTTCAGGCGAAACTTTCAAGCAATTGTCAAGAGCCTAAGAGGTTAAGCAGCCTAACTGCATACAGAGTTGCTAAAACTACCTCCACCTCTAATATTTGCAGCGCTGCATATTATCAGTCACAGGGGGAATTTTCCTGCAGAATAAGTGGTTTTGCTTTTAATGCTTTGAGTGAATTTAGCTGATAATGGTTCTGCAGGATTGTAAACACAACTTTTACTTGTAGAACGCTTGATTGACATTTTGGACTCGTAAATAATATGATAAAATGAATTGGAACATGTTGTTTTCTAGAGGGCTGGACTGTGGAGAAAGCCTGCAGATTTGCAACCACTTTTATTACGTGCATGAAAAAATACAGATTTGAGCAATAAGTGTTGCTTCAGTAGTGAGTCTGAACAAAGCCACTGCCAAATTCAAGTCACAGTGAATCACGCACCAATGCCACAGACATGTACGTAATATCGTTTGTGTTTCACGATGAAGAGAAACATCAACTTTTCTAGGCCAGCGTGACCTTTTAAAGATAGAACTGAAATGAACGGCTGACTGCCGCTAAGCTATTACAGAGGAACATTGGTGAATCAACAGACAGCCTTATTGCACAACAGGAGGAAACACCACAGACGACCCGTTGAAAGTGTGCAGGTGGGCGGGCAGATACACTTCCCGTATACAAGCACATTCAAGAGGCGGTGTTGAACAGGGGAAGAGGGGTGTAACATAACTCTGACCATGAACCTCTCACTGCTCACATCACAACATGACACACAGGACAAAGAGAGATAGTTCCTCTTTAATTCAACCTTTATTTGTCTTGCGCCAGAGGTAGAAATCAGCATATAACATGTACAGTATTTCACTTGCTAATTACCTTGTTTTGTTACTGTACTAACCCTAAATGTAACCTTCATTCAGACACATTTTGGAATCACTAATGATGCGGTTGTGTTTGTTTTGAAGCATCCTCTTTTGCATGCCAAACTGCTACATGTCTTGATTACCTTTTTTCCACACATCTAATATGTTTGGACTGAGCCCTAACTGCCGAGATTCAAATGAGTTTTTGTAGCAATTAACCACACGTGTCTCAAGCTTTGAGTACTGATTGCCTGACACAACAGATGAAATTGCTGCGTACTAGACTTCTCTGTAATTGGTGCCAGATAATATAATTAAGAATAACAACCCTCATTAGCACAACTTTCAGGCGAGTGCTGCCCCACGAAGGAGAGAGGTGTTTCAGTTTGTTGTGTTTTCTTGTCACCGGCTTAATATCTTCATTGTTTGCAGCCTCACAGCACCCACTGCTGAATGTGTACAAACAAAAACTGCAAATCAGCCATTTTTCATCCTTTTAATACTTTCTCTTTTCCTCTGACCTCATTAAACCTCATTGTGTGAAGAATAATTTAAAGCCTTGGCCACAAGCTCTGGTAACATGTCGGATGAAAGTGACAAAAGAGTTAAAGGAACCAAAAAGCACTGTTATTACAATAAATAATTAAATATGTCACGTGTTACAGGCTGAATGTGAACACGTCCACTCACTTGGCGGTTTATCGCTAAAACTAGTGCAGTCTAGTACAACAGTCTTGTAATAAATCGTTCCTTCGTGAAAGCTATACGGGAAGTGTAAAGATTAATGTGAAGGCTGCTGTTTGTGCTGTATACTGACGGTTGTTTCTATCATTTTGTCCGCCTCATTAGTATCAGTGGAGTGTAGACTGAATAATGCACCAATAAAACACTTCTCTCTAGACACTGAGATAGATTTATTTGGGATTTTTGAAGCACAGTAATGTCAACACATATGCAGAGATTAATAAATCAGCTGTATTTATTAGCTTTTACAGTCTCTAAAACTTCAAACACGCAATGTGTTATTTTCTGTGGCTGAATACTTTTATTAGTTCAGAAATAATGTGTACATGCAGTGATGTAGAATTAAGAAAAGTTGTAAAGGTGACAAAATGTGTTTGAGCGTGTTTTTTTTGAGTCATTTAAGCAGAAGAAGGCTGTTCAGGACTACAAACAAAGCATTCGGTATCATTTGTCTTTTTATTTGTAAAAGAAAAATGCATTTAAAATAAAATAATGATTCCTTAAGGACGGAAATATAAACTGACAAAACATAAAAATAAAACAAAAAAAAGAGAAATCTTCGACATTTTGTTTTGCTCAGCTGTGTGGCAATCATGCATGAAAGGCTACAGAACAGAACACTAAAACTCCCACAAAAGTGCATGAGAGAAAGAGGAGGGGGATTTACAGGAAAGCACCTAAAATTTACCTCAAAGGAGATGGAACATCAAATGACATTTATAAATGAACACAGGCCATTTGTTTTTCCAAGGCGGTAGTCTCTGCCAGAAACTGGCCTTCCAAATATCTAAATATATGTACAGATGGCTCACTGTTGGGCACATACAGTGATACTTAGCTTATAAACAACAATGCACTGCCACAGAGTGAACTACCCAACATAATACATTAAAAGTTTAAAAGTAGCCACAACTCAACTTGCAATATCAACATGTTTTTTTGCACATAATCACATCTATACTTAAACCCATCACCAGAACTGATAAAATTAGCACCAAACCACAGCAACAGCAAGATACAGTCTTTCAAGGTTCAAACGATAACAGGATCCCTCTGTTATTCACTGTTCAGTTTCTTAGTCACTTATTTAGGGTCCTTGGCAGGCGCAGCGGTGAAAAAAACTCTTGCTTCAGGGGGCAAAAGTTTACGGATAAAACGGATCACTCAGGAGATTACTCCCATGTACGTAACGCGGATGCCTAGAACACAAACAAAGAGCATTATGTTGCTCTGCTGCATTTCAGCTGCAGAGTTTGTGAGAGAGCAAGTGCCTCTCCAAACTTGACCCCCACCGTTTGCCTTTTATATCACAAAATGAAAAGCTAAGCTCCGTTTGTTTTCTTTGTGCATATCCTCCTGCTGCCATAGGATTCTCCTTTTAGCTGTTTAAATGAAACATCTTTTTTTCATGCATCCACTCTGAGCAGTGTTTTTCAATCAGATTAGTACAGCACATTCTGTTCTGTTTCACTTCCTGATGACTGTGCAGCCTGTATCCCTGAATGAACTCACCCGCGTGCTTCTGGTTACATCGAGACTCACACAGACATATTCTTGCAACTGCCTTGTCAGATTTGAGCACTTAGCACAACATTTAGTAAATGTGTTAGGCAATTTTCAGGAAGACCTGCTGTTTGTTGGTTTATTTTGACAAAGAATACATGACTTTTTGATGGTGAAAGCTGAGATGGTAAACAGTAATAAGCTGCAAAGCTCAAAATACAATCGATAAATCTCAACGTGTGTAATCCACATATGCTTCTTATATATGTATGAAACAGCAACAAACAGCTGATTGAACTTCTTCAACCATCTAATTTTCCTGTTTCCTACCGCACGGCTGCTTTCACCAGAGCAGAAACAAGATGTTTGTGATGTTTCAGGAAGGAAAATAACATCTCAAGTCATGTGTCACTATAGAAATCTATTCATGCATTTCTGTCCAGCTCAGCAAAGGTCAGCTCAGTTCATTTTGACCTCCAAAAAAGCACTAGAAGGCAGATGGAAGTGGCAACAAAGCTAGCAGGACACTGCGGCTCGAGAGCTCGGGAAAAACAAACAAAACTCTACTCGAGTAAACCGTCTTCACGCTTTTCTTTTCTGTCTAAATGCTTTAGCTATTTATGTGTTTATTTTTAATTGTTTAGGGTGAGACGTGATGCATGATAGGGTTGTGGTCGTGTTTTTAGAACACAAGACCACAATCATTGTGTTTCTGTTCTGTTTTTTTTATTTTTTTTCATAAGATGTTCTAAAACCAGACTGTGTGAAACCTAGTTTCTTCCGATAAGCAGATGCTCAGCAGATTACTCAGCCAGTTGACAACATCCCTGTGGGTCTGCAGAAACAGGTTCACTTGTGTTATGTCACCTTTATAATTAACAGGATCATCATGTTCCCTCCAGCAGACGCCTGCTGTCTGCCAGCAGTGTGGTCAGACAGTGTCCTCAGCACCTCTTATTGTGGGATTTACCCACCAGGAACCAGCAACAAAGTGCTTGAGCATCCCAGCTCAGACATTAAAGAATAGACACAGTTTTCTCACAGTGTCTCACATAAACAAATCTTTTTAACTTATTGGCCAGGATGGACCCACACTAGTGACTTATGCCATCTTTTAAAGTTTTTAAACATTGCAGCATGCAAGAATGAGGTGAACATAAATAGAAGAATCAGCCTTAAAACATGCTATAGTTCAAACAGTATATATTGCACTACTGATGCCGGTATCCTCAGACCAGAAAGGCACAAAAGCAAAGCTATAAAAATCTTTTATGACTGTTATGGGAATTTCAGCAGCCCCTGCACACCGCCGATGTAAATGTCTGGCCTCAGTAATAGTCTGAGTTCATCAGAGACTCTGATCCAATCCTAAACATATCAACTCTATGCAATTATCAGCAGATTATCCTTATTTAACCACAATGCAGCAGATATGCGTCATAATGAAATGGCCTAATGAAAACATGAAGAGTTCATGTAAATGTAGAAGCTGTGGGTTTCCATGTGGGGAAAGTCTCCTAACAGGCTGTCCTAAGTCTATGTTTAGAAAACTTTTGGGAATCACGGATTATTTTAGTGGATTCATACTACGATCACAGTTCAGATAATATATAGCCGCAGCAGAACCTGACAACTGTGAGAAGTTTGATTGGTCAACACGAATCAACTTTTATGGCTTTTTTAAAAGGCCATATTAAATATAACCTCAAAAAACAACCACAACAGTGCTAGTCTTTGATCAGTTTTTCCACAGCATCTTGTTAAAAAGTAAAAACTTCTAATCAGAGTGCATTGTTCTGCTTCATACTCCCTTAGTTCACTGTGTGTGTGTGTGTGTGTGTGTGTGTGTTTTAGTACAGTTTAGATATAGTGGTTGCTCAGTATTTCCGTTACACTTCAGGTGAACTTCTGCACTGTGTTCCCTGATAACCGTAATCTCCTTTTTTGTGCAGAATAATATTTGAATTGCAAACCTAGCCTCCATAAAATATAATGCTTTTTACCTCGTGTGCACCCGGTGTATTCATATTTTTAAACTTCATGGCATGACAGTAACTATGATCTTTGCTACTACAATTCACAGTACTTTTAATGTCACTTCTTTTCTAAAATCTAAAACTAATTAGCCAACAGATCTACCACATAGTTCAAAGAATAAATATTGCATGCACGTTACTTTTTCCATGCAGTCTTTACAGGACGGATGGAGTTCATTACTGTGAGCTTTCACTTTGATGAAACTTTAAACACTTTGACAGCAACAGTGGGAGTTTTTACCGTCAGTATTTACTTCAGTGTACTTCAATACTGTGGCCTTTATTACAGTAAAGTGTGGGGTTGGAACATATTCATGCGAGTGCTGTGATTAACTGTAATTATAAGTTTTCCTTTAACTCTTTGTCAGGGGCTGGAAGCACTTCATTATTTACTAGTACTTAAATTATAGTAAGATGGAAACTTAATTAGTCTAACAAGGCTTGAAAGTAAGGTATTAACTCAACAGATTTCCAAAAAAAAATCTGCAGCTCTATCTGCTTGCAAAAACATTTTTTTTTAAAAAATCATCATGCAGAATGAAACATCTACACACAACATCAGATTTGTAAATATGACTTAGCTCCAGGCTGCTTGTGGTATTCCCTTTTCTTCCTTTCTAGCTTTACAGAAAAGATCTGAATAGTTGTAAACACCGCAGCAATGTAAACACTGGTTGTTTGGGAAAAGATGACAAATGATCTCCACCCAGGCAAAAATCACAATAAAGGAAAATTATAACCAGGCAGCAGCAGCTAGTAGAAGACGATAATGATTTAAATAAAAAAAAATCTGTGCGCATTTGAGGAGATCCCTGCCTACCTACATACCTACCGTGGAGTTAAGTTAGAGAACAACCAAGTGTACTTTAACCATGAACATGTCCGATCAACAGAGATTAAAAAAAGAAAGGAAAAAAAGACGCCTTGTTTTTGTTTGTCACCGTCCATTTTACTGACACAGTAATCCGTCTGAGCGCGCGTCTTATCGGCCACTGAGGTGTGCTTTTATTTCGGTGCTTACACATCCCCGCCTGTGCGCTGGTGATACGTGTTGTCAGCTGAGCGGGGAGAGAGAGGACAGCCTGCTGCGGTACAGCCTGTTCCCGGCCTGGCTCGGCACGGAACGGGTTACAGGGTCAGGGTGTCTATTGGAACACAGTGTTCTCATCAGCGGCGGCGGTGTGGTACAGCTACAGTACAGCCGGAACATTGTGTTACTTTGTGGCTGCTTTCCAAGACCTGCCCTTAATTTTACACTAAACGCCCTCCCACAACTCTACACGTTCCTTCTCTCTCTCTCTCTCTCTCTCTCTCTCTCTCTCTCTCTCTCTCTCTCTCTCTCTCTCTCGTGTGTCTCTACCTCTATCTCTCTGTGTCATTTTCAAGTCTAAGCTCCATGTGGCTACTACTACTACACTGGCATCGTCACCGGAGAGCAAAGGCACAAAGAGGGGCGAGAGAGGAGACAGAACAGATACGCTACCTTACACCCAGAACATTTAGTACCCTGGATATGAGACGAGGAGGGAATTAGGAGGAAAGGAGAAGGAAAAAACAACAACAAAAAATACAGCGATTGACATATCAGCTGCTTCGATTCCTGGAAGATTTAAAAATTTTTTTTTGCAAAACACCACACAGGAAAATGTAAGTCAATTTATTCCGTCTTTTCTGTGCGTAAAAGACTAATTTAGGAGTCAATTAAGCCATAATGGTTTCCTTGCGCTTTTCTCCTCGCGTTTGCTTGACTTCCACTTGTTATACATCATTTTGTTATTCACTGTGATCCACCGGTTAGAATAAAAGATTAAAAGAGCGGGGCTGCATGCAGAGCCATGGGATGGATGCAGAATTGGCCACACGTGTGGGGGCATTTGAGGTTACAGCTGTATTCTACTGCGCTCTGGAAAATAAGGGCTGATTAAAGGCTGTGTGTGTTTGGAGGTGAGAGAGTGCAATGAATGTGGCACTTGGCTGTGCTGTCTCGGTGGAGGTGGATGAGGACAACAGTTTACATCCAGAAACCCTGTAGGCTTAGGTGTATCTTCATAAATGACAGGTTGTGTAACTGTTTTCTCCGAACTGTGACAGTACACTGTGGGTTCATTCTGCAACCCTGCTCATTTCTGAACCAAGTTGCACATTACTGGGCACGATGGTGGCCTCTGGATAAGTTCAAAAATGCATGGGTGCCACTGTGCATGTGTTTAGATTTAGTCTAAAGGTGGGCAGATGTGGCCCTCCTGAAATGGACTCGGGTAGGAGTCCCACAGATGAATCACCCTGCCTCGGGGAGAGAGTTAACCAAGATAAATGACTTATATGTCCAAGAACACTGAAAGATAAATAATTGAAAAGCCACCACAGTGTTGCCTTACAGCTGAAAAAAACAAAGCAGCCAGAGTTGAGGGTTTGTAGTTTCATGTCGTGTTAAAAGTAGCACTGAAAGCCTCTGCAGCTTTTCCAAAAACATGATGCACATTAACTTCACAACATCATTGGAACAGCCTGTGATGGAGGCTGTAAGGTGGAAATTAAAAAAAGAAAAGAACGACAGAGCGCTCTCTCATGTTAGACAAAGCTCTGCTTCAGGATGTCAGCTTACAGGTCTGCCATGCACACTGTGTACTCACATGTTGACATATGAATCAGCAGTGGAGCACGGATGTGAGACAGAATGTACAGATACCGTGTGCGTCTGTGAATGTGCTGTTTGCTTCATTGTGTTCTTGTTCCTGCATTCCTCCGCAGGCTGTCCGAGTTTAGGTACATGTAGTTTACATGCCGTCTCAATTTGTAAATATTTGCAGCTTGATCCCCCTTTTTCAGTGTTTACTAGTACGATTCATAAGCAAACAAAATAAACACTACAATTGACTCAATAGGTAACTTTTACTTATGTGAAATGAATAATGATGCAATTCATCACATTCATGCTCCAGTTGATTTATCCAAATTTAAATCACGTCCTAATGCAAATAAAAAGGTAGGCTGAATTTGACTTAATAAAATCAACCTTTTTTTTGTCCTAAATCTGAAGCTGGAATGTATGTGAGGGGGTCTCAGATTGGTGAACACCATCAGGCTTTGCCAGCGGGAAACTGTGAATAGAAGGAACATTGTGTTCAGAGACACACACATGCACACACACACACATACACGCACGAGTTGCATCTAAAATAAAATCCATGAAATTTAAAAGACACGGGACAAGGTGCTGCTGCTGAGAAATGGATATTTTACGCTGCTCTAGCATTGAAGAGTTCCACATACAAACACTTGATCTGCTGAAAGTGGCACCAAAGTGAGGAAGCCCGATAAACTGTGCAGATGTCAAAAAGACAAATCTGTTGGTTTCACCCTTGTGGGCTCAGCTTACACTTCTTTAGATCTCATTTGTTGCGTGTTGATACGACTGAGGACAAATGTTACTGCTTAATGCTTGTATTTACATGCTCTTGGAGACCTGCAGCAAAGCAGAGTTTTTATTTGCATCTGGGATGTAAAGGATGTCAGACGGGACAGCGGATGGAAAAATCCAGAAGAACTGATGTAGGGAATGAGGAGCTACTGTTCCTTTCTGTTAGAACAGCCTGTCCCTGAGCAAAGTTTAGCCTCAGATCATCTCCGTGGAAATGTTAAGTGGCTGCTGCTGTGTGCTGTCCGGTGTAACCCACCCCGTCCCCCACATCACTCCCCCGGTCTCTACAGTCAAAAGGATTTCACGTAGGTTGTGTTTTAAACTGAAAAACAGAATAGCAAAGGTCATCTACACTTCTGGACCTAAACTTGGGTGAGAATTAAGGTGTGATGGTGATTAAACATCAGTGAGATGATCTCACATCCTTATTTATACAGTTCCTCTTATAAACACAAAAGATACAAATAACAACAAAAAAAACCCCACAGACTTTATTTAAATCTTTTTCTATATGGTTTCACCAGGGTACAACCAGCATGCATTCAAGCATTTATTTATTTAAAATCAAACCACGTTTTACTTGCAATATATTCATTTTGAAAAGAAAATGTCCTGTCTTCTTTGTTTGCACTTGTTGGTCAGTGTGAAAACACAAATTGCTTGTCCAAATGCAGAGTCCAAAAATTGCACAGTGATTTCTGCCTTACCAAAAACTCTCCACAGCGGAAAATGCTCCCTTAAAAAAATAGCTTCATTATGTTTAGAAAAAGTACATTTCGTATCCAATTTGGCCAGATAACCCTGTGCAAACGAAGAGAGGGTTTTAGCTGAAAATGTTATACATCTAAATATAATAATGTTCCTACAGGGAGAGCTCCACACGATTGTCTGTGACAAGCGAAAAAGCATTTGTTGGTCTGCCTGACATGGTCTGTCTCATTGTAAAAGTTATTGCAATTCACTGCTCTGGCCAACAGTGCTAACCTTAGTAACATCTCAACACGGAGCGCAGCTGCTGTGATCTGATGTGAGCAAGTGTTAACGATCCAGCTGTTGCATGTGATAATAATCACTGGATTGTGTTTGCCAACATCCTTAACATAGCTAAGTAGCTTTTTCATTGTCTTCAGACAATGTCAAGATTATTGTGTCAGGGCGTGCTGCTAGTCTTGTATGCTGGTGCAGAAACATGTAGACAACAATTGCCGCTGTGATGAGAGAAGCAACATTTAGCAGCTTTAGCACCAACATGTAATTACAGTTTTATTGCTCTGGCAAAGCTGCTGCCGAAAGTCTTTTTGCCACATGGAGGCGTGAAATGCTGGCAGCTAACTTCTATCTATCTGTCAGTCTGTCAGGACAGATATCAAAGATTTTTGGTGCAGAAATATTTCCTTCAGTGTCAAATGTTCTGTTTGTTTATTATGTATTGTCACTGGTTTATGATTTGAAATCTGAGTACTTCTTGTACTCGGGCAAAGTACTTTCACCACTGCTTGTGTTTAGACAGCATTTTATGTTTGATTGCATTTCAGTTCCTGGGGAAAAGTATCTATCTGAGGTAAAATATGTCCTTGGTATTAAGATTGAAATATATGATCTTTTGTTTTTAAAGTATCATTTAGGTGCCGCACCAAACCAATCGTAATGGCACTATTATAGAAGAAAATAATCAAATGACATATAGTTGTTGTGAAATTATGAATTACTTTACATCTGCTTCTAAAAATAAATATCAAACTTTAAAACCTTTTTGGTACACTACAGACATGTATGGAAAGTAAGGCCACATTTGTAACATCTTCATTTATTCATCAATAAGATTGTCTTCATTTTACAAACTGGCACTCATTTGTATTTGTTTTCTTCACTGTGATTCTAGAAAGACTGTCGATATTTAGATGGCATGTTCCAGATTTATCATCCCCCTTTCCCCCACTGCACCCTGTCTCCCCCTCGTCTACTATCCCCCTCCCTTTTCCCGCTGCCCTGTGCATAAGCACAAATGTGCACAGGACACTCTGGAATAGTGTTGTGCAAATTGGTCCGAGAGATTTATCAGTCCCATTTTCAAGGCTGTGCTCCGACACCGGATTTTTTTTTTTTTGTCAGTGCTCACTGCTGGTAGAGATATTCACCGAATCTGGCAAAAAGCGTACTGGATTAGAATCCCTGACTTTACCTTTGAATTAAAAAATATATCTCTAAAAACTCAGCTCTAATATCAGTACTAGATTTAAAAGTATATCTGTCTACATTTGTGTAAGACAGGGTATCAGAACTTGTTTGTACAAAGTAGTAAAACTTAAAGTACAAAAATATGGCATGTCTTAACACAATATAAAGTATATCTCAACAATAGTGTTACGCAGTGGTTCATAATGATTTTGTAATGGGGAAAAAAGGGAGAATGACAATACTTAGTCTGATTTATGTGCTTTTATTTTTGGTAAGAAAACTAGTTCCTTTATATATCATATCTGTATTTCGTGAAGTAAAATGTAAGAAAACACAAGAAAAAGGAGAGTTATCTGGATTTGATGGTCCTTCACTTTATATTTTATTTGCCTAAAACAGTCAGATACATAAAAGAAAAGCTGCTGAGAAACCCCAGAGAGTTTACATTTGAGCTGTATCACAACAATGGAAGACGAGACCAAACCCAGATAAGATATTTTATCGGTGTATCACCCCAGTGCCTTGGTCAAAATCAACATTTTCACCTGTGTCATCCTAAACACTAAGAGAGATAACGTGACTCTATTTGTGATGCTGCAGCTTTATCAGTACAGTGTGTGCAAGTGTAGTCGAGCCCACGCTTTCTCTGTGCATATGAGGCTTTTTTTAGAGAGAAATCTGGAATAGTGTTGAAATGCTTATTAGAAAATAAGCAGTAGGGACATCTTATTCTGAATGAGGTTTGACTGTACAGCAGATTTAATTTAGGTGCCCGTGAACATACCCAGATGTCATTTATGGGCTGTCAAAGTGCACAAAGGGCCATAAAGGAACAGTGTTGTACATACTGTACCTCTGTGAGTACAGCACGTGTTACAAAATACAATGTGTGTGCCTTTAGGTTTATAGTTATGCAATTATCTGTAAAACTGAAACTGGAAATATATTTCAAGTGCTGGACATAGATTTAGAACACGTGTCCTTAAATAGCTGCAAGTTATGTAATGTGGTGGAAAAAGTCATATTTACTGGGTGGATTATGGAGATCTCATTGATAGTTTTTATCCAAGATCGTCATTTTTCCAGTGCTGCTCCAGAGTCATGCATCGCTTTTCTTGTTTTAAAATCCCAGAGTGAAATAAAGAGACACACAGACATATAGTTAACGGTGCTCTGATTGCTAACATGTAGGCTTGTGTGTTTATGTCTTTTGCAGTGTTGCTGTGTGATGCCCACATGCAGAAATGACCACTGATCAAGATTTGTCTATGGATGGCCAGTCAGCCAGAGCAGTGCTTGCTGCAAAGGGCACTGATGTAACACCCAATAAAGACCAAGGAGTTATCAAGGTATTTATTGTCATTGCTACCGTTTATTTGTCTATTTTATAGAAGGTGGAGAATTAAAAATCACAGAGGGATTATAGTGTCTGTTTATGCTGCTTTGATAGTACGTCTCAAGTCTCTAGAGCAGGTGGGTGTTTAAGGAACAGTGTCCTTTATTAACTTCCACAGTTGTTCTTACTCATTCTAAGCTTCATGAGGATTAGACACAGCTGCACGTCTCCAGGAATGTTTGAAGTTCACACTTCCTCTTTCAGCTGATCTGCGTAATTCCAGCTTGTTGCTATCAGTCTTTTAGCCGTCATGCATCCGGCTGTTACTCTTTACATTGTTGTGTTTGGACCAGGTTCCTTCAACAATGCAATTAAAGAGGTAGATTGCTGGATGGCAACCAACAGTATTGCCAAGAAGCTTTCCCAGATATTGCATAATGTTCTACTTGAGTGCAACCTTAAACCATATCATAAAAAGTGCCTTTATCTGGTTAGCAATGATAACAAAGATCAGAGCTAAAAATACCCATCCTATGTGATCTATCAGGGGTTTGTACAAAATTACAATTGATCAGTTTGTTCTTTAGCAATGTAAATGCCTTGTGAAGTGCTTTCCAGGTATGATCTCATTCTTCAGTTGCAGAGGATATACTTAAGTCAGATCGTTGCTTCAAATTTTATTGTACAAAGTAGGACTCATGTCGTGTTTTTTTGTGTATCCTCCTCTGTGGGTCTTACAGCTGCTCTGTCTTTAATTTCCTTTGTCCAGTGGTTAGTTGAAGTGGAAACGTGTCTTTGTGTGCAGGTGGTGAAACGTCAGGGACTAGATGGAGACCGGCCAATGATCGGGGACAGAGTAACGGTCCACTACACTGGGAGGCTGCTTACGGGGAAGAAATTTGACTGCAGTCGAGATCGTAAAGAGCCTTTTTCCTTCAATGTAGGCAAAGGTAGGTGACTTTACATTACTGTCAAAACTGATGGTGCTTCAGTGTTGTCTCTTTATTAAAGGAATAGTTTAACATTTTAGAAAATATATTTTTATACTTGCTGGAAGTTTGATGAGACAGATGCTACTCTCATTTCAGTTCATTAAATATGAAGCTTCAGCCAGCTGTCGGTTAGCTTAGCTTGAAAATAAGTAGCATCACTCTGTTCAAAATTAAGCAATTAGCACTTAAAAGACTTATGTTATATTTTTATATTAAACCAAGGAATAATCAGCCATATAAGCTAACCCCATCACACTTGGACTTTTTGGGTGTATTTTTGCTCCCGTCACATTTTCACTTACTACAGGCTCATTTTTCACTGCAATATGATAGAAATCCTGCACCTTGATAGCAACCATGGTGAGAAGTAGAGCGACCACAAAGTTATCTTCTGTGCAGCATGACATAGTTATAGTGCCTTAAATTCTAAAAAAGAAAAGTACAACTTGTCTGATTAATGATGCTACAAAAAAAGCAATCAATTTGTCCTGCATTTTTCCAAGTGCCCACAGGTGTTACCAATACAAAATACTGACTGATATCGAAATATTTCCATTTTAGGATTTTTTTTCATACTTGTCTCCTCTCAGCTCTATGGAAACAGCCTGCAGTTCAGCCGATAGCCCCTGAGTTACTGTCATGTGACTGCTGCTCACATCTGAGACAGTAATGGCTTCTTAGTTGTGCAGTTTTTTTTTTCTCAAATATAGCGCATAGCTAGTTGCTCCGTGTTTTTTGGTTCATGTTAAGGTACGCTAGCATCTTCTGGCAGTAGCTTCATACTTCACAAACAGATTTGAAAGTAATATCAAACTTTTCACCCCATTTTTAGTGACAACGTGATTGAAATATCTTAACCAAAATAGCGATCTGTTCCTTTAAATTCAAATGATTATATGTTTATTTGTTAGATCACCTTTGAGGCAATTTTTAAGAAAGGCAACAAAATCTCTTCATATTTTAAACTGGTTTCATCCACTCCCATGCAGGACAAGTCCTCAAGGCCTGGGACATCGGCGTGCTGTCCATGCAGCGAGGTGAGGTGTGCACCTTCTTGTGTAAACCGGAGTATGCTTATGGAACTGCTGGAAATCCCAACAAAATTCCTCCCTGTTCTTCAGTAGTGTTCGAGGTGGGTGTGCCTGCGTCACTGCTGCCTTTTGTGCCGTGCATTAATTCTGCATACCACCGAGGGACTCTGATAATTGAGGAGTATGTCTCATGTCTCTGCAGATAGAGCTCTCTGGTTATAAAATTAACTGGTTTGTCTATTTTAATCCCTTCACTCAAACAGCCAGTGCAGTCCAGTTGCCACTCTTAGTCTGTCAGCCTGGACCTCAGTGAGGATACAGATCTGATTATTCTGGAATTCTGTTTCATTAAATAGATTATTCTATAAACATCTAATCAATGATATTTATAATTTAAAGCTTAGGAAATTCAAAAGAGATGTAGTCAGCAGCTCTGCTTTACAAGTCACCCCTCTATGAACATAATTTATTCAGAAAAGTGAATACTTTTCCCCCATTTTACACCTTTTATCAGTGTTTCAACTTTGTAATTGCCAGCGGCAGAATAACTGTGTCAGATGTTAACAAGTGTTTTATAGCAAGGTGTTCCCTTCACATGTGACTGGTGATTATATTATGCACAGACAGACCTATTAAGGTTGTATTAGGTTATAAATTTATGTATTTTTGTAACCATTAAAAATACACCAGCTAGCATCCATATGTGGAGGCTGGTGTCTAAACTTATGAGTGCAACTATAGTGAAAAGTCTTTGTTATAATATAAACGTTCTTCAAAGCATTAAATTAAATTGTTGTCACTCATAAAATTTAAACCATTGAATTTAATTTAATTTTTGTGAATGTACTACACAATGCCAGAACTT
The DNA here is from genome assembly GCF_021347895.1 of Acanthochromis polyacanthus. NCBI lineage: Eukaryota > Metazoa > Chordata > Actinopteri > Pomacentridae > Acanthochromis > Acanthochromis polyacanthus. Next base: position 12,296,615 of record NC_067117.1, on the reverse strand, counting down.
AACCTAATGTGTTTTTGGCTGTGTATTAAATGTTTATATGCCTTATAATATAAATATGGTGCAGTAAACCTCTACTGAATCTTGTTGCTCTTACTCTAAATCCCACAGACAACTGAAGGAACAGTCATTGCAAACTTGAGTCAATTTTTTGTTTAAATCCAGAGAATGTTATTTTAAAAGCTAACGGAGATTCAAAAGTTTCCAAAGACACCCAAGGCCAAATTGAGGAAGTTGTGTCCAAAATGATGCGACACCAGTAAAGCATTGGCTCATAAAATGTAGCTTCAACAAAGAGCTGCAACAATATTTATGGATTCGTTGACGCACTAAAGAAGTGGAATAAGAGGAAGGCCAAAAGGCATGTTGTCTTTCCAAAAAAAAAAAAATGCTGGAATCTGTAAAAACAGAAAGCATTGTTTGATTCGTAACTTTCTGATGATCCTTGGACTACTTAGTCAATGTTCAATTATGTTGGGAGAACTTAACCACATCTAAGCTAAAACGGTGATTTTCATTAAAATCTCTTTATTCTACATTTGTTATCTGCCAAAACAGAAATATTTGCTCCAACCATTTGTAAAATAAATTAGAATTTTCTGCTTCTTGGCACAACTGTGTCTGACTCTGGAACTTCCAGTCCTGTGAATAACAAAATTCAGGAACTTTTCGACTAAATGGGGCTGAACTGCAGATGGCGCTTACACAGAACAGAGAGAGGACAAGCATGGAAACTAATTAAAAATATTAGTAGTAAAATGTTTATAGTATGTAGAACCACTTTTCTCCCAGTATTGGTAACACCTGTGGGCACTTGTAAAAATGTTCAAATTGATTTTAGTTTTCTTTCAACCTTTGTAAAATCAATAAATACATAAAGATATTAAACTTGTGTTTTTTTCCTCTTGTATGATTTATGTCTGAGTCATACTGGGAAACACAGAGTACACTGCGCCATTTACGGCTAGATCCTGACCGATTCTGTCCTTCATGTTGGGAATAATTTGATATTTAATGAACTTACCGCTGTTATGTCACACGAGTACATGTGCACTGGAGAGGTTTTTGATTTCTTTCTTCTTCTAGCTGTGGTTTTGCTTCTTCCACAGAGGTCAGGACTTTATATTTTAGTGAAAAATGAGCCCTCAGCAAGTAAATATGTGACAGGAGCAAAAATGTTCCTGTCACAAAGTATAAAATTGATGTCAATGTCATTTCGCATGAGAAAGGCATTTGCAGGTAATAACTGGCTGATCCATTGTATTTATCCTATTAGACGTATAATGGATACACACACTCTGTATGCCTGAGTTCACAGTGTGCTTTTATTTCCAACACTCATTATTATGTCTTCGTTTGTTTTCTTGTTTGCTGTGATGACTCCTACTTATTTTTCGTTATGTATTTGGTTTTCTCCACCCACACCTACTGTGGCACCATATACAAAGCTCTGCAGAGCTGGAATTTTGTATTCTGCCTTATATCACTATTTGTGAAGAACAATGATGGAATCAATTTTTCCAACAACGCAGATGGAGCTGCTCAAGTTTGAAGGGGAGGCGCTCACGGACGACGGCGGCATCATAAGGAGAATAAAGGTCAAAGGGGACGGTTACACTAACCCCAACGATGGAGCAACTGTTGATGGTAACAACATTATTTGTTTCTTAGATAACTACGGATATTGTGCTAAATAACAAGTACATTAAATGGTAACATCAGAGGTTAAGCTGTGTCATGTGTCCCACAGTGCACCTACAGGGAAGCTGTGGAGGCCGGTTGTTTGACTGCAGGGATGTCAGCTTTATTGTTGGTGAAGGTGAGGATAAAAGCATTCCCCTGGGAGTGGACCGAGCCTTGGACAAGATGCAGAGAGGAGAGTGCTGCATACTTTACTTAAAACCAAAGTAAGTTACCAACAAAGCTTAAAATCTGATCTTTGTCGCTGTTTGCTCCCTCAATGTACATACAGTGAAGCCTCTCTGTGGGGTTTCTTTGTGAATTATGTCGGCTGGATTTTCATGCTGCGTCGGCTCATTCATTACACTTGTAAACCCACAATGCGATTATGTTCCCCGGTACTATTTACTTTATGGGACTTGCAGTGCTGCTTCCAATAAACTTTCACATGGGTGACCATGTGGGGTCAGTGAAAATAATCAGAATGAGAATCACTTTATTCATCCCCGAAGAGAAATTCAGTTAATTTGGTTGTTACACAGAATCCAGAAGTCATAACTGAATTTTAGGAATTCTATGCACTTTAGTTTGTTATTTTACAGTTATTGTTATTAATTGCCTGATGTGCATAGACAAGAATAAATAGCATTTTGGTTATTGGGAAGGCCACCTTTCAGAATAGCTCAGGAGAAGATGCTGCTGTAGTTGAAGGGAGAAAATCCACTTATAGACAAGACAACCACAGTATATTTCAGTACCGAAAATTTTGTTCATTTGTGATGAGAATTTATTAACAACATTAACCTATGGCACAATTAAATCTGTTTTCGTTGTTACGAGGTTACCTTTTGCCATATTTTGGTGTTTATTTTAATGAATTATAAAGGCCAGATCCATTCACGCTGCTGAAAATATCCTGATGTGAAACAAAAATCCCCTTAATACAAAAACTCTCTTGTAACAGAAAAATGTTGTGAGTTTCGTCAATGGATCAGACTTTTACAGTAAAATATTATCCAGCTGCGATGGAGCTCAGGATTCCACTGTGTGACAAAAGATTTAACTGCAGCCTCGAAACTGTGTCTCTTTGTGTGGCAACTCACCGTCTGAACACAGAGTACACTGCGTCATTTACGGCTAGATCCTGACTGATCCTGTCCTTCATGTTGGGGATAATTTAATATTTCATGAAGTTACTGCTGTCATGTCACATGGGTGAATGTGTGCAACTATCTTGTTCATATGGGTCCTGTTGCTGTTTGATGTTGCATGTGCGTGATAAATGTGGAGGACAGATTCTTACAAACTAAATTTCAGCTCCTGGTAAGGTTTTGCCAAAATCCGGATTGCGTTCATTATTATGAAAATTTGATGTGACTGTCTTTGTTGTAGCAAAGTTTCAATTTGTTCTAGATGTGAAACTGAGGAGCAAAGAGAATGAGATGAAACTGAACATGCGTTAAAAATGTTCTATAATTTTGGTGAGATCTGTGCGGGTACTGCTGTCAACTGAAGACATGCAAACTGCATCTTTTGCTCTCTTTGGTATGTTTATGGACGGGTTACAAAGCCAACTGGCTGCTGTTCTCCATCACTGTTGCAGGCAGGACTCCAGACTAACTTTTTTTTCCTACAGTGGCCCCTAACTTAAAATTTTAGGAGCGCAAGCAGAAAATTTAGGGGCGCACACCAAAATCGACCAAAGTAAATATTCACATCTCCTCTCATTTCCACTGTATTACTGATAAATACTTGCACAATAAATGCAGAAACTATGTTTTCAATTCACAATTTATTGTGCAGCACTTGACAAAACATAACAAGAAAAGCGCTTAGAGAGCGCAGTACTCCACCAAAGCTGCTCAGCTGACATATAATTTCCAACGGATGAAATCTGTAATAAAAAAGACCTTGTGCTGAGTACAGGCATATGTTATGCATGTGCACGTTATGTATTTATACCGAATCACGTGTAAATTACTCTTATAAAGGTCTGTTGATCAGTTGATCAATTCTGGCAAGCCTTTGTTTTGCTAGTTTTAAAATAACCGTTCCCTTCAGGCTTTTATTTTGAAGGCGTATTTTTAATGCTACGGGCTTTGATTTTGTGACCATTCCAGCAGCACAGGAAGTGTTTCTCTAAGAAGAGGTTTCTTGACATGACGAAGACGCTGCCGAAAAGTCCGAAAATCGACGTAAAGATGAAAGAAAACGGTTCCACACTGTTGCTGTCTAGCAACTTAGAAGCAGCTAGCTGGAATGGGAAAAAACTCTTATGGTGTTTCCCGAAGAAAGGACTGAAGGACAAAAAGGTGAATTTGTATTTAAAATAAGGCTGAACGTAAACGGTATTGCGAAACATCAGGAGCTTCACTTTCATTCGCGCCCTGCTCTTCGTCTCCTTTCTTCTTCTTTTCGAGTTTTGTCAGTTGGTAAACCAGTTCATTTGCGCATGACTGTCTATTGGGCAGAAGTTTGTAAGCCACAATAAATATTCAATAATAATTTTTAAAAAAAATTACTGTTCGCACATGCGCAATAGATGAAAGATTTACTCGCACTGGCTCAAATTTTGGTCGCAAAATGCGACCATTTAGCCGCAGTCTGGAGCACTGGTTGCAGGTCAGCTAACGCTGCTTTCACTTGCACTGGGATACCGTAGTCCCATTAATTGAAACTTGCACATGGGAGATTCATTGATTATACTTAACCTGTCAGATCTGGGATGGCTACTGGGGTTTCAATGGGGCTTCAGGGAGGCCGTGGTCAGTATTTGAGCAGTGCTCGGCATAGTAACATTTATGTTTCACACATTGTGCAGTCAGAAATCATGAAGTTACTGACATTTTAATGTCTTTTCAGGGCTGGAAAACACTCACTGAAAGTAATATCCGTATTAATGAATGGTACTGATGCTGACCAAGTGATATACTTCACTGGTCAAAAATGTACATGTACAGTGGTTTCCACGTCTAAAATGTCAGGCTCACAGTCTATAAGGCTCGGAATTTATCATTATTGCTGCTCATAGTATTCTCCTTTCATACAAAGAGCTCATATGTAACTTAGTTCAGCTCGCTGTTCATGTAGTTTTGTTTGTGGTTTTGTTTCCCATTTTTTAAAATCAGAATTTTTCATTTAAGCGTAAATTACATGCAAACAATAAAGGTGGAAAATATGAACAGAAAATACATGCTCAGTAAAGCCCAGACCACAGTGTATCACTCCTTAAATTTAAGTATCGCATACATCAATCAAATAGACAGGAATACAGAGGAATTATAAAAACAAATAGTACACAGTGTACTGCCTTAACCACATCATATCATTCTCACAGCCGTGCCCACACCAGCACCTCCCCGTCATCCCTTCAGGCAAAAACAAAACAAAGTACTGGTGATAAGTACTTGGAATTCATAGCACACTAAGTTCAAGTCGCTTAATAACACAGTAACAAACCTAAAGGGATACAAACAAAAGACATAAGTGTTTCTACAGTTCAGATAAGGAAAAATCCATATTTATCTCTCGAGAGGAACTTTTCCATCCGTTTCTGCACATGCAACAAAAATGTTTTTCAGACACTCCGAAATTTCCTGAAATGCGCTGTATATTTCTTGCGGTATGTGTGTAATCATACCATGACTTGGCACTATCCTCTTCAATCAATTCCACTTAGTTTATTTTAGCTTTTCCTGTTAAGAATTATCCGCCTCTCTGCTTGCAAAATAGACGTGGTCACTGTGCATTCTGGATCTGTTTCATATTAAATCCTTGGATGTATAATATAAATTCTTTGTCTAAACACAAGTGTACCAAAATTCCCCCCAAAATGAAAGCAGGTTTCTTTTACATGTTTGCATTTTGAGACAGTGTTTTGAATAGAAGTTTTTTCCTCGGGTTTTAATTTATGTTACAGATGGAATTATGACTCTTAGTGTCATGTTTCAAAATAACTGTTCTTTTTCTTTTGTTTCTTTCCAGTTTCTTTAGTGCTGTCATGTTTTTTATGTTTACAGATATGGCTTTGGAAGTGAAGGTAAACCAGAGTACAAAATTGGACCAGACAAAGACGTTGTATATGAAGTTACCCTCAAAGACTTTCAAAGGGTGAGAACTAGTTTTTACTTTCTATGCTTTAATGAATAAAACAACACATTGGATTTTTATTTCTTTCTATCTACTCCATAGTATAGTCATGTACATACTTTATCTAAAACATAAATGCCTAAATTAATTCACTCTCTGTGAATTCCCTAAAGGCTAAAGAATCCTGGGAAATGGACTTGAGTGAAAAGCTGGATTTGGTTGGTGACGTGAAGAATAAAGGGAATCAGTATTTTAAGGTACAGTTCCTATGCTGGTCTTATGTCTTATACATAATTTTATTCTTGTTTATATCTTTGTAAGTTGCTTTTATGTTTCTTTATTAGGCAGGACGGTACTACCAGGCAATCATCCAGTACCAGCGCATCGTTTCCTGGCTGGAGATGGAGTGTGGTGCTGGAGTGGAGCAACAGAAGAGGATACAAGACTGCATCGTGACAGCTCACCTTAACTTGGCGTTGTGTTTCCTGCGGATAAAAGAGTTTTCGCAAGTCATAGACAACTGCAACAAGGTGAGCTGCATGGCCCTGATGATGGTCCACGTCCTCCCTCAGTGTAGCTGCTGAGTGTTCTGCGTAGTTTTTTTGTTGCTAATTGATATTGCGACGCTGTGTGTGTTGGTGTCAGGTAATTGAGCTCGATAAGGGCAATGAGAAGGCTCTGTATCGTCGGGGGGAAGCCCGGCTCCTCCGCAACGAGTTTAGCCTGGCCATGGCAGACTTTCAGCAAGTGCTGCAAGTCAACTCCTCAAATCGTGCAGCTCGTGCTCAGATTTCCATCTGCCAGAGCAAGATTAAGGAACATCATGAACAGGACAAGAAAACCTACGCCAACATGTTCCAGAAATTTGCAGAACGGGACGCCAAGGTCTGTAAAATCACTACCCTTGGCTAAATGTAGAACATGTTGTCAGTCTGACTTGTTTTTGTGCTTTGCTCTTCAATACTTTCTCATTTTGTTTCTTTTTCTTTTCCTTTTTCTATTTCTTGTCTCTTCCTTGAGAAATCACCATGTTTCCTGGAGTTGTATTAATAAACTACCAGTTGTTTTAGGATATTTTGCAGTGGAAAAGCAAAATTGAAACATAACAACACTACAAAAATTCCACCCATTGCATTTATTTGTACTGAGGCAAGTAAACAAGACAACTACGCTTCACAACCACTAAGAGATGGAGGCGTTTTATTTCAGCATGTACTGTAACAGAACCAGGTCTTTTGTTTTTTTCAGCTCTGGAAGATACATAAGAGGCTTTTTAGGCATGTCTGACTTCTGTAACTCATTTCAGAATATATACATTTACCTTTTCGAGAACTCATGATCGGCCATTTTGGGAATTATGGTTTAAGTTACTGATCCATCCCTCCAGTTCAGTTCAGCACTAAATTGTGCTTCTGTGTCATCCCAGCACTTCTACAGGATTATACTGACACCTAGTGTCTAGGTTGAGTTTCTCATCTATTGATGCAGAAATCCTTTTTCTGTCCAAAACAATGTCAAGAGCATTTAAAGCAACAACACAATAATAATTTAATTGAAGTCAAAATAGTCTTCCTTTATTTCGATTAAATTATGTTTACCTAATTTTTGGAGACACATTTTATAAAATAGATAAATTGCTAGGATATTTATGGTTTATTGATTTTTATCGTATTTCAGCCGGTCTTTAGCTATGAACTATCACAAGAAATACTGTTTTCCTGTTGCTGTGGTCATTTGTACTTCATCTGAAACATTGTGTCTCCTGAACAGACGAGGAGGACGAAGAGGAGGCGGGATGAGAGCGAGAGGAGCGGCATGAACGGAGAAGTGGGTATTAAACGGCGGCGGAGGAGTCAGGACTGCCTGCCGTGACAGTGACATCTGAAAGGGAGAGGAGAAAGCTTCCCTTTGCTTTCCAGGTCCAGGGAGCAGAGGCAGGAATGAAGTTAAATAAAAGCCTCTAATCCAAACTTCTTTATCCCGAAATCCTGCGTGACCATTCCCGCATATAAAGTAGAGCATAAGCAGGGACGTTTGCAAGCCACACAGCATTTCCCCTGTCACATGGACTGTCGAACTGCCAGGACGCAGCTCCCAGTGGATTTAGTGCTACAGAATCAGTGAGCTAAGATTGGTGAGCACTTCAAGCCCCCTGTCTTTGATTTTGAAAAACTATGGTTTGATTACTTCAAGAATGCAAAGAAACCTCATTTTCTTTGTCGTTAGCCTACTGTGTAGAGTTGACATGTGCCTCCACAGTGTGCTTCTGATTCCAAAACCACGCTCGTTGGTTTTCAGACCTCTGACTTGTGTTTGGTATTCAGCCTTTTTTCGGGGCAGCTGCATGCATGCACCACAAGGTGTTTGGGATTCAGACTTGAAACTTTGCTAATTTTTAAATGTGCAATATGTACTTTGGATAAAAGGTGTAACAAGTCCTGTCAGCTCAGTGGTATGTTAAACAAAAATACAATCAATCCTGCATTTCTGTTTTGGCTACAACTTAGAATTCGATTGACAATGAAGAATCAGAGTATAGGCACTTACATAAGCCTGCGTTCATTTCGAGTTGGAATATTGTTAAAACCTGCAAATCAGTGACTTTAAAAAAAATATTCTCCTGAGCTAAATGTTTAATGTGGTCATAAATGACAGACACAAACCATAAATTCTCACCAGACCCAAAGCATTGAGCAGAATCTGAAAAAAGCACAAAGTACAGATTGTAAATTCTATAAAATCACAACACTGAAATTGTGGAATGATCACAATTTAGAGCTTTTGGTTATCGCAACTGAATTGTTATGAGATTAATTTCCTGCATTTGCCTGTTTCCTATAAAGCCAAATCACTACCTGTTCCTCCAAATCCAAACTAAGGTTTGGAGTTATTATTTCCACAAAACACAACTCAAATTTGGTGCTTGGTTTTGGGCAAAGATGAGGCATTGTTTTCCTAATATGGGTCAGACAGTGGTCATGCACTAACATAATTTATTCCTGAATACATGCATGCTGAAATCTTGTATTTTAACCATTAACCATGTGAGGGAGTAAACGTAGTTTATTTTACAAGGAGCCAGTCTTGTTTTGTAGTTGATGAAGCAAGTAAACAACAGAAGATAGTTGTCTGTTGAGTGATAACAGGTGAATTCTGTGGACTGATGGCAGCTGCAAAAACTTTAATAAAATGAAAAAAAAAATACAACAGAGAAATTATACATCTATAAAAGTGAATGTTTTCGCTCCTGAGCTTCAATAGAATTTAGTGACTGATGACTCAAACTTTCTTCTTCTGTTGCACTTCTTGCACGTCGATCTATCAGCTAATTGCATAAAGAGCATGGCACAATCTCTGATGCACATAAAACCGTCATTGAGCAGGTAAATACATGCAGCGTTATTTCAACAAATCAAAAAAAATTAGGATTGACACCGACCACAAAATGAATGCACCGCATTTCTGCCTTTGTATTTAACAGGGTAGATGTAGTGAGTACAAGTGACTGAGGGACATAAAAACTGCAATTTAGCTTTAAAAATAATCCGAACCACAGCTTTCTTTGAGCTTTTAACAAACGTCATGAATTTTTCTGTTTTGGTAATGTGATCAGCTACATATCTTTACATTTGTGCGGTTACTTTTGCCTCAGTCCTGAAACAGGTGTTTCTTTATTTCACACTCAATCTACTCTTTTTTTTATTTCATTTTTAAGTGTGTGAATGTTAGTATAGTGGACAATGATGCACTTTGGTAACTGTTAAACCGACACTGTTATCTTTTCATAAACTGTCTGGATGAAATCAAGACAATAATTTTGAGATGTTTTATAAACATTGGTTCAGAATGAAAACCTTAGCTGTCTTAAATATTTTGTGTAAAAAAATCAACAGTGTGTCGATATATATTGTTGTATGTTAACAAGGTTTTTAAAGAGCTTGTTGCTAAATGTTTTCAAATACTGCTGGCTCTAAACACTCAAACATTTTGTACAGTGGAGATGAGCATGAAGTACTTTTTCTAGCCATTATGAACTGTATTTAAGAATATACAGACTATTTTACCCCACTGTCAGCTACAACTAAAAGTAAAATATTGACAGGTCTCCTACTGCTACATTGACCATTTTGATGACTTGGAAAAAAAATTTCCAGGAGTTACTTTGACAAAGAAACGGGGCGTTAAACTGCAGTATGGCCAATGTGACATTGAATTCAAATTGAAATGTTATGTCATAAAAAAATGTTTACATGTATCCAGAAGATTATTCCCCTGTAAAGCAAAAAACAAAAAAAATGTGATCAATGTTTTAAACTGGCATTTATGCAAAAGAAATATTTTCAGAAAAAAACTGCATATGGTACCTTTGTTCATGTCCTCTTTATATATATTTTTTATTTTTTTGCACTTTAAAAGCATTAAATAAATCCAAGAGTTGCATTTCAAGAGCAATGTCATCTGCCGGTCACTATATTACTGTCTAATTACATCTTTAAAGATTTTTTTGCATTGGAAGAGCTGTTCTCATAAAAATGGTGAAATGGGGAGAGGTTTTTAGCTTTCATCAAAATTATGTGTGCCAAGTTCATATATAAGTTGACATAAAAGTACTTGAATTTCTATTTTTCTGTGTTCTATAACTTAAAGTCTTGTTCCAAGTAGAATATATTAGATACTTTTAGAGACATAGTTCAGACATATTTCAATCAGGCATGTCTTTGAAGATCATACGCGAAGTGAATTAGAGCTGCAGATTTTTACCGACACTCAGGTTTAGCTCATAGACTGTAGAATAAAGTTGGACGTAGCAACTGGCTCCAAAAATGAAGCCCCCTGGAAGTGTCAAAAACTTGCAGTACCACCGCATCCGACAGGGGCTGGCTCCAAAACATGCCATAGACCCTAATTCTACAAATTGAAACAGGAAAGACTGCTTTTCTACAGCTCAGGATTTTTTTCATTAGTCGTCATGGTCAAAACCAAAGAGCCAGTGGCCAATCTGAAAACAAAACAAGATTGAATTTTAAGTAAGTCTGCTCACTCTGGACAACTTTTTCAGGAAGTGCAACATTGAAATGGAGGAGGAAACAAACATATTGATTTGAGTTCCACATGCGTTTTGTGTTACCATGCCGATGACGTCTTCCGTTTTCCGGTGAGGCGACAGGGCGTCCCATTCCTGATGATCGTATTTATACCCTCCCCCTTCAATAATAGGTGCCCTCCACAGCTGCAAGTGTGACTTCTTTTGGAGTGACACTCGGTAGTGGAGGGGGAGTGTGGAGGGGGCGGTTTGGGATTCAGCCGAAATGTTTGACTGCAGTCATAAAGCAGGAAGACACTGAGCTGCTCAGGTGTTCCTGATAACACCAAGCAGCCACCTGGACAGCCAATAGGAACACAGCTTACTGGAAGTCCAGAGGGCTGGCTTAGTGAAGTAAATTTAGTTTAAAGTTGAAGCAGAAAGTTAACAAAGAAAGTTGAAAACCACCTTCTGATACCTGAAATCTCAAAGTTTTCACACAAAGAACACCTGAACATGTCAAACTGGTTCCATAGTAGAACCTTCACTGCAAAAACATCACAGTATGGTGTGTTGCTCAAAACATTACAACTGGCTGTCTCGGGTTGCTGAGGAGCGACACAAAAACAGGACAAACGCTGGTTTCCAGGGGGTTAGACGGCTATTTATTTGAAAGAGTAAATTTACAACAACACAACATGTGAGCAGAAAAATCACAATGTCTGTCTTTAGTTCAGCTGAAAATATTAGTTTTTGGCTTTTTTATTGACCAAACTTTTCAGGAAGTAGATGAAGAATAATTAAAGCTCTCCTGTAGAAGTCCAACTTATTTTGGATCCTTGTGGAGAGTTTAGTCTTAGAGTTTGTAAAGCTGTTGAGTTTTTAGAGTCACATGTATTGTTTTGACATTTAATAACCGAGTCCTGAAATAGAATTGCAGTTGTGGATTTCTGTCATTTAGTCTGGATTAAACAAATAACAGCAGCAGAAATCTCAAACGTCATTATGAGGAGTCTGGATTGAGGTTTCTCACTTGATAATGATCAAAACATGAAATTTAGGTTGGTTTCAGAAAGTATTCCACCTACAAATGTATCATTTATTCTGACTGTTTAATGACTGATTCATGTTGTAGTACTTTTTACTGCAGAGAAGATTGAAAAAATAAACTCCCAGAATATGACCAAAGTAACACTACAGTTACAGTTACTACCTCCCACTCTCTTTCAATCTTTTCTTTGCGTCTCTGGCTCCAGATATCCAAGATATCAACCACTAAGTAGCAAAATATTGGCTTTACTTTCTCAGTGCAGAAACCAACAGGGGACATCACGGTAGCTATGTCCAGCTTTATTATACAGTCTATGGTGTACCTACTGTAATTAACCTGAATCGTTCACACAGTCAGAGGATTTTGTTAAAGATGCAGTGACTGCCTGTTTTAGCCAGTCGGGGGCAGCAGAAACAAGTTGTGACAACAACACATCTAGACATCTTAGCAAAAGGTTCCTTTTTTACAATCTACTGTTAACGTTGTCATTAATGTTCCACCTGGTAATTCTTAGTCCAATATTCTCTCTGTTTTCGCTGTTTTTGGTCTTTACCATCTGGTAAGAGATATAAATAATGGCCTTTTATCAGCAAATTACCCCATTATTTCCACTGGTGGTAATTCTCTGATACTATACAAATATTGTTTATTGACACTTTTACATTGAAGTTGGTTTCTTTTTCTGCCAGTAGCAGTGATCCATCTGAAGTGGGAATTTCAGAATTCAGTTACATAGCATGGTCTTCAAGAGCCGAAGGATCTTCTAATTCAAATTTAGATTTTTTTTGGAACACCTTAAAAGCTTTCTGTTTTAAAATCAAACAAAGAAGGTCTTAGCATCTTTCAGCCAGAACAGTTTGTAGCTGGAAAGGTCCAGAACAGCTACAAACTGGATGATCTAATGAGATTGTTTTCTGCCTTTTCCAAGTTCAAGACTGACCTTTAAGCCTCAGCTATTAGGCCAGCTTCGACAAGATGTCCTTAAACTGCTATAAAAACAAAACAAAGCAGGAAATTTGAACATCCACATGACTCCATGACAGCTGGATAAACTCCATCTGCTACTTTCCCAGTTATGTTACAACCTGCTTGTGTTGGTGTATTTAAGGACACAAAAGTTTTCACCTTAGGATTCTTTTAATAGTAACAGCTCAGGGAAGGATTTGGATCTGTGTAGTGTTCACAAAACAATTCAGTTCCGAATTTATCATCAACATTTTATTAACAATGACAGAGGTCAAACTTCACTACAGAATGACAATAAACTGCTAAGTGATAAGATAATGTTTGTGAATGATTAATGCTGTATTACCGTTATCTTATTGTAGCATGAAATACTATGTTTTCTTCCCATTCAAGTCAAATCCGTTGTACCAAATAACAAGAGTAAACAATGTACTCGAGCATTTCACACATTTCACATTAACATCCAACTGCCTCATTCATGGATCATATTTCAAGAATTGCTAATTGTTTGCATAGATTTATATCATGAGATCAATCTATTCAGCCATCACACAAAAATTTAATACAGTAAAATACTGTTTTACGATGGATTTACTATTAACAAGTGATTATGTTCAATCAGTCCATGTCAATTTAGACATGAATTCTCACAATTTCTGAAATCAGACACATTTTAAGAAAATAACTCACTGACGGATCCTTAAAATGTCATTTTACAGCATTCATATGTTATACATGAAACTATTGCCATAAATTTTCATGAAATACAAAATTATAAAAACCTTCACCTGAAACCTTAATAAATGAGTACTCTGTATAAAAACTACAATTAAACACACTGAAAGTACAGTAAAATTATCTCGATAGACTCTATGTAACTGTCAAAAAATATACTCTTTTTTTATTCTGACTGGGAGAGCCAACAGATTTGCCGAGTCACTGGAGTACCATTCAACACCAAACACGACCTTGCAAATGCTGGATAGTTTCATGCCTAATGAGCAGTTGATGCACAATATTTACATATTTCTCAGTGATCTGGAGAGGTCAGAAACACTTTGTAATACTGGAAAGACTGCTGGCTCGGTTGGTCAAGGTGCTCACAGTGTCCAGAGTTTGAATCAAACCTTTATTGCTCGACATCTACCCTTCTGTCGCTGCTCTTTTTGTTTTACTTCACACTGTCAGTCAGAAGCTGAATTTATGTCACTCACAGAGACCTAAACGTGACTGAAGTGTTCAGTCTGTATGGCTTATTTGGCAAATGATATTGCTGTTGCTCTACTTTAGACAGATACACAACCATTGGCCTTGAGCACAAAGTGAGATTATCAGTGAGATTAGCTGACAACCAACCAGTCAGGTCAGTGAAGAAACTGAGTCATCATCCGTACAGGACCTTGACAGCGACAAAAGTAATGAGTTTACAATAAGGCGGCAAGTGTCTCCATTTCAGATCTCATTTTAAAATATTGCTAGTAACAGGCGGAGGAGAGTTTAAGTTGTTGAATGCATAAGGATGGCTGTATACATATTTAACTGCACAATGTACCTTGAATTCCTAAGGGGAATTCTGACAGTGTCAATGCTTTTACATCTTATTCTGTCACCACAGTTCAGAACGACACAAGGCAACTTTGTGATGAGTGCAAAAAAAAAACACTAAATAGTAATATTTATCCACAATAAACATACTATTAATGAGTATGAATGAATAAAAAAACATTTTGATAAGACACAACATATCAGTTGTTAGTTAGTTTTTCTCCCCTTCTTCCCACTTTGGCAACAGAACATGATACATTTCTACGATTTTGACCTTTTTTTTTATATGTATTCATAATAGTTTGTTCATTGTCAGACAAAAACAAACAAAAAATACTAAAAGTGCGTATCATAATTCACGTTTTATCTCACTTCATATTAAACATTCCACTGAGGGTTTTGCAGTTAACAACTGTGCCTTACTCACATGAACATGTGCTCACTGGCATTTGAGAAATGCAAAGTTAACCGAATGCTCACGAGCAGCTTTGTGATTCGAGGTGGCCGGTGTTAGGGTTGGATAAGCCAGGTAATCCAAGAAGAACTAGACCAAGTTGAAATTACCCTATGATACAGGCCACTGAGTTCAATTGAAACTAACAAAATAAACAGAAAAAAATATTCATACTGGCCACCCTTTGTCTTTAGCGGATCAGAAATTAAAACAAATAAAAATATAAAGTGCCAGTTTGAATTTGAGCATCGATACTTATTCATCGGGCCATGAAGAGAGTTTAAGGTCCACTTAAGTCATTTATCAAGCAGCAAATTCCAACTATTCCCAGTTTCCTGATTCCTAACTGTGAGAGATTCTGTAGGTCACTGTTTCGCATTATTGTAAATTCAATATCTTTGGGTTTTTGGAAAAAGACAGATATCATTTTGGAAACTATGATGTGACATCTGTCACTATTTTCAGTTATTTTATAAACTAAACAATAAATGGATTAATCAAAAACAAAAAGACAGTACATTAATAATGAAAATTAGCTACTACCCTACTGCCTAGTTTACAGAGTGGCAGTGAGTGAAAGTGACATGATGACAGCCTTTGTACCTAGATTCTCTTTATCAAATCGTTTCTGATGAGTTTCAAACTCTACAGTGCTTAATGGAGCAGAAAATCTAATTAATTTTTAAGGGTAGCGTTCTCAACCATGGGGATTTCAAATTATATTTGAGGGTTCACCAAGTTATTATCAAGAAAGCAGAAACAGATGACATTTCTGAATTTTTAAATTGAAGTTCCTTTCACTCCTGCATTTTTGTGAATTACAGGATAATCTTAAAAATTTCAGGCACTTCATGAATAATTCAGACGTGTGTGGTTGGACTGAGGAAGACTGGCAGGCATGTCCAACCAGTTACAAGAGGATCATCAGCACATATATTTAAGGTGACAGTCACACAAAGATTAGGAAGCATTTCTTTAGAAGAACTTGGTTCAGGCCCACTGGACTGATGGTTAGCTTTACACATCAGTGTCCAGGATATCTGAATCTGCTCCAGTTGGTCTGTTCTCACAAAGACACCATCTTGTCAAGAGATGAATGCATGTCGAGCAGTTCAAGAGCTTTCTTCTCTGATTTGGTCAAAGGCAGGTCTTCAGCTGGAGTGCACAAGACTGAGATTCTCTACCAAAGAAGAATTTTTGTTTTAATAATAAAAAAACATGAATAAAAAGTTTTTTGGGGGGGATTCATAATTATGTACAAATAGGTTACCTGCCGCAGTGTGCCCGGAGTGACGACCAGGTTGTACACCATCCAGATGGGAACCATGAGTGTTGAGGAGAGTGTGAACCACCAGCCAAGAGCATAACCCCACCATGGATACATAATTGAGTTGTTGAATTTCAGGGGCGTGTATTTGACCAAGGAGAAAATAAATGTTCCCTGAAAAGAATTATGGAAAAAAGAATTATGGCGTTGAAATCTTGTAGAAAATGTGACAAATGTGTGTCAAAGTTACTTGCAGTATGATTTAAATAGTTTGAGTTGAATGCTTTGATCTGTTACACGTTGTTATGTTATGTGGTCTTTGTCCTGGGACATGTAGTTTTAGCCTCAATCTTTTAGTACGAGTTCATGTTTGTGGCCATCAGGTGCATATCAAAGATATATCAATATTCTCCATTTAAAATGTAAACACTTCTTCAACCAACTCATAGAACTAATGTAATGCTTTGATTCATGGTTGACATCAGAAAATAACAGCTAGCAAAATTATGCAGTAACAATTGCCATTACAGCCAGCAGATCTACCTTCTTGTGCCTGTTTAATGACTTTGCAAGCTGCACACGTGTTGTATGAGAACAGAAAACTTGACCTGCCAAGTGACATTAACTAAGTGGGTGGGCTTAGCGAACTTTTAGTGAAACTCACCACGCAGATTACTGGAGTGACATATTTCAAACAGTACTTAATGAGGGGTAAAGGCTTGTATCCAATCATGTCCTCTATGTTTCCATAAAACCGGTCTGCACCTGTAAGTTGATGGGAACATATAGATTAACATTTTTTTTAATCAGTGCAAAGAAGCAATACATGGTAAGTTTCCTTTGTTTATAAACTCACCATATACCCATCCAATACAGAGAGACTGTAGTGCAGCAAAGAGAAGTAAAGTCATCCCACTACAGGCGTAGTAGTCAAACACCTGGAAGATGTACAGTCCACCCTGTGTGGGAGACAGCAGAGTACTTCATCATTGTCTTATAGTCTTCAGTTAAAAGGAAATGAGAACAATGTGACAGTTTAAGTTGATCTTACCTGTGTAACCATCACTAGACCAATGAAAAAACAGACAACACTGATAGCAAGCAGCAAAAGTTTACGTCGATGGCCAGTGTGGAAGAAGGTCGGGTTCATGTCAGAAATTGCTGTCACAAGAGCTTCCAGACCCACAAACTGAAACATAGACCTCACAGTTACATTCTCAGTAACACTAAATGCGGTGCAAACATTACAAGTGTGGGAATTTACTAATTACTCAGAGAGTACACACTTTGCAAACTTACACTCTAATTATTTTTTAATGATGATAAAGATTAGTAAGATAAAGATAAGATCCAGGAGCCCATACATTCAGACTCATCCATACACAGTAAAAAAGATAAATAATAAAAAGATAAATAACAGGTTAAAAGCTACTATCAATAGTAATAAAATGCACATTTTATCCGTTTTACAGTTTTATCGCGGTCGGTACAAATGACCTCCTGAACTTCTCAGTCCTGCAGCGCACAGATAGAAGACGCGCACTGCGGCTGCTTTGCTGAGCGACCACAGTTTCATGCAGGGGCTGCCTGCTGTTGCTGAGGATGGACTTCATCATGCTTGTGTGAAAAAAACAAGTCAAAGAACTATGAGAGAATGCCTGAGCCAGATTTTTGTCATATTAGCAAGCAGGTCTGGCCCCTTATCTTGATCCACACCAACATGCAGTATGAGTTGTCATTCCTTGGCAAGTTGCTGAACTTTCCACTGAAACCAGTGGAATCTGTCAAGCAGTTACTAAAACATCTGGATACACACAGGCTGATAACACACTGAAAATGTCTCTCTGGACAGAGGCAAATGAATCTGTTTTTCTTGAAAACTGTGATGAACCCACAGACCTTAAATCAATGGCTAAGGTTGAAGAACCTTAAAACTAAAACTTTAATAAGATGGAAAACAGGCACAGGAAAATATTTCATTATTTTTGTTTCATGCTTATTAAGAATATGTTACCTAATTTAAAAATAGTTTTAATGGAAAAACAAAACTACTTTTCTACTTCATCATGAATTTAAAAAAGTAATGTGACTACCTGACTGTCCAGTCCCAGTAGGATGATCATAATGAAAAAGAATATCGCCCAGAGCTGAGGAACAGGCATCATGGCAACTGCTCGAGGATAAGCAATAAATGCCAAGCCAGGACCTGCATATGCCAGAATAAGAAAACACAGTAGATATCTGGTGATTTGTTTGGCTTGCTGAATCAAAATAACTCACTTTTTTGCATTCAATATATTTGCAGTATCTACTTTTCAAAAGGGATTGTTCATTTATACAAATACTCATCTTTAATTCACGTACTGAACTATTTATTGACATTTCCCTTCATAAACTCACCTGCTTCTGCCACTTTTGATATGTCTGTGTTCTGCTCGTATGCCATGAATCCAAGTGCAGAGAAAATGGCAAAGCCAGCAACAAAACTGGTTCCACTGTTCAGAAGGCACAAATACAGACAATCCCTAAAAGCAAACAAACAAAATTGTACATCATATCACATCATTTTGTATTAAATTAATTCAAGTTTAACAGTTGTGCATATTTGTGACAGAAACTTGTTTTGTATCCATATTACAAGCACAATGAAAGTCATAAAACTAAGAAAATTGGCTTTGACGTGACTAATAATTCCTGTTTTAGAAGAGAGTATGCGTAATAAAAAAAAGGCTTTCCTTTATATAAACTACAACTTATCAACATATTATTTGCCTAAAATAGGCAGTGGACAAGCTCTGATGCTTGAAAACATCTAAAAAACAAAAACAAAAGTAGATGTTTTGTCAAACTTACTTGTAGCAGTTATTGTCATACTTATTATAGCTCCCAAGTGCAGTTAGACACCCAATGCAAATAGCGTAAGAAAAAAATATTTGTGTTCCAGCATCCATCCACACCTGCAAGACAGATAATGGTTATTGCTTTCCACCACCCACAATCAGTTACATATGAAAGGTGTTTACAGTGTTTTGAAACAGCAAGTCTTGAAAGAACATTTATTAAAGTTTTACATTGCTGTGACAGTAGAAAGAAATCATCTACAAATGCAGTTACATTAAAGATCAAAACTCAGTTGAAAATCGTATAAGTAACCAGACTTTTGGAACTCCTGAACGGTAATGTTCGGTTTGGTCCATGTTTGGTCCATTACTTCATTTAGCTTCATTTTCCTTGGGTAAAATGTAATTATATGATGAAAGTCAAGATCAAGCTGCTTGTGGCTTCATCAATACAAAAGTTCAATGAGGCTTTGATTTTTAAACAGTGTTCGTTCCTCGTGTCATTTAAACAAAGAAGTAATGAAATCTGTACATGCCTGGGGATCAGCGAGGCGGGATGGGTCTGGGTAGAGGTAAAACTTGATCCCATCTAAGGCCCCAGGCAACGTGACTCCACGTACAAGCAACACTGCCAACATCACATATGGAAATGTCGCAGTAAAATAGACCACCTGTGAAGAAGCATGGGTTAATTTGTGACAAGCTGTGGAAACTGGACTATGTCCATAACATGTAATATATTAAATATATGGCTTAATTTTACTTGGAAGGCACATATGAAACGTGAATTGCAAACTTTCATTCATACTGTTCTGTTATCTGCGAAAGTACAGAACCCCAAGGCTCACTATCCTGAAGCCTAAAGGGGAAGGAGTTTTAGTTACGAAGAAAACAAAATGTATCTGTTAATTTTGTCTTGAGTTTAGTCAGGGGTGAAAGTAAGCCGGTACGGTCTGGTGGTGGTAGGCAGTACTGGGAAAAGATCCGGTGGTGGTACGCCGCTCTTCCACCGCTATCTATGGGTACCCCGCCTGGCTGCCTGCTATCGACCGTTCACTCAGCAGGACGTGAGTGCGCATGTGTGTCTACTTTCAGTAACACAGCGACTGCTATGGCCAATAGCAGCCAATAGCAAGTAGGTGTGCTTGATTTATTGCACTGGGACATTTCCCACAACTCGTCAATAGCAGGCGTGAACTAACCGTGACGTCACTCGTTGGTTTCAACGCCGAGAAAATGAAGCCCGGATTTTCCTACTTCCTGGTCGCCATTTTGGATTTTTTGGAGCCAGTGACGTAAAAAGCGTCATCAAACAGGCTGGACCGGAGAGCAACTAGGGGCAGGACCAGTCTTCAGCTCTCAGTGTGGCTCGCCCATAGACTATCCCACCCACATTTTACCGCAGAGGCTTCTGTTGCTGCTGAAAGCCTCGCCCTAAAGGATCTGTCAATCATTCCAGACAAGACTGTCTATCAAGTATTTTTTCCGGTGATGAATTGGGGTCTGGAGCAAAAGCTTTTTGGAGCCAACCCTAGCGGACGCCGTGATATTGCAAGTTTTTGACACTTCCGGGTGGGCTTCATTTTTGGAGGTAGATGCTACGTCCATCTTTATATACAGTCAATGGTCAATAGACGTCAACAAGCGCCGCTTGTGCCGGGACGGGACGAGCAGTAAATTACACCTGAAATTCTGCACGTTCTTGTGATTGACTGAAAAACATTAAACTGGATTTACAGTGGTTATCATCGACAGATGCATATTTTAAATAAAAACAGAGAGAAGCACTACAAAACAGTCAAATTTTTTTTGGTCAAAGTAATAATGCGAGGAAAATAACCTCTTTGATTAAAGGAAAAGACAGAGCCACTGAAGATGGGTTACCACAGAAAATCAGAAACTACTACGACTATAACCCCTTTAGGCCTCTGTGGAAAATCTTTCAGGTGATGTGTTTTGATGCTTAGTTCCATTCTGAGTGTTTGCTTGTGATCATACGTCTGTTCTTAGAGCCTTGTATTCTGGATGTTTATCAGTGTTTCAATTAAAGCAAAAAGTTTACCATATTTTTAAGTGTTATTAATTCCTACCTATTCCATTGGCCTACAGTAAAATATTAATATGTTTTTATTTGTTTGTGTTTTAACTTTGCTATTTTAAAAAGCATGAAAAACCCTCGTCTTGCTTAGAGCGAGACGAGGGTGTTTAGCTATCTTTGCGAGGACCACTCTTGACTCACTCAGAAATGCTGTTGTCAAGACATTTCCTTTTTATGAGGACCTTAATCGTAATCACAACTTTGAAAGGGCATTTGAAGTGGAATACTTGATTTTAGGGTTTAAGGTTAGTATTACTTTAAGGTTAGTTAAGGTTCAGTCAGGGTTAGATAAGCTCAGCCTTGCCCTTACTATGAACAGTTACTGTCACTGAGTGCAGAGACGAGAAGAGAAAGAAACACAGAGTAGCAACAATTATTGCTCAAAAACAAGATTAAAATGTTATTAAAGTTGTACAGTATCCTCTGAATTGTTTATTTTTATCTTTATTTATGTTAGCACATTCCTGAGGTTGCAAAACCAAGGTTAAAACGAGAAGAAAATGGAAGGAAACTTCAAATTTCAATGAAGCATAAACTTTGTACGAGTTCACCCAGTTCTTAATGTGTTACTTAAGTGTAGTGATGAGGGTAACTTATAATTTGGTACAATTACAAGGTAGAACAAAATGTTTTTCACCAAAAATAATATTATTCTACTCATGTTTAAAAAGTTACTTGGTATTTTGAGTACAACTTCAGAAAATGATTAAGCCTTTTTCCTACCTTTCCGGTAGACTTTACTCCCCTCCAGACACAAAAGTAACAGATGATCCAGGACAGCAGAAGACACAGCGCCAACTCCCATTGTATGCTGCCTAACTCATGGATACTTGCTGTGATATTCAAAACTCTTCTCCTGTTAATCATAGTTGTATCAGTTAAAATTTCCAATTTTTGTCTGGTTGAGAGGTTCTCCACATCAAGCTTTGGTTTTCAATTGATCTTTTTTACTCACTCCCAAAACTCTCTCACTGGTGATGTTGCATTTTCAGGTACAGTCATGTTGAAAAGATCAGGCCTTCGATCAAACTCCACACAAGCATCTAAGAAAAACAGGATATTTAGAGCAGGTCAGTTGAGGAAATGCACATACATCATCGACTCTTGACACACTATTGAATGAACTGCTTTTCCTTTTGATGCTGGCATATACACTCAGCTTATAAAAATTTGTGCTGCCATTTGAATTATTTTTAAATGGGCTATTCAATTAATGACAGTAAATGCATTAAAATACCATTCTACATGGATTTAGTAACTGTTAATAATAATTTTGGATGATTGTAGAACATTGTTCAAGATATTAAAGTAGACCTCAAAACCGCTTGAAAACTTGGATGTTTGTAGTTCAATACACAGTACGACATATGACTGAGTTTAATGCTAGACAGCTGTTTCCACAGTCACCTGCTAAAGAGAGGAATTATTTTAGTGATTTTCATTAATCAGAATTGAAACTTTTTAACTGTATCGTTGGGGAAAAAAACATATTATTGTGATTTATGTGTGTGGAGGGACTCTGTAAATATGTAATGAAAACGGCACACCACTGGTGAGCTTTGAAACTCAACACTGATTTAAAATAAATTCTGTTATGTAATTCATGATCATGGACCAAGAAAACATTTAAATCATGCAAAATAATAAACAGTCTAATTTAATACAATTTAGAACTGAATACCAACACCATGTGTCAATTGCCTCGCTTATCCTGTACAATAGGCTGTATAGTGTATCTGATGGAAAAAGTAATACAGGCCCAATAGTATAGTGATTTTCTATCAGACAGACTTAATAAAAAATTCTCTGCTACAGTATCAAAATACATTATTTTGTTTTTTTTAATGTATTTTTATAATAATAATTAATATAAAGATTGACAATTATATAAAGACCTGCTGCTAAGTGAAGGATACTGAATGTTGAGTCACTTTAGACATAAATTGTTTAAAGCAAAAAGTGTTTAGACTCAAAACATCCTCTTTAAATGCAGGGATTTGTGGCAATAGTGATTGCTAGTTGAGAACCTGACACACTAGTGAGTTGTAGAATATACAAGTAGCATGTGACACAAGGAAATTAGCCAGTAATAGATAACTTTCTCAAAATGCAATCAGTCATGACAGCATTCATAATAATCAAGCATTTTGATGGTGTTAATACTTCTTTTACTGGATCATACCTGTGTTCCAGCTGTTTCTGCAGCTCGCCCAGGGAAGTTCAGAGGTGAAAGAAGAGAAGAGATACAGGAATGCCCAAGCCAATATGATAATATAATAGATGCTGGAGTATAAAACAACCACTTGACTGCCATAACCCATTCCTGAAATAAACAACAAACAAAACACAAAGTCTTCAAATTCCAAGCTTAAGACGTGAAGTATGAAATATCACATACATATACATTAATGCAATGAACTGTGTGTACTTTGATACTTTGTTGGTGACATTATTTTGTATTGAAATATCACAAATCACAAAATATAGTTTAATTACATAAACCAGCTCATTTAGAAGAGAGTAAATCATTAAGTTTTCAGTTTTATAAAGGGAACTATTCCAGAAAATGCTTCAGCTGCGCAAAGCCCAAGGTCCCAAAGTAAACAATATTCAAATGTAGTACAATAATATTTTTTTTTAAAATGCCACCAACATTTGATAATAATTATCCTGCCAGACAAATTAGGGACGCAGCCCAACAACTAACTGCTGTTAAAAAATAAAAGCACTGTAGTCGAGACTTCACGCTAAACATCAATCCTTGTAACTCATTCATTTGTCTCTATTTGGTAGTAGATGACAAGACAGTGACAGAGGAAACAAGAAAAAACAAGAAATGAAGATTAAATTAAGGCATGCAACAAAGGTCCTCTGGTTGGGAGTTAAACCAGTGAAAGCACTTGATGTCAAAGAAACAATCTCTGACATTTTGACATGACTGCTTTTCTAACAACTTTTTTTTCTCAGCCACAGAATATCAGCAGCAGACTTGTTACAAACAAAAACAAAAACAATTTAATGGGGAATACAAGCGTGAGACACAAGTTCAGCTGAGATTCAGTTTAGCAGGGATTTAATCTGTGCTAACATCAGTGCTTGTCAAGACTTATATATATTTTTTTCTTTTAGGAATTTCTCTGTTTATCTCCTTTGTACAGGTAAATATTTTCAACACATGTCCTGGCAAGATTTGAAGCAAAGGGACGAAAACTCAAAGCTCCACATAGTTTTGCAAGAATTTGGCATCTGAGAGTTTATGAGGTACATCGGCTGGTAAATGATTTATGACATCACATTACAATGCAACATACATATAGGCATGTAAATATGTATTTATTTGTTCATTTATTTGATCAGGGACCATGCAATTATCATAGAACACATAGAACTGATGCATCACATATAGAGTGTGTAGCATTGGGCTAATTTTCAACTCCCGTCCCTGGTTGGGCTTTAAAGAAAAAGTAGTCAAAGGATCATCAACACAAATAAAAACAGCACAGACAACATTAAAAACCTATAACCCCCATCCACCCACACACACACAAACACACACAATGACACAATCCACAGCTAGTCAGACCCTAGAGATGTCATAGGTGGGTACATTCTTGTTTTTCTTTCAGCCGATACTTAACTTTTGCTGTAAAAGTTTTCAAATCTGCTGTCCTTTGAATTTCATTTGGTAATGTGTTCCAGATGTGACAGCCTGTGATTGAAAATCTTGTCTGTAAAGTCACAGCTATAGAAAAATACATCAGTTTTGAATGTTTATCATCAAAAATGGGTACAATTAAAACTATAAAACTTTCCAACAAGTTTGAAACTCATATTTTGATGTTTTTTTAGGCCTAAACCCCCAACTCTGCCATACATATTGGGTAGACATATTCACATATTCTCTGTCATCAACTTATAAGTGTGTTTTCTAATGTATGACTGATGACTCAGAAGCTAGAACTGTTTAACTGCATGATGAACTGTTAAGTAAAAGCTTTTGAACACAAGAAAATACTTAACTTGAATGTAACAACATCATATCAATCAGTTTCAGATTAGTGGGAAGTTCCAATCCTAAGCTGGTGATGGGGCTCGTTGAGTTTTAGATCACTGATTGTCCTATTGAGGACAGTGTCATGTTCCATTTTAAAATGATTTTGTTTGCCACCATTTATGATTGAATTCACTCATATATTCTCATTTCACACGGATAGTAAATCTTGATATTTACCTTCAAATAGGGGGCAAATTTTCTGCCAGCAGGTAATACTTCCTTGTTTAGTGTACTGGCCAAGAGACGTCTCCAGCAGAAACAAGGGAATGCCGCAGGTGATTAGGAAGAGTAAATAAGGGATGAAGAACACCCCTGAGGAAAGTCAGAAGTTAAATGACATAAGCTGGGTTAAACACTTTAATTAATCTAAAAGCATCACTCTGAATTAGTTCAAGTTTGTAAAAGTTTGTAAACATTGCATTTGCTCTCTATATAATATTAAAATGATGCACTAAGAAAACAAAAACAAGTATTGTTGGTTCTTTTTCCAACATCAATTCAGCAGATTGTTTAAAATTTCATTACACTGTTGTATTCACGGGCTGCACAGTGGTGTAAGTGGTTAGCACTTCGCCTTGCAGCAAGAAGATCCCTGGTTTGAATCCCGGGGTGGACCTGGGATCTTTCTGCATGTTCTCCCTGTGCATGTGTGGGTTTTCTCCGGGTACTCCGGCTTCCTACCACAGTCCTAAAATATTCTGAGGTTAATTGATCACTCTAAATTGCCCGTAGGTGTGAATGTGAGTGTGATTGTGTGTCTGTATATGTAGCCCTGCGACAGACTGGTGACCTGTCCAGGGTGTCCCCTGCCTTCGCCTGAGTCAGCTGGGATTGGCTCCAGCACCCCCTGCGACCCGAGTGAGGATAAAGCGGTGTATAGAGGATGGATGTTGTATTCACCTAGTTTATGTGTGGTTTGCAATGCATTTCTTTATGCCATCAATGCACGAGCATTTCTTAGTTTGTGCTCTGCTGCATTTTTTCCCTTAAATGTTGCCTTTTAAATTCTAAGTGTGTAGCTATTATTACAAAAGATACATTTATTTTTTTTATTCATGTGCCTGTGTTTTGTCTGTGTGCTAGTGGTGTAAATTACAATCTGCTGAACTCTCTTGGCCGCTGCACAACAAGGCCAGGTTTTAAAATTTAATACCAAACTATATAATGCTCACATTAGTGCATTGTGAATATGCAGAAGCACATCGCAAAAAAGCATGACAATTTTTGAAGTCTTTTCTTGTAATTAATTTTTACCCTGGGTGTAGTTCCTCCTAAACCAAGGAATACATAACTAAGCATGTAAGTAGCCATTTAAGTAAAGGCGATATTTACATAGTTGTTCTGAATTGCTGATAATACACAGACAGATGTTATTGTGATATTAAAAAGTTTTAATCTAAATTGAATATGTTTTTCTTATTGCCAACAAGTGCTGCCACCGAGTTGTTCTGCACTTGTGATTAAAATAATGTTTACTGTCTTTAACCATGATGAACTCACCTCCTCCATTTTTGTAGCAAAGGTAAGGAAACCGCCACACATTTCCTAAGCCGATGATTTGTCCTGCAACAGCCAAGAGGAATTCCAGTTTGCTGGACCACTGTCCTCTGGGGTGGGTGCTTGGCGCAGGGTGATCTTCGCTTGTGTTCAGCCTGAACTTCACATCTGTACCGTAGGGCTTATCCATTACGCTGTAAAGAGGAGATAGCAAAATTCTTGTAGTAAGTTAAATAACATTTCTGATCAGATAAGATAATTTGGGAGGCACTGACTGTGGTATTCATAGACCATCTGGCTATCAACAGCTAAGTGTTATTCATGCATTAATTGTAATTATGAATGGATTTTATTCTCTAAATTGTAACTATAAGGTCAGTTTTCTTGTTGCTCATCAGTGCCATGTAAATAGCATGCCAACATAATAATAAATCACAGCATAAATAATGAGATGATTATTTATTGTATATTAATATCTATTATTCATACAATGCCAGCAGTCTGGTTGCATTAGGTCAACCAAGGGTCACTGCAGCTTGGCATGAGGGTGAGTCTTTTTATCAATGTTGCTTTTGTGTTCCTGCCTTGGATTTGATGTGGGAATGAAGAAATATGTGTGCTACTACATTATGGTTAAAAAGCTCCAAATCCTGAGATGCTGAAAACAATTGTCCAAAAATGATTTTAGTAATCATCGAGTTAGTTGACTGACATGACAAGTATGAAAGTCAGGCTTATTCAAATCAGAGAATGGCATTTAGGAACTAGAGTACAAAGCACTAGATAGTCATCAAAGTTGTGTTTTTGAGACTAGTACCAATATTGATATTTATTATATAAAATAATGTATATATAATAATACATTTGCAGATAGTAATTTAAAAAACAAACAAAAATGCAGAACATGTACACCTAAGGATATGGATTCCATAATCATGTGATTAAACTGTACAA
Source organism: Acanthochromis polyacanthus (assembly GCF_021347895.1). Lineage (NCBI taxonomy): Eukaryota > Metazoa > Chordata > Actinopteri > Pomacentridae > Acanthochromis > Acanthochromis polyacanthus. The sequence continues at coordinate 12,269,100 of NC_067117.1, read as the reverse complement.
TGGTTACACTGTCTCCAAATGTGCAAATCAAGCCTGGATTTCTGCAAGTTGTTTATGTCAGCTACCATGCTCATTGAGATGATATACCTGCAGGAAACTAATAGTACCCTGGGGGAGTGTTCTTGTGAAGTTCTGGAGAACACATAATTAAAGTCTAACATCAAAGGAATTTTTGGAACTGTCTCAATGGATCTACTTTTGTAAATGATATTCCTGTCAGAGATCAGGTGGAACTGGACATGTTCAATATGTTCCTTTTGAATATACAGTAGTCTACATATCAAGTGCATACTGTTTAATAATAATAATGGATTAGATTTATATAGCGCTTTTCTATTCCGGCATACTCAAAGCACATACAATGGATCCATTATTCATTCACTCACACATTCTCACTCTGGTGGTGGTAAGCTACATTTGTAGCCACAGCTGCCCTGGGGCAGACTGACAGAAGCGTGGCTGCCAATCCGCGCCTACGGCCCCTCCGACCACCACCAACATACACCAGTGTGAGTGGCCGAACTGGAGGAAAGGCGGGTAAAGTGTCTTGCCAAGGACACAACAGCACATGACTAGGGACCGCCGACTTTTGGATCATTGGATGACCTGCTCTACCACCTGAGCCACAACCGTCCCTAGCATCACATGACCTCTAGAATCAGAAGGAATTACTTATAATAGTTAGTCTGATGTGTGTTTCTAAAAATTTGACATATTTTAGTGCAAATGTACCAAATTCAAGGCAACAATGTGACCTGAATATAATTTCTATCTTTGTTTTATTTAGTCTTTTTGACCTCCCAAGAAGGGGATGCTGCTGTCGGTTTTCCTTGACTCTGGAACCCAGACCTTTCATTATGACCTTTGTATGTTTGTTACTGCACTGTTTCAGTAACACACATAGTTAGTGTTTATTCCCTATGACATTCCACTGTTAGGATTTTGCCACATTAGCATATCAACATGTGTAAAATGGTGCACTACAAGTAAGAACAGCACATTTGCCAAAGTCAAAGGTCTTACAAAGCATGACTAGATACATACGGAGTGTTTTGGAAATTTAAAGACACTCAGGCTATTGTCAACAGTCAGTAATACTCAGTGTGTAGGCAGATTTTCACAACTGAAAATGTATTTTTCTTGTTTGCTTAGGGAGTCGACCCTGAATGGAAGTGCTGTTGGTCCACATGAGGAAGTGTCTTTGCTCCACAAATATGCACCCGTTTAAAACTAAAGCAGTCTCATTTAAAAGTCCTCCAACAATCATGCATGTTCTCCCTACAATTACTTGGCATTTTTCATGTGTACAAAGATGTTCAGTTATTCATATGTGTGTTTCATACTTGCCTGTGTTTGTGGTTGTACTACACAGTTTGCACACCTTTTGCAATTATTTTGACAGATGTTTTATGTATCATGATTTTAGTGGGAATGCTGATTTTTTATTGTCTTTTCTGCTGAAAAAATAAATCAAAATGCTAATGTGGTCTGCATCATAAAAGCAGGTGCCCTTATGACTGGATGATTTGATTGGTAGGCCGGGAAAGCTCGGTAGCACTAAATACTTCATCGAAAACAGCATATTGTGAAGCACTATAGCTTGTCTATTGCACTTGACTATACTGGGATTCAAATTAGATTGATATTAAATGCTGAGCCCTTTCTGGAAGTCTACTTTTTGCTGCTCAGCTCTTTCTGTTGGTCCAGAAGTTCAGAGATGGCAATGTCTTTCTAAAAGACATTTCACTGGGATTTCAATGTGACTATGCCTGTCAAGGTTGGTGTCTACATGTTCTTCCCCTCTGTTTGTGTTTGCTCGAGAAATTTCTGTGTTCACTTTTTTGTCTGACAAATGCTGTCACTGCAAGACAAAGTCTTTTGGGACCGAGCTGCTCAACATAGGAGGGATATATTCACTCACAGTCTCAGTTATTAACATTTGTACTGAAAGAAAGACCGTTAACAGATTCATACACACATCCGTGACCTTGGACCTGTTAAGTTCAACATCTCAAAAATACTCGAGCAGAAGGAGACACAACTGCAGCTGCAGACAACTTTCAATTCAAATATTTTTCACATTTCAGATGTTGTTGAATTGTCTTCTGATTAATCAGAGGTGACTGGCACAAACATGATTAACTGGTTGGGAAGTGCCTGACTCACATTCCAAGGCCCAGTGGCAGACTGGCAGCAAGCAATTAAAATTGTGTCTTTAGAACACATTTTCCCATGTTACACTTTGTATCGGTAAGTTTTTAATCAATGATTTGTAGTATTTGTCAAAAGAATAACAATTTGTAATGGGTCAACAATATCAAAGCCATTCTGGAAAATGAAAAAAGTTAAATGGTGTACATATTGAGCAAGCAACATATTGTAATGATGGTGCAATATCGGGGTTTAATAAACAGGTGACACAAAACCTAAATTAACATTATTTTGGAACCAAAAGAATAAATTCATCCTAAATATTTTCCTGCACAGCAACAACACTAGTATTAGAATGCCCCTGTCATTAACTTTATAGTGTCTGGGAAACCACAGGGTATGTGTGCAGCGAGGACAGCTCATTGAATCTCCTTCATCCAGCCTTTTCATTAGGTTCTGTGCTTTTTATCAATAGGCAAAGTCTTAGTGTGAAGGCTGGACTGCCCATCTTTACAGACACAGAAATGGTGTGCACTCTGTTTTGTAGTGTTGTCCAAATGCCCAGTGGTAGTTAATGCACCCTACTCGATATGCCAGAGTTCAGTGTAAGATCATGAGTCTGCAGGAATGCTAGATGCTCTGAGGCTGCACTTTTAGGCCAAATGTCAGCTAATGTGCTCACAGTGACATGTTAACATACTGATATTCAGCAGGTTTATGGCTTACCATCACCACCTTAGTTTAACGTGTTCTGGCTAGTTAGTCTTAAACAGAAATTGCAGTTGTGGCTGATGGGAAAGCCTCAAGTTTGTTAGATTTTTCAACATGACATTTTCAAATAAAATTCAGACCAACCTGTAGTCATACATTTTGTTTAAAATTTCAGATGAACCATACAGAAAACTGCAACACCCAACACGGACAGCTGTTCTACTAGCCTATGCCAGAAAATATTCTGCCTGGTAGAAGCTAGTAGAACAGTTTCCGATATCTCAAATTAGTTTAACAGGAATGTAATTTCTTGGAAGATTGGGTAATGAAGGAAAAAGGTGCCTCGCATGGCTGCACCTGTTTGTTGTCTGTGCTGGCATAAAAACTCATCACAAACCCTTTAGGGACTTCTTGGAAAGTTACAAGTTGAATGTGCACAAACAATATTTACAAGTGGGTGCCAAGAACAACTGCTGGCAGCAACACCTGGTGGTTTTCCAAAAATATCTCTGCTAATATAGTTTGCTTTACAGGTGACCAAACTTTGAGAAACTTGGCAGTGGAAAGAATTGTTATTGGTCCCTTCTGCAGGGTAAGTTCCTTTTTTTAACATCAGCTCACTACTGGCAGGGAGGAGTGGGCTCAATGGAAAATATTTTCCTCTTTCTGCTTTCATTGCTTTAGCACAACAAAATAGACGCATGAATGCTTTAATTATCCCACCATTTTACAACTCAATTAATACTTACTAACTACATTTTGTTGTTCTGCTGTAAATCCACATAAACTTCAGTTTTTTGAATTATATTTACTGCATTATAATTATTAAATTATGTGTCCAGTTTTGTCTAAGTAACTCTCTAAAAAGAGCTTATTACTATTATGCAGTTGCATAACAGTAATTGCTCAAATATTTGCACAAGAGGAATGTTTTTGTTCTAAAATGCTAGCTTTTAGCAGCCATGACCACAGAGCAGCCTGAGGTGTTACACTAAACAAGGGAAATAGCTGCTCTCACTGCAGCGTAGCCGGTAACCTTTGGCCTAGATAATACAGCAACAAGCGGCAAGCATTAGACCAGCAATAAAAGCCCATTTGTCTTTGAACTGCAAAGATACCACATGCTTTCTGATAAAGAATTTCAAACCACAGACAAGTCCACTCACAGTTGAGACAAAGAAATTTATACAAGAAGAAGCAGAAAAGTAAACGTCCTATGACATTGACGGAAAGGGAAGAGTACCTTAGAAAGACAGCCTCGCGTCAATGGTCTGTTGTTCTGTGTTATGCATTCATTCCAATCAGTTCATCTGGTGCCGTTTGGGGAAAATACAAGTCTAGATCGACCAGTCTCACCAGGACCAGTGCTATTCGCAGCTCTGACCATGAATGAGTCCATGAGTGGAGTTTTGAGAGAGCTGTGTTTGAGGTCTGACAATGAGAGAGAGCACAGAGAGGAGGGGCTGGAGTGTTTCTGAATGAGCAACATAAGGCGGAGACTGTTCCACCAGGCCACATGGTTTTCAAGTAAAGAGAGCAGAAGGGGATTTGCACATTAGCCAGCCTAACTGTATGACTCTATAGGTGCATCTACGCCAGACTCCAGTCTGAATGAATGCAACAGACTTATTCTCTGACTTTTCCTCAGCGCCGTCATGAGGTTAACAAGAATATTGCTGCATGTAAAGTGCACCAGTATGTTGAATTTGGAGATAATCCTTCTTGGTTTCTTAGACACACCAGCTGCAATGCCTCCCTAGGAAGTTTTCCCTAATTATTACTGTTTAACATTGAATCAGGGTCAAATTAATTTGACTTTTTTGACCAGAATATACAACAAAAAAGGATTTCAGAAAATGGTGTCAAATAATTCAAAATGTCAAAGTCACTGTAAGTCTAAGTATTCAACCCCTATAAAGTGGTTCACCTCATTCATGCAGTTGCAGCCAGTTGGTGTTAGAAGTTGCACAGTTAGTGGGCATCATGTGAGAGCAGTGAACGTATCTCAAGTGGTTGGAGTACAAAGACACTTGTATCTGTAAGGTCTAGTCACTGGTAAATCAGTACTCCTGCTTAGAACTACACCACCAGACAAAGGAAAACCATGAAAAAAGGTTATTGAAAAGTATAATTCAGGGGATAAGTCAAGAAATTTTCTAGTCTAAACTATCAGCTTTTTGAAAATTAAAAAAACACTTTCTTTATTTCTTGTCCTTAGTTCAGTGACTAGAACACTGAATGCTACACTTTCTTTGACCTCCTGGATGAGCGTTTTCCGATAGGTGCTGAACACTGTTTTTGTGTGATATTACATTGCCACAGGACAATTTTTTCACTGATGAGTTATCTGCCACATAGTCCCGATTCTATTTTAACCTTTTTGGTAGTCTATGGACACTGTAGCCAAACATGGATGTTCTACTTTCATCTTCCCTTTTGGATACAAACCTTGTCCTTTACAGGGTTCTCTGATTTAGAATGTATCATAACAACCACCATCTAATTCAATGCTTTGTCAGGTTTCCAAAACCAGAGAGTGAAGCGAAAATGAAAACTGCCAGCAAACAAAGCAAAGAGCCAAGTCCCGACTCTGAATAATCTTTACATGGATAGTTTATTCTGTGTTTTACTTGCTGTGTTGCCGTGAGCTTAAGGTCTACCCTGGGGTCTCCTCCCAGTTAGATGTGCCTGAAAAACCTCCATAGGAAAGCACTCATGCCATCCTAATAAAATGTGTAGGGATACTACTTAAGGTATTTTATTTGCACTCGTTAGATAAGGCACCACCGTGCTATGCAAGGAAATTAATTAATTTACGCAGAATTTCAAAGAAATTCCTGTCGAAATTCAGTTGATCAATCTCATATCAGAAAGGCTAGAATTCTCAGTTAAATTGACCCAAGTTCTCACTCACAGAAACACACAAGGCTGTAATTTGGTCTAAATGTAAGCATTTATTTACTATTCTATTGAATAATACAAGTGAACTCTATATACAGTGCCATGTGATGTGTGTGTGTGTGCATGCGTGACTACGCGGTGTGTGTGTGTGTATGTGGAATGTGTGTGCAGGTGCGTGTGTGTATGAGAGATCGTATGTGTGTGTGTGAGTTCAAATTAGCATATTAAGACAGGATTGTGGTGAAGGAAGTCAGATAGCTGACCTGACTAAATAAACGGTAATTTGGACTAAGAACAATTGATAAGAATAACCTAATTAAATGAATTAAGTAATCAAGTGGTTAGTCACATCAAACCCAGATCAGGCAGGTAAGCTCAGAGAAGCTCAGCTGGTCTTACTGCAGTGAACCGTCATATGCTGGGACGCAGAAGTAGCCGGTGGATGACATCTCACAGCGTGACGGGATGGCTTTGCTTCCCAGACGCTGTGTGTCATGGTGGCGACGGTAGCCGTCCTGCATAATCAGTTCTTGGGATTAAAACGAATAAATTCGGCGTTGAATCGTGAGCAAAAATGTCTAACTTAATGTTACAAAAATTAAGGATAAATAGTTAAACTTTGGAACAAAGAAACTTCAGAAGATAGAAAAAACGCGTCTTTAGATAAGATTAGGGAGATGCTCTGGCCTGAAGCATCCCCGAGGGAGACAGAATGAGACAGTGGGCGCTGTCTGGGTTCTTATCTGTGTGTCCAGCTTAAGGGAGGAACTTTGGGCGGAGAGGAGCTTTTTCGGCGCAAATCCTGCCTTGTAATATGACCCCTTCTTTGTTCTCAAGGATGAGGCAGAGACGAAGAATGATTAAATGGATTAAAATATTGTGATATTAATGAGTAAACACGATCTGTCTATCTCTCACCATAATCCAGTTAAGCAACGTACAGGTTAACACATATGTGAATACTATGTGAATTATTTAATTCAATACACTAAATGTTTATGTGCTTTGGATATTAAACTATATGTCACAGTGAAGATATGATAACATCTCATACATTTGGTAATGAAGAACACAAGTTTTCATCCTTTCAACCTGAATAGAAAATAAATTCAGAGGTTAATAATGGAATTTGTTCCAAAATCATTGTATCCTGTGGAAGAAGTGATTAAACATCATATTGTAACATCTGGACTTCTGTAAGGGATAGAATCGTCATTTTTGAATATGCTATAGATGAAGTACTTTCAGTAACTTTGGTACACCTTAAAATACAAAATAAATCTCAGAAATATGAATTTTGAAGATGTTCATGTCTCTTAAAGAAAGTGTGTCTCTATGTGCCAGCCTCCCATGTGCTCCAGCAGGTCATAAAGTTCTATGACCCTCTAATCTGTTCTTTGGTGGAAGTCAGAGATGGGAGAAGGAGCATTCCTAAGAGAGGGGGAAGGTTTGGTTTGGTTAGCATGAATAAGGTGATTGTCCAACAAAGCATTTAAGCATAAAGTGATAGTTATTGTCTTTCAGAAAGGCTCTTCCAAGTGTTTAATGTTCCTTTGCAGGGAGTTCCCTTTCTCTGCAGAAGGTCTCTATGTCTTTTCCTGTGAATGAAAACACGCAGAAATACATATGTCCCAGTTTTCCTCTGGAAACTGGGGGTGGTTCAGTGCTGGAGAGGAGAGAGTTCTTATCTGAGTTTGTCATCTCTGGAATTCCAAAGGTCTAGGCTGAGTTCCTACAAATGTAAGAAACATAATCAATGGCTGGTTACAGGAAGGAGCAAATTTGAGCTCTTGCTAAATGTCCAAGTTCTTTACCCTATACACAGAAAACTCATTTTGGCTGCCTGCGTCTTTCATGATTTCATTGTTTCAGTCACTACCTAGAGCTCATGACGAGCTTCTCTTTCCAGCTCAGTTCCTGCTTTGCCGCCGTGGTCATATGCAGTGGCCACAGTAATGCTGATGCTGCACAAATCCATCTTTCCACCTCACGTCAATTGTGAAATAGATCCCAAAATACTTAAATTCCTTCACTTAGGACAGATGGAGCTGACTCTCATCCCTTTCACTTCAAACTCAGCTGCAAACTACCCCAGTGTGCACTGAAAGTCATTGTTTGATGAAGCCAACAGAACTATGTGATGAACAAGAAGGAGAGACTCAACTTGGAGGCTCTCTAACCGGAAACCCTCCTCATTTGGTTGCATCTTGAGGTCGTCTTCAAGTTATCACAAACAGGACTGGATGACAGGCATGACGGTGGGCGGGGGAGGGAAGCGACTGGGAGGAAAAGGTCCGTCTACGCGGAACTAAACTGCGCTGGCCATCGTGCTATGGTACAGGCTCCAGAAAACGTGAGAACGCATCGTTAACATAGATGGTTAATGTGTAATTGGAACACCGGCATACTTGATGATGTCAACACCTTGGCTCATCCACTCTCATTATTTTTCCAGGGATATCAAACATGTGACAAGTTGTTTTGATCATGAAGTAAAATACTAGATTGTTCAGTTCCAGCTGTGACTGAACGTTTTGTGCCTTTGTAGACACTCTGTGATCTGTCAGTTGTAATGTGTAAATGATAAACTGAGGATGAACACTGTTGAAATTGAGCTTGTTTTGGTTCAGAAATTTCAATGTGTTTATAATGTTTAGTAAAAAGATAATTCATTAAATGTGAACATCTTCAGAATGTATTTTTTGAACTAAAAAAAAGAGGAAAAAGTTGGAGTTGTGGTGATTTATTGATCACTACTTTAATGTTCTCATTCCCCACATTTTAGTTTATCCCATTTTTTCCTAGCCTGTTTTGCAAAAGTGATTGTACCTTTAATATTTTAAACAAAGGGGAAATTTATTGAAATAATATTTGTATATTTTCTATTTATGTTCTGCTGCACTGTGCTGAATAACACAGAAATGTCAGAGCTATGCCCTTGTTTTCCAAACTTAGGCTAGCCCAGTTACTAACTAGGGCTGCACAGTTGATTGGTGGTTAGAACTGTGGCCTCACAGTTTGAAGAGCCACGGCTGGGGACTGGGATCTTTCTGTGTGGAGTTTGTATGTTCTCCCTGTGCATGTGTGGGTTTTCTCCTTATAGTCTGGCTTCCTCTTACAGTCTAAAAACATGCTGATGTTAACTGGTGATTCTAAAATGTCCTTAGGTGTGAATGTGAGTGTGTTTGTTTGTCTGTATGTGTAGCCCTGTGGTGGATTGGTGACCTGTCCTGCTTTTACCCTAAATCAGCTGGGATAGGCTCCAGCTCCAGCGACCCTAATCAGGATTAAGCGGTGTATAGATGATGGATGGATGGAAGTTACTAACTAGCTGTGTAATAATAGACTCAGACTCTTGGTCGGATATTTGAGGCTTTAGTGCCTTCTTCTGTTGGCAGGCTATGTCACTCACTGCTGTTGTCTGGAGTTTATCTCAGCGGTTTATTGCAGTGCAGAACAAGAACACTAGAACAAGCTGTTGTTGACAATCCTCTGATTCAGTGTCACTAAGCAATGCTAAATTTTACAAGCAGCACTTGGCAGGGAATTAGGAGGTGATAAAATTTGAAGCGAAAACAACCTTTGCTTTGTTAATCCTTTTCTGTTGCATCTACACACCCTTTGTACATACTGGCAAACCATTTAAATGTCATAGTGGCATATTTAACATGATTCTTTCAACAAATCAGTTGTAAAATATTTTGGGGGGAAATAGTGCAGAAAGTATATTCACATTGGTTTATCAGATGGAGACCTTAAGACAACAAGAACTAACATGAAGTTTGTGGAAAACAACAGACCTTTAACACATAATCAAAGAGTTTTATCACGTAATGGAAAAATGCTAGCATGGTGTTGAGAAAGTGCATGGAAGTGGCGGGAGAGCATATTATACAACCTTACACACACTAAACTATACTGTACAACTACAAGATTATGGAAGATATGATAAAAAGGTAAACACGTTTTTTGTGGCATGCAGGATATATGCAAACTTTTTTCAAACTTTACGTTTTTGTTTATTCACCTTTTGCTGGTAATATATTGCTCTAAGTATGTAGTACATTGTAGTAATTCTGTGAAAAGCTTTGGTGCAAAATGTTCATAACAATCATTTTAGCCATAGGAGGACATGGATGCTGAAATTAAGCCAGTACTAGTCACAAACCAATGCTCTTTATTACCCAAAAAATTAACTCAAAAATAAAAAGAAAAATGAATAAAAGGAATAGAGTCACCAGGGCATTGGATTGTTGTGATTTTTTTGTGTCTGATATTGTTTATATTGCTTGTCTGTCCTTGTTTTGTGGCATTTGAGGTAACATGTTGAACTCCTCTTTGTTGAGTGTGAAGTTGTGGTAGAGGGCTGAGGATGCTGGACCGCAGGGCGTCTGTACTGGGAAAGAGACTGACTCAGAGGGAGACAGAGAAAGGATCAGCTCAGGTCACCAGCTGTGCCTTTTTGTCCGTAAAACAATTTTGTGGCTAACAGAAATGGTTTACTTATTCTTGGATTTGAACACATGTTCCTCACATCAAGCAGGTTTATTCATTTACTCTCATTTTCATTTCCAGCATTGTTTGTAAAATTTGGCATTCTATTTTGCAGCGTCAGTCGCATTTCATTTGCTACTGACATGGAAATTGGTTTCTGGATTAAACTTTTGAGTCATATATAGTTTAATAAAGGAAAATATGCTCTGTTCTGAGCTGGGCCTTAAACGTAAACAATTAGAAAACATCAGCAGAGCCACATATTTAGTTCCACCGCTGTCAGCTGGTCAGTCATGATGCCACTTTATCTCACTGATCATTCTTTGGTTCTGAAAAACTCACAGGGGACAGACTCCCTGTAAAGGTGCTCATACTAAACTTCACCGTCATAGAGCAAATGCTTTCCTGCAAGGTGACACATTTATTCCTTTTCAGGGAGATTTCATTTTGGTAAATTTGCCATATCCTGAAGGTTACTTTACTGACTGTATAAAGCACACAGTCATAAGAGGGGCAACATACTGAAACTATTTTTGGATGACCGAGGCACAGTGACTCTTCACAAACATTCAAAATGTTGCACTGCCAGACGTGTTTATTGCAAGAAATGAGAGTAGCAACATGAAACTCCCCAAAGAATGCCAAAATGTCAATTTTGCAATACTGTTACACATACAGTATAAATGAGTAAGCTTTAGAGCAGAGACGTCTAACTCAATCACAGAGGAGGAGGCCAAAATTGAAAACTAGGTCAATATTCATTACAATTTGTTGTCCGTTTGCGCCCCCATTATATGTATCAAACTTTCATTTTAAGCCTTTAATAGCCAATCTCATGAGGTAATCTCAACTCAGGGTCCACTTCCTCCCTGTTTTAGGAGCTCTGTGTGAAAGGTCCTTTGCTCATCTGATGTCATATAGTACCAAAGTGCAGAGGTTTCTTTTATATGACACACTGCTGAGTTATCTCTCTAATAACCATGAGAAATGCATAAACCCTCTGGCATCACTCGGTAAATGTACTTTGAGATTACGTTATGTGTTGTTTAATAAATGCTCATGCTGAATTGCACAATCCACTATGACACCGGTGTAAATGTTCGTACAAACTTGACCTTGAAATTTGAAGAAATACAGTTGCTTCTATAATATGTCATAAAGTGTAACTAAATGAAATCAATCATGAACTGTTCCTAAGCTACACAAGGTTGTTCGGTTTAAAAAAACTTCGATAGGCAGTTCTTCACAAGTAGAAAGAGGAATCAGACCTTATATGTACTCACCATTTGTCGTCTTTTGAAGTTGCTTGATTTTCTTGTGGTTGTCTTTCTACATTTGTTTTATCTTCTTCCATTTTGAGACACTTGTTGCTTCAAGACTGATGGAGACTGTCTACTGTATCTCCGACAGAGGAGCACGCATTAAGTGCACTAGGTGTAGGTTGAACAAATCATTGTCCCAGTTGTTAATCTCTTATCTTTGGCAGCCTCTTTCAAAGCACTCTGCTGGGGCACGTGAGTCCAGAGAAACACAGCTGTCTCCTGAGTTGACAAGGCAAAGCTCACTTTCAAACTCAGCCAGACATATTTTACATATTTTCTAATGCTATTTCATAATTACAGCGTGATGTATTTATTGTACCTTTTTCTCAAGAACATTTTGATTGTACTGTAAAAGGGCAATTAATTTTTCTCTTCTGACCACAAGCTGAAACCAAAACAAAATGTGTCTTTCATAGCATCCAATGATCGTAGACTTCTTGTCAAACAGGTAATTTCTCATTGTGCTCAACACCACAAACAATAAAAAGTGAGCTCATCGAAGTGTTTTTTTTTTTTTACACACTGAAAGTTGAAGACATGTGCAGCTAAGAAACATGGTCAAGTGTTTAAAAAGACCCATTTATGTTTTACAGAGAAGTGACTTTCAGTAGTCACATGAATGATGAACGTCCTCGCTAAAAAGCATAGTGGGATGTTACTTGGCAACAAAAGCTCTTGTGTCTTTTAAGGAGGAGGTTGTGAGGGATGTCTGAGGTTTTGTTGTTGGACTGTGGTTCACATCCCATCACTACGTTTGCCTTTTAACCTTAAACATAACCTTGTTGGGTCATATGAGTTGCTTTGTGTGGTACTGATAAATATTTTTGCTTGGCAGGTGTGTCACTGTGTAGGAAACAGTGGCAATGAGTGTTGGAGGTCGGAAGGTCTATCAATACAGAAGAGAAAATATCAAAAGAGATCGCAACAGTGACTTGCCAGTAAGTTTATCAGCAAAATGACAAAAATATTTGTGCTACAATTTGTTAGATGATAGATTCTATTTGGCTTCACTAACTGATATCAATATGATAATACGTGATGTTATCTTTCTCATCAGTCATATCTGTGTGCAGGTCCAGGCGTTACATAAGCAAAACTGGGGGAAGAAGTTGTTCAAAGTTGTGGATTTTCTTTTAAAATTGTTTTTTATAAGATCTTAGGCTTATTATTTAAAGTATTACGAGTGTTACAACCTTCAAATCACTAGCAGGTGAAGTATAAAAAGTGACTCTTTTTTCAATGCAATGCTCTGCTGGGAGATCTTAGGCTCATGTGGATATTACTTTGACATGTCCCATCCACCTGAACACACATTCTCATGACAAAAGCACGCACATAAGACAGCAGCCTCCTCCAACAGGACGATACAACCCGCTACATTTCAAAAACTTCCCCTAGAATGGCTCAAGGAACACGACAAAGAGCACAAGCTTTTAACCCATTTATATTGGGATCTGATTGAGCATTCACAAGACAGCTTTTCATTTTTCAAACCTCATCCATGGAGACATCAGACACCAGACTGTCCCTCAGTTTCTTTGAAGGCCTTTTGAAGATCACTGGTTCCCTCTAGTGTCAGCTGGCATTCAGAATATGACCATTGACTATATACTGTATGTGTTTCTCATACAATCTATGTATATGACTGTAAACCCATCAGCTGCAGCATGTTCATTTTAGGTTATCCAGCCGTACACAATCCATATTTGGTATGATATACATAAGGAGTAGGACTTTGTGACATTATTCTGAAATTTACAATTTCATAAACAAAATAAATTAAGACGTTTTTAAATACACACACCACTTAGTTTATATAGTTTGTGCTTTAGCAACTTGCACAACCCATACAGACAACTGTACCCTCTTCATTTAACACAATGTTCTGTGGTGGATCAATGTTCTAAAATAAACAACATGTTAAATTAAGTGCAATTGTATTCATTTAGTATTTGTCTTTTAAAAAAAAACATCTATAACCTGCTTTCTAGGAGGAACCATGACAATATAATTGCAGTCCACCAAACCAAAGCAGTAAAACAAACAAAAAAACTGTCATCGTGTCATATAATCCATTAAAAAATAAAAATTAAAAAAAAACTCATAGACTGGTTTTATCAGAGTCCATATTTTGTTTTACTTTGTTCAAAGTCTTCTTTTGTATCCATCATTACATTGTAAAAAAAAAACCTATCTTGTAAAAAAAGAGAAAAAAGTGAAAATCTGTCAGCTTCGTTGACAGAATTTTTTTTTTTAAACTGTGGAATACTGTAATGTTCAAAAAATGTAAATCCAATGACAAATGCAAATATCTGTAAAATAGTAACATTTGTAAAGTAACAAAACAGTGAATATGTGAAAAAAATACAGTTTCAATAATTATTTATCATTTTTTCAATACTTGAGAAGCATTTTTTGCTGATTTACATACAAAAAAGTGTCAGTTGATAGTCAAATGTTGAAAAAAAGAAATATCATTTATAAAAATACAGATTCTTTATATTTACAGCTTAGCTTTTAAAGGGGCAGCATGTAGAATAGTACTTTTTTGTGTGACTTTACTCGACATTATCTGTAATTTAACAAAGCTACGGAAATTAGAAAATAACAGTAAATTGTTCACAAAACTTACAGTTTACAACATTATTTTCATTTGTCTTTACTGATTTATTTTTACAGTGTCGCACACTCGAACATTTACTGTAGCCTCTAAGGCACAAGAGGTGAAGTATTACAGTCTTACCAGAAAATCCATCCAAAAAGAAAACAGGGTAGCACTTTATAACACGGCCCATGTTTTACAGAGTAGTTTCCCGTCTCTTACAGTGTAGTTTCCTCAACTTTGAAGGTAACTGTAGGACATGTACATGTCATTTCGCACAACCTGAGGAGTACTTACACTTGTGTCTGACAGTGTAAGTGCTGTTGTCTTACACTGTAGTTTGACATGTCTTAATGTGTAGTTTCCTCAACTGTGGAGGTAACTCTCATAAATGTAGCATGACATTTTACGGACTCTTAAGGGGCAGTTATGTTCGTGTCTTATATGGTAGTTTGACGTGTTTTAATGTGTAGTTTCTTCAACTGTGGGGGTAACTCTCATAAATGTAGCATGACATTTTGCGGACTCTTATGGGGTACTAACGCTGGTGTCTGACAGTGTAAGTCCTGGAGTCTTACACTGTAGTTTCCCGTGTTTTACCATGTACTTATCAAAACAGTGTCATTTTCCTGAACATATGCCTTTACTGTACAAACCCTGACATGCCACTTCCTCTTAAGAATCATCATGGACCCCTACAGAATGTGTAGACCAATGATAAACTGAAAGGTATTGATGAGTATGAGTTTCACATAATAATGACAAGACATGCAGATGTACAAAACATCTTTATTTAATATCTTTATTTTTCAGAGACAACAATTCACCTTTTAAAGTTACCCAGCCCTTAAGATCACCCTTGTCTTTCCTTACTGTCTAACTATCCAGTACTTCCACTGCAACAACCCAGCACTTTACCTGCAACTACTGGTCAACAACTGGGAACCGGGCCGTATTATAAAGTGAACACTTGTTGGCTTCACTTACTGTGCAACTATTGAGTACTTTGCCTGTAACTACCTTCCCTACCTATGCAGGTACCGAGTACTTACACTCTAAGTACCCATGACCTGTCTGTAAGTACAAAGGGTTCTGTAACATTGTTTCCATTATTAAATACATTTATTTTGAAAATAACCAATTCACAAACCAGAGCAAAATAATAAAAACATTATGCATTATTGATAACTCTTACTTATAACAAAAAATATTCTATTTATTTAAACTAACTATAGGAAAGTACTACATAAGCTAAACCACTATATAAATAAGATTCAACTACGATATACAAAAGTACTGCTAAATTTCACAAAAACGTAATTGTGCCCAATTCCCCAAAACAAAAATGCCACACAAACTCCACTAAAAATTAGAACTATAAACAATACTTGCTCATTCACATAGATAATCTACTTTTTAGACCTTTTCTTTTTTGCTTTCTGCTTCTTCTTCTTCTTCTTCTTGGGCTTCTTCTTCTTCTTCCTTTCGTCCTCTGATGAGGAACTTATTGCCGACGATCTAGTTGAGACGTCTTTCGGTTTTGCTGTTGTCCGTAGAAAAAACAATACATTTTAATTAATGTCATTAATGTATTACAGCTTGATCAATGACCACATCACATGTTTAAGGCTTACAAGTATGTGTAAGGCTGTCGGAGCTTTGTCCATTACTGTATTTTCAGTGGTCTGGATGCTGGTTCCAGCTGGGAAAAAGAAAGAAAATGACAACAAATGTGACTGAATGACTTTCGCGGACTTTCACGTACACACCGGAACAAAACAGCCAATTCCTGGATCTTGAGCATGAATGTGACACAAGGGTAAGTGGAAATCATTCTGACTATCCCACAAGTTTACTCTGTTTACGGAATCTCTCTTAAACCTAGCAACAGTACTTTTAAAGGTGTTTACAGATTAACCGAGAGACATTGTCCTACTTCCCGTTCCAAAGTGGACAAAGGATACAGTTTATTTTTTGAGAAGTTCATCTACAGCTATGAAGGTTATTAGCTAACTAGCTTGAGATCTTCTACGATGTAAATGTGGCGCTCATAAAATAGTGTGACCACAGTTATGTGATAAAAATTTAGGATAATTACTAAGTTCATTATTTTGTTTAGTATGTACATGTATGTTGATAATGGTTGGGTCTAAATTAATTGCCGTTGTACTACTAAAGCTGAAAGAATGGCACTTCTGTGTAGGCAGCAGTGAGGCGGAACCTTTGTTTGTTCTGGTTGCACCTGGGACCGGTGTGAGGAGACACATCCCGTGCTCTCTTCAGAAGCAATGTGGAGAGAAACGCGGTGCAGTGAGACTTCATTGTTCCTGCTTTATTCACCTGATACAGGTTGGTAACTGTGAAAAATCTGTAACTGTCAACCTCATAAGGCCACACTTTATGAGGATGATTGTTTGTAAAGCGTTCAGTGGTGAAATGTCGTGGAAACAGTTACATATAAAGACAAAGAAAGTTAGTTGGTCTCGGCGGAGTTTTCTCCTACTGATGTCATTGCGAGGGCCGCGAAAGTGGTCTGATATGTAGAAAAACAGTAGTAAAGTGTTCTGAAAGCTCCCGTACACTATGAATGTTTAGTATTTACATTGTTAATGAGATTACCATGATTTAAATGTATTTTGTACAACTTATTTAATGCTGTTTATAGTGAGCACTGATTGTTCATGATGTGAAAAGGGTTGTTCTGTTAAAACATTTTGTGAAATATGTTAACATAAGCATTTTCAAGTAAATACATTTCAGTAGCCTGTAATTATTACAGAGTAGAGTGTCTAGCTTCTCAAATTTGAAGTGACAGTATGTACTTATTTGAATGATGCTGAAAATAAGCAACATTATACTTTATACTGTAAAAATTAATGCACTTCAATGACTACAAGTGTTTACTGGACGAAGAAAGGTCACTGAGAAAGTGTTTGTGTCAGAATTGGTAACATGTTAGAGTGAAATTGCACTTTATGGAAAGTGTGAGAAAATGGAATGTAGTGATGGACTTTAGTGAACTGAGAACTCAGACAAATATAAAGAACTGAAATGTGTTTATGAGCTTTGTTGATGATTTTGAGGTGTTAATAAAACACAGAAGCAATCTGGGGAGAAACGCGGTGCAGTGAGACTTAATTGTTCCTGCTTTATTCACCTGATGCAGGTTGCACACATATTTGTTGCTGTGGACTCACGCCTGAGACCCGTAACATAAACAATGCTAACGTTATGGTTATAACGTGTGAAGTTTAGCGTAACGTTTAGCCTACTAAACGTTACCCTAGATTGCACAGTTTATCCACCTTCTTTCAGTAAGGATGAGTATTTTAATGTATGTTGTATTCTGTAATAAACAACGTTAGCCAATGTTAGCGACAGTTAACACTATACAGGCAGTAGCTAGCCAAGACTGTCCCTTTTTGCCTGAATGAACAACCCATAGCACAAGTGTAGCTATAATACATGCACATCTCTGGTTGTGTTTGATGCATTAATTATTGTTTTGTCTCTCAGTATCCAACATCATTGACAGTGAGCAGTTTCCCAGAATGACTCTTAACATCGGAATTGAAAACAAAAACAAGCTGCCAGAGATGTGTGGAAGGACAGTAAATTTAACACATATACTTCTTTTTTTTCTCAATCTGTTTCAGGGCCCCTCCCTGAACCACCATTATTGTCTCTTGGTAAAGGACTGAAAAGGCTCAGACTGCAACCACTGATATCCTCAATGCTGCATGGCTTGTCTGCGCTCTCTATGGTTGACTTCAGGTTCAGACCTGTGCCAAGAGGTTCACCCCTCTCATACCAGTGTCCTCCAGTTGTAGCCGTACCCACAAGTCATGTATAACACCCAGATGCACCCGTATTCTCTGAACTGCCATAGAAGGCTCAACATTCCCTACTGTTTTTCCAAACTTTGAGCCAAATATGCAACATGTCCTCCATCTAATCAAGGATATAAGGTAGTCTAAACACTGTGAGAACCGCTGCAAAATCTCACATTGATAAAGGTTAACTAACAGAGAGTCATAACAATAGAGTACAATATGCATTTTCATAAATCAACCACTACACGTTCTACAGCATGTTGATAACTCATTGTCTTCATGAATGCATTTTCTGCATAGATGGAATTGTCCGGATCACTGAAAACCTACACTGGTGTATCTATGCCCTCTCTAAAATGAACCTCGGTGCCTTACTAAAATGAACAGGTCTACGTAGCAAAACGAACAGGGAATTTACAACAACATGTTTTAGACTTGTAACAATCTCTCAATCCTGTGTTTTCTGTGTTTTTGGAGTTGCAATAGCCTGACCTAAAAAGGAAAAACAACAAACAAAAGAGGTTATTGTGTAGGCAACAGCTTTTTTTTACTTGTTAAGTTATGACTGAGCAAACTGAAAGTTCAGTATGCCAACTCTCCATTAGGAAGCACACATACTGGTAAGCCTTAAACATGTGATGTGGTCATTGATCAAGCTGTAATACATTAATGACATTAATTAAAATGTATTGTTTTTTCTACCGACAACAGCAAAACCGAAAGACGTCTCAACTAGATCGTCGGCAATAAGTTCCTCATCAGAGGATGAAAGGAAGAAGAAGAAGAAGCCCAAGAAGAAGAAGAAGAAGAAGCAGAAAGCAAAAAAGAAAAGGTCTAAAAAGTAGATTATCTATGTGAATGAACAAATATTGTTTATAGTTCTAATTTTTAGTGGAGTTTGTGTGGCATTTTTGTTTTGGGGAATTGGGCACAATTACGTTTTTGTGAAATTTAGCAGTACTTTTGTATATCGTAGTTGAATCTTATTTATATAGTGGTTTAGCTTATGTAGTACTTTCCTATAGTTAGTTTAAATAAATAGAATATTTTTTGTTATAAGTAAGTTATCAATAATGCATAATGTTTTTATTATTTTGCTCTAGTTTGTGAATTGGTTATTTTCAAAATAAATGTATTTAATAATGGAAACAATGTTACAGAACCCTTTGTACTTACAGACAGGTCATGGGTACTTAGAGTGTAAGTACTCGGTACCTGCATAGGTAGGGAAGGTAGTTACAGGCAAAGTACTCAATAGTTGCACAGTAAGTGAAGCCAACAAGTGTTCACTTTATAATACGGCCCGGTTCCCAGTTGTTGACCAGTAGTTGCAGGTAAAGTGCTGGGTTGTTGCAGTGGAAGTACTGGATAGTTAGACAGTAAGGAAAGACAAGGGTGATCTTAAGGGCTGGGTAACTTTAAAAGGTGAATTGTTGTCTCTGAAAAATAAAGATATTAAATAAATAAAGATGATTTGTACGTCTGCATGTCTTGTCATTATTATGTGAAACTCATTCTCATCAATACCTTTCAGTTTATCATTGGTCTACACATTCTGTAGGGGTCCATGATGATTCTTAAGAGGAAGTGGCATGTCAGGGTTTGTACAGTAAAGGCATATGTTCAGGAAAATGACACTGTTTTGATAAGTACATGGTAAAACACGGGAAACTACAGTGTAAGACTCCAGGACTTACACTGTCAGACACCAGCGTTAGTACCCCATAAGAGTCCGCACAATGTCATGCTACATTTATGAGAGTTACCCCCACAGTTGAAGAAACTACACATTAAAACACGTCAAACTAACATGTAAGACACGAACATAACTGCCCCTTAAGAGTCCGTAAAATGTCATGCTACATTTATGAGAGTTACCTCCACAGTTGAGGAAACTACACATTAAGACATGTCAAACTACAGTGTAAGACAACAGCACTTACACTGTCAGACACAAGTGTAAGTACTCCTCAGGTTGTGCGAAATGACATGTACATGTCCTACAGTTACCTTCAAAGTTGAGGAAACTACACTGTAAGAGACGGGAAACTACTCTGTAAAACACGGGCCGTGTTATAAAGTGCTTATAAAGTGCTACCAAAAACAGATGTTATTGACTCAAGTTTACATTTTTTAGTTCATTTGGCAGTTGAATGACTGAATTTTCAAAGGCGGTTTTAGATGTATTTCACAAAACTAGAGGTAGACAAATAGTCTGCATGTGAGCCTGTAGCCCTGAGATAAAGAAGAGCCCCTCAAATGGCTATCTCTTTTATCATGACCGACAAAACAGAAGCTTAAATTGTGTGTGGTCGGGCATTTTTCATGCTGCTGGGACCTCTGTCAGAAGTAGGAAGTGTGGGCTTCTGTGTTTGTTCCACTGGATTCTATTGGTTCTAAAGAGAAGACTGGCTGTGCTCGTCTCACTGGCCACTCCTCACAGAAACCCACTTCACTGAACTTATTCTTTGAGAGAAGCTGGCAGTTTTATTTCAGAGGAGAAAACGCCTGCACTGCTCAAGGTAAGGTGTGAATACGGTGTTAATGAACTGGTTATTAATGCAGTTGAATCTAGAGTCATACGATTATTTTACGAAAAATCTTAGCTTTAAGGCAAATGTTATGCAAGTACTTCCCCTTGTATGTTGTGTTTTTATTTATTGTTTAGTGTTTGGTAGGAAATGTATTTGACCCCAACCATCTGGTATAGGTTTTTCTATTCACACTATTGGTTTTGCCTCAAGTAGATGATTATAATTTGGAGATAAAATACTTTAAAATACTTGTCATGAAAAATATATTTCTCATATTGTATGTTGATTGTATCTTGGTATAAACATTAGTGTGTTTAAATACCAACAGGTAGTAGATGTAAATTGGTTTCAACATTGGACAAAATATAATAAAATTACACCCAGCAGGCATAAATTGCAACATGTGGCCAGCCCTGAGTTGTACTTTGTCAGTTTTATGTGGGTGCTGTTTTAGTAGCTCATGTGTTGGAAAGTTTTGTGACTTTTACTCGACATTATTCTGCCAGAAATGTTACTTGTTAGTTTTAACTAGGCCTACTTGTATCTAGTTCAGAGTGTGGAGTGTATTGTATTGAACTTGAGCTTCAAAGTTTCATTTATTAAGAAAAGAGAAAATAATTGTAAAATTAAAATACATCTGTGAATGCATTGCAAGACACCTTTAAGGTAAAAAATAAAGAATTTCTTAAAAAATATTCAAAGCAATTTTATATTTTGCATGTCAATTCATTGCCCACATTTTTGCTTGTATTTATATTTTTGTGAATTTCATAAGTAATCTGTAAGATAAGAAGGAGAAATTACAGATTTTCCCATCAGTCTATTTGCATGCTAGCATGCATAGCTGTGGTAAACACTTCTTTAACACTGGTACGTCATTCTGGTGTGTTAGCATGGCAAAGTTAGTACTTAGCTTAAAACACTGCTGTGCTAAAGCTTTTAGGTTGGAAGTAGGGTTTAACTTTGAAACTCTACAGGTTCAATGTCTAACATGTCAGGCAATAATCCCTCTTGGTGAAACCCAGTGTATATTTTAGAAGAAAGTAGTGAACATGTATCCCATATATGTTTATGTCCTGCATTTAACATAACTCAGCAACATGTTTTCTACCACATTATTCGCTGACATACACTGAATTAATGCCCAGTTTTTATAGGTGTTGAAATGGACCCACAACCGAACTCCCAGCTGAAAGTAACTCTGATAAACTCTGGGAACAAACTGGGACTCGTTCAGGCCAAACCTCAGGAGAGGGAGCAGTGGTCCAACAAGCTGGAGTTCATCCTGGCAGTGGCTGGACACATCATCGGCCTGGGAAATATCTGGAGGTTTCCGTACCTTTGCTACAAAAATGGAGGAGGTAATTTTTTGTTGTTACTGCCTAAAAGACTGGGTTTGGCCTTCTTGCCAGAGATAAAGGTTGCACTCACTTACTCGTTGGCTTGTCAGGCCACATTTTTCGAATGCACATTTATGGAAAGACCCAGCCATTCATCCTTTGTTATAATGGGAACAGCAAAAAATTAACAATGATCTGTTGACATGAGCACAAGCTGTGTGCACATATTTCTAAAATTTTTTTTTTTTTTTTGTAGGAGTTTTCTTGATTCCTTATGTCTTGTTTTTGTTCACCTGTGGGATCCCGCTCTTCTTCTTGGAGACATCTTTGGGCCAGTTCACCAGTCAGGGTGGAATAACATGTTGGAGAAAAATTTGCCCCCTTTTTGAAGGTAGGTTTTTAGCTTGGACTTTCAGCTATATATATTATATATTATCTTTATTTCATGTTTGTAAGACATATAATACTGTTAGTACTTAGGCAGTGCGCTTGACAAATAGTTCCCAAACTAGAGGTCAACCCTCTCAAATTTGTCTTAATTTTTAAACTTTTCTCTAAGCTTATTATAAACATTAGAGACTTTCATCTATTTGGATCTCAATCATTCATTTAAATGAAATCACTGTAGTAGTTTAGATGAAAAAAATGCACTTTTTCTCTTCTGTGGGATGTCACAAATGAGTGTTTCAACCTTTACCAGGGTACTGTATTTATACGTTTATATGTTTTAAGCTGCTATACTGAAACAGCAGCTAATAACTTAAAGTAAGTGCAATATACCTCTTTGAATGTGATGGAGTAGAAATAGAAAGTGTCATAAAATGCTTTTAACTGAAGGGTTCAGGTAATTTTGTATCTGATCTTTGAGTTGACTCAGTCTAATTGTGAAGGTCAGTTTTGGTAATTTTCCATTCACTCTGTTCTTGGCCTTATCTCAGTGTCAGATGTCTGAAAGCAAAAGCTGGGTTTTATCATCACAGTTGCAGTGTGACAAAACTATCTCTCTTCAGGCTTAGGTTACGGAAGCCAAGTGGTTGTTTTGTACACTGGGGTGTATTACATCGTCATACTGGCTTGGACATTTCTCTACCTGTTTTCATCCTTCAGGACTGAGCTTCCATGGGCGAGCTGTGACAACAGCTGGAACACAGGTAGCAAGACGTCATTCTCCAGCTGTTACACGCACACCTTTGCACTGAGTATTGATTAGTAATCACTTCCTATTCACAACCCCTCTGATTATTTCATGCTAGATGGCTGTGTTGAACATGATCACAATGAGACGTCCCCTCAGCTCCTATATGGAAATAGCACATCTTCAGTTGTAGAGTTTTGGGAGTAAGTATCATGAATGAAATCATTGTAAGAGGGCTGCTGTTTCTGGTGTATGCGACTCAGTATTTTCTGTTAAAGGAGGAGAATATTAGGCCTGTCTGAAGGAATTGATCAGATTGGCAGTATTCGCTGGGACCTGGCTCTCTGTCTACTTCTTGCCTGGGTATTGTGCTACTTCTGTGTCTGGAATGGAGTCAAGTCCACAGGGAAGGTACAGAACAAATATTAAATTCTAATGTCTGAATTCATGTAAACTCTTCTCTAAATCTATGAAGCATTCAATAATTTAAAAAAAAATGCCACGAATATTGGTTGTACATTAGGTGGTGTACTTCACGGCCACGTTTCCGTACGTGATGCTGGTGGTGCTGCTTGTTCGTGGTATAACATTACCGGGGGCCCAAGAAGGGATCGTGTTCTACCTCTACCCAGACTCGTCTCGCCTCACCGATCCCGAGGTACTGCTATTATATATTCAGCCGGTGCTGCAATTTATGTACTGCCGTTTTGTTTTGTAGTATGTACTTGGAGGATATTGTTGGAAGCCACTAATTTGACCTGATTTGGTGTGTTGCAATCAGCCTCGTAAATGTTTAGATGTAAAACTAAGGGATCACCATTTTACAGTTGTTGGCTTGGTATGTGGCTGTACAGGTGAAGTCAGCAATCACATAAGTCAGTGGGCTTTATCCTCTGCAGCATTTGAATATTTTGTAAAAGGGCATTTTGCATTTTGTTTCCATTTATTCGGATATAAATGTAATTTATCTGAGAATTTATTAACCTAAATTGAAAATAAGATGAAATAAACTGAGCATAACCTTATTCGAATCCAACAGGTGTGGATGGACGCTGGCAGCCAGATTTTTTACTCCTATGGAGTTTGCACAGGTGTTCTGACATCACTGGGAAGCTACAACAAGTACAACAACAACTGCTACAGGTTTGCTTTTTTATTTCTTCGCTGACTGTAACTCAGTTGAAATGTGTTAAAACGGCTTACTGTTACACTGTAAAACATGGAGCGTTTAAAACTATTTATCTATTTATTTATATATTTATTTGTTTGTTTTTATTATGCGTTTAAAAATGCTATTTCTTTCTTTTACAATGTTTGCCCAAAAAATTACACAATTTCTAACCAAACTAAAATCAGTATAAATACTATTATGTAACAGAATAATTTTGTATATTATGGGCATAAAACATTCTCAGTATTTTTTTAAACTGTTATTTTATAAAATTTTCTCTGTTTTGTTAAATTTCAGATAATATCAAGTAAAATCACAAAAAAGTATTAATTTACACTTTGACTGGCAAACTATCAAATAGCTGTGTTTTTAAAAAATAAATAATTCCTTTTTTTTTTTTACAATCAGACAAATTACAGTTTTACTATTTTTTAAATAATTAAAAATATAACAAATTTTCCAGGTATGTGATGTTATTTTCAGCATTTTTGCAGTTAGAATGTTACACTATATAACAGTTTTGAATTTTTTAAATTTATGTCACGCTTGCTGCAAAATTTGAACCATTTGTTTACTGTAGTCACTGTATTTTTTTCTAATGTTTGAATGTTTCACCTACAGAGACTGTGTCTACCTGTGCCTGTTAAACAGTCTAACCAGCTTCGTAGCTGGCTTTGCCATCTTCTCAGTACTGGGTTTCATGGCAAAGGAGCAAGGTGTGGATATATCGATGGTGGCTGAATCAGGTATAGAAGGCTGAAGATGCGTACTCAACAGAAAATCAGAACAATACCGTTATGAGTTGCCTAATAACGCGACTGTTTTTCTGATGTAACTTTGCAGGCCCAGGGTTGGCATTCATTGCTTATCCTCGTGCTGTGGCGTTGATGCCGCTTCCTCAGCTCTGGGCGATTTTCTTCTTTGTTATGATCATCTTCTTGGGGTTGGATAGTGAGGTAGGACCGTGCATCAAGTCTAATTGTAATGTAATACTAAATTCTGACACCACACCAACACAATTAATCTGTAATAATACAAAACTAATCTCTCTCATCACCACAGTTTGTATATCAGGAGGCGCTGGTCACAACCATCTCCGACATGTATCCTTCCTTCTTCCAAAACAGCTGTCGTCGTAAACTCCTCCTTCTTGCCATTAATGTTGCAAGTTTCCTTGTTGGCCTTTTCATGGTGACAGAAGTAAGTGGTCTGAGATATCGATGTGCATAATTAATTAATTCTATATTTATAGGATAAACAAAGTTTAATTTTTTCTTTAACTGAAGAAACAGCATTAAACACTATGTTCATAAGAATACCGCATCTCTCTAAAACATAGTACCTCCATCAGTTTTTCTGCTCCTGTAAATGGACTGTTCTCTCAGAATAACACAGTGGAAAACCCAGTGTGTTGATGGTACAATGTGTGGTTGAATTTCAGTGATGAATCCTGTTTCTTCATATGTGCAGGGAGGCCTATACATTTTCCAATTGTTTGACTACTATGCCTGCAGTGGAATGACTCTTCTACTGTTTGCTGTCCTCCAGTCTTTCTGCATTGGATGGGTTTACGGTCAGGTTCAGTTTTAACTTGGTAAAATCTTCTAGGACTACTGTTGGATGTATTTTAGAAACTGGTGTTTAATAGCCAAGCACATCTTAAACCAGCAGTTTCACACCTGTTTGCAGGACATTTGCCTTTTTTTTGGTAAAAATTATTGACATAGAAAAGGAAAACATTACTAGTGTGGTTTAAATATCTGTACACCTGTGCATACATATCTGTGATGATTATAGTAAGTTATATTTTAAGGAATTCAAAGTTGTAACATAGTTTGAAAAACAAATCTTAATTTAAAGTGCTAACTGAGATGCCAAAACGTACATATAGGCCAAATATGGCAACAACAACAAAAAAATAAAAATCTGAAAATTCTGCATAGGGTTATTCAAAAAGAATGAACTGATTTCATTATACAATATTTCAATCAGGAACAGGGAAAAGAAAACTCCAGCCAAGTCACAAGTATTCTGCTCACCCTCAAGTTTTATTTCCTGTCTTACGAGTGTTCAGTGTGGCCACCACCTGCAGCACAGACAACATCAGTGCGATAAGAGAATTCCTCCCAGACTCATATCAGCGTATCATGATCCGCTGAATTGATCGCTGTTGTTATTTGATGTCATTCAATGACCTTAAGCAACAAATAAAACTTGATTGTGAGTAGAGTACTTGTGACTTGGCTGGAGTCTTCTATTGCTGTTCCTTATTAAAATAGAGCATAATGAAATTGATTCATTCTTCGTGAATAACCCTGTATAATACCTGTATATATTGTGTATTAACCCTAACCCTCCACAGGTGCAGATCGTCAGTATGATAATATCAAGGACATGATTGGATATCGACCGTGGCCTTTCATGAAATATTGTTGGCAGTACTTCACGCCAGCTATCTGCACTGTAAGTACACATGCCTGCTGTTTAACTTTGTTCTTGCGATCCAGCTAACAGCGAGTGTGTCTGACAGCTGTCAGAGTCTTCTGCTCTGAAATTATCTCCATGTCTCAACCAGATGGACACCAGCTCCATTGATTGCCTGCTAGAAGTCAAGGCTGTTAAATCTTCGTGAAATTAAATATTTATCAATCCATGTATTTTTCTAGCTCCTCACTGGTGTCTTTCTCCTGAAAAAATACTTGATTAAATAATGATTTAAAGAACTGAGAAGTGTTTTCTTTTGGCAGAGAAATTACTTTTAGACAAGCTAAGGCCGAGGTTAGCAGCTATATTCAAACATTCCATAAAAAAGAGCCAGTAGTATAACTTGAGTAGATTTTCAGATTTACTTTTTTATTTTTCATTTCAGTCACAGATGGGTAAAATATGAATATATATGACACAGTTATTCAGTTTGATCGAGTTAGAACTGACTAATGTGAAGCAGGGAAAAGTTGCACATGGACATTAGATATCACAGTTTCAGTATGCAAGAAAGAGGAGAATTTGTCTTTTTACAGATCTAAATCAGTGTGGTATGAGGCTATGAATATTATGTATAACACTGGAGACTCACTTTCTGTTTTGTTCTTTTAAGCTAGATAAAATTGTTAACTGTAAATTTGACTTACTGTGTGTATAATACAAATCTGGTAATTTAGAGTTCAAGTCTTTTCCTCTGTTCTCGCTGCTTGTACATTTTCAGTGCACATTTCTCTTCTCCTTGGTCAAATACACCCCGCTGAAATTCAACAACACCTATGAATACCCCTGGTGGGGCTATGCACTTGGAGGATTCTTCACTCTTTCGTCAACCCTCCTGGTTCCTCTGTGGATGTTATATGCTGTGTGCATAACTCCAGGAACACTAAAACAGGTACAATCACATGCTTTTACTGGAACAAACCAAAGTAGGTCAACGCGTTTAGATAGTTACACAATAAAAACTACACATGTAAAAGTTACTAGCAATACGTGCACTTTGAGGAACAAAGTGTTCTAATGTGGGATGAGTCAAGGCCACTATTTCTGTGGTTTCAGTAGCTGTGTAAACTAATGTAGGTGATAGAAGAAACACTAAATTTCAAGTTGACGATGACAAAAGAACCAGTTTGATCTGGATGCTTTGTAAAGTCAGTACTGACAATGATTGCTGCTTTGTTCTTTTTGACTGGTGTCTAAAGGTTCAAGCTGATAGTTTTGATCGATAGTTAAAGCTTCAAATTTGTACCTTCTCTTTATTCATGGCAAAAAGAACAAAAGTCTGGCAGTGTACCTGTTGTTAATGATATTTAGCTGTAAATGTTGAGCTCATTAGTCACTACTCTTTATTCAGAGAAAGCATAGCTATGGCTCAGCATATTTTGCTAATGTTAATATTAACAAACTGTCTTTCTCTTTCATCACACAGAGACTGAAACTTCTGTGTACCCCATCAATGGACGTTCCAAGAGCCACAAAGAAAGCATCAAACCATGAAGCATTTCAGACGTTCACAGAGCTTCACACTCTGCGCACGACAGAACGTTCCACTGACAAAGATGGCAGAACTCAGACATTATCTGTTATTTAAACAGCAATGAATGAAAGACTTGAAAAGCGAGCAATGCAGATTTTCTACTTGGCAGCCGAGAATATTTCCACTGGGAGTAAGCTTAACATTCCTTCACTAACACTACTAAACTTTGTCAACTCAGCGAGAGAGCATCACTGAGTTCATCCGTTATGTATAAATGCTGTTTTGAGTCAACTTAAGACGTTTTTGCCCTAGACTTATCCTCTAAGGCTACATGCATGGTGTGCTGTCTTCTTAATGGAGAGTCCTGGAGCACTGTGCACCTTGTAAAGAGCTGCAGACACAGCTCAGGTCTGGAAAAAGCCCTCAACTTCAAAAACCTTCTGAAAAGACACTGGAACTGATCATCACTCAACCATAATGCAGAAAAGGGCAGATCTCTGTAGCAAAGAAGTAAATGAAACATTGATTTACCTTAAAGGTTCATTGTTGATGAAATGTGTCATTACTTTGGTCTCACTGCTGTGTAGGCCTGGTTATCTCTGCACTCTTCATTATCTACGTGCCCCGGCTGAGGAGTGTCTACTGACTTCATGAGAAAACTTTGAACTGCAATACTGACTCTTCATGTCTCTGCTTTATCACCCTTGATCATATTTTAATAAAATACGAATCTTGTTGCACATTTCATTGCTTTGTTATGGTTCATCCAGATTTGCACAACAGTTGACATGAAAAATGAGAGTTTGAATTTATTTATTGTACATTACATTTGTACAGGTGTTTTTTTGTTTTGTTTTGTTTTTTTTGGCTGCTACACCTTTCATTGTGCTTGAGATGTTGAGGAACAAAGGACAGGTTTTGGTATCACTTTGTTTTCTGGCACTTGACGAATCTATACATATTTATGTTTACACAGCACTGACATGACGGGTTTATGAAGTAGGTTACGAGCAACAAAGAATATGGAGGTGTTTTGCAACAATTTAGGTGTAATTTAGCAGGTTTCACAAGTCAATAAGACCAGGCCTGTACACCTTCAGTCACTGAAACTGGCCCAGCAGGCTGTAATTCAACACATTGCATGTTCACAGCTTTTATTACAGAGTAATTGCAGAGTAAAATGAAGCTTCAGTGCTCAGCCGTGTTACACTTTAAGTACAGGTTATTTAGGCTGCTTTAAAAAGTGTAGTATGATCCCTGTTGTAAGTACAAGCTATTAACAATAAAACAAGCTCGAATTTTGTAGTTCATAGTTTCATATTAAGTATATTTTAAACACTACTTTTGACAGTTTTTTGCTTTAGGATCACTGGGTGTTCATTTTGTACTTTCTTCAACCAGGCCAAGGCTGTCTGGTAACAGCACACTCAGAAGTAAACACAAACTGTAATCATTTCAGTACCAGTAGCATTAAATGGCAGCTCATTTCTGGCAGGACTGGTATTGTTCAAAGATGATTTCCTGACACGGCTGGCCTCAAATTGTCTGCACTTTCTTCTACCATCATAGACAAAGACCATAAAGCACCATATTTGATGTTACATATCGTCAAAATAACTTACAAAAAAACCTTTGGAGACAGTAGTAGTTGGACTTGCTGATGAGTTAAATCCTCATGTTACACATTCATGGGGCTCCACATTATACAGTTGAAACCATAAACATTTGTAAAAGTGTTGATCAGGCTCTGCTCTGGGCAAGACATCAACGGCAGGCTGGCACCTTGCATGGCAGCTCTGCAACAGTAAGGTACAAATGTTAAGTTTTTCTGAAAACTTAGCATTAAAAAAAGCAAAGTTTTTAATACAAGGTAGTTTACATCAGCATAGAAAAAACTGTGCCCAAAATGAAGAGAGTTTGTGTGAATAATACAAGAAAAATATACTGTGCAACAGTGGGATGCACAGATAGACACCAGGTGGTGCTAGAAGCTCAGTGAAGCTGACCCCCCCCCCCCCCCCCCCCACATAAAAAATCCAAGCAAACAGGCTGAGTGGTTCGTGCTTCGTTTGTGCTGATTTGTGCCGTTAAAATTGTTGTTTGTGCTGCTGTAGTTTTTGCGACATTGAAGATTATTTTTTAGGTCATTCAGAGGTCATCATCCCCCAGCTTGCTCCAAAATGAACCAGACTGGTCTACTTTTTTAGTGCTTCGTTTGTGCTGATTTGTGCTGTTCAGATTTTAGTTTGTGCTGCTCTAGTTTTCCTGCTTCATCCTCCTCAGGAACAACACTGACCTGCAGAAACATCTCTCTGCTGCTTCTCTGCTCTTCTTCATCATCACCCTCCAACTTCTCATCATCCTCCCTCTGAGTGTCTGAGCATTCTGGGTAATCTGGACTTGGAACCTTCTGCATCTTCTTCAGCTCCTTCTTCACAAAAGTCACCATGTTGTCCTCCAGTAGCTGGAACAGAGAAATGTGTCAATGAGTCCATCAGAGTGAAATCATGGAGCCAAACAACAGATCAGCTTCCACCCCAGCTGACTGTTGCACCTGTGTGTGAATGCTTAGTCCTCTTCTTTCTTTGAGGTTTCAGCTTCCTCCATTTTGATTTGACAGAATTAGAGCTAAAATACTGCAGGAACTGATGAAAATTAGAGCTAAAATAGTGCAGTAAATGATGAATATTGGAGCTAAAATACTGCAGTTGATGATTATTGTAGTTAAAATACTGGAGTAACTGATGAGTATCTCAGTTGAAATACTGTAGGAATTGATCATAATGAAAAGCTAAGTATTCTCTTAAACCTTACAATAATGCCATTTAACATTTAAATACCTTCCTGATGAGCTGACTATAATGGCTCCTGATCGGGCATCAAGTCTGCTTTCACACTCATCCTATAAATCCTGAATTTGTCATCAAAACTTTGTGAGTCTGAACATACTGAACTGCTGTGTCTAGTGTTAGTATTATGAGACACGACTGTTTACGCTGGAGTCCTTTTCAGGATACAGTTATTCAGTGATTATGTAACCATCAAGTACCATCATGGAAATAGACGAAAAAATCAAGGAACTATCACACAAAGAGAGCAAAGAAGAAGAAAAAATCACTCCACAGAATGGCTTCATTCTACAACAAAAGAATGCTTTAACATGTATGTATAAAGGAAATGAAGGACTTGTGAGAAACTACAACCATTTGATTTAAGAATATGGAGTATTGTTACTGTTTGTTATTGTTCTCAGGTTTACTATTAAATGTACAGACTGCTACTTACTGTATTTTATTGTATTTTAAAATTTACATTCCTACACTGAACATTTCGGATTATTTTCCCACAGATCAAGGGTACAGATTGTTGTTGTTCACTGTGTATTGGGTAGTACTCATTTTGATTTAGACTGATTAGTATACAGAACCCTATGATGTTTATGGTTTACAGCTGAGAAGTAGTTGCTAAAAGTACAGAATGTTATTTCTTATTTTAGGTGTGATAATTGTCAGTAAACATTCTAAGAAGTGGAAATTGACAGGGTTGTATATAGTGCTGTTCTCACAATATTTGTCACTTAATTGCCCTGAGGATACTGTTGTTGAGCTTCCCAGTTTTACATAACAGGCAGAGGATGCAGCCAATGATGTTGTAATTCACATAAACAAGGAAACAAGTCCATCATAATTTGAATGTTAACAGTCCAAAATGAAAAGGTCATATACAGCTTTCCTACTGGTTTAACGAGCCAAAAAACAAACAAACATGAAAAACACTTTGTAAAACCAAGAGGTCGGTAGCAGCTTTAATTTTTTCTTACAACTTTTTGGTGGCCACCTGAATATATCTGTTGTACCCCCCTGTGTCCCCCCCTCTAAAATTAATCTGGATCCACCCCTGCTACCAAGCAATGTGCTACTTTTACTCTCCTGTTTGTGAACACTCAGAATGTTGTAGCAAAATATGCTATGCAGCCTCGATCCATCAAATCTCCTTGTTTGGTCTTGGAATAAAAGAAATGTAGAGTGAAATTAGATTATGTTAAGCACTGCGTGTTTTAATTGGAGCACACATGGTAGAATGATGCTACAGTTATACAAATATGTGAACAGAGGAAGCAAGTTGGCAGGAGGACTGTCGAGATCTACTGGCCAATCTCTAACATTACACACAGACACAGGACTAAGCATGAAGCTTGTATTCATGAGTGTTAAATTCTGATCATGTGTGCAAGTAAAAGAGGAGACCGTGTTCAAGGAAATACACACCATATATAGCTGTGTGCAGAAAAAAATGTCCTAAAAATTCTCTATCATCTCATAAACTCATCAAAAAAATTGTTTCTAAATGCATGAAAGAAAAGAAAACAACTTAATGAAACATGGAACCATTATTATGTTTTTTCTGAGTGAACTGTGCTCATCATCATCATCATCATCATCATCATCATAATCACAGCAGTCTGTCATGGCGACAATGATTGTTTCATTTTAGTCTGATCACATTCCTCCAAGAAGCCCTGTCCTTAGCTTTTTGCTGCCAGGAACTCCTGTCTGTACCCAGCTTCTGTGCTAACAACCATTATAGACCACCAGAGGGCATTTTAGCAGCAGATGCAGACATGCAATCAGTGTCATCCTTCTTTTAACCCCCAGATTACATGAGCTCTGGAAGTTACCACACAGGAAGCTGTTGTGCTGTCAGAGAAGCTCCATATCAAACTGAAAAAATATTTAAGATGATGGATGTGATGAAGTTTCTGTTTTGTATCTGTGCAGTGAGCTTCGCTATCACAAATATGTGTCTGTTTGTCATGTTTCTTCCTTTTCCCTCCTCTATTCATTACATCCCATCATATTGTGGTGTATTTAAATACAGATTTTTTCATTTTTGCAGGGAAGTTATGAAAAAGGGGAGGGAAAATATGCAGTGAAATTACTTAACAGTTCCACAACAGTTGGGTAACACATAGGCTGAGGCTAGTGTGAATGCTAATGTGCTAATGCTAGCAGAATAGAGGAATAAGTTGTGCTGCTGCTTCAGTCCACTTGGAGGTGACGTCTGTTGGCTAAACTGCATCATTGCAGTACATAGGGCAGTGTGAAGCTTGTGTTCTGGTTTAACATCTAGTCTATAAACAGTGATATACAGGCAGGAAATAACGTGTCAGTATGATGCAGTGTCAATAAAGTCGAATCAACGCCTCTTTGAACTAATTCTTTATGATCAACTGGATTCTGAATTCCACAAAGGGAGGATTAAATGAAGGGCTATTGCATAAAGCTGCTCTAGTTTTAGGTTCATGCACCAGATTTATTGCCAAGTGTGTATATAACACTTCCTGATGCAATGAGAAGTATTAAACTGATTCCTAGGAAGTGCAGCGACCTTATTCACATACAATATTATGATTTGTAAATGATGACAAGATGGATGACTGTTTCTGTGCAGTAATGAAGAATTTAAGTTTGAACTAAATATTTAATCAAAATTTTAATGACAGACTCCTGACCTTATGAGACTTTTGTAAGAATATACCACTACCTTGGTGTTTTTATGGATTACAGCCATTATTGTGTTTATTATTAATTCCATCCATCCTCTATCCTCACTAGGGTGGCGGGGGGTGCTGGAGCCTATCCCAGCTGACTCGGGCGAAGGCAGGGGACACCCTGGACAGGTCGCCAGTCTGTCACAGGGCTACATATACAGACAAGCAATCACACTCACATTCACACCTACGGACAATTTAGAGTTATCAATTAACCTCAGCATGTTTTTGGACTGTGGGAGGAAGCCGGAATATCCGGAGAAAACCCACGCATGCACAGGGAGAACATGCAAACTCCATGCAGAAAGATCCCAGGCCAGGCTGGGATTTGAACCGGGGATCTTCTTGCTGCAAGGCAAAAGTGCTAACCACTACTCCACTGTGCAGCCCCTTTACTATTAATTGTATTGTGAAAATCACATACAGGATTCTACTGTAACGTTATCAGAATTTGAGAATGAGTGGAATGCAATGGATATCGAAATGTTACTGAATAAACATGAAAATTGATTATAATTTACTGGAAGCAGTATCAGTGTTTTGTAACACCAAGAATGTAGGTACAGGTCAGGAGAGGTGAGCATTAAAGCGTAATCATCGATGCACACAAGTGTCTCGGTCTCTCTGGAAGCAGAGATTAGAAGTGTGCTGATCTCCTTAGATGGCAAAGCGAGTGCGTGACAGCAGGGCGTGTGAGTTCGCCTATTTCATGTTTCTCCCACAATTGAGTGGGAGAAAACTTTCCCAGCTTCACCTTCTTTATAATTCAAATCTTCACAGTCCCACTCTCCAAAAACACCACTGTCTTGTAATAAAGGAATCGGTTGTCAGGATTAATTTACATTCAAGTCAAAAGATTTTCATATTTTCAGGACAAACGAGCAGTCTGGATCTCTCAGCTGCCTCTTACCTCAGGATTCCTGCATGACTGTTGTGTGAAACATTTAGAATCTAGCAAACAATTTATTTATTAATGAGGCAGTTTTGTTTTTATTCTATTTGTGATATTTGAGCCAGAAATATAAAAGGTGAATAAGATATTGCATACATGGTGTTTTAGTGCCTGCTTTCAAAATGAGAAATTTGTATTTGTTTCTAGCTCTATTAATCACTGAACTCTCTTTCAAACCTGTGCATTGATGTAAATAAAAAAAAAATTACACCTTTCTTGTGTAATAAGTTGTCTGACTCTATAAAATGAACAAACATCAGAACACATGATTCTCTCTCCACATATCTTGCTTAGAAAAATCTCTTTTGCACAAGTTTCAGAAACAGCGCCAAACTTCAAATGCTGCCTGTGTCTTTGAAAAAATAACAAGTAAAATGTATAAAATTCAGAGGCTGTTACTGAAATGCTGAGTGTCAGTAGATGTTTTTTTTTTAAGATTCTTAAGGGCTTGCTGTTGCAAAAGCATTTCTGAAATTGTACATATAGCGTGCTGATGTGTCATACTTTCACTGGTTGACAGCTGATGTGGTAGAAAATGTTCTAGATCACTCATATAATGTTTTGTCTTGACCCACTGACAGATTAGTTACAGTTCCTGTTTGTTTCCTGCCACACTTTCAACAGACTTAACCTGCACAAGAGTGTGTTAAGTACTTGTAGCGGCAAAGCAGAAAGCTGATCCCAATTAACCGTTGTTTACGTGTCACTTTAGGCACGCAAACGTCACTGTGTTCGTCTAAGCGTTTTTGGCATTCTCACCTGCCTCAGGCTTTTATATAAATCTCATTTAGTGCTCAGCTCTCATATCCTCATTGTGCCAGATGCCCCAGAATGAGCAAATCCCCACTTTGACCTTCAAATTGGCTATCTATCTATCTATCTATCTATCTATCTATCTATCTATCTATCTATCTATCTATCTATCTATCTATCTATCTATCTATCTATCTATCTATCTATCTATCTATCTATCTATCTATCACATTCTTCTTGCATCAAAAGTTTGATATATTAGCACTAAAATGCACTTTTGGTCAATTCCCTGTACAAAGGATTTTTGATGTTGCAGTCTTCATTGCTTCTGATCACTAATGCTAGCTTTTTTAAAATATTGTATTTTTTATAATTTTGCCATTTAAAAGAGTCTTTTATGCTTGATTTTTCATAATTTCGGCATTGTCACAGCAGCGTTACATACACTTGCTTTGAGGTTCAAACACTGTTTCTAAGCCACTCTTCCAAAAATATTTTTTTAGTGGTAAACAACTGGATCTTTGATGTATTTATTTACTTGGCTTTTAATGAGTAATATATTAAGTCACAATTTACTGGAATGAGGCTGCCTATGTTCACCCAAATTTCCACCAGATTTAAATCTATCTATATACATCTATGTATTTTTCACAGTTTTTGGTTTTTAAATTCAAGATTGTACAGTGAAACAATACTTAACATGTTTGTTACACAGCTAATAAAGCCACTACCTCTCTATGTTTCTATCTATCCACAATTAGAGTTACACAAACTGTAACAGGCAGTGTGCAATTACAACCCTGTAAAATTTAAAGTTAGATTGCAGTTTTCTTCAGTAGATTGTTTTAATTACACTGCACTCATCTTTTACATTTAAGAATAAAAGAGACTAGATTTTATTCCCCAAAGATAGAGCAGCTAACAGTTAATTTTATTATATTCTGGCAGACATTAGGGGCAGTGATGCCTGTATGAGTATCTTAAACAGAAATATCTTAATTGTGAAAGAAAACGTTTGACCTTCATTCCCTGCCATCAGAGAACCTGACCAATGGAGTCAGAACATGGCTGCGGTAATAACTTTTGACGACTATGCGTACTGAAGGAATGCCCTCTGCGACTCCCAGACAACCTACTCAACACCTCTAACTTGCGTAGAAGGTGTGAATCCAATTTGTGAAGACTGAAGATTAGAAAGGGACAAACCCCTCCGGTTTAACAGCTTGCAAGTGACAATTTTTGGATTCTAAGCGGATAAACACAAGCTCCTTGATCTGGAAATCCCACTTGTGGGAATTGGCACACTTATGAAAGCTGTGTGACAGATGGTTTCCTGTTCCTACATCCAGGACACTCCCATAAGTAATTGTCTTATCGTTAGAATTTGTCCAAATCACTTTCTCATTAAGTGACAGCAGTTGGAATTTTTGCGAAAAAGAACCATTGTTTTTTTGGTGATAGATTAGGATATTATACTGTTTAATTCAACTTCAAGTGCATTAAAAAGTAAAAAGCCTTTGCACTTGGAGCTTTTGATAAATTCTCTACATAAATAGCACTAAAATGTATGCCAGGACTGTCATTAAATTATCTCGAAATACATTCAACTTTCTTTTAAACATTATTACTCGGCTTAAAATGTTACAGAAATGTTTAGGCAATCCTGAACTCATTCTATATTGCACTGATCAAGAGTTACAATGTCCAACAAGTTTTGCAAAAAAAAATTAACAATAAAGTTACAAATACTTACACATTTTCATTCCACGTTTCTACCTTAAAAAAATGTTTGAAGCAGATATTTTTTTATTACTTATCCTTCTGTATCATTTTTAAATTTTAGTTTAACATTGTGAGAGACCATTCTGCAATTAAATGACAGCGTGTTTTACAAGACTGCGTTAGAGGTTTTCTCAGTCGCTTTGGTAAAGTTCTCGAATCATCCTCGACATTTGCAAAACAGTAAGTGCATTTCTCAAAACACTTAGTACAAATAGCAGAACACCATGGATTCCCTGCAAAAGCCAGTCTCGTGCTCAAAATCCTTAGTTCATCTCTCAAAAGTAAATATCTGTGTCAATGAACATGTCAGCGCCATCAGAATGACAAGTCCTTGTGTCATTGTGTAGACAGACAGTCAAATTGCTTTGTCATGTAATTTTAAGAGTGGACTCTGGAGGAATGTTCTGATGTAAACTATGGCTAACATTTTGATGACAATTATTGTAAATTGTAAGTTACACTTTTGTGTATGTGGGAGATTGATTGCAAGAGACTGGACAAGATTCACATTTACGCTTTTACCGTTTGTATTGTAATTTGATGACAGACCACGTCATTGCGATACAGAAAGCACCATGAAAAAAACAAAAGTAGAAATGTGAACATAGGACATTCTCCTTAGGGAAAACTGTACATTCCTCCCTCCTGACGTTCCTGTCTGTTGGGCCACAAATTCTCCTCCACATCATGAATATCTTCTCTAGCGTCTTTGAGCGATTTCAGAAAACCCTAACCCTTCACACATTTGCCTTCGTTAGAGAAAATCAAGATTCACTCGGGAACAATTTACCAATTCAGGACAGATTTTTTTTTTTTTAATAAAGGTCTAATGGAAATGTATGGAAATATCGTTGACATCTGATGACAACTTGTTCAACCATTTTGCATGCAAAGACTTATGCAATGAACTAATGCCTAAATGTTGAGCTGGGTGAGACTATTCAACAGAGACCCATGATAATACATTTTGATCAACATGACATAAGCAATTGATAATGCAGGAAACAGCAGAGAATTGTACACAGTCATTTGCATGGATGTACCAAACCATTTGCAACTTTTTCAAAGTAATGAGTAATGTACAAGCGACACAATGATGCAAAGATTGAACAAGTAGTTTTGAGAATTTCAATTCTGATCTGAAAAATGCACCAAAGCGACTGAGAAAAACTGTAGAAATGAATATGCTGTTCCATGGTATGGGTATATTAGAAGTGTTTCCACAGTTTGAGTCAAAATCTCTCAAATGTAATTAATTCTTTAAAGGTAGAATCTAGAATTTTTACAAGGCCCACATTTGAACTGAGAAATGTTTCTTCAGTGCTGAGCAGGATTACACTATTTCATAGACATCCATTGTGGTTATATCTCAAAGTCTGTACACAGTACAAGCACCATTTTAATATTTAAAGTGTTTGGAGGTCATTATGATGCTACTGTCTAAGAGATAGTTATCAAGTATAACAGAGCCTATTTACATTCAGACTACACACACACTGAAAATGTGCAGTTTGACACAGTAAACAACCCTAACCCTGTGCTACAGTATAGTGTTTCATATAGCATATGGTGCTTCATAAAAATTCTAATTCTGAAATGCTCGGCAGGCACACAGGTAAATACTCATATGATCATACAATAATGATACAGACAGTTTAAATTCAATATTAGTTACTGTATACAACTCATCAAAAGTTTGCATATTTTATGCATTTAGAATTTAATAATAATAAAAAATAAAATAAATATAACCAATTCATGTTCTTAAAGAAAATGTCAGCGCAAAACCACGAATAAATGGAAATTAAAACAAGCAAAAAACTAAATTTAACTGGTCAGGATTTCAAAATTGAACAATGGCTACTTATGTCCTCAGGACTGTTCTGTAAGTGACCAGACAAGCTAAATGTTCCTCATAAACTTTCCTAAAAACTAATTATCTTTATTGAACAGGTGCTATCAGAGTTTAAATTTGATGACTTTCTTAGATCAACAGGAAATATCTGTCTTTTTTAAATGTATCTGTCTGACAGAGAGACAGAGGAGCCAACAATAACCTAGTCATATGCGGTCACTTTTGTTCACTGCTACACAATTTAATGAGGTAATGAAAAAAGCTTCTTTGAATCAACAAGACTAGACCTTCAAGGATTTACCTCAGGTGCCCCCAAACATTGCTCACCACTAGACGGTTTCACTCCAGCCAGTAATCTAGTTATTTAAATTGGTATGAGAATCCCTGTAGTCCAAAAGAGTCAAAACTTTCTGTTCAGTTTTGTTAAATTAAGGCTCCATACACAGTGGGAACATGATATTTTGTACCTATCTAGCTCAGAATATGTCTTGTGTGGATAGATGGCTCTCATAAATGGATTAGTTCCAGATACTGTTAACGTAACTGTCAGGTAGAAAGAATGAAACTTCATCTGGTAGCTTAAAGTGGTATTAAGATACAGAAATGAGGCCATTTAAAGGTACGTAAGAAATACACTGACTTCTTAGAGCACATTACCTGCTAAGTTCATGACCTTATAATTATATGGACAGAAACCCACCAAAGCCCCCTTAAACTGAGACTTCAGGTAACATATAAAGAGGAAGCGGAAAGAGATAACAAGGTGTGGTATGGGTTCACCTAAACAGCGTTAAGGATGACCTTTGTTAAAAAGTAAAATTTTAAGTCTAATCTTAAAATAGAGAGGGTGTCCAAACCATGTCTTTCAATCTAGTTTTAGAAACTCAGCAACCCTCTGCTATTTTAAATCGGTAGTACCCAGTGAAGAGAAGTTAAAATGATAACGGGTAAATATGATCTCTCTTGCTAGTTCCTGTCAGTACTCTGTCTGCAGCTGGCGGTTTTTCAGGGAGTTACTGGGGCACATGGATAACTAATCTCACATCACTCCAGTCAGGAAGTAACAAATGCATTGAATAGCATTTTTAGCATCACTCTGACACAAAATGTTCCTAATTTTGACAAGATTGAGCAGATAAAAGGATGTCCTAGAAACATGCTTCGTGTGTGAGGTACAGGACACATCCTGGTCAAAGTAACTCGAAGGTTCCTCACAGTACAGCTGGAGGCCAAGGTAGTAACATCCAGAGTAACAATGTGGTTAGATACTGTGTTGCTGAAGCATATAGGGCAAAATAAAAAGCTTCAGGTTTGTCCTCATGTAGAAGTAGACAATTAAAGGTCAGGGAGAGCTTTACACCTGTATGTAAGATGTCTGACCATCGATCTGCTTTGACTCCTCTCAAAGACAAACATAGTTGTGTGCCATGTGCATTAAACAAGCAATTGGGTGGTACAAAATCATTCAAATACACAGGATTGCTGTTGCTATCGAGCAACTTGTTTGCCAGGATTCACACCTAGTCAATCACCAATGGTAAGCAGACACTGGGCAAAGTAGAGGTTTCTCTCTATTAAAGACTTGCTGCAACACTTTAGTGTTTTCTTTGACCTTAGCCAAATGGGAAATGCGTATTGTTTTCACAATCAGGGTTTAGTACAGTTTTTGCAGTCAAGAACTGCATCCTGAAATCTTGTGCATGTGTTGTAGAAGTATGACCTGCTATAGGTTTATTTTAGGGCAAAATCACCAAACCTTTAAAGTACTTTGTCAGATCTAACTGGTGATTCTATACATACAGTGCTTTTAATATGCTGACAACCACTGAGATTGTTGTTATGCCGAAATAACTGCCAGGCTGTATTACCCAGATGTCTGTCAAGTAGTGAGATGAAGGTTTAGATTACAGTGTAATTGCCAAATGCAGCATCTAGGACTGTATTGATAACCCAGTACACGAATAAGATTTCTTAAAAGAATCCTTCAACTGCCAGATAAAAAATACAATCCATAAAAAAGTGTGAAAATAAAAATGGCGCAGTTTTAAAGCTACCTGATGAATTTAATTGAAATACAAATCAGATCATCTCCATGTTGACTTCAATTAAATATCTGGGACTGTTGCCACAGTCTGTTAATTAAAGACAACAGTGAGACTCCATTGACTCTGTTTACCTGCAGCAATTGGTTTACAGGTCAACCGATGTGAAGTACAGGCCAACAATAATGAGGTAATAGGTTCCTGGTTCATGTAATTGAATAAGAACACGATCAGCAGGAAAGAAGTCAAACTAGAATTAGCACCTTGCGGCTGCAAGCTTTTGGTATGCAGCCAGTCAAGTTACAGTTTACAGTTATCATCAACTTTAAGAGAAATTGCCAAATGTCTTCTGTGGATTTAGGCTGTCTGTCTTTTCTGTCTTAATGTAATCCCACACTGCCCCCATGATATTCAGAGCTCTGAGGTGTCAGTGCCATCTGCTGCAGGACTTCTTCTTCTTTTCACTGAGGATGAAGTACTGAGTCCAGAGTAACTGTAGTTTTGTGTTTTTAGATATCACAGTCTAAACAAGCATATGCACCAGGACCTCCACTTGCTTGCTATGTTTACAAATCTGACCAAACAGATCAAGATATTACCTGTATTCTTTATTCTTTTATTTTATTGTAGTTTTTTTTGTAAGTGCATAAACTCTCTTTAGGGGGTTATGTAACTTAATAATATAACTTAAGTTAACTAAAATGCTAGTTTCAGTCTTTAGTTTTAGTTCACTCTGTCTCCCTGATGTCATCACATAATGGAATCCAAT
The DNA here is from genome assembly GCF_021347895.1 of Acanthochromis polyacanthus. Classification (NCBI taxonomy): domain Eukaryota; kingdom Metazoa; phylum Chordata; class Actinopteri; family Pomacentridae; genus Acanthochromis; species Acanthochromis polyacanthus. Next base: position 12,227,244 of record NC_067117.1, on the reverse strand, counting down.
ATCTAAAGTATGTATAAAACTAAACGTTACAGTATTTTTGCACAGCTTATGTGTTTATTAAATACCTCACAGATCCAGGAAATGGGCAGGGTCAGGTGAGACACGACATGCAACAAAGAGCCCACATTACACTTGAACCAAGAATTACGGTCTCCTTGAAACCTTTTATTGTATGCAAAACAAAAAAAATGCAATTATAGGTAAAAAGAATTTCAACCATATTTCATTTTATCAGCATAATTGGATAACATAGAAAAACATATTTGGCAAGTTGTGAATAAGATGAACATGTCAGTAACATGTTCACCAACAACATAATTCCTCTGTGAAAATATTCAAACTTGCAGTACGACATGCACTTGTAGAGTATTGTTAAACTTGATATGTCTATGTTTAAAAAATACATCATTTTGCGATGGAAAAATTCTGGACTGCTTTAATAAAGAGAAAGTCCATGGCATGTAGTCAAAACCACAACCAGAAGATATTGTTTCCATTAAACTTTAGTATATTTTGATGAACTAACCATCACCAGCAACATGTATTTGCATGCTTATGTTGTGCATCCCTTCTAACACAGCAAACTAAGTTCAGTAAACCTTAAAGATTTGCTTACATAAAATTGTACTGTACATCGAACAAGCCATGTTTATGACAGAGAACAGTAAAAGTTGCTAGTATGACAAGCATGGATAAACTTAAGTCTTAAACTAACCTAATTGTACTTGACTGCATTTTCCTAACTAAAGGTTAGTATCATAATTGCCATCCAGTGTAAGACAAAGCAAGGGTGTGTACATGGCCATGCAGCACACAAGAAGACAAGATAGTAGGAAAAGTTGCAGAAAACATTTCTTTGTTGAAACTGTTGTTTTCTTATATTTGTCTTTTCCTTTTTGTCCTTGAAAATATATTTGCTATCCAAATGCCAGTAGTGTTTGAAATGAAGAGGGAAACTAATTAACTAATCATTCTCTGGCAGCCTGGAAAAGTGGCCACATCCTCAGTCTAACATTCAATTTCCATACACAAGCACAACGTTAGTGTGACAGCAGAAAGTATTACCTGCCACAGTTTGCAGTTTTCCCTGTTAAAACATTATAACATTGCACTGCTTCCTGGTGATAAGCTAGGGGTGCTACCAACTGAGAAAATATGTTGAGAAGTTGAGAAAGAATTACAGATATATTATTTTGTCTCTTTTTAAAATTTTAACAATCAGATATTACACTTTATATTTTAACATCAACTATATTGCAGTAATTCATCTTATTCTCACAATCCCATGTGCAGTAGTAATTGACACAAAGAAAACTGTCAGTGGCATTCAAACTTAATGGATGGGGATCTAATTAAATTGGAGATTTTTTTTAAGTCTTTATGTCATAAACATATTAACTGTTAAGCAATTGGAGCTTTATTAATTTTAAAACGTTTACATGCCTCATTTTCAGAGTGCAGTTATTTAGGTGTCTTGCTGAAGTGGAAAGGGAAATGGGACGATAGGTAAAATTTTTCAAAACAGTTTATGAAAAAAACAAAGGTCTGCTTCCAGTTTTATCAGTTTAAGTGTTCAGTGAAAGTGCATCTGGAGGAAGACTTCAATACAAAAAAGGAAACAGGAAATAAGTGTGACTCTCCTTCCGTCCCTCTTTCTCATGTTACGTGACCTCCACGATTCTGGGGCATTAATTAGCAAACATGTTCTATAAAAACTAAAAAATCTAAAAAGATCACAGAGTAGCAGGTGATTATACCATGAGATTATGGGCTGATTTTCCAGATCCTCTTAGCTCAACGTATTATACAGGGGCTATAAAACCATCGCTGCTGAGTCACACGACAGAAGTAGGAGTTCCGACTCTGCTGCCGAGACAGTCCTCCAAGATTATCCTACTCTAGCCAGTCCAATCCTAACTTGCGAAGATGGAGAATGGCACAGAAGGCAAGAACTTCTACATCCCCATGAACAACAGGACGGGGCTTGTCAGGAGTCCTTTCGAATATCCACAGTATTACCTGGCAGACCCATGGCAATTCAAACTTCTGGGCTTGTACATGTTTTTCCTGATCTGCACTGGATTCCCCATCAACTTTCTGACACTGGTGGTCACAGCACAGAACAAGAAGCTCCGACAGCCTCTCAACTTTATCCTGGTTAACTTGGCCGTGGCTGGACTCATCATGGTTGTCTTTGGATTCACAGTCACCATTTATTCTTGCATGGTGGGCTATTTCTCCTTGGGACCCCTGAGCTGCGCTATTGAAGGATTCATGGCTACACTCGGAGGTAAACTTCAGCACACATGTAGATCAGTGCATTGTTTATCTGTTCCCAATTTTATTTTTAGCGAGTGAGGGTATAAAACGAAATCAGCTCCGTTGTAACAGGATTTGAAGGTCCTCATTACAACTTCTGCTCTGTTTCTTTCAACAGGTCAAGTGTCTCTGTGGTCTCTTGTGGTTCTTGCCGTTGAGAGATACATTGTCGTCTGTAAACCCATGGGCAGCTTCAAATTCACAGCCACCCACTCTGCGATAGGCTGCGGATTCACCTGGTTCATGGCTATGTCCTGTGCTGTTCCTCCCCTGGTCGGCTGGTCAAGGTAAATCCTCAACATGCATGGCAGGATCCAGTCTACATCTGGGGGATAGAATAGAGAATGACAGCATCTTTTATTGCAACTCTCTCCACACCAGAATTCCCAACAATACTGAGCTCTATACATGCGACCACACCGGCTACATGTAATATTTACACCATGCAGGCATGATGTTGTATGCAGTGGATGACAATGATCCACAGCCTTAAGACTGTGGCTTAAGACAGATTAAATCTTTTATTTTAGAGAAATTGTAAGATATTTATTTCATCTAATGAGTTGAAATGCTCATGAGATTTACTTGAAAATCTCCACCAGAACAGTGTTCAAAAGTAGAAGGAGGAGAAAAGGAAAATGGGATAAAAGCTTAGCCTTTCTTCACTGATACTTAAAGCACCGATCTTGGATCTAATAGCTGCACATTTACTAAACCGACACAGGATTTTCTACTATTTTTTCTGAATCCTCTTGAGAATAAAATAAATATGTACTTCCAATTGCCAGAATACAGCTAAAAAATACTACAGGATGTTTATTTCTTTGCTCTCGGGTTTAATCAAGACTTCTACTATTGAGGATCAACTGATTTAAACATTTAATGCCTGTTTTATTATTTAGAAAATCCTGCAGATGACACTGCATGTAACCTCGCAACATCCTTTTAGCCTTTTAGACAATGCGGATTGGTTGTATCCCTTTAAGGAAACATCTTTTGCTTCAGCCAATGTGACCTGCAAAACCTTTTGATTTGTTGTAGTATTGGGAGTTGGAACATATCCCAGCACACATTTGACCACAAAGTAGTTGACTATAGAGCTTATACAGAGAGACACACAACCATTCACCTTCACACATGAAAAGAAATATTTTGGAATCACCAAGGAACCCAGTAGACTTGTCTCAGAACTGTAGATGGAAACATTAGAATACACAATGTAAGCTTGAATATCAAGCCTCTAACTTTGTATGCCTTGTATTCACAGATATATCCCTGAGGGTATCCAGGTGTCCTGCGGACCTGACTACTACACTCTTTCTCCAGCTTACAACAACGAATCCTATGTGTTGTACTTGTTCAGCTGCCACTTCTGTGTTCCAGTCTTCCTCATTTTCTTCACTTATGGAAGCCTTGTGCTGACAGTCAAAGCCGTAAGTGGAGTTTAGGTTCCTCTTACATTATATTCTCACATTCATACATCAGAAAGCATAATGAATCAACAAGCTAAGCACTAATGCTGTATTAAATTACTGTGAAGTCTTCAGTTATTTTAATTTAATGTGATGCTTTTGTATGTAGTTGTTCATATTAGTGTTTTAAAGCATTACAGAAAATACAACACAAACTCAGAGCCCATTATCTGTCGTCTTGTTATTGTATGTGTATGCAAGGAGAACATTTATCTCACTGGGCATTCATAATGGTTAAAATCTTGGTCCCAGTGTTGCATTAATTCAACTAAAAGTGCACATCACAGTCACTGACCAATGACGGCCTCATTTTCAGGCTGCAGCCCAGCAGCAGGACTCTGCATCCACCCAGAAGGCTGAGAAGGAAGTCACACGTATGTGCGTCCTGATGGTCTTTGGCTTCCTCTTTGCCTGGACCCCATATGCTAGCTTTGCTGCATGGATCTTCTTCAACAAGGGAGCTGCCTTCTCAGCCGTCTCCATGGCCATCCCTGCTTTCTTCTCAAAGAGCTCAGCTTTGTTCAATCCTGTTATCTACATCCTTATGAACAAACAGGTCAGTTTATTATTACACTGTTGCAAATCACAGTCTCTGCTATGGCAGCAGCAGTTCTGTATAGGGGGTATTAGTATTAGCAAAGGGTGGAAAAAATGGTGACGGAATTGGAAGTTAGATGTCATATTGCTGAAGTCTTCTGAACTAAAGCACTAAAGAACACAAATAATCAGCTACACTGGCTTATAACATACTACAGTGTGGTTGTAAACAGTTAAAAATGTCTTTTATTTGTCTATACTGTAGCAGTTTCTAAGGTGACCAGTGAATTGAGGCTGGGGCCTCAATAAACGATAGAATAGAAAAAAAATACAAAAAACATATTGCTTTCTTTGAAACCACCAGATGAAGCAAAATTTTCAGATTTTTGCTCATATGCCCATTGATCTGGAGACCTACAAAGAACTTGAAAGAAAAAGCTTTAAGTCAATATTTCAACTATATAGTAAAATTTGAATAATTCTTTTAGAATGAGCTCAAAATCTGTTTTCTTCTTGTGACATATGCACAATATTAACATCTTGACTGTGTGTTTTTCTCCCTTTCAGTTCCGTAACTGCATGCTGAGCACTATTGGAATGGGTGGCATGGTTGAGGATGAGACCTCAGTCTCAACAAGCAAGACAGAGGTGTCCACTGCGTCTTAAGAATCATAATTCCACAGCTCCAGACACCCTCCTTCCTGATGTGTTCCTGATCCTGAATGGCTGTCCCGACATGGAAATAAGCAAATGGCTACACGCTCATCTCAACAAATGGACATTAATCTTGGCATATGGCCACTGACAACATTTTACTGTACACATTCTTAATTGTTGTGTGTGTCTGGCATAAAAACTGGACTCCAAAATGAAACACAGTCTGAAGTGTTTCACAGTTGCTTGTGAAATGTTTGGATGGATGAGTGGGTGAGAATCACCTTTGTATATTTATGACATGGAGAGGTTTGCATATTTGTTAGCTTCTGTCAAAATATTCTGTAAATATTTTATAAAACAAAAAAAAGTGTAGAAAAAATATATTAAATGCATGCATGAAAAGATTTCCTGGTTTCTGTTTCCTTATATTACAGTCAAACATACTGTATGGTAATTTAGATGTGACCTTTTTCTCATAATTAAGAGGCAAACAAGTACTCAACTAAAATGATCACCATTAAAAACACAAGGATGAATACACAATTTAGACCTTACTGAAGGAGAGATTAGTTCAGGAGACCTTTTTTTCAGTATTTGAAAGAATAACATGTAATTTTACAATGACACATACACGTATATTACATAGTAATGCTTGAGAAGTAAATTAAAAACATTTTTAGTGCATTAGATAGCTACTAATAACTAAAATCCACTTTAACCATCAAGCATTCTTGCCTACTGATCATCAGAATTTCTCAAAACATCAAAGGGATAACAAAAGTCACCTGAAAATGTTGCCACGACGAGTAGTTTTTATCTGACAGTACACTTGAGCACAGTTTTTCAAAGTACTTGAAGTAGGGTTGTTCTAAGCATCTTGGAAAACGTGCCACAGTTCTCTGTGGATTTAGATGGTCTCAAGTGCTTCTGTCTCTTCATGTAAACCTAGACTGATGTCCTGACGGCAAGGTCAAGGCTCTGTAGATGGCGTACCACCTAGCCACTGGAGATTGTTCCTTATATTTGTGTATATCGTATTGCAGAATGAATTTGTGACTAATCAGACACAAGACACATGCATATGCTGCATGACAGAAGAGCCTACAATTTTCACAGTACAGTATTTAATAATTTTTTTATTTTATTTTATTTTTGGCTAAGTATGTTAGGAATTTGACTCCAGGTCATTTCAGTGGACTAAAACATCACATTTATTTTCAGGAGAGTATATGCATACAAACAGACATGTACAAACACAACTGAAGCAACTGTTCAAATGATAGTATCTATACAGGTTGCACAAAGATGTAAGAATGTAGGGAGTCCTGAAAAATATTAAACGTTACCTTGTATACATGTAATCAGTGACTATATGGCCTACGTATACACGTCCACGCATGGGGTAACACTTAACAATACTCCTGTGCAATACTGTGCACAAAGTCATATGAACAAATGAAGAACAAACCTTACTCTAAAACCTGATACTTAAGTTTTTCATAAGTACGTTGCTCATATCTCTGAATCCACCACTATGCAGTAGATCAAGGTTAGTTACTAGTACACTAAATCAAGGATTAGTAAATCATTGGGTCATGATTAGTTCAAAATTATCAGTAAATGAGTCAAACTTCATGAGTCATCCTTCACAAACTTTGATCCAAATACTGACTGGTACAAAACAGTAATTATGACAATTCCTTCAGCATCCATAACTGGTGAACCCCTCAAGCAGTGATAATCACTTTAAGTATGATTCCTCATTACTTTATTATTTCCTTGCTTAACTATCATATCTGGTCAAGGTACGGTGAAGAACCTTATTGAGGGGGTACTAAGTAGTTCCTCATCAATTATGTATTTATGTACAAGCTGGAAGTCACATTTATTTTTATACTATTACTTGGCTACACATTACAACACCAAATAAACTTAATAAAAGCAGTTTGTTCATTTAAGCCTCTTAGTTAAACTGGTACAAACATTGTCTATTTCATTTTTAAAGGACTATTATGTAAGATTTGGTGGGTTTCCAAGGGCATAAATGGAATCTTACACTCAACAAAAATATAAATGCAACACTTTTGTTTTTGCTCCCATTTTTTATGAGATGAACTCAAAGATCTAAAACTTTTTCCATGTACACAATATCACCATTTCTCTCAAATGTTGTTCACAAATCTGTCTAAATCTGTGATAGTGAGCACTTCTCCTTTGCTGAGATAATCCATCCCACCTCACAGGTGTGCCATATCAAGATGCTGATTAGACACCATGATTAGTGCACAGGTCCAGGACGTCTCAGGACAGTGAGGGATGTCTGCATAGATCATGTGACCAACCGAAGGTAGATCTGAATAATGATAATAATAATAATAATAATATATTATTATTATTATTGCTTTATTTATTATTTTAGGAAACAAAGACTACACACACACACACACACACACACACACACACACACACACACACACACACACACACACACACACACAAATAAAAAATCTCTATACGCTAAGACATGTCAGGCTGAGGGACTTAGCTGCAATTTGCAACATGACCACTAGGTGCCACTAAATCCAACATACTGATCCTTTAAGGCCTTATATCCTCATTAGAGTCACAGCAGGGCTGGAGTCTTTCCCAGCTGATTTAAAGCAAAGGCAGGGGACACCCTGGACAGGTCGCCAGTGTGTTGCAGGGCTACACAGAGAGACAGACAAACATGCTCACATTCACGCCTGAGGACAATTTAGAATCACCAGTTAACCTCAGCATGTTTTTGGACTGTGGGAGGAAGCCAGAAAATCTGGTGACAATCCACGCACACACAGGGAAAACATGCAAACTTCACACAGAAAGATCCATGGCCCAGGCTGGGACACAAACCGTGCAGCCACAGAGGACTATATGGATGTGAATAATGAACTGAGAAGCAGAACATTACAGAGCAACACACAGAGAATCCAGAGACCCTTTCTCACAGCTATAAATTTAGTAAGACAACATTTCAGAAGACAGCTCACCCAAAACTCACATTAGAAATGGAACATCTGCCAATCATTTGTTTACCACTAAAGGACCATTCATGGCTCATTGGAGACAACAGGATGCCTCTTACCTCCGCCAGAATCTGATAAGGGTGAGGAAAACCACACCTCTTCAGAAGAGGATTTGCATTCTTCACAGTGATCTCCCTACCTAACACGCAGAAGTTGCTATACAGGAATGGATTGAACAATTTAAATCAGGACATTAAGGAAATGCGGCATCACTGGAGTGATGATCTGGGCTCAGTCTCTGATGCCAGATTGAGTAGAACCAGTGGGGAAGAAGAATCAAATCTGAAGTGTTTGTGGAGAAGAACAAACAAGACACAAACACGCCCCTTTTGTCTGTCACAGACCACAGCCATAAAGGCAGAGAGAGACTTTTTACACTAAGCATATATACTTGCTAGGTTTTACTTTACTTATTATTGGATGTATATGCTTGTCTTTTAGCTATGTTATAAATTTACTTTCGTGTAGTCTTAAGTCTACAATTTGTAATTTTATTCTTATATTTGCACCTCTCTTTTGAAACGGGCTCATTTGAGAAAACTAAAACAAAGCCTTAAAAAAGGGTTCTTTTTTGATTGCTCAAGGAAACATATGCTTAACTTTGAACTAGGGCTTTGTTTTCCTATGTTTTACTTAAAGTTGGACTCTTTAAAGTTCAACTCCTTAAGTTAACTTTACTTTAATACTACAACAGCATGAATATTGTCTTTATTACTATGAGCTTCAACTCTTAGTGTTTTCAGTTCGGCACACTTTGGCAATGCAAACTTGCCAAAGCGCCTTCTTGTCACTGCGTTCCTGAACCAACTCATCCAGCAGATCATCTGAGCTACACATACTGCAGCAGCCTCCCCTTCTCTCCTACAAAGGCTACGCAAGTATCTTTTTCCTCCTGCTAAACAGGTGGATTTACAAATTACAATTGATTTCCCAATTTTAAAGTAATTCTAAATTCATTATCTTTCTCCTAACTGCTTCCAGTGATGATCACAGTTCATTAGTTTGTTTATCTGCATTTATTCATCTGTTTTTTTTCATTGTCTGCTGTTGTTACATCATTGTTGTTCATTATTTGTTCGTAGTCTTAGTTAATAAATGTTTGTATATAATTATCATTGATTCTACGGTGTGTTTCTTTGTTTGGGGAACTGAAGGGAAGTCAGAGTTTACGACTTTCATAGTGAGACTGATCAATACAAATAGATTTGATTAATTAATGATTATTGAACCTGACATATTCTTGATAACGGTCTCTTAGGGGGTCTAGATAGATAAAAGACCTAAGTGGTGCCCCCTGTCAAGCACTGTGTGCCCCAGGGCTCTGCTTTGAGACCAGTTTTTTATTTCCTCCTACATGCTGTCACTTAGGCACATTTTCATTAACATAATGTCTCTGCTGATGTTATACAAACCTTCAAATTACATCCTTAGAGCCTGGTGCGCAGATTTTTCTTCATGACTATATTTTTGTTGTCAATAACTGGATTTCTAATAAATTCCTCATTGCTGTTACTGGATCGCAACACATTATAGTTTTATTGGACTTTTAAAGATACTGAGTCCATTGTACCTGGGTTTCATTAGACAGCTAAGCCTAAAAATTAAGCTGAGCCGCTTTCTATTGAAGCTTCTAGGAAAGCCCCTTAGTGAAGATTCTTGGAATGACCACTGAACAAACTGGGGAGTTTAATTGAATTAAGGGAAGCTGCAGATGATCCAGAACACTGCTGCCAGAGTCCTAACTAACACCAGGCAACTGGTCCATATTACACCGGTCCTCAGATTACTACACTGCCTTCATGTAAGTCAAAGGATAGAGTTCAAAATCTTACTCTTGGTCTACAAAGCACTGAATGTTCTTGGACCAAAATACATCTTGGAGTTATTAGCTCCATCCAGAGCCCTCACATCATCAAGGACAGGTTTACTGTGTGTTCCCAGAATCAGAACCAAGACTAGTGAAGCACCATTCAGCAATTGTGCTCCTCACCTGTGGAACAAACTTCCTGAACGCCTGAGGTCTGGCAGACTGTCGTCTCTTTTAACCAGGCCTGAAAACCAGATTGTTTACTACAGCTTTCTCTTAGATGCTCAATCTATTTTCTTGTCATTTAATGCACTTTTATGATCTTAATGTCTAATTTTAAGTTTTATTTTTATGATTTTAATGTGTGTCAACCTTTGAATCATTTTTCAGAATGCATTTCTTTGTCATTGTAAAGCACCGTAAATTGCCATGTGTGTGAATTGTGCTATACAAATAAATGTGTCTTGCCTTGTCTTGTCTTGTGATTTCTTCAGAGAAGTCATAGCTGTCTTGGTGGCCTCCCTCACTAATCTCTTTTCGTACAGTTGCTCAGTTTTTGAGGATGGCTTGTTCTAGGCAGAATTATCAATGGGCCATATTACTTCCATTTAGTAATGATAGATTTAACTGCACTCTGAGTGATATTCGCCAAATTAGAAATATGCTTGTATCCATCTCCTGACTTTTGCTTTTCAATTACATTTTCACAGAGTTGCTTGGAGTGTTTTCACCGTATCTTAATGGTGTAGTTAAAACCAGGAGGACTAACTCACCAGTAACTGGACCTTGGAGATACATGTGTCTTTATACTACAATCATATGAGTCACACACGATTACTTTTTAGTAAATTCTTGTCAAAAAAAACAAATTATGTTGACCATGATTCAATGCTGGAAAGCAACAAAAGAATAAAACTTTCAAAGGGGGTGAATACTTTTTTTCAATAGTTAAGTTCAGATAAGGTTTGGAATATTTTTACCTGTTCCAGAATGATTAAGGTTCTTCACTCAGTGACAATGTAAATACCCTGGGCCAATAGAAATCTTGTCATTGTAAAGTGGATTAACTTGACCTGTCACATTTACCATACGTCAGCATTCTCTTGTGTTTATGACTCGTTCCTGAGGTGCTTCATGTGGGGTGTGATGCCCTGTACAGGCAGAATGTACAGACATGTGTGTGGCCAAGTTTACCCTTCCTCCTGATAGACGTCAGCTGTTCAAATTCTGTAACTGTGTGCCTGTTTTCTTCACGAATAGACAGCTATATTGTACTTCCAGCTAGTTGTTACAATATATTCATGATGACAACACATTTTCATACATGCATTTATTTATCTGTGCCTTTCTGATACATACAATGCTTTGAATTCACGGCAACAGCCACAGGTTACAAAAATAGTTTGATATTGTATAGAGTTGCTCATACAGTACAAAATACTGCAAGATCCTACTGATGTATGAAAATGGATTTTTGTGGTTAGATATGGAGGTTGAGGATTTTTTGTAGATTCAGTGATGCTAAATAGCTCAGATACTGTGAGTTTATCTGTGCCTTGCATGGTAGCGGGGAGTCAAAGTGAGCATCCACGTACACGTGTACAAGATGTAACTATTATTTGCAGTGATTTTAACTTTACAAATGCTTCACAACATCCTTTAGACAAGAGAGCCAAAAAAGTTCATTAGTTTGTTCCTGCAGCTGTTGATCACTGGTCGAGTAGTTCAGCTGTGCCTGTATTCCATTCAGTCCGTGTCAAAGATTATTCAAAATCCAAGAGAAGTTAACAAAGGAAAATGTCCAACAATCAAAATTATGTGCCTGTTTAACAGATGGAGGGCACTTCTGTCTTGCTAGCTGAAACTAAGGTCACATCTTCACACATGCCAATAGTGCTGAGAAAGATCCAATTGATGAAAGTGCCACATTGTCCAAGGCGTACGCGTCTCTTGTCCCACTCAGCTTTCTGGGTGTGCTCTTTCTCCTGCTGCTAAAGGGGCACAGTAAAAGAAAATACAGGCAGAAATTAGAATTAGCATTGATAGCACAGTCAAGTTTTATTTGTAAATCAACTGTAAATCAGCAATTTCTTTGACTTAAACCTCTTAGGAATGTAAACCTAGCTCACAGCTCTGGCTGTCAGCCCAACACTTTCATTCAGAATGACGCGTTGATTTGACCTGGAGCCAGAATGTGTTAGTCAGGGCTACACAAGTACAGCATGTTCCCAGACAGATACCTGTGCGTACCTGTAGAAATGGTGCCAAATGTAACAGTTGCATTTACTTGGACCCAAAATCGGACAGCGACTCTGGAGTGAAAGTTAAGAGGCTTATTTGGTGACTAGGGGAACGGCCATGGGAGCTGACTGACCTGTCTGACTGTCAAGACAGGTTTTTCAGGAGCTGACTTACTTGTCTGACTGACAGAGAGAATGTGAGTCGTATCTGTAATTAGACACATTAGACTCTTTGTCATGTTCCTCAAACACTTCCTGAAAAATGTTTGCAGTGTGGCAGTGTGCTTTATCCTGCCATTAGGGAATACTGCGATGATGGGGTCTGTGTGGTTTGCAGCAGGGTTTAGGTAGGTGGTGCATGTCAAAGTAGCATCCACATGTACATATGACATAAAAGAAAATGCGATTTGTCATACCAGGGCACCTTCTGCTACTGCTCCATGGTCCACATTCGATGCTCTGTTGCCCATTGTAGGTGCTTTCAGCAGTTGACAGGAGTCAGAATGGACACTGAGCAGTTTGCAGCTACTCAGCTTCATATGTAGCAAGCTGAGATGCACTGTCCATTTCAGCACCTGTCTATCACACCCAGCTTTAAGGTTTTCAGCAATTTTGGCTGCAGGAGTTTTTCTGAGGGATTGTAACACAAGACAGCCTTTGCTCTTCACATACATCAACGATCACTTTTGGCAAGTACTACCCACAACATACCAGTATCATCCTGCCACTTTGGAGCCAGCAACCATCACAGTTTGGCCCTTGTCAAGTTGATAAAATTTTCCTGCTTCCAACACATTAACTCCAAGAAGTGACTGTTCACTTGCTGCCTACATCACACCCCTTTACATGTGGCATAATAACAAGAAAATCAAAGTCATTCACTTCATCTGTCAGTGGTTATAATGTTCAGTGTATCTCTCACTGTTTATGGATGACAGGGTTTTTAATAAAAGACATACACTTTGAAAATACGCTGTGTGTTTTATTACTTTCTTTTTGAGCTCGTTAGCTATGTACTACACTGCACAGCACTTTTTCTGCATATGTTTTAATTACTGTACACCTTTGTTGCACTGATATTTTCAGAGTTAAAGACCTGAATGTTCCACTTTGCACAGAGTGCTCTACATTTTATTTGTTCTGCTGTCAGGCCTGATCCTCTGGACGTCTGAGGTGATCTCTTTCTCCCCTCTGTTCACTGCAGTGACAAGGCTACAGCCAGCTAAACATAACAGGTAATAACTTCTAAACTGTCCACTGACCTTTCCTTTTACACACAGTGACATTACAAGTAAAAGCAAGAAAACTCTTTAGAATCATCTGCTATTTTTCTAACAACATAATAAAAAAATCTACTAGAGGGTACTGTTAAATATTTTTATATTGGTCCTGTCAGGGCACCGACCTTAACTCAACCACGATGCTGTGAAATAACCTCAAGCAAAATGTTCACACCCAACATCCTAAGAACAGAGCTGAAGCAGCTTCATAACGAATTTAGTAAACATTTCCTGGTGATGTAGTGCAGGTCTAACCTGCTGTTTACAGAACATCTTGTATAAGGTTATTGGTGCCAAAGGGGTTTAACTTGTAATTAAATCAACTGGGTTCAATTACTTTTGCTCCTGCTCTGTTTAATGGGTGTATTCAATTAAGATACAAAAGATTCTCTTTGTGTGTCATAATCTTGACCTCATGGTCCTTGTCTAATGTGACCTAAACAGAGATCGGTGACTGAAAAAATACACATACTATTTTTTCTTCTGTTTTTAAACCACTGCTAGAGTTCCTTCATCGCTGAGACTCATTTTCATGAGTGCTTGTGCGAAAAAAACACAAAACAATCCACAAGGAGTAAAAAAACAAAATAAAATCAAACCCAAACTTTCTCATAGGGGATACAGGAATGTTGGATTTGTTTGGTTTACTTGTATATTTTGAAGTGTCAAAACTTTAGCTCTGCATTAATTTATATCCGAAACTAACAGTGGAGCTCTGTTATACTGCAGGGTCTTAGCTTTATGAATAAATTAGTTAGGTTTATCTCCATAGTAAACAACACTGTGTGGTCTGAACCTTAGTATGTATTATAGTCAGAAAAAGTAGTATTACATGTAACTTTTGTAGGGTTAACGTAAATCCATCCATCCATCCTCTATACACCGCTTTATCCTCACTAGGGTCACAGGGGGTGCTGGAGCCTATCTCAGCTGACTCGGGCGAAGGCAAGGGGACACCCTGGACAGGTCGCCAGTCTGTCACAGGGCTACATATACAGACAAACAATCACACTCACATTCACACCCACAGGCAATTTGGAGGGATCAATTAACCTCAGCATATTTTTGGACTGTGGGAGGAAGCCGGAGTACCCGGAGAAAACCCACGCATGCACAGGGAGAATATGCAAACTCCATGCAGAAAGATCCCAGGCCCACCCCGAGATTTGAACCGGGGATCTTCTTGCTGCAAGGTGAAAGTGCGAACCATTTACACCACTGTGCAGCCCAGGGTTAGCGTAAATGTAAAATGTAAATGACATTACACATCATAAATGACATTTTAGGGTCTTGACCCAAATATTTACAGTTACTTTCATAATTAAATTGCAGTCTTTTTTTTTTTTTCTTTTTTTTTTAACAGAGGTCACTTTTACACAATGGTTGCTGTCTGAAGTATTTTATTTTGTTTTATTGCATGCTTAGTATCTTATTTATTTGTTTGAATTAGTTTTCATAATTTGTGCAGTTTGACATTTGCCTTGAAAAGGTGCTATAGAAATAAAGTTATCATTCTTATTAATATTATTTCCAACACTTCAGATGTGACAAATTGTGAGGATTACGTTGCCTTTCTGGCTACAGTATTTTTGTTTTACTGTGATGATGAATTCTTCACACCGGTCTTCATTCTTCTGCCTCTAACTACACTTTGCTCTTTGCTGCTTTCTTATGTTTGTCTTAGGCTTTATGTTTCTGTGTTTTATGTATTTACTGTATTTAATTGAAGTTGGTGTAAGTAGATGCTAAATTCACTGAAAACATGCTTTTCCTGTATAGGTACATAAATAAATGAAATAAATGATCCTCAACTTTATCTTGACACTCTGCACAATATGCGTTAGACTGCACCTGGACTAGACAAGAATGAAAAGGTGTATAGGTCATAATGCAGCTGGAGATGACATTCTATATAATCCATAGCACACTTAAAGCTTTTCATGAGTTCGTAGACAATAGTGAACCGTGTCTTTGAGAGGTCAGTGCTAACAATGATTAACATCCTGAACAGAACGGGAAGAGATATCAGTTACATGTCTGGAATCTGTTTGGAAAACACAGACAACATAATTTCCTGGAAATCCTCAGAGGCATCTGTTTTTCATTATTGCGCCCAGTTCTAGATTCAGACAAGTCGATTTCTCAGAGTTGGGAGAGACTTTTGTGAGGTGATCAAATTCTGTTCTCTATTCTGGCACATTACTAAAGATAAAAAACAGACAGAAGATATTTCTTACATCTTTGTCTGGACTTTACCTGTAATTGTAGCCATGAATTCCTGGACAGTGCAGGTCGTTTAGTAGGTGCGAAGGTGAATCCATCATCAGTCCAACCAGGGCCAAGTCGACCAGAACACAGTTGTGAAGTTGCTGGAGTTTTCTTGTGCAGAAACAGCAAGATTCCAGGTCAGATTGACATAAAAATGTAAAAAATCTACAAAGATCTAACAAATAAAACAATGTCTCTTTTAAAAGCAGTCACACTCCCAGCCAGGTTAGACACGAGAATGTAAGTTCTGTTCGTCAGCAATGCTGAAATCTGTCAGGAATTACCTTCCAGTTAAGTTACTTAATGTGTCTTTTTTTAAAAACGGTGACAGACTGATATTAGTGAAATTAGATTTGAGACATGGTGAGATAAGTACAAATTTGTTAATGATCTTAACCTCAGGTGATGTTTTAAGTCCTAATTTCTTATGTATTAAGTCAGCTAATCAGGCTTTTCACCTTTAGTGTGTCAGAGGAGGTCATCATCTGCAGCCCTGTTTGGACTGTGGTGTTTTTGGGGTTGGTTATGGAATCATTTTTGATGACAAAACCAGCTACAGACGAAGAAATGGAAATAAAAGAATGTGAAAAATAAATTCATGTTGCATTTATATATTTTGTGTGTGTGTGTGTGTGTGTGTGTGTGTGTGTGTGTGTGTGTGTGTGTGTGTGTGCGTGCGTGCGTGTGTTACATATTTACACACATTTCTCACACTCTTCTTTTTGATTTTAAATGATAAGATAATTAGTTTAATTTTCTGAAATTTTTATCACTCTCAGCTATTGCTTGCCTCTCTGTGAATCAGAAATCCCGAATGTCAGCCTCTGACATCAGACACACAAACCAACAACACGCAACTAATATCAAATAAACAATGTTAAACAAGCAAAAAATGACTCTAACAAGCCAATGAAAAGGTAATTTAACTGGAAGTAAAAAGAGCAATACAAGCAACTTTACTAGAATGAATCATAGTTAACAGTGGATTGAGAACCATATTGCACTGTGTGGAAGGGATGCAATGCAAATGTTTTTTTCAAATTAAAACAAGGTTATCTGATACAGGACATTCAGGGAAACTAATAGTGTTGCTGAATCTAAAGCAAGACAACAAATTGGTTAAATCTTTCTCAGACATTTTCTTTCCGACCTCTGATAAGCTTTGCTGGGGGCGACTAGGGCTAATCCAACCAGGATAATGACCAACACTTCCTTCATATGGACATGGATGCTGAGGCTTAACGTACTGCTTGTATCATGACATTGTAAAAAAACAAACATTCAAATCTGTGTATTTCAGCAATCACAAAAAGAACATGGGGACAGAAAGTGGCTTAGCCTTTTGTATTAAATGTTACCAATGAATTACTGGAATAATGGTTGAGGATCTTATCCTACCACATGCACACATAAGAAAATTAACACATACACGTGTCCTGGCCTCAATTTGAGGTGCACCACTGTGAAATGCATCATCGATTGCATAAATCTCATTGTTCCATGTTAAAAAAAAATCTCTGAAAATATAAATTAAATTAATAAAGTTATATATAGTTATATTTGGATGTTTCTCATAACTCCTGCTTTGATTTGTTTACTCTTAATATTGCCCTAAAAAGTGTTGAAAGTTGAAAGTTATTCCCATTTTTATGTCATGATTGAAAGAATTCACCCACATTTGGCAAATGAAGTATTATCCATGACTCCGGCGTCTATCCGGTGTTAATATTGATTACCGACCTCTTAACCTCCCGCTACCTCACAATCCTGTAATCCTATTTTGGACCATTTAACAAAAGGGTCAGTGGACGGGTATAAAAACCACACCGAGCAACTCACAGATTCATGCCCATCCTTCCTACTGAACACTTCCTCGCAGAGAAGCTCAGCAGAACAACTGACTAGCAAACATGGTTTGGGAAGGAGGAATTGAGCCTAATGGCACTGAGGGCAAGAACTTCTACATTCCCATGTCCAACAGGACTGGGATTGTTAGAAGTCCTTTTGAATACCCTCAATATTACATGGTGGACCCAATGATCTACAAGCTGCTAGCTTTCTACATGTTCTTCCTGATCTGCACTGGAACTCCCATCAACGGCCTGACATTGTTTGTGACGGCACAGAACAAGAAGCTTCGGCAACCTCTCAACTACATCCTGGTCAACCTGGCTGTGGCTGGACTCATCATGTGCTGCTTCGGCTTCACCATCACCATTACATCTGCTATCAACGGCTACTTCATTCTTGGACCCACTTTCTGCGCTATTGAGGGATTCATGGCCACACTTGGAGGTAAAAACAAAGAAGAAGAAGAAGAAGAAGAAGAAGCAAGTTCACTTCTAGTAATGATACACTGGTGGGTGTAAAATAGAACTGAAGATTTTATCTCCTACCTTTTGTCTCTACAGGTGAAGTTGCTCTCTGGTCACTGGTCGTCCTGGCTGTTGAGAGATACATTGTCGTCTGCAAACCCATGGGAAGCTTCAAGTTTGCTGGAACTCATGCTGCAGCTGGAGTCACATTCACCTGGGTCATGGCTATGGCTTGCGCTGCTCCCCCACTTGCAGGCTGGTCCAGGTAATACTAACATATTTCTTTTAGTTTAATAGGATTTTACACTTTAAAACCAAATAGGCAAGATTTATATACTCAAACAAACCAAACTCAACACTCCAAGGAGATTACAGCCTTTTAGTTGTGAGAGTCTTAAATACTGTAGATGCAGAGCATAAAAGGGTCTTTGAACTAAGCAAATACATGATTTTCTTTTCTTAACTCTCACACAGGTACCTTCCTGAGGGCATGCAGTGCTCCTGCGGACCTGACTACTACACTCTGGCTCCAGGCTACAACAATGAGTCATACGTCATCTACATGTTTGTCGTCCACTTCTTCGTTCCTGTCTTCGTCATTTTCTTCACCTATGGAAGCCTTGTCATGACAGTCAAAGCCGTAAGTTCTTCTTTCATTGTTAAAACTTGTTCTTATATATCAGTTACATTCAGATTCAGATTCAGATTCAGAAAACTGCATTTGTCCCCACAGGGCAATTAAAAAGGCATGTAGAGCAGTCAGTGCAACGATGACATTGACATAATAAGAAATAGGGATAAATATATGTTAGAAATCTAGAGCAAGTAATAATAAGAATAAAAATTTAAAAGATATAAATAAGACAAAAAACGCAGCTTAATAACATACTAGTGCAAACATGGAGTACATAGTACAAATATGAATCAAAGTAGCTACAATATGGCACCTACTTTCATTTATATTTGCACTATGTAACATAAGTTAAGCACCACCATTCTATGTAGCAGAAATAATTGAATAAATATCTGATGCTTATTGCCTCTTATATCCAACAGGCTGCAGCCCAGCAGCAGGACTCAGCTTCCACTCAGAAAGCTGAGAAGGAAGTGACTCGCATGTGCGTCCTGATGGTCATTGGCTTCCTGGTAGCTTGGACACCATATGCCACCTTCGCCGGTTGGATCTTCCTGAACAAGGGCGCTGCCTTCACTGCCCTGACTGCAGCCCTCCCTGCTTTCTTTGCAAAGAGCTCTGCCTTGTACAACCCTGTTATCTATGTGCTGATGAACAAACAGGTTGGTTCTAAATAGTCAAACAGCAATAGTTTCATCTACTACTTTTTCAATCCCGAGCTATGTGTGTTTACACTCTGAATTAAATCTCTCTGCTCTGTCTTTCAGTTCCGTAACTGCATGCTGACCACTATTGGAATGGGCGGCATGGTGGAGGATGAGACCTCAGTCTCAACAAGCAAGACAGAGGTGTCCACTGCGTCTTAATCATGATGACCTCCTCAAACCTGTGGACACTATCCTTACTGATTGTTTCCAGATTTTGAATGGTCCCATCAAAAAAAGTCTTGAACTTTTGCCAAATGGATTCGTGGATGTCACAACAGACTCTGGACCAAACCAACTAAGGAATTCTATCCCATCTGTTAATATATGTAAACTAAGAAGTGTAAAGAAATCCATCTGCTGTGGATGTTATCTTGTATAGCATTTGTGCATCTGTGTGCATGTGAGCGCCTGAGTGCGTGAGGGAGAGAGGGTGAGTGAAGCCACACTCTCAAATCTCTCCAGGCAAACTGTAAATCTGTCATGCTATCACATGTGTGGAATTTTCATGTAATTATATGGGGGAGCATGTATGTCACTGGTCTGCCAGTGGTGGTATTTTTATGAATTTATTTAAAAAGAAACAAAAAATATATAGTATGAAATAGAAAATAAATGCATGCATAAAAAACAACAAATTGTTGTACTTATTTACCTCTGAATTATACATGCTGGTCGGGCTATCTGCTGTTTGAGCCGAAGTGCAAATTTGAGTACATCACGGAAAGGGAATTACAGCTTTAACGTTAGACTTTTGGAGCAAAGTTCAAGACTGACTCGATGTACAACACTCTTAGCCAAATCCAAAACCCTGATTTTCAGTTTCCTTGTAGGTTAAGTTTTTCTTCTTTTCTTTACTTATGTGGCCCAAAATAGTTTGTTAAACAAGTACAGATGAGAAAAACATCAGAAAAACACTTGACTAGGTAAAAAATATATTTTTTAAAAGCAACACCCAGGCTCTTACTGATGCCATTTGGATCAAATCTGAAACTGTGAAACCCTAATGGTCACCTGCCGACTATATTCTCTTCCCAGGATTGTCTAAGTACTCAACAGTTATGGAGTTACTGTTTGATTGTCAATGATCTTCCTTTTGAGCAGAGGATTATCATAATGTTGTAACACTATGGTACTGTAATCCTTTGTGAATCCCTTTAAATCTGCAAAAGGAACAGAGGATCCCATGAAACTGCTGCTGAAGAACTTAGTTGTGTAAGATTTACAGCAATTGCTTCACAGTTGCTGTTTGGTTTTTCAGGTAACACGTTTAAAACAACAGAGAATTCCTTAGATGACAGACCTCAGCTTTAATTGTGTGAAATCTTTGTATCGGAACATCTGAGGTGACACAATACTAGAATTCATTTCTTCAGAGCATCAGTGAAGAAGTGTTGCATTTCTCAGATACCAAATAATGACAGTTTGTAATGAACATCATAATAATTTAGAAAAATATACCAGAGACAGCATCATATGTGGGATTTAAAACAATCTTCCAGCGGGGAATATACCAACAGGTGGAACCAACGTGTCTTCTGGTAAAGGTATGAGTTTACATTAGTTTAAAAGGTTTTTGTAGGCAAGTTTTTTAGCGCAATATATAAAATGAACAGAACTGACAAATGTGCATGTCCTGAAGGCTGAGAATCTTCACAGATGATAACAACAGTGATATACAGTGAAGTGCTGTGTTACCCTAGCTGCAATTAATTTTACCAGGATATGAGTCTGACAGATCATTTCATTTTCTTGTACCTGTTAATGCAGGTACAAATTACATGTTTTTTCCCCACAAAAGTTTCAATCATAAGTTGAATTTTCAAACAATGTTGTGCTGGGAAACCTTGAATCCTGTCGGTCATGTGGATGCTTGACATGTACCACCCAACTAAAGATTACAGGTCAAGCAACCGCCCAGCCCCCAAATCCCCCATGGCAACAGCAGTTCTTGATACTAGTTGCCACCCTCAGCAGGACAACGCACCCGGCACACCACAAGAAGTGCTCAGAAGTGGCCCGTGGAACACGACAGAGCTAAGGTGTTTCATCCAGGTTCCACATTCTCCAGATTCAAATCTTATTGAGCATTCGTGGGATGTGCCAGGATAAGCCTGATCTAAGTAGGTTCCACCCTGCAACCCACAGGACTCTCAGAATTCCCTGCCACTATCCAACAGAACCAAGCTCATGTTTGAGTTGTTGTGATAGTATACTGCCTCCTAGAGGTCAAATTTATAACACGCAACGTCTATGGTACATCTGCAGTGCAGCATGTCATGCTGTGTGATTTCAGAAAATATAGGCTACACCTACAAAAATGTCCAAGCAGGAAAAATTACACAGCAATTCTACTCAAGTGCAAAATCAGAGCTGTAAAATCATATAAAATGCAGATTTGAAAAAAAAGGCATTGCTGCATCCTGTGTTGGGGAGCCTTTAGTTACTAAAACAGGTAGATAATGCCCCCTGCAGGCCTATTCAAAAAGTGAAAAATGTCCGACACCATTTCAGTGTACAACATGTTCCACATTGTTTTCCAATAAAAATCATGGCTGCCTCGAGTTCTGCACAGAACACAGCAAACCAACAATAAGCATTACATACCACTATAACATGGAAGAGCTCAAAGGGGATTAATTACATTTAAATATACCCTTTTTCTATCCTCAATGGCCCATCTATTTCATGATGTAGCCCCTTATTTCCTGCTAATAGCCTGATCCTAATTGGTACGCTGTTTGCATATGCACCATACTTTTCTTCAAAGAGCCTTCTCTGAACGCCTGCATGTGCTTATTCTCTCTGTCAAGAGGCTGGCAGGAACCAGCATCGCCTGTCTTTGTTCTAATTGCTCAGATCAGAGAGGAGGAGCTGCATACAGAGGTCTTAATAACAAACTTGGGGACACACAGACAATATTTCCAGGCAAATGTTTTCTGTAAGGGAGCTTAGAAGAAGATAATGGCTCTGCTAGCAGCAGTATACATTGTAGCAATAGTACTTTCAGTATCTTAGTTGGAGTTTTTTGACACAATAACCTCCACCAGTTGCCATCATTTAAAAAGAAGATCAAATAATAAGTGCATGCTTACAAATGAAATGTGCATATAATTCATTTTTTCATAGCAGACATGTGTAGATGGATTGTTAATGGTATGATACGCTGTAGATGGAAGTTGTGTTGGCTTAATGTGTGTGCCTTTATCTTTCATCTTCTTTATGCCAAGAAAAACAGTAGAAATTCAGCAAACACTTTATTGTCTTATCCGTAACAGGTTGATACGTGTGTGATGATGTCCTCCTTCATACAATGTCTGAGCTTTGCTCAAATTCCAATTAAAGAAGAAAAAAAAGCACTGGTTGTTGGTGATTAAGAACAGAACACTACCATATGATATCAGCTAGCTGTGGAAAACAGTTTACATAATGCAAAAAAAGTACATTTTGCCTGATATAACCCCAAAGCATCCCAGCTGCACGTCTTACTGTTCAGATGAGCAGTTCAATTCAATTTTATTTACATAGCGCCAATTACAGGTCAAATTGTCTCTAGATGCTTTATAGAACCCATATGCCTGAACCCCCAGAGCAAGCCCTAAGGCGACAGTGGCAAGTAAAACACCCTTTTAACAGGGAAAAAACCTTGAGCAGAAACCGGGTCTTTATGTGGAGGGACCCATCTGTCTGCTGGCCGGTGGATTGAGAGGGACAGAAGAAGTAGAGAGGTAGAGAGGCAGAGGGGTGGGAGAAGAGGGGGATGGGGAACAAGGAGCATATATCACACAATTGGATGCATGACGATACGTACAAAATACAAGCTAACATTGAAACTGATTCATAGTTTCTGTTATGGTATAAGACCAGAGCCTTAAATATACTACATATATAGCTGGTAGTAAAATCCAAGCATTATGTAGATGAGTGTATCAAGTAAAGTAAGGAGCCCTGCGACAGACTGGCGACCTGTCCAGGGTGTTCCCTGCCTTCGCCCGAGTCAGCTGAGATAGGCTCCAGCACCCCCCGCAACCCTAGTGAGGATAAAGTGGTGTATAGAGAATGGATGGATGGATGGATGGATGGATGGATGGATGGATGGATGGAAGTAAAGTAAGGGCGATGCAGACTGGTAGAAATGGGCAGCTGGAAGCAGTGGGCTGGAGGAAGGTCAGCAGCAGCATCCCACAGTGGGCATGATGGAGACTAAGCCAGCTGGTGAGACAGCAACCACATATCTGATGCATCCAGCTCTGTGACCAGGGACACTCAGAGAAAGGACACAGAGAGAAACAGAGTTAGTGTAATGCAATAACGGCATATATATTAAATATAAAGGTAGACAGAGAAGGGCTCAGTGCATCCACAGAGGTCCCTCAGCAGCCTAGGCCTATAGCAGCATGACTAGGGGCAGAACTAAGGGACATCGAAAGGGGAAGTCAGTTGTGCAAATAAAAACTCCAGATGACTGACTCAGGGTCACCCAGTCAGCCCTAAGATTTGTCAAAAAGGAAAGTTTTAAGCCTGGTCTTAAAAATAGAGAGGGTGTCCGCCTCCCGGATCCAAAATGGGAGCTGGTTCCACAGGAGAGGCGCTTGATAACTGAAGGCTCTGCCTCCCATTCTACTTTTAGAAATTCTAGGAACAACAAGTAAGCCTGAAGTCTGAGAGCAAAGAGTTCTGCTAGGATAATATGGTACTATCAGGTCTTTAAGATGTCCATGTCTGCTGTGTTGCCATATTGCTTTGCTTCCCAGGTACTGGATCAAAATGTTTTGCTTTTCATAGAACAAGAACACTTTGTTGAGCATCTTGAATGATGAAAGCAAATATTACCACCAGGGCAAGTGTTTAAGAATAGTTTCAGAAATCCAACTCCATCCATATTAACATACCTAAAACTGCATATCACATGACTCATTGCTATTCATACTCAGGTTATGCTGGTGTAAAGAGGAAAAGAGTATTTGTTGTTTATTTGTAGAGCTAGTACAACTGACTGTCAAACTTTAATCATGAAGAAAGTTGTGTGTGAAAATTGTGTCATAGTGTGACCGTGTTTCCAAAAGTCTCAGCTTTATTTGTCTACATGGCAACACTTCACACTGAGTTTCTAACAATCTTCACCCTTGAGGGAATTTTCCAAAAGGTCCGTTTTCAGTGACCTAAAACTGTGTTTGTATGTAAGTGAAAGGCCACAACACATAGAAAAAGCTACATTTTGAATAATACCCTAGCGCATGTGGACACGGTCTTGGCTGCCACCTCTGGGTCACTGCTTTCACAGACTGTTTAGTACTTCACATGAGAAGTTCAGTGTCCCTTTAAATGAAATATTAAATACAAACAGAGGGTTTATTGACAGCCACGAACCACAAACAACTGTTTTAGTGGAAGTGGCTCCCACTGAAGAGTTACTAAATTTATTATCAGTGCCTCTGATCTTTTCTGAAAGCCCTGAACAACCTGAACTGTGATTAACACATCCACTCACACTCAACTCACTGCCATCGACACACATCAACTTGAGCAGTTCTACAGCAGTCAGACAGATAAGAGGTTTTAGGTATTAGTTAGTATTACATTAACTGTCTTAGACAGGATGAAATAGATACCCTGAGGGATTATCCCTTTGGCCTTTGCAGTCGAGATAATCCTGATACACACGGGGAAACACGCTTTAACATACACGGCTGTCTCCAAAAGGGTTGGTATTCATTAGTGACTCCCTTTACAGATTTTCCATGTTTCTTTTCAGTATTTCTTCATGCTCCATCCTCTGTGCTTTGTCTCTTTTCCATGGGAATCAAGAGGTTGACATTTCTCACCACACGAGAAAACACATTAACAACTGCTCCACAGTAGATTCACCCACTTTTATACCAGTTGCTAAGAACCAGAGTTACATTGAAGAAATATGCAGAGCAAGAATTGAGAAAAAAACAGCCCACAACTACACAGAATGACATGTTTAGATACAAAAACAACACCTCTATGAACAGATAACATACACCCTCAAGTTACTGTACAAGAGTGACATCAATTACATTAAATGTGAGCATTTGAACATATTCTACATTACATTTATGATTTATTGTTTTAGAATGCGACACACAATGCTCTATTAGAAGATGTATAGAGGAGAGATAGTAACATGGAGGCATATGAAATAATTCTAAAAAGTAACAATGCTATGTGAAGTTCCACTGATGGAGCAGTCCCTTTCCATTTGAAATCAATATTCATTTAAAAGTCCAAATGCAGACAATCTGGAGTCCACATTGATTATAATATCCAGAAATCCATCAATAATGACAAGTGAATAAATTATACAATAAACATTAAATATTTATTGTGAGAACTGAAGCCCATTGGTTATATTTCTGCACCGACGCACTGCTTTTTCATATTGTTTATATGCTGTATAGTCCAGAACATGTGCTGTAATGTAAAGTGTTTTCCATTTAAAGTATAGGTAAGATTCAAAAACATATAGAATTTACACAAGCCCCAGCATCACGCTAAGCAATTTGTCCTCATGTCAAGAACTTTAAAAACAATTCAATGTAGTCACAGTAAATGAGAAATTCACAGACATGAAGTATATCATAATAGAATAGAATAGAATAGAATAGAATAGAATAGAATAGAATAGAATAGAATAGAATCTCAATACTCCTGAGCTCAAAAATGTTAAGTGGAAATTTTTAACATTTTTAATGTAGGGCAGCAGACATGGAGTAAATCATTTAGTCTGTGTATATCTACCTGCAAGCTAAGTGCTACCACAACACTTGACACAATTTGATTAAACCATTTATTTAACATAGTAAACAACACTGTTGTATTATAAAGTATTTAAATATGACCTCTGAATCTATGAAATGTAACGCAGCAAGAGGCTATCACAGCAAGTTTAGGCTGCCTTCCAGAAAGCGTCGAGTTATATAACAAACATTATCCCGCTCTCTGCTGTGACTGGGTTTCATGTTGTAAACAAGGTGCAAATGTAATTTCTGTTTTTTTTTCCATACATGTTTAGCATTCACATAAGAATATTGCTGAACAAAAGACTTTAATTATTTGTTGTCTAAAATCTCAATATGTTTCAACACAGATGTATTCAGCTTAATTATAAACGTCTGAAAACTGAATTTAAATTAAATAATTGAATGACCCTCTCGTCTCTTGTCGTCGGATGCACTAACTGTCTTTTTGTCGTGGTAATAGCTGGTGTCCGTATTTGTGAGGACATTGTATCTGGTGGATAAACTACAGTGATCTCGCATACAGGCAAGTTGCAAACTGACCAATATACTACAATATTTCATCCTGTTTTGACTGCAAAACATGATGACTTACTGAGGCATATACAGCAAAACAGTCCACAACAGCATCTGCCTTATTGCCAAAGATCCACAAACCTATAACATAATTACACATTTAAAGTAATAAATAAATATGCAACTCAAATACTCTTAGAGCAACAACTAATTAAATGAATAACTCTAAATTTCTTCGTTTCATGGTACAACTTACATTAAAAAAATCTATTATAAAGGATTTTTGTGGCAAACCATCAGAGCTTTATTTAGTATGCATTCAGAAACTAAATATAGCAACAAGACATTGTTATTCCCTCACAATGCCCATCATTGGACTATCACATCTCATTGACAAATATCATGGCCCTTTAGAAACTACCTTATCCTCTCTGTCATAAATGACCGTTTACCAAGATATGTCTGCGGTAAGCTGATGCTTACTTGTGACTGGTTGATGCTAGCTTGTCTCTGTAGACCAAAATCACCCTTTGACTGATTGAAACTGTTCTGCCTGGAGAGACCAAAACCCTCCTCTGGCTGATCAAAGCTGCTCTCGCTGTAGAGTCGCTGTCGCATCTCACTTGAACGTTTCCCAGAAGCACTCCTGGTTGGGTATCTCTGCCCAGTCTTGTACCAGCCCGTCTCTTTGAAGACAAACCAAATATTCCCAACCCAGAGGACCACATTAACAAAACCAAAAACCTGCAGGTAAAAACACAAAACAGTCAGGCGTAAATGCCTTGTTTTATCCAGTTTTGTGTCAGATTGTGTGTCTTAATACTACCGCTGCTGTATTAAGACGTGACCAGAGAGGCTCCTCTGTAACTGAACATTTGTTTTCCTGAGCTCTGCAGGCAGACATGAGAAGAAGCACTTGTGTTGGGTTTGTGGCTGACTTGATGTCAGAGAGAGCTTTGGCCCAGCAACAACTGCTGACCAGCCACATGAAGGAGAAGATGACTGTCACAACAAAATCCTGATCAGGACAAATGTAAAGAGAGAAAATCAGACAAAGGATTACATGAAAACTAATTTACAGTATCTCATGTCATACAAGCCCTGCACCATCACACTGCACTGTTTGCCTAATTAAAGCTCATTAAAGGGGGAATTGTTGAAGTGAGAAACTCACTGACCACGAGTGGGCCTCTGTTGTGCTTCAGGTACTTGTTCTGGTAGAAGACGTAGACATCGTAGCCAGAAGTGAGTACAGGAAAGCAAAACACCCACAGTCACGAAAAATTGAGCAGCTGAGGAGAAGTTGCCATCCAGGAAAAGAATCTCTCCCCTTTTCACGCCGCACAAAGGAGCCTTGAAATGCACTTGATGTAATCTGCAGGACAAAAAAACAAACAAATGTTTTTGTAAAACTAACGTGTGGTGTCACTTGAGCTGCTCACAGCCACTTTGGGGAACACTTTATTAGCATTAGCGTAGGCTTGTTGCTAAAAATGGGAAGATTCAAGAAACCCAGGTTAGAAATGCTATGATAAATGCCTTCTTTCCCATAAGATGTACAAGGCTTTTGAAGTGGTTGCCAAAGACAGACAAGATGTTCTACACCATTGCTTTTCTATGTGACAAAAGTATGAAAATCAAAGCAATATCTAAAATTAGAGGTTACATCAAAGTAAAGTGGGCAGCTATCACTTTAAGAGGACCAAAGTTAAATCTGGCAGACATTATGGATTAATCATGTTTCAGTGAAGAGTTGTCATTTTGTCATTACTTTATATATTTTGTTTCATGTTACATCTTTCTAACATGCTGTACGGCATCAGTTAGTACAGTTCCTGTGTGACTGTAATGACACTGACTTAATTATTGGGTTATCTTGCAGAGGGTAAAGGGGTGGTGACTGTGGGTGGCTGGGTGTTCATTACACTACTGGGGGGTTGCATTTGGGCATCAGCTTGTGATGAATAAATGATTAAAAATGGGCTCCAAACAACGATAGTAACAATAGAGTTTCCATTTTTGCAACATTTTCCCATTAAAAACCCCAAAAAACCCCAAATCCAACTTCAGTTGGCAATTTGGATAACTGTGCAATTTATACAGTTCAGTTGTGTAAATTGTTCAAACCAGGGAACTGTTTATTAAACACTTGGCCATCGCTGACAGTGACTCTGTAGCACGTGGAATGGAGGCGGTTGATCACGCTGCTGTACCACGAAACCAGAGAGTTCACAGTCACAAGCACATGCATCATTCATACCCAAATAAAATGTAAACTGTGACCCATAAATAGGAGTCACTCAGTTAAACAGGGAGGTCAGACTCTGAATCCATATGTGCTGAGCTGAAACGTAAACTCAAATACTGTTCAGTCCACAGCCCAGTCCAAACATACAATGATTTTATAAAGATTGGGGAGCAATCTTTCATGACAAACACTAAAACAGCTTTACTTCTTGGTTATTGTGTCTCTGTCCTTTACTTTTGAAAAATAAACTCATTAGCATCTGTTTAAGGCTCAGTTTTCTGCAACTGTAATTTTATTTAATTCATGATGATTGCATTCCTAAATTTACAGCATAACTGACACATGGCAGTACTCTATATATAACTCTTATATGTATTAACTTTGTGATACAGTCCATGCAGCAACAAGGCTTAAAACATTTCAGTGTGTTTATCCAACTTGTCCTTGAATCACTAGCAGTCGAGTTGCTACAGATTTACAGATGTAGTGATAAAATGGTAACAAATGCTGTAAAAAGAGCACAACAGACCACCTACAGTTAACTGTTAGCTGATAAGATTCAAGGTACAGTCATGTCTAATGATGCAGGGAATCATTTTAGACTCTGGATGTTAAACTGGGTCGACTTCTTGCTCAGCTGTCCAGCTTCCTGAGCTTAAATTGGTTGAGCTTCGAAAGAGAACAGCTCTTCTATTCAGAGCGTAACAGTCAAAGAGTTTTAAAACAGTTTTAAATCTTTTCTGTGTCTTCTTTAAAAATGCACATATGATACTTATTGTGGACATCGGCAATTAATTATATTTGAAAATTATATAAAATGATCTAAAACAAATTGTAACTGTTTGTGAGTTAACTGTCAAAGATTAAATGATATATATGTCTATACTTTAATTATCCAATGAAATAAAACGTGAAATATTAAATATTTGGCATTATTTTCAGTGAAACTGTCTGTGTCAGATGCTTAGGCCTTTAAAGCAAACGTCTTTGGGTAGACATGATGTAAAAGAAATCGCAGCTACTCTACCTGAAAGGATAGCCAAAATCAATGTTGATGCTGAGGTTGCTCTGCCTCCTGTCTGCACAGTCCACTTTAACCTGGAGGTGACCATAATATCCTCCACATGTTGCAAAAGCACAGATGGCAAAATCTATGAAAAGAAAAATAAGTCGTTAAAGGATCACCGCCAGTTCAAATTCAGTTATTTGGATTCAGCAAAAGCATTTGACTTCAATCAGTGTGCGACTGTAGCTTCCTGCATTATGTACACACATCAATAAATTACATGACTGATTATTAGGATGTATAATTGGTTTGAAAACAAAACCTGAATAATTTAAAGGTGGAAGACAACTAACAGAGCTGCTCACTGTGCCCTGGAGGGAGGCCACAGCAGTACAGTGAGATCCAGTTTGTGGATGTGATTACACAGTCTGGAGCCTGTCAGCGTTTAGTCTTTATATTTTGCTTAATTGCATTTTTACGAAAAAGATGGAGATCCTTAATTTGTGTCAGCAACTCTGAAGTTGACAAACTGCTCTGAAGAAGCACAATTTATCAAAAGGGCTTTTCACTCGGCAAATCACGACATCAAAAACATCAAGATCAAATCTACAAACATGATGTGATTCGTCCATTATAATTAGCACTAAAAGTGAAGAGGAGCAGACGTCACTGTCACCAAACTGAAGAGATGAATGGAACTTACCGGAGCGAATATAACCATACACATTTAAAAATCACAGAGCCCCAACTCCACACAGTGCTGACAGCTCCAGTCATCAGGTTGAAATGTCACAGATGCAGACAGAAAAAGCAGAGCGACTCTTCCAGCGGAGGGGAGGGCTGACAGGAGGTGTCTTCCCCAAGGAGGAGATTTTCTGCTACGCTACATTTGGTCACAAACGCTGCGAAAAACTATAGACACCAAACTCAAACTAAAATGCTTATATTCTGACTATCAGGTTAATTCTCTCTGTATTCATATGCATTCTATGTTGACTGTGAGATAATACCAAGATAAGGCTAGATTAGAAACATGAAACAAGTGCAAATATCTGGGGCAAGTGTTGTCATCATTAATTATTTCTTTGAACTAAATCTGGTGGCTGCACAGAGCTAATGGTCAAACATGAAGCCCCGAGTTTGTGTTATAGTGTCATATTGTGCCACCTTAGTGTGATCACATTTTCTACATTGGATATTTTACTGCAGTAACAATGGAAAACACATGCTGGTTGTTTCATCTGCCTCACATTTAGCTTGGTACAGCCTGAAAATATAGAGAAGCCAAACAAACAAATTAAAGTAATGAGTTTGTTTTTCTTCTCCTCCGAATTCATTTTGTGAATGATGATGTATGGTAATATATTTAATCTAATACACAGCACTGCAAGCCAACTTCACAGAATACGATGCGTTTCCATAGTTTAAACATGATTTATCACGCAAACTACTGGGATTTTTGCTCATGCTGTGATTGAAAGTACTTACTGCAAAACTCTTAACTGTGGTTGCTTAAGGCATGTTTCTATTTTAATGTGGTTCATATGGAATATATGCATCATATTGGAACTAAATGCAATATCATACTCAGGTCTGATTGAATGTATTTTCATCAACAGCATATCGATAGTTCTTAGGGTGGTCTAACACATGCTTTCATATGGCCTCTCTACAAAGCAGCATTTCTGCTGTGATACCAGCTTAAGATAGAGCTCAGTATGATTGAATAAAGGAAAATCATTGCAGATTGAATGTGACTGTGGATTGTAATCACTGAAGGATACTTTAATTACATTTCGTTCACTAAGATCGACTCATATTTAGGCCAGTTGCTCCGTTATAAAAAGCTTCTTGCTGCCCTCTTTTGGTGATAAATATGTATTACAGATAAATTTTTAAGCAGTGAGGATAATGAGGTTGAGCACACTACTAAGTAAATTAGTAATACACCAAACTGCAACCTGGATTTAAGTGATTTAGTAAATTTGGTGATATTGCAGACGCTACATCAGCACTGAGTTTGTACATCTGAGAAATATTTTATATTCCTTCATTCTTATTAACTCAAATGTACTTGTTGTGAACTGTTTTTTTTTTTTCAAACAATACAGCAGCACGAATGAATTTAGATGAGAGAATGAACAAGTGGAGACCTGGGGATGGTGATAATACAACAACTTCTGAAATTTTTGATTCCCCCCCCCCCCAATTTAGTTTTCTTTTAAACCAGAGCTTGTTTCCAGTTCATTTGTACATGTGTCAAAGCAGTGCAGCTACTATAATCACACTTATCATCACACCACTGCACTTCACTTTTAATTGGAGCTTCAAGAGACAGAAAAGAAGAAAAGAACCAATTAGGAGGTAGTGATATAAGAGAAGCAACAATTGTTAAAAAAAAACAGGATTTTCAACAAAAAAATGAGGATAAATTGAAAAGTAAAACAAAAGAACAGGGTAATTAATTCAGAACGAAATTTAGATGACAATATCAATGAAAAAATAAGCAATAATTAAAAAAGGTTAGAAAATGAGAATTACATTATGCAACACTGGCTTATTGAACTGATTAAACTGCACAGTACAACAGCTGTTTTCAGTGCCAGCTGATTGTTGCTGTCTGTCATAAAGCTTTAACTTCCTGAACTTTATTTATCAACATCAACAGCCTTTTTAGCCTGACTGAAATAGACTGTGACTTAAATATGTCTTAAATTACCCTATAAAAAATTACTGGAATATATACTGAAGTAAATGGGCCACTAGATTCTTGAAAGTCATTCATCGACAACCGCAGCGACCAATTTAGGATTGAAACACCAACAATAATGCCTTATAAAAGTCATTCGAAGTCTGTCTTGAGGAGTCATTTGAAAGTGACTTTGACTGTCTAATTCCCTCAGGCCGGATTTTGGCATTAATCACAAAGTGATCAGTCACATTTAGTTCTGTTTACTGAAAAACAGCCAGAAAAAAGTCTTTGCCAGAGGATGTCTGGCTGCTATGAGCTGAAAGGGTCTGAAAGGCAGAAAAAATGGACTTTGAGTGTGTTTAGAAATCTCTCAAACCACTTCCAAAAGTGACAAATACCCAGAATGAGAAGGCAAAGACAGATGTAATGAAGGGCTGATGGCAACATTAAAGTAAAACAGAGGCGGATGTGCAGTCTAGATGAGAATAGACAGGAAAAGATAGGCATAGTTAATTTCTTTCTCCTATTTTGTCAGTTATTCTCAACTGAAAGGATAAGAACTGTCTGCAATACATATATTTAAACCTCGATTCCAAAATCCTGACTAAATGACACAGTGGTGCTGGGGAGATGTAACAGCATTGCATATCTACTGTACTTGACTTGTCAGACAGTTTTGTACCATCTTTTGACTGCATGGACCTCTCATGAAGGTTGTCAGGAGTGTGCTGCACTAGATGTGAGGTATCTCTGGATATCATCAGTATGGGTGCAGAGAGGTGCGGTGTGTACAGTAAAGAAGTGAAACCAAAGAGAAATATGCCGTTTAAAAAACATCACACATGTAGTAGAGATAGAGATTGTTGGTGAATCTTGTTGGGCTTACATAGAATATTCTGTTTAGTTGTGTTGCATCAGTTATACCAGTGTGTCTACACAGAAAACAACTTTTGTCAGCGGTGGCTGAAGACAAATTGTGATTTTTTTTTTTTTACAACAGAACATGCAAGAAGCAGCAATACAACTCCATTAAATGTAAAAGTTGTGCATTTAAAATAACACAAGTAAAAGTGCAGAGTTACTGGCAAAAACATTCAGTATTATGTAGAATAGTCAGTGTTTTACTGTGACATAAGTATGAATGATTGGTATTGATGCGACTTTTCACTTCAATATTATTAGTATTATTTAGAAAAAAGCATTTTGACAGGCAGTACCTGAACTGTCTCCCATCTTCGTCATCGTCTATTTACTGGGTATGACATTAGCATGCCTGCAGTACGTACTGTTGGGGTTGGTCAAGCTGTAGCTAAGTTTACTTGCTTCATAGACTGTTGGTTTTTTTATGTGATTTGTAGCAAGGCATACACAAACGGTCGTCAATCTATATTCCTCTGGAATGCTGTGGAGTAGAAGTATAAAGAGGCACAAAATTGATGTAGACCTTAGTTCAAGCAGTCTACAATTAAAGGCCTGTTTGTGGGATTTAGTGGCAGCTAGTGGTGATTTTGTGGACTGCAACCAAGTAAATTCCCATCACCTCACCCTCCCCTTCACAGCATAGTTAGAAAGCCTATGGTCCCTGCTAAAAATGTGACAAACATCAAAGGCCCTCTCAGCAGACACATGGTGGGACTCTGTGGAGGAACCTGCTGCCTCTGTAGATACACAGGGCTCATGGTAAGCTAACAAGAACACAACAGTTCTTATTTTTTCAGTGACTATACACTAATCAAATCACAATTGTGAATAATATATTCCATTTCTGCCAGTCGAGTCCCCTAAATCCTACATACTGGACATGTAATTTCAAATATAGTACTTCAATAAGTGAAGTTAATTACCTTTCGTGACTGGATTAATCCAAGCACCTCAGTGATTACAAAAATCCCTCATTATTGAGCGTAGATGTCATCTTAGTCCACAATCCTCTGAGGAGCAGTCACACTTTGTTGCCAATAGCAACCAGCGCTGACAGTTCTGTCGCTGTGACAGACTTCCATCCAGCCTTTTGTCAGATCTGCAACCAAGAAAAGGCTGACAAGCATCTTTTATTTCCTCCCCAAATGTCCTTGGCGGATGACTATTTACAGTTACTTGTCATATGAAAGCTGTTTGTAGTGCAATCTTTTCTTATAGAGGAAATTCACTGCTGGAAAGTGAGTTATGCCATAAAACAAGGGCGTCCGTGACAACGTGAAATGATTTCTGAAACTAGAACATGACAGAGGAACAGAGAGAAGTGGCTGCGTTGGTTTCTACTGTGATCTACAACCACCATGACGCATCGCAGTTTGTGTCTTCCAACTGCGTAGCCCAGGCTGCTGCTGGTGAAATAACGTATCTCAGCCTTTAATTAAGTTTTCCTATGATAGATTCACTGCTAACGAAGCTTGTCATTGGCGCTTTTAATACAAGACATGTTGGCATTTCTTGAGCACAAGTGCGAATGTTGAAATCAATGATGGCTGAAGTCTGGATTCAGCTGTTTTAGCTGTGAGAAAATATAGATGGGCGATGGTTTTGTTCACACTGAATTTCTGCCATAAGCTTGACATTTGGGGATTTCAGTGAAATGTCTCAACATCAAGATGAACAAATGAACTGAAATGTCTGTATTTGTGTTAGCCCAGTACCAGTTTAGCATTAGTATGCTTGTGTAGCCACATTGTGATCAAGTGACCGATCTTGTTCTGTGATTGCTTGTTTATTTGTATCATTCAGTTTGAATTGTTCAATAATGTTATCACAGTTTCATGTTTGCCTTGTGACTTTAATGGTCTTCTGCTGAAAACATTTCCAGACATGTTTTGCTAACTACACACATGGCGAGATTCAGAAACACAACAATGGCCACGTTACTAAGCACAGGTGTAGGATTACACTGGTTCTACTGGAATGTAGTCTTTACTTTTTACTCATATAGTCACAGTTCTATTCACATTCAATTATATTTGCACTTGTTCTTGCATAAACGGAGCTATGTTTAAGAAACAAGCTGTGCAGTTTCTAAGGATTGTAGAAGTTAGACTGTGGTGTTTAATCATTCAGCAAATTAAAATATCAAAAAATTTGTTGTGTAGTTTTCACTCATTTGCTACCAACTGAGACTAATCTTATTAGTGATGTAGTCAAACATTTGCTTTGTTTGCAGCCTCTGTTATTTCAACACCATTACTTTTATGCCCTTCGATCGCTCATCCAACAGAGGGCAGTGCTTAGCCGTGCTGATTGAGGAGAAAATCTCTCAAGCTGCAGCGATGAGCTCTTCCTACTTTGTCACTGCATTTGATCTTTCTTCTCGCTCTACAGTTCACTTGGCAAACACGTCTTCTGTATGCACAATAAGCTAAATATACTGCAGCTCATCTACGCTTGTGTACACTGGTTGGATAAATTGTGTTCTCCACTTGATGAGAGGATTGTGCCGGTCTAACAGCTGTAGGGTTTTTTCGTCATGTTAAAGTGGTGAGGCTCCAGCCTCTCGCTGCATTATTAATGAATCTTTTTCTGGCATCATCTCCCCCTCTC
The DNA here is from genome assembly GCF_021347895.1 of Acanthochromis polyacanthus. Classification (NCBI taxonomy): domain Eukaryota; kingdom Metazoa; phylum Chordata; class Actinopteri; family Pomacentridae; genus Acanthochromis; species Acanthochromis polyacanthus. Next base: position 12,191,189 of record NC_067117.1, on the reverse strand, counting down.
TACCCTGAAAACTGTGGGAGGAAGAGACAAGCATAAATCTGCTGCTTGTCATGAGGCCTCCACCTATCACTGAACAAACAACATACTATACACACATAGTGTCCGATGAGTTGATGCATATTTCTGTCCTTTTCTTTTCTGCACAGGTTCTATCTGGATCACGCAAAAATACAAAATAAAACCTAAATCAAGGCTCAGTAATTGCAGTACTGCATATTTTTAAAAATGGTATTTCGTGTTAATGGCATCTGCATGTTTTATTGCCAGAAAAGAAAGAAAAGGATTAACCTGATGAACTGAAAGACTCTTTCAGACCTGCTGGGATGTCACCTCAAATGTGCTGCAAGACTGATATCAAGAAGGGAACATGAAAAAAAATTCAAATTGCATTTTCTATTTTTACCATGGGGGGCAGGCATGGAAGACTGCGTTACGTAAAGGGATTTGTAGATTGTTAATTTCTTCTAAATAGGTTTCTTCTTTCTCCAAAAAGCCATGTACATCCCATTTCCATTTTAAAATGTTAAGCATTCTATCTCTGCAAGCCGTAAATCTGGACAATTACACAAGAAAAAAAGCAGCAGCTTGATCTTAAATATCTTAAAATGCCACTTGGCGCAGATGTAAATAGATTCCTGGTGAAAATGTTGAGCGTCATCATTTGCTGGGTGTGAAGTCCTTTCAGAGACGGCTATAGTAGCTGCAATGCTGACACTGACCCTATTCCATCAATCTCACATTAAAAACGCTCCCAGCATTTAAATATTTCAAAGAGCTCCAGAGAAGCTCTGAGCCCCTGTGAGTGTGTATGTGTCCTTTTCCTTCTACTTTTTTTTAAAATGCAGTTGAAGTCAGAGCTTATTGCTGATGACTAAACACCAAGCTGATGTCTGTAAGGAGGAATATACTGTAGCTCTGACTGACATGAACTCAAGTGCTCAAGATAAACCTGTAATGGTAAAAAATAATCGCGCTTTTCCTGCATCACTTACACTTTGTCAGTCTTTGAGAATATATACTCAATAAAATAAACATGCTATGCACATACACAGAATAGCAAGAATGGTGTATAAATATAGGAGAAGTCAGTGAGGAAAGTCATGAATATGTTATCATGTAGTTAGTCTGTGATGTTTCAGCTGTGCAGTGCTGTCTGGTGCGTCACTGTGGGCTTTACATATGCTGTCTGTGTCAAGTCTCCTGACACAGCCACATGACAGAGTGACTAAAGACACAGTCGTGCACATGTCAAAGCAAAAAACGTTACTCTGGAGTGCTTTTAGTGGTTGTCTTTGTGTGGGTATGATTTCACAATTTCCTTGGCATGTGTTCCTGTATTCTTTATAGGTTTTAATAGCTCTTTGATGCGTGCTCTCAACATTTAAAATAAAATGTGACGAAGAAAAAGAAAACAGTCAGACTGGCATCAGGTGTGATGACAAAGTCAGCCACGTCCTCGAGGAGTACGGCTATAATTAATAATTCATTTCTAGGTTAGGGTCGAGGGAAGTTCAAATGATTCATCTCATCTCCACTAATCATAGCCTCACTGTAGATGCTGTTAAAAAATAAAATCTTGGCAAGTAGTTATTTTATTTTCTCCACATTGAATGAAGTTATCTAGTGTTTTTCAGCATTAGTTAGACAGACAGGTCAATATTCATGAGTAAGGTTTAAACAAAAAGTCAATATGTTGCTTTCAAGTGATCATGGGAAGAACCCATCACCTTAAATTTCCTAAACACTACTCCAAAGGCACTCCTTGTTAACAGCAGTTGAGAAAATAATGTCACCACAAGGTCAGTTTAGCAGGTGTTCTGGAGCTTTCAAGCCATGTCATAGGATTTCCATCAGATGGAGTTAGCCTCATGTTCAAAAGCACTTTAAAGCAGTTCTGAGTGCTTTTTTGGGTGGCTGTGGTTGAGGTGGTAGAACAGAGTTTTCCACTAATCACAAAGGTTTGCAGCCTCTCTTCATGCTGAAGCCTCCTTGGGCAAGACACTGAACTTAAAGTTGCTCCGATGGCAGACAAGCACCTTGCATGGCAGCTCTGTGGACATTGTTGAGTGAAGGTGTGTGGAAAAGGATGAATGGGGAACATCGTAGAGTGCTTTGAGTGCCACTAGGGTAGAAAAGCACTACATAAGTGCAGAGCATTTGCATATATTCAACATTTTTATGTTAACAATAGATCACAGAGCTACTTGTGTGTGACAAACCCACAGAGAATTGTGGCCTGACTGTAGTTCTCAACTTTCAGCTCATAGTTTTAGTTTTCCAGCTCATAACCTCACTGTTCAGCTCTGATCACAAAGCTGTTGACAGCAAAAAAAAAAGCTTCTCAAGAGATGATCCAACAGCTTCAGTCATTTCACCAAATGACCAGAAGTATTTGTTTATCTCCAAGTGACAGAGACCTGTAGCAGCTTTAGTAATTATAAAAGTGAAGGTCCTTCATTTACAATTTTTCACTTTTTCAGGCCAACAATGAATCTCAAGCTGTGGAGCTTCAGCAGCTGCACAAATATTTTCACCACAGGTCAATCAAAAGCTCTGCGGAAGAGCTACTAACTGGATGCCGTGGTGAGACTTATTTAAAATTTATGTACATTAGTCTTAAAAGTGGTGGGCCTGGGATCTTTCTGGATGGAGTTTGCATGTTCTCCCTGTGCATGCGTGGGTTTTCTCCGGCTTCCTCCCACAGTCCAAAAATATGCTGAGGTGAATTGATAACTCTAAATTGCCCGTAGGTGTGAATGTGAGTGTGATTGTCTGTCTGTATATGTAGGCCTGTGACAGACTGGTGACCTGTCCAGGGTGTCCCCTGCCTTCGCCCGAGTCAGCTGGGATAGGCTCCAGCCCCCCCCCACCCCCCCCCCACCCCACCCCGCGACCCTAGTGAGGATAAAGTGGTGGATGAATGGATGGATGGATAGTCTTAAAAGTGATAATCCCATATGAACTGAAAGCATACATGTTTTGCTAAAAACACAAACAACATTTTAGTCATAGTTGCATGACAGAAGAGTAAAATTCTCTTCTCCACACTGGTCTTTGTGTTGTAGTACCCTAAAGAACATCAACATTTAATGTCTACACACTCAAGCTGAAGTAGAAGAGCGGAGCAAAGAACATCAGTCAATTATTAATGTTTAAAAGGTTTGAGAAATCTGTCGCTGAGGTTAGTGCTAGACCTTTCCAAGGGATCTCAGGAGCAGAAAAATGAAACCTCCTCAACCAACAAGAACTGAGTGTGGCCTGTGGAGGACCTGATGAGCTCAGGATGACAGAAAACACAGACAACCTTCATGCTCAGTATCCAAGAGGACAGACTGTGTGAGCAGAACCTCAAGTCAGTGGCCCCAACGTTGGGGCAACAGGAGATCCACTAGTGCAAAAGTGAATATGAGGAGTCCTTGAAAGCATCGCTACCTGCAGGGAATTTGCTGGTCAGATGCATAAAAAACATCTGGAGGAGCAGCTCGTCAGTCCAGCTGTCAGATTCTATTTAATCTGAGCGGTGAAGTGCTCTGGCATGCTCATCCTCTGCACATGCTGAGTTCACAGTGTTACAGTAAAGCTGTCATGCGTTCTGGCACTGTAAGTATTGTGGAAGTGGGGGAGGTAAATACACTGCAGGGTCAGACGGGTAATGAGTGGTAAGAAAAGATGGTTTTAGTGGCTGTACCCGAGAGGAAAGTGTTCTCTAATCACCATGGGGTTTGTAGCTCTGTTTACATTCACCAGACCTCTTGAGAGCTGGTTGGTCAACACCGAGCGACAACGTGACTAACAAATGGTTTTAGACCTTGAAAGCAGCAGCTGAAAAAATAAGCAAATCTTACTTAATCCTTGTTGCAGAGCTTTAAACTGAATTAAATATAGACATTCAAGCTATCATCTGCACTGTTCTATCATATTTACATAGTGCAATATTTTAACATATTTAACATGCAGATAGGATTCCATTTACAATGTAAACATTTAATTATCCCTTTAAGAACCTGTTGATGGTTTGTTATAACATTAAATGTGCGCGACATTTAAGAAATTAAACACTAAATGGATTTCAGCCATCTTTACATTTATACTCATGCTTGTCCTACTGTGATCCATCACCAGGACTAGTCATTGATTACAACAGAGACTAATGCTGGTCATGAATTTCAATTACCTCTGGTGCCCAATCTAATGCAGCTTTAGACTAGGCATTAGAATCAAGCATTTCCACCAAAAACTGCTGGTCAAAACTGGTGTCCTTGACTATGGGGGATGTTACAGCAAGAAATTCGCCACCATTTTGATAAAACATAAACAAAAGCCATATTCACCATGAAGCAATTATCAACAGGTCTGTATACGACGCCGTCAACCTGGCTCTCCACTTCATTCTGCAGCACCTGGACTCAGCAGGAACCCACGCCAGGATCCTGTTTGTGGATTTCAGTTCTGCTTTTAACACAGTCATCCCTGCCCTGCTCCAGGACAAGCTCCTCCAGTTCAGTGTACCTGCCTCCACCTGCAGATGGATCACAGGCTTTTAGGGCATGCAACCAAGATCTTGGCTGACCCCTCTCACCCTGGACACAAGCTTTTTGAACCCCTCCTCTCAGGCAGGAGGCTGTGGTCCATCAGGACTAAAACCTCTCGCCACAAGAACAGCTTCTTCTCCTCTGCTGCATCGCTGATAAACACTACCCGTGCCACTGCAAATCAGCTCTGCTGACTATAATCATTACTACTGCGTAGTAACTGTACATACCTTGTCTATTTTATCCATATTTCTTACATCTCTTTACTTACTATCTTATCTTATTTTATTTTATCTGTACTTGCACCAAGAGCACCAGAGAAAATTCCTTGATAGTGTAAAAACCTACTTGGCAATAAACCGCATTCTGATTCTGATTCTGATTCTGATTCTGAAAGAAATGGCCCCAACTTCCGCTCTATAACCTTCAGCTCTCAAACCTGTCAAAGTGCGAACCAGTTCTGGAAATTTACCAAGCCAGAACTGTCTGTGCACCAGCGGAGAGACAAATGGTACTACATTTATTGTTCCAAACCTGGGAGCGAGATAAATCTGATGGGTCACTGGATGATAAACTAGACAGAAGAACAAAAAACATATTCCCACTGCACAACTTCTTTTTTATTTCCTCAGACTTCATTAATCTTACTTTTACCTCTCCAGGTTCCAGAAACTAATTTTGAATTTGAGAAGTAAACAACACTTTTTGGTGGAACTGCTTGAAGTTCACAGAAAGAGGCCTATGTGAGCAGACTTTATTTTCCTTAAAAGGTCAAAATCCAAAAAAGGTTGGAAGTCACGGCATTAAAGGGAAATCATTTCTTCAGACGACTCAAGAGAACAACACAAAAGGAAGAATGTAAAAGCAAAAAGTGAGCTTGATTTGCAAAAAGCAGGTTCAAGGCTACAAAAACCAGGTAGATCAACAAAGTGCAGGGAGCAGACTGAGGCAGAGTGTAGAGTACAGGCAAGGTTAACAAACAAAAAAGCTGTAAAGTTAAAGCAGTAAGCGCAAACGCAACCGGGCAGAAGAGTAGAGGTTAGATAGGGGTATTTATACTGCAGAGGCTGATGAGCAGAGTGAGCAGAAGCGAGGGGAGACCAGGTGGATGAGGAGAAAGAAGAACAGGTCTGAAGAAACATGAAAGTGGATTAAAAGAAACACAACAACAAGAGTAAATAAACAAAGATATCAGCGAGAAAACAACAAAACTGTGACAAAGTAGAGGAAGAACTGGTAACATTGGTAAGTCCAGTCAGGTGTGAGAGAAGCACATCAAGCTGACACAACATAGGGAGGCAGAGTTACTGGACACTGTAAAAAATGAATTGCTTAAAAAATTGGTGGAATTGTTTTTAGACAATATATAATTATTTTACCGATTTTCCATGTTTTTCTTCAGTTGCGCAGTTACATAATTAAAAACTAGTAAACTCACAGAAAAAGCTTTAAAATTTAAAAAGTAAAAGTAAAAGCTTTAAATGATAAACTAACAAACAAAAAACAGGTCATTGTCATTATTTGAAAGGGCAAATATGTATAGCAGGAGCTGAAAAAAGCTTAGATATTTCCATTTGGTGAGTAAAATCACACACACAAAAGTTTTAGTTTGCATACTGATTGTAAAACAACAACAACAAAAAACAGACAACAATTGTGCATATTGTCCACATCAAAGAGTTAAAATTCTACAAATAATGCGTTTGGACCAGAAAATTATGCAGTTTTACTGTATTCAAACCAGGTAAAATGTTGTTGTTTTTTCAAACAGATATTTGTCATTATTTTCATAGTTTTTACAATTTTTAAACGCTGTAGTATTCTACAATTTTTATGTGTGTTTTTCTGACACCCTTGTAGCCAAATTTTCATTTTGTTGTGGATTTTTTATTTTATTTTATTTTTTGGTTGTAGTGGATATTTCACAACATTAGCTATTAAACATAATGCAGTATGTGAAGAATTGGGATCTCCATGTGTTATAAATCGAGTCCTAAACCATCAGTATAAGAGTGTGATAGTAAGTGTAAGGTCATCCTGGTAAGGGGTCGGAGGGTGAGATATCCTACCTGATGAGTAACAAGTCCACTGTTGTACTATTTTCTGTTTTCAAAGGAAGGCCAACTTATGTATTTGTACCAACAAACCAGAATTAAAGCACTCTTTCAAAGTACACAGCTTTATTTCTACAGTGCTGGCTAAAGCCATCCTCATCTGATCATCTCAATCTGCCTAAGTGGTCTGGATTAGTAATGTTAACATACAAAAATAAATAGCCTGCATCTCAGGACATCAGGAATTAGGTGTATTTTAAATCTTGTTGAGTAAAAAAACAACTTACTTCTTCTTTGAAGGTAGATAAAAAAAATCATTATACAATATAGCATTCACATCTAACTATCTATCTATCCATCTATCTATCTATCCATCTATCTATCTATCTATCTATCTATCTATCTATCTATCTATCTATCTATCTATCTATCTATCTATCCATCTATCTATCCATCTATCCATCTATCTATCTGTCTGTCTATCTATCTATCTATCTATCTATCTATCTATCTATCTATCTATCTATCTATCTATCTATCTATCTATCTATCTATCTATCTATCATCTATCTATCTATCTATCTATCTATCTATCTATCTATCTATCTGTCTGTCTATCTGTCTATCATGTATTATATAGAATTATATATAACTGCATTAGCTAGCTTGAATTTGTTGCTACTGCCAGCTAAACATTTGCCGCTGTTCTGGCTATGTTTTTATGCCTTGAATTTAAATATCAGTGACAATAAAGTCAAGTTCTAGCTTTTTTCCCTAGGTTCCTCAATGGTAAATTATTTGAGAATGATAAAACCATTAAAAAATAATTGCTGTATGTGTTGTCTAGTGTTTATTTTGCAGGTAAAATCGGAGCAAGATCAAGGTCAGGTCAATGGGAAGACACACCTTTTCAAGCTTTCACATTTAGTTCAATGCAATCAAAGTTGTAGTCTTCAGTTAATCTTCTCTTTTTGTTAACTTGAGCCTACTGCTTGTGTGCATATTACAGTTGTGAACTAAAGTTTACAAACTCTTGTAAAGACTATGTATGTCACGACAGTCTTTAGTTTTCAGTAACTTCTATAGATGTTTTATTTTCTATAATGTAATGAGATCTGAGACACATGTCTTTGTCACAACAAAACAATCAGTATTTTTGGTTCATTCGTAGATTTATTATCGGTCCCTCTGAAAATAGGGCAAAATCCGCTTGGTCAAAAATATATATATATTTTTTTGGGTTCCCAGACAGCTCAGATGGTTGAGTGAACAACCCTTGAACGCAGCAGTCTGAGTTTGATTCCAGCTCATGGCCCTTTACTGTATGTCTTCCCCCATTCTTCTCCCTCCTTTCCTGTCTGCCTATCAAATAAAGCCAGAATATATTTATTTTTTTATTGGTCAGCAACTTGAATGATCAGCCTTAGCGGATTATCAGATTTTGTTAGTGGTATGACCTCTTAGCTTCTCTCGAATGATTATGCTTGACTGCAGCTGCTGACTCCCTTTGAGACAACTTAAGTAGGGCCCATTTGATACACTCATTAAATTCATCTACTCTATATATCCCACAATGGGAAAGTCTGAGGAGCTCAGCAAAGATCTTAAAAAGCAAATCACTGACTTGAACAAATCAGGAAAGTCCCCTAGAGCCATTTCAAAATAGCTAAAGATCCCCAAATCAACTGCAAACAATTGCTTGTAAGTATAATGTGAATGGCACAGTTGTGTTAGTTCCAAGATCAGGAAGAAAACACAAACTATTATCTGCTGTTGAGAGGCAGTTGATCAGGATGATCAAGAGTCAACCAAGAATCAGCTGCTGAAACACAGGCATCAATATCCACAGTTAAGCAAGCCTCCATGGCTGAGAAGCTGCCATAAAAGAATGCCTCCTGGGGGGAAGTTCTGTGGTCAGATATCACAACAATAAAGCTATTTGGCCACAATGACAAGAATTATGTTTGAAGGAGAGAAGGTGAGGCCTTAAACTTCAAGAACATCAAAACCTTTCATCAAGCATGGTGGTGGTAGTATTATACTCTATTAACACTGCTGTGTTGCCAGTGGAAATGGTGCTTTACGCAAAATAAATGGAATAATGAAGGAGGATTAACTCCCCATCCTTCAAGAAAACCTAAAATCATTGAGTAGCGAGTAGTGTTTAGGATGCAGTTGGGTTTTCTTTTCTATATCAGGCTAAAATTAAGGTTTTAGATGGGCATCCCAAAAGTCCTGACTCAAGCCCCATCAAGAACCTGTAGTCTGTGATGAAGAAACAAGTCTGTGTCAGAAAGCCAACAGATTTAGTTGAACTGCAGCTATTCTGTCAAGACCAGTGACCAAAGGTACAAGTACAAACAAAAGTGTCTAGGTGAGGTGAAAATGGTCAAGGGGCTCTTGATGAAATATTATGAATATCATATTTAGGAAATAATGGCATTGCTGTATGTATATTTTTGACCCAGCAGATTTTGTCATATTTCCAGAGGAACAATATTAATTTTGTGAAAGAACCAAAACGCACAATTGTTTTTTTTTTTTTTTTTTTTGTGACAAAGACACAAGTTTCAGTGATTCCACTGCAGAAAATTAATAGCTCTAGGAGTCATTGGAAATTCAAGAATGCCACCATATGCATGGTCCTTACAAGTGTATATAAACTTTTGTTCACAACTGCATAGTATATTAATACTTAAAAATGTATAAAAAGAGAATAGACATGGTTCTTAAATGGGTGTTTTTACCCTAGTTAGTGTATTTAGTCGACTCTAGACTCGTGTGGCTGCAGCATGGCATAATTTCGGTTCACCACCACATGCTGCAACAATTAATTTCTCCACCAGAAGTCCGCACACACTGAGAGAGAGGAAGCAGTCCAGCCCTCATGGCTACCCCACCCTTCAAACAACACACAGTGTGGGGCGGCTCAGCAACCATTCTGAAAATCTCACACCTACTGTCGGTGCTTCCCGTGGAACGCTGCCGCCTATTTCAGTCAGGGACAATATCAGAGAAAAATCTTGTGGCAGCCATCTTAGGTGTACCACTGCAGGATGGGATGAGGAGCCACAGTGAGAGGACGAGCCGTGCATCCTTCAATCTGTGCGCTCTGTGCGCTCAGCACCGCGGACAGCTCCGGCCGCCCGGCAGGCAGGCAGGCAGGGAGGGAGGGAGAGGCCATCTCCCGCTTTCACCAACACACACACACAAAAATAAAAGCCTCTCTCGTCCCCTCATTTGTGCTACGCCCCTCCTCTCCCTTCTCACCTCCCCCCTCTCACATCCGCAGCAGTGACTGGCCAATAAAACACAGAAAATACGTAAGCACCGACGAGTGCTCGGCGCAGGCGGAGAATGCTCAGTGTGAAGCGGACCAAACCTCTTCCAGCACCACTCGTTACTGCTGACATCTCTCAGCGAGCACAATCAGGGCCTATCCCTGCCTTGACTCAGGGCATATTCTCCATTATATCGGATAAAGACAAGAGCGCAGCTAGAATCTGGGGAAAGGAGAGTGAAATAACTAATTTAGTGGGTTAGGATATCTGTAGGGACGCGTCGCTAGTAGGGCAAGATGTTAGATCCGTCGTCCAGCGAGGAGGAATCTGATGGGATAGTGGAGGAGGAAAGCAAAGAGGCGATGGCACCTCAGGCCGGATCCCGCATCTCTCCGAGCAGGACCAGCGAGAGCTCGGGTGGACTTGCGCCCAGCAGCAGCCGCAGCAGTGCCCGTCCGACCAGCCCCAGCCCGTCGGCGGCCAGCGAGGAGAAGGAGGACCTGGAGAAGATGCACAGAGAGGAGGAAGACCGCAAAAAGAAGCTGCAGTTGTATGTTTTTGTGATGCGAGCCATCGCTTACCCGTTCAATGCAAAACAGCCCACAGACATGGCAAGGCGACAGCAGAAGGTAAGGGCCCCTTCGGTGCAAAAGCATAATTAATAACCTCATGATGACGAAATGCCTCCTTTCATATCGCAGATGTTGTCATTGATGACCTACATAAGCTCGAGCACAGAGGGGTTTTGGCCACTAGGCCTATCCAATAGCGCACGGATACAGCACAGTCTCACAGAGACCACAGTTTGTGTTTTTTTTCCCCCTTTGACGCAAAACGTTGAAATCTTTGGAGCATGACAAGAGGAAAAGAAAAGGCGCTTCGAGCCCCAGATAGTGGCATGGTGCTGCAGAGCTGCAGACTGAGTGCAGTCCATGTTGCTCCAATACACAAGCTCAGAAGTGAGATCAGTCCTCCAGCCTGAGCAAGCCCATTAACTGAAAGGGCGTTCAGGAGATGGTGGATGGCGACTTACAACAGGACGCTGTAATTGTCCTTGTTGGCCTACATCTCACCAAAGCCCCGATTTCCATAAGATATGCAGATGTGTATGGCTCCATGTCCTGCCGGCTTGACGGATACCCAATTCCAAGCCATTTGTGCCATCACTTATCCCGTCAATTTGGCCTCCCAAGGTGACTTTTAGGCACAGACCTCTTGAGGAGGGGAGCTTAATAGCCTTTCTTCTCTGCAGATAGGCCTGGCTCCTCTTGGTGGGCCATAGCAAATGAATTGCATTAAAAAAAGCACTTTCTACATCCACAGATTACATTTCTGTGCCATTTCAGGATGTCCAGAGTGTAAGATTAAAATCAGTTACTGTAAGGCCCACATCCTGATTTCACACTGCTGCAGAGTTGCTCCATTGATGTTGAAGCCAGTTGTGGGTCATGATGTCCTTACTGTCAAAGTCACCATGGACAGGTCCTACTGTACTGTATGTTCAGATGATTGTTACTAAGGACATTGTTCCTGTTCATTGTCTTTGGTTAATGCACCCAAAAATACCCTGAATGCAAAACAGACTGTTTGTATCCTAAGAGTGTTAGTAATAAATGAAGATGGGATGACAGTGATGTTTTGCGTAGAGCTGCCTTCATGCCTCACCTGACCAAATGAGAGTGTACTATCAGTTTAATGTAGCTCTCCTCTTAAGGCAGAAGCTGCATTCAGCGTGGTCTGCAGAACATTCATTCAGCTCAGTTAAATCACAAGAGGATCACTCATTCTTTGGAAACACTATAAACAATACTATGGAAATTGCGTGTGTAACTGCTGTTTTTTGTGTAACCTGCAGACAACTCGTCTTCCTCTGGACACCGTTAAGCCATATGGCTGGAATTTTCTGCTGACTCATGCCCAAGTGCATGTGGGAGGCATAAACCACAGTTTCCATCTATTTGTTTGTTTGTAGTCCTGTTGAGCGTAGGTTACTGATAGTCTAATGCATGCTTAGGAATGCACTTTCATATCTGGTAGCTCAGGCAGCCACAATCCTCTGTTGTGGGTGAGTGAATATCTGGACAAACAAGCCGATGCATGCTGTCAGAGCAGGAAATCAAAGTGTGTCTGTCTGCCTACAGTCTGCCTCGACACTTTGATTTAAGCCAAATTTACATCCACTGGCTTCAAACAATCCCGCCAAGATAATCACATACCTAATGCAAAATTACATACAACAGAGCATTTTAAAAACAGAATGAACTGACTTAATCTAATCAACTGATAAGCATAATTTATTTCACAGAAACTTTAAACAGCAGAGAGCCCTAGGTTGATTACTTTCTGGCAGTTGTGCACATTGATAGTGTCTTTTCACTCCACAATAACCATTGTGTCATTGCCAATTAGTTCTATTTCTGTCCTATGTGTTTACAAAGAAATAATTTACCATGTAATACACATCACTGAAGAAAAAATATTCTACATTGGTCCAGTCATGTTTCTGTAAATTCCTTGAACCTCGAAGGACCATAGATGTAAAAAAAAATCATTTATTAAGAAAATTCCTCACAGCATTGGTTGCACAGTCTAATATATAGTCCATTACAATTTTTGGCTATTAAAAATTCGTCACAGAAATATGATGAAGCAATTTCTGTAATGAAAAGACTTAAAGGCCTCAGCAAAACATGTGGAGCAGCTCCATGATAATCCGTTATTAGAAGCTCTGGCACACAAACAGCAGTGATGGGCTATCACAGAGAAACAGGCCAGGCTGCAAGCTCCACTGCTGCTGCTGGAAATGTATTGCCGTAACCTTGTGAAAGGATAAACCAATAGGGCGGTAATATGCGGTTTCTTCCTTTTCAGGGCCAAGGGGAAATGTCTTATTGTTCAGTCTGAAACATGCCTTCAAAAGCAGCCACATGAAGGCTGCTGCTGTTCAAATGTTGGTTGAGGAAACGTGCATGAATTACTGGTGACACACGTGCCTGCATTTAAAGGCTAACCACCTTGGGACACATTTAAATTCTCTCTGTGAATATGCTGCAAGTAAATTATTGAGGTTACTGACAGATTTAGATTATGTTGGTGCAGTTTATGAATTCATGGTGTCATTGGGTTTGTCCTAGAGAGTGAAATTCTCCTTCATTTAACCACAATAAACCGCCTAAACCGCACACACAGAAGGATTAAACAAGGACAGGATGGCAACCAAGTAAAATGACACATTAATATATTTTGTTTTGTTTTTTAATGTGTCTTTTAAAGGGAAATGTTCAAGGTTTGAAAGACATTTTATGACATTTTTACTGTGGCTAGCAATGTTTGGTTGTCCAATCTATTTGCTGGCCACTCTGTTGGCAGACAATAAAAATATCTAAACAGCAATTTTATCTGAACTGGTCTGCCATCAAATTTTGTTAAGCCAAATACAAGCATTGGAATGCTAAAATGCTACATTAGGATGGTGAACACTATTTTTGTCAGAAGTCAGAGTATTGTCAATGGGAGAAGGTTAGCATGCTGATATATACAGCTCAAAGCACCGCTTCCACCAGTTATTAGAATGACTGTAGACTCCCTTTTTGTTAGTTAATGAGCACAACCAAACAAAAACACAATTGGAACCACAGATCTGATATTAATTCCAATTTGATTTCTAAATATAGTCAGTGAAAATAAAGTGCTTGCAATGAGACAGCTAAAAATGACATCTGATTAATCAAACCAAGCTATTTATAGATCACAGTGTAAGTATATTTCCAACTGAGTAAGTGCTCACATTACTGATTTTTTTTCCCCAGTCACAAAGTGTGATGCCCTGAAGATGATCTGACCCAATCAGCTCATGTGCCAGTAGGTTTACTTAATGGAGTGGCTCTTGGCTCAGCATTTTAATACTATACAGTATGCAATGGACATTCTGAGGGAGAGGAGATGTGATTTGTGCAGCTGGGGTTTGTGATGTGAATTTGAAATAGTCTGAAATGCAAATTGGTGCCACTTGGATGAAGTTTCTCGCTTTAGTGTTTAGCGCTGCTGGCAAACAATTTCAGGAGTCCCATAGTGGACTGCTTTTACTTCATTGCTTTTCTTGTTCTTAGATCTGTGTAAGTGATAATAATAGCTCTGCAATGCACTCATTGACAACTTACTCTATTTGGAACAGTCCTGTACATATGGAGAGCTTTATTGGACGATGGAGTTGTCATCTCTATCTCACCTCTACTTTCCCATTCGTGTCTGTGAAAAAGAGGATTTGGAGAAACAACATTGTCTCAGAAATTACTCTTGGAAGACTATCATACAGGGATAGAGTAACCTTAAATGCGGATCAAAGTGAATGCTGAGGTTTTGAAGGCTTATGATGCATCATGTAGACAGAAAAGAAGACAAGAAACATTCAAGCTCTTTGGTGAAGCTCAGCAACATGTTTGCAAAGACAGTTACAACACATTAAAGGTTGAACCTTTGCTGATGACTGTTGAAACATGCGTTTAGGGGATAATATAATAAAACAATATATGATTCAAGTGACTGTGGCATTTGAACTGATGGATAAAAGCCAGATGAAGTAGCGATATGAGGATGGAAAGAGAGAGACAGATAAACCTCTGACATAACTTAAAAAGGCATAAATATACTTAGAAACATTCAAAAATGAATTTAAAAAAAACGCTTAAACTGAAAAACAGCACAGTTTTTCATAAATACAGCCACGCTTTTCAGTGTATATAGACTATATCTCTTATGTGACTTGACTATGTATTGTTCTTGTTCCTCCTTAATTTCTTCAAAGAAATCAGCAGTCATTTTACCAAGAATGGACCATGTGGATACAAATAACTGAGGCTCATTGTGTTCATGAGACACACAGACATGTGGACATAAGACAGTAAATGGAGAGCTCAAGTATGGCACTGAAATCATTTGCATTATTATGTAAGATCTCTAAATGGTGTTCCGCCTGAAAAAAAAAGGCCTCTTTAGACGATAAAAAGAAGCCTTGATGTCAGTGTCAAATCCAATCATTTAGCTGAAAATATTGAATCTGAAAGCTGCTGCAGGAGGAAGTTATTGTCTCCTATTAGGAGGAGGATATGGTTGTTCATTATAGCTGTGAAGGTGTTCATTGATGGTATGGATGTGGATTCAGAAGGGGTGACAGCTGAGAAGCAGCAGGAGAAAAAAAAACACCTCACCCACAATCTGTGCAGCCACGTGTGACATATCACAGCTTCACAAATTAAACATATCTTCTGTCGGGGCATAACCAAGAGGCAAAGCTGAGATCCAGTTTGCCAGAATGCTAACAATGCCTTTTCATAAAGGTTTGGCAACTTCGAGGGCAGCAAATAGAGACAGAATCAAACCGACTAATATTTGCCTTGATACTCTCTGATACTCATAGAGCAAACTGTGCTCACTAAAATAGCTGCAGAAATGCAAATGTTAGCACAGCATTGGTGCATGTGAATGTACAGGAGTTTATGGGCGACATGGGTGGCATCATGTAAGGGATTATTCCGCATAGGTGGGTAAGAAGCGAGCGTGATCTGGCTGGAAAGCAAAATCTCACCTAGTGATGTTTCTCTCCTCCAACTGCTCTCCCTTAGAAAACAGGATGCACCTGTTAATTACAGTCTAACTTATATGCCCTCATAGAGCCTATGCAATCATGCCTCCAATGTAAAGCTGCAAGTCATTTTCGGCTGACAAATGTTAAGCACCCGTATTTAACATTTGTCCAGCCTTAATCCAGATGGTGCAACACTGACAAACCATTGTTTTGTGATGGACGCAGAAGCAGATTTGTCTGTTTGAGGACAGTTGCTGTGTCAGAAAGACTCGGATTGATGAAGATTAATCTGCCAGGTTGTGATTCTTTGCTGTGTTGCTGCATGAGATATAATCCCTGCTCTAGATACTGCACATTTGTCATACTCAGTAAAGTAAAAGCAAATGAAGTGTGGTTCAAGGAAAGTAGTGGACATTATCACTTACATAAATTTTTTTCTGTGATTAAATAAGATGCATTAACCCTAGAGCCGCATTATTTTCATTTGTAATAAATATGGTGGTTATTTTTTATAACTAGCCATCTTGTTCCATTAAAAGGCAAAACTTGGACAAAACTACTTGTTTGGTCTTGAATGAAAAATATTCAGTTTGTGATTATACAGGACCAAGAAAACCATTTACATTTTAGCAGACAGAACCAGCTATGATTTCTGTCATAATTGTATTCAAAAATTACATAAATGACGATAAATTGCTAAGCTAGTTGCCAGTTATATATATTTTTTGCCAAGAGACATAATGATTGAAGTGAAAATCAAGTTTTACTGTTAACATATGGCATTTTTTTTAATATGTTGGAAGACACACATTGAGCGAAATAATCAGTCAGTGACATGACGGAGCATTTATGCCTTAAAAGTGCCGTGAACCGATTACAAAAGCACAGATTCAAACTTCCAGGGTTTCTTAGGTAACAAACATAATGAACTAATCCTGTCGACTTGCAGGGTGGAGCTTTCTGTGACATTATTCTTCTTCTGAATCGGTTTCTAGTGTGAACATGTCAGGCCGAATTACTGCCGTATTACATCTTGCCGTTGCATAGCGCAGAGCAGTTTCCCAGGGTTTGAGTGGAGGTGGAGGTGAGCTGGTGTGCTTGAGTTGCTGTAGGGATTGTCAGAGATAGAAGTAAGGACTTCATAGATCTGCATATTCTAGTGGCAACAACATTGCAGGGTTAAATCTCAGCCATTTTAAGGCAGAGAAAGATTTTTATTTTCATGAAACTTCTAAATGTGAAATTTTGCTACACAAAAATTGCGGAGGGACTTTAATTGCAAAATTGTTTCAGTTCTAATCAAAATGCTGCAGTAACAACAGGCAATTCCATTGTAATTGTGTTGGAATAAAACAGCAGGGGTCCAGAATTACTTTTTGTCAAAAGTTTGCCATTTAGCATTGCAACAATTAAAGTATTTATAACCTATGCCAAGATTTAATGAGATTGAGAACTCATGCTGAGATTTATAGACTATTGGAATCAGCTCAAATAGATCAGTGTGCATGACGAAGGATGCCATGCAAAGCTGATGTACTAACCAGAATGAATTGTACATTACTCAGTCACATTAACACCTCAATGCGTGCATTTCACCCAGAGCAAATCCAAGTGAAATCAGCTACTGTCACATGCTCAATCTCTCTTGAATCACACTTTCTTCGTATACATTTGTGCCATTTTTTTCCCCACATAATTACAAGATAATTTTCCCATAATTATGAGATTCTGAGACATAATTATGAGTTATGAAAGTTCTAATCACTGCACAAGAAAAGTTCGGTGAATGTTTTGATGAACACGATACGCGGCTGCATGTCATCACACTTTTAGACGTCTCTGTGGAGCCTGTGAAGTGAAATGAAGCCAGGCAGCTGCTGTTGGTCATTCAGGGCACCGGAGTTTGTTTGTGCAAATGTGTGACGTTATGTTGAATCCCATGAAACATTGCTTCAAAGGGGAAAATTACTAAGGTAGGAGTGGGAAAGCACACAAAAACAAGGGAGGCTGAGGGAGAGATTAGCAGTGGTGATTTTCCACATTAAAGACAGAAGAGCTATAGCAGGACCATTACTGCAGTCCTCCATTGAACCTCTCTTTCCCTGATGACTCTCACTGAGGCATAAAGAAC
The DNA here is from genome assembly GCF_021347895.1 of Acanthochromis polyacanthus. Classification (NCBI taxonomy): domain Eukaryota; kingdom Metazoa; phylum Chordata; class Actinopteri; family Pomacentridae; genus Acanthochromis; species Acanthochromis polyacanthus. Next base: position 12,173,607 of record NC_067117.1, on the reverse strand, counting down.
ACAAACAGCAGCCTGGAGCAGGCAAGAGGCTGCATGTCAGGTAGATACTCGCTCTCAGTTTCTTATCATGGGTGTCACATGTTCATATAACAGCTCGTTTAAAGAGAGTCACTGCACCAGTTCCCTCCTGGCAACAGTCTGTTTCAAAGGGATTCTTTTTTTTTTTTTTTTGCGCCTTTCTTTCAAGAACACTGATGTAAAATGACGTTTGTATTACCAAGGATGCACCAAATACAGTAAGAAAACATAAATCATTAGATGGAAATGTTGGGGAAAATATATTTATCAGCACAATGTTAAAACAGTGCTCAGGACATGCAATGAATTCTGCCTGTTTTTTTAATGTCTTGTCATAAAATGTTGCTATGATTTTTACAAATTTACCCTGACAATGTGAGATTTTTTTTAAACCTCTCTTTCCTTTTCTGATTTGCTAGTTTAAAAAAAAATACCATTTTTTTTTTTTAGCAAAACCATGACTAATGAAATCTGTGTGATTTTTTTCAACACAACCGTTTTCCTATCGATGAATGCACCCAATGCAAACCGTACCGAACATGAAACAGGAGCTGTCTGAGATAATCACTTTTGAAAGCTAAGTGAGAGAGGCAGAGAAAGTGAAAGAGAGAGATTACAGAGAAAGACAGTAAGTGATTTGTGATGGTAGGGTGGTAGGAAAGGATTTATGTCTCTGACTCTTGATGAGAGTAATGCACCAGCGATGGAGATACCAACCCACAGTCAGCTTTTGCTGCTCCACAAGTAGTGCTGTAGTACTGCAGTGGGTGCGTTTTATCTACTGCAAAATAAAGAAAAAACATCAAAAATGTTCTCTATTATGAAAGACGGAATTTTTCTTATTTCAGCTCAAACACTCGTGAATAAAGAGACTATTTTCAAATGTGATCTTTTTAGTTGTTTGATTTTTTTTTAAGCGTTGAAGAGCATCCTTAACCTTGCAGGGAGCAGATTTAACTAAGACCAGTCAGAAATTGCAAAACACAAAATGAGCTGAACATTATTTTGCTGCACACAGCCCTGAGAAAGTGAAGTAAATTAAACATACTTTGTTTTAAAGTGGAGAAAAATGCTTCAGCCTGTTTAACTGCTGAGTACAAGGGCTGCAAAAGCTAATTTTCATTATTAAAGAATTTGCTGATCACATTTTGTTCACTTGTTTAAGGGCTGAGAACATGAAAAGCCAAAGAAATAATGGAAAATGTGCAACTTAAGTTTTGAGAGCTCAAAGTAACATCTTGTTGTGTTTTAATATGTTGAAAAAATGCTGCAGATGCATTCTTGAGTAATTTGTTCTTTTGTTTCATCTGTGCAACATTTGTTTTACCCAAAGGCACCTCACAAAAATCGATTCCTCTTTATTCTTGTTCTGTAGTTTACTCTGTAAAGAGACCTTAATGATCCATAACAAATGACTTTGTGTACAACCTTAATGCTACAATGTCGGCATGTAAGCTTACTGGATGCTGAGTATTCTCTATGTGCACAAACATAATTCACATGAACATGCAGTGCGTTTTATACACATTAACAAGAAAAGATAGATGCTTTTGGAAAATGATCAAGTAGGACATTGGGCCTTGCCAAGTGTAAACATGAATACATTTAATTCTAAGTCATCAAATGAATTTAATCAAAATCTGGCAAAAGACACGACCACTCAGGGATTCTTTAGTTGCAAACATCAAGTGTGCAATAGATTGGGGTTTTTTTTGGGACCAATTTTATGCAAATTCCAATCGATTTCTGATAGATTTCTACCTCCTGGTTCAATAAAAGATCACGTGCCCATACTGTTTTATGTTCTTTTAGGTAAAGGGATTATTTCGTTGCCTAATTACTTCTTAACTGAATGAACCAGCTGAGCCAAAGGGAGTTGGTGGAGTGATAATAGATGACTGTAACAAGAAGGGGCTTTGCTTGTTGTGAACACAGTGCTGTCCTGTATCTATCAGCAGTGCCGCAGCTCCTGAATATGACAACAGTGTGAAGACTGGTTATACAGAGCCAGAGCTTCCTGTTTTATCCCTATTTGCTGTGTGTCAGGCTCTGTCTGCCGAGCATACACCTGGCTGTTTACTAGAGTGGTATTTACTCACACAACACTGTGTGTGTGTCTTCGGAACAAATCTATGTGAGCATGTCTGGTCGGGGATAATAGGTTGCGCATCTGTCTTTGTATAATTGTAGTTTTGTGACCATAGCCACTACACAATGCTGGTGTTTTGTGTTTGATGAGGCCTGCTGCTGGTTGATTTTGTGCAGCTGTCGTGCAGCACTTGCTCCCGTACTCGTGTTTGCTGTTTACTCAGATGTGGGCCGGTGGTGTCATCTGCAACATGAATAAAATGCGCTTTGTCTGGTGAGAGGATCCACTGATAGCATGTTTGCTGAAAATCAACAGAAGCATTGGAAGAAAATTCTTCTGAGCAAACAGATCCACACACAATAAGAACATCTAATTTGTGTGATGACCTTTCATCAGGTTCTAGATTTGACTGTACAAATGTAAAAAAACAATGACCCTTGTACAAACTCATATGAAACTGCCGTCACTGCCATCGCTTTACATTTTTAAACAGAAGCTGAAGCAGACTCTTACTGACCACTGCACATGCTAAATGTTTTCATTGAATTTCTAGCATTAATTTCGGGTGTTTTTAATCTTGTTTAAACACTTGTGTGTAATTTTTACCTTGTAAAATAAAGAATTAAAAAACATCATTAAAAAGTCTAATATTCAGTATCTACATTTCAAGAAATACTGCAGCATGTTCAGAATCTAGATTTTTGATTCCTTTGACTAAACTTCCTATTCTTTTCATGAATCAGTTATGAGTGTATTTCCCACTGCCCACCACTCAAAACTGCCCATCTATTTTGCAGCCATTTAATTTTGGAAAACCGCCTAATTTAACTTTCCCTTTTCAGTGTTATATAACTTCTGGAGGAAGCTCAAGTGTGAGTCAGCACCGAGACTTTATTGCGCTGAACTACAGTAGCTACAGTATTCAGTACACTGCATTCAATTAGCTAATGAGCCCACTCATCACAGCGCTGCAAGGACAGCTGATCCACCTTACAAGTTGATGACATGTTGATTTAAAATGTAAAAGAGATAAAATGATCAGTGTTAGGAGGATCATAACTGTTGTTTACTGCATAGTCATTGTGAATTACAGGTGTTATGTAACTTGCTGTCATGCTGCTTTACCTCTTTTTTAGATGTATAGTTTTATATACAATAATATTCAACAGTGCTGTTCACACAGAAAGACACAGAGTAAAGCTCCTGTTCCAACAACCCACAGTGACTAAGAATTATTTAAACAGTATCTGGACCCAGGGAGATAAAACGGTTTCAAAACATGTAAAATTATAATTTGATTTGGTACACTTACATCACAGTTTTTATATTTTAAGCTGACGCTCGTTTCTCTGCACAGACAGAAATGTCTTAAATAAAATGAGCAATGTTCAGCAACGTGCAGTTTACAGTCTCATTATTACCGTTTTTGATTCACTGCACTTATCTATAAAGGTCTTATGCAACTAAATTAATTAATCAGCTAAAATTACCTTGACGCAGATATAGCTATCAGTATATTGGGGAAAAAAAATTAGACATTCCAGTTTCCTGAATTTGAACATAATCTGATTTCTTCACTCCTCTGTGACAGTAAACTGAATTTCTTAGGTTTAAGGACCAAACAAGACATTTGAGGATGTCTTCTTAGGCTGTTGGATCACTGATCACCATCATTTAGCCTTTTCTGACATTTCATGTACTAAATAACTAATCAATTGAGAAAATAATGTACAGATTAATTGACAATGAAATTAATTGACAGTTGCAGCCCTAACAGCTTAATCAGCATACATGCCCATGTGCATACAAAAATTACAAAACATAAATTCTGTAGTAAGGAATCCATGCCGTTGTTTTGTTTTTGTAAAAAATGTTTTTATGCTCATAACAGTATTAGGCTATACTTTACTGCTATAAACTTGATGGCATATTTCAATTATGTTACTTTTATTGATATGTTAACACCAACCAATAAAGAAAATATTTACTATTTGCCAAGTTAGCAGTTTCGAGAAGGTTTGGACAGAGACTCTCAGACTCATAATATCAATATTTTTAAATCTAGCCTACAGCCCAAATTTTTTTTTCTATAACAGTCAGATCTCAGATTGTTTCCTTCATATATTCAAAGCTATTCAGTAATCTCCCATTCCATGATGTGCAAAACAGACATGCTGAATTACCAAAAATGTACTTTATAGTCAGTATATTATAATAGATTCATAGCAGATACACAGATGGTTTCTTCTGCACTAAAACTGTGGCGACATAGCTGCATATATTGACATAGAAATACAGAGTACATGAAAATCCTTTTTTAGTTCAATGGAGAATCACAAAAGACAGCTAACATTTTTACAATGGTTGCACCTGAGGGGATTTATTACCGCCGACCTCTGTTAGAGCTCAATGGGCTTCAAGATAAAAGACATACATTTTAAAATCATGTTCCGTTGAAGCTGACAGACTTTTCTGATAGAGGATATTACACAGAAAATAACAACTTTAACAGAAAGTTTAAGGGTCCTAAACTACACACATGCTTAAATAAATAAGTAATTAATCATCATTCAAATCTTTTAATGTTTCACTGTGACTCAAATATAAAATCAGCCACATGGTCGAACTAGAAACTCAAAGCCACAGTTGGTTGAGGCTCTAATGAAGTTACTGTACATGTGCATGTCTCCTCTATTGATATATGAAGGGTGATTAATGTCACTGCCTACTTCATTGCAAGAAAATGAATCACTGTGTAACACTGCAATCTTGATAAGAGCCACAGAGAGAGAATCAATATAAGCAAAGCAGGAAGTATGTCTTGGGAGTCTGGCAATACTGATGAAAATGGAGGCATTTTCTCTCATCCATCAACCGTGTTGCTAATCAGCACAGTTCTCCAATCAGTGATGAAATAAAAAGCTGAAAGTCATAAATACTTTATGCGTTTGAGCTGCAAAGAAGTGGACACAATTCACCTGGTGTACTGCTGTGTGCTTCAGCGTTGCAACCAAGCACAAACACACACCTACCCACACAGACACGCACAGTGCTAGCATCTTGCTGTGTTGTCACATGAAGTCAAATCGGCCACAAGAAACTGTCAGCAGAGACCGAAGTATTATTAGCTGTGACCTTTCACGGTAAAAATCTACACGCAAAACACAAATGAGTTCTGCCAGTGTTTGGCACAACATCCAATCTCTTTGATTTTACTCTAAAACCTTCAGAATTGGCTTACAGCTACATGTAAAAAAAAAGTTGCTAATATGTGAGATTAATAGAGCTACTTCGTCATTGGCCTCGTGGATCACAGCTGGCTTCAACTGTAAGTTTTTTCATTGTTGCTTCACCTACCAAATGTCTCTTGATTGACTATTTTATTGTCAGCATCCCCCCTCCTCCAAACAAAGTGATTTAGTTGAACGTTTGAAACGACAAAGACAATAATAAAATTCTCACATTATTGAGGCTGGAAGCAAAAAAAAATTGGTATTTTGCTAGAAAACTTGTGGAAACAATTGACCATCGGAATAGTTGCTTGATTAAGTTTCTGTCAGTCGATTCCTTGACTAATTGTTTTGGTTCTAATTACAGTTGCTCATTAATATAGAATTAAAATGGTCAGAAATTCATTTTATCTACCGACCACAGAATAGTTGCTGTTTAAAGTGTTCACTTTAAGCGTATTTACTGAGGCTGCAGTATGGATGACCTCAGGTCTGGTTGCACAAGTGCCTGCTTTGCCCTAAAACATTTCAGTCAGTTTGGTTCAAGTTTGTTTTTATGCCTCTTTTCAAAGCCCAGCAGTACACAGAAGCCATCTCAGGCTGTATTTTCCCTTTTATATTACACATTATTCATACTGCTTTCTCGTGCTGCAGTTTTCTTTCCCTGTCTTGATCGATTGTATCTCATCTCTCAGCCCTTAGCCTGGAACTCTAGTTTCAGATGCATTCCTTTATTCCAAATGTTTTCTCTGCATAAGAATGCTACTTAGAGGACAACATTTCAGAGTATAATAAGAATGGTTTTCTTGTGAGGAAAAGCATCATAAATTATTAGTCTGTATATTATACACTACACATTATAAATGTAAATTCTAAGTAAGGATAAAAACTGTAATGTGTTTATTCTCAAGCTCACTTTCAGAAATGGACAAGAAGCCAAGGCCGTGTGTGTCAACTGCAGCTTCCTTGTGTCCCCACAGACCAGACTAATTTGCATAGCGGTGGTAATATTTCCATTTCTTGCCTCAGGATGTTCCTTGAACACCGCGGCCTATTGAAACATTGAAGCAGTGGTCCACACTTTCTCTCTAATCACACATCTAGCTGTTTCAAAGATAAAATAAACCTGAAACCTTCAAGCACAAGTATTGATCTCGGATGTTGTTCATGTGCTCTTCTTTTATGTTGTAAGTGGAATTTTATGTTAGGACATTAAGTGCTGTATTATGCTGAGATTCGCTCTGCCACAACAGGCTGAAGTAGGAGTGATGCCCTGGTGGATTGAATTGTGATACTATGACTTTGGATCCGTGCTATTTTACTGACAGCAATGGACAGGTCATCTCGTAATTAACCTGCAGTGATGTGTATCTTTATCCATGTGTTTTTACTTCAGCTGCTTGCCTGAAATCCCTCTTGGCAATTTCACTTTGGCTCAATTAATGAAATCTTAATTACATGATCCTCATATTCAGGCATTATCAAAGGGGTTGGGGTAGTGTGATTGTCACACAGATGTGCTGAATTGCCTCACAGGCACATGATATGTGGTATTTTTCCATCGCACTCCTACCCAAAGTCTGTCACTTGCAATGTGCTGCTGTACGCATGCCGACATAACATCACAGCAGGTCTTGCGCTTGTTTGATTACACAACAGCTTGATTGAAGGCAGTTGTCAGGTGAGGATTGTCAGTCTATTGACCGTTAGGTCAGTGACTCAGTAATCATGCGTGAAACAATCCAGGGACATCCAGACCTGTGTGAAAATTGAAAGTGAACAAAAGGAGAGCTCAGGCAGGATTTCAAGAAATTAAAGGAGAAAAGAATATCAATGAGTACATTTAAATTTCTGAGAATGATTCTACCTTGTTGTACATGAAGGCTTCTACTTCTTTTTGTGAGTGATGGCAAATTGTAACAAACACAATATGAACAATATTAAAGAGTCTACAGCTCGGTAATGCAGCTGAAACTACTGTGCTCATTGATGAAAATGCTAACAGCTGAGCAGTTTCAGCAGGCTCTAAACACAAAAGACAGCCCCAAGATTGATAAGAAGGGTATTGGTTTTTGCAGATTTCTAATCATAAAGTGAAATGTTTGAAAAATAGTTTGACCAAATTGTGACACTAGATAAAACTTTAAAACTTAGATACTTTGAATTCAACCCAGTCTCATAGCAACCATCCTTTAGTTGTTAAGATATTTAGCTTGGACTGAAGTGGTGGAACATCTGGCTATCAAACAGGGGCAGCAAGGGCTAGCATTGTCATAATGAAGTGTGAAGTTTACCTCTTAATTTCTCTGTCTTTTTAAAAAAAATCATGGCTGGAAGTGCCTCGACCGCTACCGTTTCTGATAATCATGGCCACAGCGTCAAAACCTAGCTGGGGCCTGGACATTGTTCAATTGGTGACGTTAGGGTGGCGTCTCCTCTATTTGCAATGATGTTTGTCCTTTCAGCTCCACTGAACCGTGATCTACAATGTCCACTGGAGAGCTTTTCAGTCGAGTATGGTGTGTTTGGGCTGCAGAATTGCTCAGTCCAGGTCTGAGGAGGGGGGTATCCATGTGGGAGATTTCAGGTGACTTGGGCTTTCAGTCATGAGTGATGTTAAAACAGTGATTGCACTCCACTGACTGTGGTAATACAGACTCAGAACATAGTTCATTCACAATCTGGGCAATGACTGAAAGAATGAGTTTGTGGATAAATTCAACTGAATCCAAGATCCTGGATTTACTCTACTTGACAGCTCGAGGGCCTCACTTGCTGGATGATGACTGTCTGAAATGGGATGCAAATGTAAACCTGTACAAAACGCTGGAGGGATAGCAGTTCTCATCTCACCTGTAGTTCTTAGCACATCCCAGTGAGGAGCTGGAGATAATTTCTAGGGAAAGGGATATTGAATAATCTCAAGTGGTCTATGGAAATCTGGCCACAATATAAAAAATTATTGATTATTTGTTTGTTTCAAGCATTTTCCTGTTTCATTTTTTTTGCTGAGTTGTCCTCTGTCCTTCTTCCAAAGATAACCAAACAGCAGCTTCAGCAGACCAAGGATCGCTTCCAGGCCTTCCTCAACGGAGACACACAAATCGTGGCTGATGAAGCATTCATCAACGCTGTGCAGAGTTTACTCTGAGGTACCAAACACACCACAGCAGCACAGTCACAATCACAACCATGTTTATCCATGTACAATATACATATCTGACAAATAAATACCTCATTCATACATTGGATTTTTGTGTGTTTTCACCATAGAAACACAGCTAAATATTAATTAATCTCTGTGACGTACATACTCTATTGTTGTACGTATGGGCATTCTCTAATTCTATATAAAATCTTAACCAGCTTTCAACTGAAAATGTCTAAAAAGCACTACACAGCCTTACTGCTATTCCATGTCAAAATGCCTGAATTCAGAAAGCTGAGTGGTAAAATGGTGGCTGAAGCTTTTCACTGCACAGATTATGAGTCAGAGCATGTGGCTGACACAGCCATCTTTTCCAACTTCACTATTCAGTCTGCAGATGAAAAGTCCATTATTACCATGAATACAGTACAAAAGGCGTAGCATGCTGATTAGTGGGATATGTTAAATGCCAGATTCACGATGGAAAAACAAGCCATTATGAAAAACTGATATATGAAATTGCACCCATCAGGAAGCACATACTGTACATAATGACTTTTTCATGGAAGTTAATTACAAGACGACCTCTGCACTACGTGATAGCTAAACAGAAACCTAGTTTATTTTGTGCCTGTCTAATTTTAGTGTGAAATACGGTGCAGTTTAAAATCAGAAGGATGATGGAAATAGTAACTGTACCCTTAAGGCGGCATTGTCTAAATTACAAGTTGGATGGCTCTAAACTATGTTTCCACTCTTGTATAAAGCTCACTCACAGACTGTCCTATTCAACCACCATCAGTGTCATAACTAACTTCTAGGCAAACACATTTTTATGAAATGATGAGCATGACATATGATTTCCTACTGGGGACATTGACTTCCACTTCTATCTATGTATGTTCCTGTCACGACCAAAAAAGTCAGAAATGTTCAGTAATACAATATAGTGAGTAGTATGCAGGATATAGTGTTATTATTTATAGATTTGAGTTTGAAAATGAGCTATACACAGACAATTCATCTGTCAAAACATTTATATTTGGCTTCATTATTATGGATGTATGGATGTGCTGTTGTAATGACAAATATTATTATGCTCTATATCTCTATCCTCTACTTAGCAACTTTGACTCATACTGCACAGAGATGCCAATTTCCCTAGCCTCTGACAGTGGCTCACCATTTTCTCCCAGCTTCATACCACCATCAACCTTCGGTGAAAGTCCCAGCAAAGATGCTAGAAGCACATACCTCCGCTAGTCATGCCAACAAGTTGCCCAAGAGGCATCCAAATCAGCATTTCAACCATCTCAACTGACTCCTTTTGACACAAAGGAGCAACCACTGTACAACAGTCCTCCCTCTGGATGGCAAGCTCCTCGCCCTATCTCAAAGGCCATGGCCAGCTGACCAACGGAGGAACTCATTTCAGCCTCTTGTACGCACAATTTCGTATTCATATCTACCCATCATTATCACCATCATGGATTTCAAACTAGATTCACGACCTGACAATCTTTAATACACCATATACAAGCCAGAAAATCTCAGGATGCTTTGCCTTCTGACTCTCAGTTCGCTACAGAGGCTGGTTAAGTTGCAATCTTATCCTGATTCCTCTTTCACTTCAAACAAGTCCTGACAGAGCCCAGAATCCTTGCATGTTCTCTGGTCACTCCTTCCAATTGTTGCAGCTTCCAGCTGCTCCAACCCTTGGGAGACCTATGTTACGTTGCCTGGAAAATCCAGACTGACTTTATTATGTTTTAATATAAATACAAATAAAGGCAGTCTGGCATTGCGATGATACGAGACGATTTCAAAAGGAGGGGCTAACGAATGCAGCTTGAACAAGAAAGAACCAATCAGCGTAACACGGATGTGACGCACAAACAAATCCACCTTGAAGTCCAAGTAGCCAAACAACAATGGCATGCAGCGAGAAAGCGTCGCGGTGAATAGATTACTTGCTGTTTTGTCACAAAATCAGCGAATACATGGGGTACTCTCAAGTACAACACTTATTTTTGAAAAGGCTGTGCAACAAAAGACTCCTTCCAAACGATTAGCGGTGTTAGGAATAACTTTAAATCGGAGCCAAACCAAGTCGGTGCGTATGTGTAAAAGTTGCTTAAATTTACTCACACGTTGGAACGGGATTTTCCTCTCTACAAACAATGGCAAGAAGCCGAAAGTAACGAGCCATCCACTGCCTCCTCATCGTTGGAAACGTCAAGTGAAAAGAGGCAACGACTAACGCCATCCAAAACGCAAGAGACCACAAAAAGATTCGCTTTGGCCCCCTCCTCCTCCTCCGGCATCATCTTTATGGGTAATCCAGGCGCTGAAGATGACGCAGCATAACTCCCGCCTCCCGTGCTATGATTGGTCGTACCAAACTGTACCGGGAGGGAAACACGATTCAATTCGCCCAATGCCAAACTGACTCTCCTGTATCTCCTAACATGGAGATAGGAGATACATGGAGATTCAGTTTGGATTTTCCAAGCTATATGTTACAGCCACTCTTTGTTTCTTTCTTATGAGAGGCTTTGGGGGTCCGGCAGCCCAGAAGCAGATGTTAATGTCCGACTAAGCCCTAAACCTACACCGAATCAGTTCAATTCAGTCATCACCAACATAATGATCCTTTACATCCAATAAACAATCAAGCTTCAAATTGACAGTGTGGTCGTCGCTAGTGAACTAGCGTACTATAGCCTGATAGTATGGATATTAAAATGCTACCACAGAAAGAGGTGTATCCTCCTAAGGAGCCTTGCCTGCAGCAGCTCTGTTGGGTTTAAAGCCAGAGACATTAAAGCTAGGGCTAATATAGTTGCAGTACAATTAACGATATCTACTATTTTGAACAAAAACTTTAAATTCATGTTCTGAGACTCACATTAACTTGCTAAAATGTGTATAATATGGGACCTTTAAGAACTGTGTTTGGTAGACTTTGGTAAGACACTGATGTTTGTAAAATTATGGGAAGAAACCTTTTTTCTGGTCACTTTTAAATTTTAAACACACATTTTTATTTGTCCTTTTTGGGTTACTTATCACCTTGACTGCAGGGTGCACATTTTTCACTTTATCTCAAATAAATGTGTCCAGTTTATTTTAAAAATGCTAATTTCTTGTCCACTCAAGTGGCATCTTTACTCAAACAACAAGGGCCGCTGTTAGACAAATTATGGATGATTAAAGGTTGCTTTGTGTATTTTCTTTGCTAAAAATGCTGCTAGATGCTGGAGTCTGCAGGAAGCCTAACCACACATCTTTAATCTTTAATTAATCTTAGCCTGCAAACCTTTGTAACAAACCACTGTAACATACAGCAAGTAATGAGGATAGTGTACCAGTGTGTTGTGGAGTTTCAGAGCAGTAGTCGCAGCTTTTTAGCTATAATGGCTGCTAAGAACAAAATGTGACTGTCAAAGTGACAAAGCAGTCAGCTCTGATGGTTGAAGCTGTGACAATATAGTCTTGTCTGCCTCTGTCCCTGTTAGTCTGTCATTAGCACGAGACAGAATGTTTGTGTTGAGTCACACCAACACATGCATGTTTCTGATTTCCATGAATTTTGTGGGTTTTTTTTGCTGATTAAGTCAGATATTAACAGTTTGAGACGGAATGTGACAAAAAAAGTTTAACGTCTCCAACGCCTTGTACTCTACTCTAAATCTAGACCTTTAGCTACAGTACAACTACTAATCACTGTTTAAAATTTTCAACTTTTACACATTACAACTAGTGACACTGGTCTCTCACAATGCAGGTGTTCCTGAAGAGTGACCGTGTGGCCAAGATGGTCCAGAGCGGCGGCTTCTCGGCCAACGATTTCAGGGAAGTGTTCAAGAGGCACATCGAGAAGCGTGTGCGCAGCCTCCCGGAGATCGACGGTCTGAGCAAGGAGACGGTGCTCAGCTCCTGGATGGCCAAGTTGACACCATCTACCGTGGCGATGAGGATCCTCGCAAGGCGCAGCAACGCATGACTGCCAGCGCGGCTTCTGAGCTGATCCTCAGCAAGGACCAGCTGTACGAGATGTTCCAGAATATCCTCGGCATCAAAAAGTTTGAGCACCAGCTGCTGTACCAGGCTTGTCAGGTAAGTTTTCAGATGCACGGGTGACACATTTATAAAAGTTTTCGGTGAAACACTTTAGTGCTGTTGTGTTTTTTTTAATTGTTTGGGTTGATGGAGGCATCGTTGCATTTGATTTCTTATCTTCTGTTTTCAATATGACGTTCTCTCTTTGCATTTCTTTAACACCATGACATTGTTTTCTAATTTTCTTTTCACTTTTGCTTCCCACTCTTGACTTCTGTGGTTAGAAAACAACAACATTAGAAGCCTTTATCCTTATTTTTCTACAAACTAGAAACATATTACATTACTTATGTATAGAATAATGATAATGGTGACAAATAAATTATTTTAAGTGAACTTAAAGATTTTTTTTCTGATATGTAATTGTTAGCTCTAGAATTAAATGGAGACTCTATAAAAGAAAATGTGTCTCCCCAAGACATACACCTTGATCCCAAGCCAGCGATACTTCATTGTAGGGGAGATATGTTGAGATTGCTTGTGGATAATAGTGGACACTGGGGTGCTCGTGTCAGACATAACTCTTCTTCCCTCGCTGCCTTTACTGCTCTCTGTGGGAAGGCTGAAAGAAGCATTAATGTAGTCTTTCTTCAGGAGCTTGATTAAAAGTCGTACCACGGCAGGATTTGGAAGAAGCCTCTGACACTGTGACATCTGCTCATCACCTAATATATAACCTACATTCCTCATCATTTCATTTAGATCTAGTGGACACGCATTTTGGAAGCCAATTAATTTGAAGAAGCTGAATTTCTTCGGATCAGGTGTCATTCCCCTTTCAACAGCTGCTAATGTATAAATAAGAGCAGATGGCATGAGTTGCCGTTAAACAGATTAGATTGTTCAAATGTTTCAGTCGGCCAAGATCAATATAGGCTCTGTTCTGCAGAGTTTATTAGTTAGATCCCTCTAATTCTGAGTTGCAATACATTGCCACAGCCTGCGTATCCACTGTGTGTTTTTCCTCCCAAGCTTTTGAAGATGCTTAACCTAGTTTTTATATGCTGGCAGCAGAGCTGTAAGTGTAGGGTCAGAAATCTGCATGCAGAAGATAATACCATGTCCCTGAACACATCCTGCTCTGAACAATGGAGAGCTCCTGATGAACACTGAACAATACACAACCATGAATGCTGCAGAGATGCATTTGCACAGCTTTGCACTGTGGTGTGTGACAATTATAGGTTGGTAGAAATAGCACATGGATACAGGTCACAGTTTTAAAAGGATACCTTTGTTTGTAATTAATATTTCATGTATCTATATGTTAATTTACAGAATAACTTTTGCATAAGAGAATTAGGGTTTCTGTTTCTGTTTTCACTCTGACTGCTTTTCCAGCTGTTCTGGTGTCTTCTCTCATTTCGTTTGCTGCTGTAATGAATATATCAGCTTGCCTAATGGTGACTCTGAGCATCTCTCAGGAAGCAACCAGCCGCTGTATATTGCCCTCTGCTAAATGATAAAATCCTCACTAAAAAGGAGAAGCGGCAATCCAGGCAGCGTGGCTCAGGGCTGCTGGGATTTGATGAAAGGTTTTCATGTATTGGCTGGGATTCAGAGGGCATCATTTTTTTGCTGTTATCGCTGGGGATTTACATTTTTTTGCAGTTACATCAAAATAGTCGAAAGGAAACACTGGTCTATTTCTGTCTCATGCCAAAGTAAGAGCAGCCCCTGAAAATGACTAACAGACTGATTAGACTGGTACAGCCAGCTGCTGTGCCAGCCAGACTCTGAGCCTGCTCCGCTCCCTGATGGCTGCACACTTATTTAGCCACGGTGACACCAAGCGTGACCAAATAACTGTAAGAAAATGCATTTGGTGGCTGCACTGCAAAACCATGATTGGTTTAACTGTGCTAACAGAACTTTGTGTCCACTTATCATGTGTCCTAGAGTAGCTTTTTTTTTTTAAATAAAAAAGATTAGTGTTTGATGCGACTCACAGATTTTATTTTTAGTTTCAGTGAAACAGCAGCAAGAGAAATTGGTCCTGAAACTGCAGACTGCAGACTTTCTTCTTGTGTCCTTCAAACAAAATTCCTTCTCCGCACACACATTTTGCTGAAAGAAAAAAAAACTGAATTGTACACATCTTACACCACATGACGTTTAACAGATTCCTATTTAGCTTTGTTAAAGAGTTTATTATACTCATTATGACAACAGGATTCCTTTATGAAGAGAGAAACTGACTGTGACACAATATCTAGTTACATCACTAAGAGCACTAAATATTTTTATGATGCAGCCTGCTGCTAGATAACAGCAAAATATAAATGTTTTTATTTGCCATAGATTAACAGCAATGTATGGAACACCACAGAAGTGTTTGGCTGGTTATTTTGGTCCAGTTTGACATTGTTTAACAGCAGGCTATTTGCTGGCTTTGGTTTGGTTGCAGTCAGGAGGCCACGAAATAATAGCAAAACAATGAGCTTAATGAAGCAAAAAAAAAAGTGATCAATTCTTGGTTTTAAAAGGAAACAATTTCATGAAAACGTAATACTTTCTTTGTGCGTGAAACTGTTGTAGCAGTTATGTTTGTAGTTGCAATTAAATTGTTCTTAATAAATAATTTAACAATTATTTTCTTGATAAATTATGTGCAAAATGTAAAAAAAAGATTGAAATTCCCTGTCATGACTTCAATATGTAAGTTGTTTATCTAAGATCAAATTCACTGTCAGACATGATGAAGAAATAAAACAAATCCAAATGCCTTTTTTTTGGCTGAACCATTTGCAATTCATTGATTATCATAATTGTTGATTAATTTTCTGTTTATTGACTCATCAGTTAACTTATTATTCGATTTATTCGCAGTTGACATGAACACTAGTTACAGATTCTTCTTCTGAGATGTTTTAATCATTGATATTTATTCACACCAGTGGACTCTTACTGACTAAAATTATTGTCTAATCTCAAGTGGCTGATTAAATTACCCAAGCCTGGGAGTCAAAAGCTAAGCATGTGCGCATCAGAACGAGACTTTTCCCCCTACAGAGTCATAAATCATGACCTGTGGACCCCCCCGGACTGACAGACCATACTCAAATGAGCTTTGCCTCTGACAGACTTTGAAGCAGGCCCCTCCTCTTCCTCTTTAATTTGTCTTGTCAGCAACTGTTAGTTGGGAAATGAGGCCTGAGCTCTTCCTGGTTTAGCCTGTAGCTGATATAATTGCGTAATGGAGCCTCTTGACTGCACACAGGATTGGGAGAGGATGAAAGCATTTGCGCTGCCTGCCGAGCCACCTCTAAGCTGAAAAGGCAGTGGTGCTGAAACGCAGGGTAAAGCGTGAATGTGCCAGTGTAATTTTAAATCTGGACAATGTTTATTACAAGAATAAAAATTAAAAGGGCATTTTTGACCTTTTGGCTAGAGATGACTTTGCTCAAATATAAAACAATAATCTCAGTTATTCAAAGACAGCTATGATTGCATACATTTTTTGTGACAAATCTCCCATTAACTTAAACCAGTTTCAATAAATGTTACAAATCAGCATGTTTAAAAATGTGCCGTATCACCTTTTGTTAGTAAAGCCGCTGCCTGTTTAATCAGACAGCAGACACAGAGCAACATTAGCATTTATTAGACGTCATATCAAAGGTGACCTGATGAATGCAAATCCAATTTTTCTTACCGTTGTGAGAAGTATTTGTTCTTGTTTGGCTAAGCACCAAGTGCCATATTCACAAGCATGCTGTTAACTTTGTAAGTCTGCAGTTTAACAAAGAAGAAGTAATGCACAGCAAGATTATCAGAGCTTTTTTGCTGGAAGCGGTGAGAGTAAACAGAAACTGCATGTGCACTTTAAAGCCAAAACAATAAACTAAAAGGCACTAAGATGCTCTATCGTGCTGAAGGAAATGTGAGTGATAATTCTTTCCAATGACTTGACTGATAAGGACAGGATTCAGGAAGATTAGAAAACAAAATGACCTAAAATTCCACACCAGTTGAGGGAAAATGTGTTGATTCCAGCATTAGGGGTTGAGATGGGGATTTTTAGCAGCATGTAGTCATGATCACGTTTCCTAATTAAAATGCCTCGCATGATGCTACATTCACACGATGGAGGCTTTTTCTCACATTTTAACACAGTCACACAAACTAAGTCTAAATATAGAGCAGCTACTTCGACTCCTCCAGGTCCTATCCAGCTCTGAGCTCATTCTGCCCCCCACTCTTTGTTCTTTACAAGAATCCGTCTCCGTCCGTGCGTGTTGTCTGCTGCTAATGTCCCAACATCCACCTGGGAATCTGTCATCGGCTGGGCTGTTAACTACCAGCCTGCTTCTGCTCTGTCACCTTTAACCTGCTGTCAACTCGGCTCACAGCGATTCAGCGTCACCTTTATTTAGCTGCAGAACTGCTATCAGCTTCAGTAACAGAGAGAAACTTACTTTTAGCCTGTCTTATTTTATATGAGATTGGCTGTCCACCTGTATTGTGCCTGTGGGCCATTGACAACACTGACCTTTTGGTACTTGTAGGCCAGATAAGAATGGGGTGCTGTGGGGCTCAGTAGGTGGTGCTATTAGTTTGCACAGATACTGCCCTCAGGTCTTCTCCCCCTGCACAGCCAGGACTGTGTTTGCTTTTCACCACTGCCGAGGCAGAGATGGCTGTAGTAGAAGAAGAAACCGACCCCATCCCCCTTCACATTACATACTTCAGAGTTTCTCTTCTCATGTTAGCCATTTTGTAGATGAGCTGCAATCTGCACTTAGTCACAATGAGCAGTTTTATCTGCCGCTGCCTTATTTGATTTCAGTTGTGAGGGATTTTGCAGTGTGGAGAATTTTCTTGCATCTATGGATTTACATCTGTTGTGTTTTGTGGGGTTTTGTGGGAAGGGGAGGTGCACAGACGAGACAGTAAAAATGCAGTGTCAGACACTGACAGGCCAAGCTGCAGAATTTCCAGGCATGGCAATGACAGTTCTTTTGGGATTGCACGAGTCAGATGTTGCTTGCGCCGCAGTCCAATAGTGCCCAGAGCTCTGAGCGTTTTGACAGGCAACACCGGATTGCCAGCAGCATGGGGAGACAAGCGGTTCAAGCACAGCTCACGCAGGAATGCAATCAGTATCAGCCACAGTTATGAATGAATCCAGTTTTTTTCTATTGGACATAACAATGAAGAGAAAAAAAACGTGGCTTTTGATATTTCAAACCACGGGATGCTCTCCACTGCATGGCAGATCCCTACTGAGTACTGTGTTTCCAATGCAGACATTCTGCTGCAGCTGGTGGCAAAGTCTGATTATGTGCTCTACTAAACAGGAACTCTGGGTTATGTAGTAGGGTGGCTGCTCAGTGGCCAGCACTGGTAACACACTAGGCTTGACAGTGCATGCTGACTGTCCTCCATTTAAGATGCATCTGGCTGGCATCATTTCATAATGTGCACATCAGTGAACAGAATCAATTACAAATGTGTAAGTAAGACATTTCAATAATGACAATGCTTTTCTACCGATTTCCTGACTAAAACGAGCACAGTTCCTATAGGAGCTGTTTCTGCATGTATTTTTTTTTCAGTGTAAGGCCACTGTATCTGTGTCAGTCTTTTTCCCCTCTGTGTGTTACTTAGTACACCCCCTCCCCTCCTTCTAACGACTACACCATGACTCCTGCTCATTCTCTCTTGAAAAGGATTGCTGGAAGGGGCAGAGAATCAATATGGTAAAGCCTGAAAGACAAGACCTGTTAATGTAATAGGAGCGGGTGAAATACCATGAGGCACAGAGAGGTCAGCTCTGGCAAACGTCCCAGCAGCAGGAGACCAGAGCGGTTTAAAGCACTGTATCACAAATACAATCAGGTGCTCAGTTGGATGGACCGTGCAGCTGTGTGGAGATATTTTTCTTGATAGTGACAAAATCAAAATCTAAAACATGTTGCACTCGTCCTTTCTGGAACACCACGTTTTATTCAGATATTTCCTAGGTTGTTCGCTGATTTCTTATCTATAGCAGTTATGTGACATACAGATTACCACCAACACTAAATGTACAGTTAATTACCGAGTTTTAAAGTAGTTTTAAATAGCTTGTAAAAAAAAATGCAAAGCTCGCTCACACTTACAAATAACATTAAAACATCTGCAATGTTACAGCCAAACTTGCGCTGCTTCTTTGTATTGAAAAATAAAGATTTTCCCACTTTACCCGCAGCACTAATACTAATAAATTCTAAACAGAAAAAAGGTAATAAATTTCACAGGAAAGGTAATCAAATAAAAATATTTTTATAGCCAGTCTTGTTGCTGAAACCGTAAATTGCAAGTTTCACTTGAGATGTACTCCTTTGACAATCTGACACCTTTTTACTCCAAAGATTTGCTTCATCATGCTCCAGCTATAAACAGAAGCTGATCTATGTGCTCCATGAAAGCAGCAGCATCATATTTCCCCCTACAGTTTTAAAGCGCATGTAAAACTCAAGGATTTTACAATATAACAACACCAGGGTGAGACAAGGTTGGTTTTATTTTTCACTGTAAACTCATACCACGGCGCTGTGTGGAAAGGTTTGTGACTCCCCAGGTGCAGCTGTGCTGTAGATGCGTCTCAATTAGGGCTACAGGCCTCATAGTGGAAACGGTGCTGACTGGTGAGTCACAGCATCAAATCTGACAAGAATGAGACATTTTGGCTGAAAGAATAACTGAAAGGGGTGAAGCATACAGAAGCAGAGAGCAAGAAAGAGACATCAGCCATCTCCACTATTTCCTTGTGTCAGCTAATATAAAACGGTCATTCATTATTGATGTAAGAGAGCCATGAATATTTCTGTTTTTCATTACACCGGGGCAAAATCTAGGCTTTTCTGCCTAGAGCCAACATTGTCCAATACAGGCAGTTTTAAAGAAATTGCATTATCATTGGTTTGATCCACGTGTGCCAAAATTCCTGTGGATGGTTCCTTCAAGTCAAAGCTTTATCATTGACATTGGTGTGAGCTTTATTTTAACTGCACCCTCAGCTCGGCTAGAATTTGTCATTCTGCTGATTGAAATCAACAGGAAAAGGAGAAATTTGAAACACTCAACCCTTTCAAAAAGTCCTGTGGTCCATTCACGGTCTCTGTGACGACGACGACATGGTTCCCTAGAGGGAGAAATGAATTTCCTCTTGATTTTGATCTATTCATGTGTACTGCCACACTATGCCTCTGTGATTGCAGTCAGTTAGAGCAAGCTGGAGCTCTAATTAGCCTTTGTATGCCCCGCTGTATTTGCCATAATTACCCATCTGCGTGAGGGTCTTTTGGATTGCACGGTCACATTTACTTCAGACTGCAGCCACTGTTCATCACTCTGAATGTTACTCCCAGGTAACACACTAAGCCTTTGAAAAGGCGCTTACAAATCAAAAAAACTAGTTTCTGTCTGAAACATTGCAGCACAGAAATATATCAGTGGTTCTTGTTTGTTTCACCACTCCCATCCTCACATCAAACCAGGATCAGTACAGAAACAAACTGTAACATTTCAGCAAACGCTTTGAAGTCTTTCTTCAATTGACTTTCCTGGTCGCTCATATTTTTATGGTGAAACACCGACTGTATTTCAGGTGGTAGAGAGGCATGTCCACTAAATGCTGGGTTGTCAGTTCATCTCCAGCTCCTCCTGTGTAACATTTCGGAGTGTCTTTGGGCTCCTGACAGCACGGCAGCTCCGCCAACTGGCTTCTGTACTGCTATAGTAAAAAGCTGTTGTCCATTTACCTCATATTTTTACAGTAATGTTTTTACAGTGTAACGTGGAGCTCTGTTTGTGAGGATAGTGGTGCTGAAAGCCTTGGTTAAACCAATGACCCAAACACATGTTTACAATGTCAGAGAGACACAGGAAGATAAAAAGTAACAGCTTTGACTTTAGCAATTTGTTGTTGAACTTTACAAAGACTATATTGACCGACGGGCAGAAGGCTTGGACTAAAAAACTTAGATCAAAATCCCTGAAAGGCAAATTATAACTAAATGAGTGCACATAAGAGACATGCTGTCCAGTGTACAACTTAATTAATAAGTTAAAATTCAACTTCAACACTGTCCTTCATGTGTTTACAAGTCACATTACCCATTCCTAGTAAAATGTATGTACACTTCAGTAATTGCACAGACTTTATAGTCGTTAAGATAATTTTGATTTTGTTTGTGAGAAGCCATGTATAAAATCAAACATAAATGTTATCGTTAGCTCAAGGCTAATTTTCCTCTGCAGTTGCCCGACAGGTCACAATTAAAACTTCCACTCAGTGACAGAACAACTCAAGCCTAACCGGACAAACAGGACAAAACACATAATACAAATTACAGACAGCAATACGTCTCACACACATGCACTTTGTCAACGGCATGTCTGTGAAATTTGAATTTAAACAGTGGGAACATACTATTAAATATTTGGTTAGAGTTTTTATAATAAAAACAACAAATAAATAAAGACCTGTTATTAAAATAATTAGATATTTATCAAAAGGAAATAAAAGCTCTTTTAATAATTAACAAGCGCATAATAAGTGAGTTGTGCTTCAGAATGATTTGCATGGCTGCAGGGGGGAAAATTGGCAATGTGCTGAATATGAAGAGGAGAAATTATTGAGTTACTCGTGTACGAACTAATTACTTTTACGACGAAAGGCTGATTTCTGTCATCTCAATTTTGAGTTTTCTCTGTTTTCTACCAGGGCCAGCAGCTGCAGCTGAAAGTGTTCATGACGTTATAGAGACTTAGCTCACATCAAGGGGATGTCATTGATTGCTCATGATAATTCGGCATAGATGCAAAACACAAAACTGCATTCAGTGGAACATTTACATTTTTTGGGACTCACTAAGTCAAGCCTTCTCATCTATTTGCCTTGGCATCTTGAGATTTATCGCTTTGCATATGCTCATTTTTGGGATTCAAGTCCAACTCGAGTCCAAATTTCAAATCTACAGCTCTACCTCACAGTTTTTTCTAAAGATAAACTGTCATGGTTTTACATAGCAGAGTTCCTGGAAATGCAAAAATATGAAGTGTTTTGCGGCTCCTGAGAGAAACGACACAAATCTGACACCAGACTTGAGTCGGTTTCCGTTGTGACTGAAAAATAAAGACTGGCGTTTGACATGAAAAATTACATCTAGGCATGTTAAAGAAATGATCTTCTTATCATCTCTGCCAGTGGTTGGAGGCTGCATTAGTTGTCACTAACACAACATGCCCATATACTGAACTGTTGGCGGTCAAGTTGTACTATATCAAATCCAGTTCTGATAAGAGAGAAGAATGCATGGAATAAAAAGGATGATATCTCTTGTTCTGCTGCATCAATTTTTATCCTGTTCTTACACTATGTGCCCTTGAGGTCTGATAAACATGTCAAAAATCATCATCCTTCTCATAAAACATTTGCAAAGGCAAATGCACATTTGCTTGCTTGTCGTGTTCTCTGTCACTGTGATATAAGGCACCATATTATGCTTCTTTGTGTGTGACTACCATTAACCCATTGATAAACCAAAGCCCGTGTGTGTTCTGCTTCCTGTATTGCCTCCAGTGTTGTTAGAGCACAAATACTATATCAGTTGTCATGCATGATTCAAGAAATGTGTGATTCAAGCAAAACTGAGCCCCAATCTTACAAAGCTGTCTCCATAGTTCCGTAGGATACCTTCAAATGACTTTTAATGAATGCGTTTAGTCAGTCACTCTTATAAAATCTTGCTATTGAGCCAGAGATCTAAGATTTTGCATCGTTCTCACAGATCGTTCTGTATTTAGTCATTAATAATCAGGAAAACATATTAAATGCTATCAGCAACATATCCAAATAATTTTGGGGTTTTATTTAAACATTTCTTGGATTTCTCATCTTTGATGGAGGGATAAATCATGCAGGAAGACGTGGTGACTTTTGTTCCTGACCTTTGTATTCGAGAAAGCATTGCACTTCCCATAATGTGATTTAACTGACCTGCTCCCATCTGTTTATCAATAGCTTGACAACCTGGATGAGCAGGCTGCACAGATCAGAAGAGAGCTGGATGGTCGTCTTCAGATGGCAGACCAGATTGCCAGGGTAAGTGTGGCTCTGTGGGAGGGCTGACATTGCTTTTATTATGCTTTTGTTATATAGTTAATATCTTGCTACAATGGTGGAACTTGCATAAACATCATGTATGAAGTGCCATTCATAGATATTGAATACAGTCTCAGAGAGTAGAAAGAATACACTATCTGTACAGGTTTTACTGCATGACTGCTACAAAACACATAAATACAATTTCATTAAACTAATATTTATGTTTTTAGGATTTTTGGAAATACATATCTGACTGTGGATCTTTGCTGAGTCTTTTCTCTTTTTGTCATGCAGGGAGGTAAGTTCCCCAAGTTTGTGTCTAAAGAGATGGAGGCCATGTACATTGAGGAACTCAAGTCCTCAGTGAATCAGCTGATGGCCAATCTGGAGAGCATGCCAGTGTCCAAAGGTGGAGAGTTCAAGCTCCAGAAGCTGAAACGGGGACACAATACCTCCATCATCGACATGGGCCAAGAGGACGAGAACACACTGTCCAAGTCTGATGTGGTCCTGTCCTTCACCTTGGAGGTATTATGCATTAAGAATGAGGCCAGTTAAGCATTAACAAAGTTCAGATCATTCTAACATAGCATACTGTGCAAACTGCTTTTGTTTAAAAAAAAAAAAAGCCTCGAATACTTTATAGTCATCAGTGAATTTGATACAAAGAGCGTAAATAGATAAAAACTACAAGCGCCTTGCAGAACTTTCCCGAGTTCCCCTGTGGATTTAAGCTGTCTAAGTGTCCTCTGTATGTAATTTCAGACTGATGATGTTGAGTTCGGGCCTCTCTGGGGACTATACCGTCTGTTGCAGGAGTCCATGTTGTTCTTGTCACTGAAGAGTTTATTATGACTGCTGCTGTTTGCTCCAAAACATTGTCATGATGCAGAATTAGTTTTGGACCAATCAGACACTTTCCTGATGATACCATGTAACATATGTGAATTTAAACATATACAGTGAGTATATTTATGACACAGTATTGTTATTTTCTGGACTTCTAACGACAGAAAAGTGATGCAAGCGCTATCATCTTTGAATTTCTAAACTCAGAGCTCAGCTACTTCTGCCTCAACCAGAACTTTTAAATCAGAACTGTCGTCGACTGCTTGTCTGCTCCAGACTAAGTATAGAAACAGACAGCAGACCTGTTCAGGGGGTTGAACAGACGCTATGTGAAGAACAGACTTGCACGCACACACATAGCACAAAAACCCGTTTACCTGCTCCTTAACGGGAAATGTGAGTCATCTTGTTATCAGCTTGTCTGAGACGAGCTTTCACCATGGAACGCGGAGCAATCACACCTCACTCCTTATGATGCAGTGCTATTTCAGAAGCAGGAAGTACATAATGTGCAAAGAATATGACCCCGTTTTTCTGTTTGTTCACACAGAAGTGAATACAACACTTCTCTGAGAGAGACTGAATGCTGAAATTAGGTATTATTTGGTAAAATTAAGTATTTTTGTACGTCAACAGTTCCCTGGTAAACCTTCAAGCATGTTTCCAAATGTTTGGCTACAGAACAGAATATATTTAGCAACCAACCAACTAGGATTATCGATTATAATCTGGCTGGAATCAGCTGAAATATAGAACTAATCCTATATCATTTGAACTGCATCCACACAGAAATATTAGTATGGTGATGCTGATGTACTTAATGTCCTGTATGATAATTGTGGAGTGAAAAAAAAAAATGTTATGTTTTAATGGTAACAGCTTATCTTTGATAAGACGTAAATCAATGTTAGATATGGATACTTTGGATTCTACTGGGTTCAAGTCAGGCAGCACATTTGGTCGTGTCATAGTTTTCACTTTTTTCTTCTTTGGAACTCAGAAACTGTGACTTTGGTAGTGTAATGTGGATCATTACCATGAAGGAAAATTCCTCTTCTGCCAGGATTTGCAGACTGAGAGTCAGCATGCCAGTCAGTGTTTGTGATACATCCACAGACATCAGTGGTGCCATCTATAAATGTCATCTCTCAAACACTTTTGCACTCATGCAGCCCCACATCATCACACTCTCACCGCTGTGCTTCACTATCAGGACTATGCATTCACTGTGCGAGTCCCAGCCAGGCTCACACCAAACACACTGTACTCCATCTGGGCTGAACAAAATTATCTTGCTCTCATCTGACCAAACAATGTGCTCCCAAACTTTGCCAGGCTTCTGTTCATATATTATAGCAAAGGTACAAACAAAGGTTGATTTCATGGACACCATTCATAGAGGTTGATATCATACCTTGTCCTTCTCAGTGTCTGAGCTGTCAAAGAAACTGTTATTTCCATACATAACTATTGTTCCTAGTCAGAAGTGTTGGCTTATTTGTTTTTCAGAGGTAGATTTTTCAAGGAGTGCTCTGTCTATGGCTTCAAGGATCAGTTTTGATTTTTTTGACATTTAGGTGATATTGTACAGGGGTGCAGTCACTTCTGTTGCAAACTATATTTAAGCAGGAAGCCCCTTGAGATTATAAATCTCTTTTTCGAAGGAGACATGGCCAAGAAGACACAGGATTCCAGAGTTGCAAAAAATGATAAAATTGAGAATTGACAAATTGACAAAATTGAAGAAAAAGTCAAACAAAAGGACAAAAGATACATAATACAAAATCCAGTTTAAGGCAGCACGGTGGTGAAATGGCTGTTATACACTTACTGGCTACTTCATTAGGTACACCTTGCTAGTAAAATACTGGACCCCTCTTTTGCCTTCTTCGTGGCATGCTTTCAACAAGGTGTTGGAAACATTCCTCATAGATTTTGGTCCATATTGACATGATAGCAGGCAGTTGCTGCAGATTTGTTGGCTGCACATCCATGATGAAAATCTCCCGTTCCGTTGAAAATCCCAGTAGATCGGCAGATTCTGAAATACTCAGACCAGCCTGTCTGGTATGAGTAACCATGCCATGCTCAAAGTCACTTAAGTCCCCTTTCTTCCCCATTCTGATGCTCGGTTTGAACTTAAGCAAGTTGTCTTGACCACGTATACATGCCTAAATGCACTGAGTTGTGGTCATGTGATTGGCTGGTTAGTTATTTGTGTTAACAAGTGATGAAACAGGTGTACCTGATAAAGGGGCTGGTGAGTGTAGTCACCTCAGCTAGATGGCTCTGGGTTTGTTTCTGTGGGTGCTTTCTTCCCACAAAGACATGCTTAGGTTAACCAGAGCCTCTAAATTGGTATAACAGGTATAACTGTGAGCCTGCACGGCTGTGTGTTTCTCTGTTAGCCCTGTGATGGACTAAGAATAGAATACTTTCATTCAAAGTGGACTCTTATCCTGACAGCACATATTTCTGCCTTTGTCCCATTTGGAATTCACGGTTGCAATATAACAGTTACCCCTGGCAGTGTTAGTGCTATGTTGTATTCGCTGAGCTATTAAAGACTGGATATAAGACTTGATGAGGTAGATTATGCCTACAAGCAGTTTCGATGATCGAGTTGTACTTTACAGGAAGGATAGCTGTAATTTTTATGGGCTGTTCCAGCTGAACATCAGCTAAAATCTACATTTTAGTACAATGGAGGCATCGGCTACAAGTGTAAATAGTCCTTGTGGCTGTGATAGTATTTCTAAAATAGCAAACTGGATGGATTTGCTGCCTGCTCATCTGCTGTTGAACCTTTTGCTCTCTAACCTCTTTCAAGAGATGACTCACTTCTTGTCTGCAACCTTCACTGAGGTATCTGTGCTTCCCAGGTGGTGATCATGGAAGTGCAGGGGCTGAAATCTCTGGCTCCGAACAGGATTGTTTACTGCACCATGGAGGTGGAGGGAGGCGAGAAACTCCAGACCGACCAAGCAGAGGCATCCAAGCCAACGTAAGAACCGGAGCTCACATGCACATTTGTTTTTCACATTCATTTATGTAAGCGTAAACTTTTGTCTACACCCTGTTGTTTGTAGAATTCACATTATAACACTTTCTAAACCTAACGCAGCTTTGGAACTTTTGCAAAGACTGAAAACAAACCTCTGGTGAGCCTTTCAAGGAAGACAGACTTTAATGAAATGTTGTTTCCTATAGATAAGCCAACAACAGTTTTGAGCATTGTAATTAAGATTATGTAAGGATAAGAGGAAGCGTAATCTAAGAGTCCTACTGCATCACACAGGGAAAACTGAAGTGGCTTACAGTACTTACAGTAAGCCGAGCTGCCAAGCTCTCCCACATCTCAGTAGCTTCTTAGTTGTAAGGACACATTTCCAGTCTTCCTGTTAGTGTTCTCTGATGTCTCATTCCCTCTTAAAAGCATTTTGTATGCAAATGGCTGCAATTTAAAGGAAATAGGGCTGTACACTTAAGCAAAACTTGAAATCTGTCAAGTGTTAGATCTGCTCGTGTTGTCACGCAAAATACATCTCTACTTAAAAAATACATATACCCCTAGTGAAATATAGGTGGGATGAGTAGTAACATGAAATCCCTAAACCTTTGGGGAAACAAAAACCTTTAATGTCTCCGTTGTGTAAAAGCTGCTTGAGTCATTTATGATTCAGAGCTGAAGCCAAAACCTTTTTGACCAGGTTGATTTCTGACTCATTCGATCAAGGTATCAAAACTCTCAGTGTAATCCCACAGTATGTCAGCCACAAAACAAAACCAGAGCACTTGTGAGTATCCCTCCTTCTTCTCAAAGCTATTACTGTTTGCATACATCGTGAATTATTTGGATATCTCACTTCTTGTTATGCCATTTTAGACCCTATTTAAGACAATGATGGTGGTGAAGAAAAATATACCTTTTGCTAAATATATCTACCGCATTTTCATCTAATTAATCATTTTTACACAGTGGAGGATACAAGAGGAAACAGCCATGAAACATTCATGCAAATATGAGCTATTTTAAGGCCCAAATGTCTTCTTCTGATCTCCCTAATTCAAGAGCCATTTTATGAAGAGAGTATGAGAGAGATGGAGGGACATGAATGAGGGAGGGGATTAGAGGAGAACAAGGCAAGGGTAGTGTGTGCGTGTGCGCCTGTGTATATTTGTATTACACATATTGTGGGGACATTTATCCATTTATACATGACATTTTGTGTGGATCCATAAATGTAAATTTTAAGGTGAAGACTTGGTTTAAGGTTATAGTTACGGTTAGAAAATGTGATCACTCTGAAGTGGTGGAAACGGGACTGTGTGTTATTACACACACGTACACACGATAAAAGGACACACACAAACACACACGAGATAAATGTATTAATGTACAGGCTGCTGCAGGTTATTTGCATACAGTAATTGGATGCGTTCAGCAGTTGTGTGCTTCTACTGACATTCAGCTTATTATAATGATTTTACATTTAACTTTGATGAATCGATTAAGGGGCCGATGTAGTTAACGCTATCGTCTAGTCGTTCTGCTGTTTATTTTTTCATTTGACCCACTTGAGTGTACACGGGGCTTCATATGTTTTGGAGAAAGAGCCGCAGCTCCACTAATAGACCTTAGTTTGAGCCACAAGGTCACCTTCATGCCAGCACAATGGTTCCATCTGAAATCAACACAGCTTGCCGCTGACTCCTCGCTGTCAGTCAGCAGCTTCTCTGCTCCTCCTGAACATGCTGCAGCTGCAACATCTTTGTTATATTAAGCAGCGATTAATTATAAATGTTAGAAATGCTCATAAGAAACACTACTTCCCAATTCTGGAAACTGACACCACTTTCTCCATACCTCACTGCAGAGCGAGAATCCAGGCATCTATATTACTTGGCTAAGGCTAAATAAAGCAGCACAACACGTTGGCAGCTATGGATGGAAATGAGAGGCAACACAAGCTCATATATGTTGTCTAACATGATTACAGCAGCCTGCATTCTCCTTGTGTTTTTTTGTTCCTTGTGATCCATTTGCCTTGTGAAGGCACAGCTGGTGATGAGATTCAGTCATAAGTGGTTTGCTGTTAAAAGACAGGCTTTTTAACAAGACTACTCCAAAACTGCACTCCAATAACAATGTCAGAGTAATGAAGGACAGCTTGAAACTAAACATATCAAAATCGATTCAGCAGAACCAGAAATACAGTCTTTTTTTAATCCCACACATTTTTCTGGCTTGTCAAAACCTAGAGCCTACATAATACATAAAATACTACCTGCTACACATTCAACTCATTGAGCTGTGGCCTCAAACTGATCTGAGGAGTTGCTGCAGAGGCCTAGTAAACTTGCTTATTTCAAACTTTACTTCCTCTGTTTTTTATTTGTTTTTTTCTCTGAACTGACACTGGTGTAAAACATGTCAATTTAATCCATCAAATTTAACTCGCAAAATGTTTGCAATTCCAATATCAGGAGAAGGGGGGACAAAATCAATGTTGGTGCCAAAATTTGAGGTTAACAAAATTTATATGAGGTTACAGCAGTCTGCGTCAAATTCATGAAGTAGGTCTCTTTTGAAGTTTTTGTCTTTTTAGTACCAGATTTTCTGTTTTTCTGTCTATATTATATTCTGTGTCTGTCCCACGCTGCAGCTCTGCAAAGAAACACTGTGTAGACACGAAAAGCAACTTTGTTCTAAAGAGACTAACTGTAGAAGACACCCAGCTGATTTGACAGACGCAGATTCAAGACTCATAAAGGCGTCTGCTGAACTTGAGACGTCACTTTTACACCGAATGGGATTTCGTTAGGCCGTATAAATTAAAGCAGATGTGAAAAAAAAAATCCTTTAAGTTTTCACCCAGAAGTGCAATCTTATTTTGAGGCTGATCCTTTCTTTTTTGGAGTCTGGCTGTCCCCATGTTTGTGCATCCTGCAGGTGCTTTAATTTCTTCCCCCAGTAGAAAGGCATGCAGGCCATCTGGACTAGGGAAGCTCTTAACTCTCTCGCAGTGTGAATGTGAGCTTATTATACATAATACATGTTGCTTCTATTTTGTGTCTCATTACAAATGCTTCTAAATAATAGATTTTATTTTCGTTCTCATCTGCTTCAAATGCAGTTTTAATACATTTTCATGTTACTTGTGCATCCCGTAAATATTTTGTGTTGCTTTTGAGACATTCCTGCGTTGGGGGTTAAATGAAGATAAGAAACTTGACAACAGAAGCTCATTTTGGTGTGTGGCATCTGACTGCTGCTCTCCCTTCTGATCGTGGCTGATAATATGTGTGTTTTGTTATATAAAAATCTTGTCTATGCAGCTTTAAAGATATCTGGTGTATAAATATAAGAAATGCATTTTGAAAAGTGACATTGACAAAGAGAACTAAAGCGTGTGTGTGTTTTTTCTGTGGTTTCATCTTGACTTTGACGTACTGTGTATTTCTGCAGTATTCCTTCTTTGAAAAAAGACTTCCAATCAGTCCTCCATCATCTTCCTTCCTTGATAGAGGGGTTTGTCTACAAACAATGTGTTGTCTCTCCTCTGTTGTGTATTTGTGTCCCAGTTGGCCAAATGCTGCTGTTTCAAGTCTGTTTTCATATAAAACAGGGATTTTATGTCTTTCATTGTTGTATAAATTGTCGATTTGAAAAATGTTGACTGACATTTTTCCGTATGATTTAGGTGTAGAGGACTGAGAAGGAGATGGAAGCTCTCCTCAAGTGGCTTTTACTTAAATTGAAAGCGATGGCTGTTGGAGATGAAGTCATTGTGTAGGATCACTGCTCGATCGTGCTGTCATGGTAGCTAACCTCTGGAGTGTCTTTTGTTGTGCCTTTCAGCTGGGGGACCCAAGGGGACTTCACCACCACACACCCTCTGCCTGCTGTCAAGGTGAAACTGTTTACAGAGAGTACAGGAGTGCTGGCACTGGAGGACAAAGAACTGGGCAGGGTAACACTTCATAGTCATTTGCATTTTCGCCATCACACAGCCGCTCGACACAGCTACTAGAGCACTGTAATGACACATCACATAAATGAACACCAGACTTGTATTTTGCATAAATTACAACTGCAGGACACGCACAGAAACACACACACACGGCCAGTCAAAGCGTTTTTTTTCTGTCGAAAATATTCAGCTTTTTTTCGGTTGAAGTTCTGTGCAGCTGTAATAAGCTCAAAAGAGACGTCAGTGTGCTGTCACTTCACAGTGGTTCAGAAATAACCTTTTGTTATTTTGTTTTTGTGCCAGTTAAACATTAGATAGATGTCAAAATGAGAAAATCTAAGGCGCACATAAAAGCTCAGCTCTGGTCCCACTGAATTTTTATTTTCGTTTGAGCATTTTTGAACATTCTGGAGGAGCGAACGGCCCATTGTGTGTGTGTGTGTGTGCTCCTAGCTAACACTTGTGTTTGACCAGCACTCACCTGAATCATGCTGCTACACTTTTGTTAACAGTAGGCTGGAGTAAGTACAACCTGCGCAACCACTATACTTGACCACGATGAAACGAATGAAAAATCGTGAAATGCAAAATAAATAAATAAATAAATAAAATACAGCAAAACAGACCAACTCACTGCATCATAAATGCTCACACTCACTACCTCCTACTACCGCACTTATGGCAGAGACAACTTCTTTATGTGTTCGAAGCTTGACATGTGGTGGGGGGAAACGAGAACGCTGCCCAATATGCATACTTTTCATCTCTTTTCATATCTGCCTTTAAGTCTCATTAAACATTCACATCCATGCATTAACTTTTCAAACGATCGTCTTCAAGAAATATCAGCTAAAATGAAATGAAATGGAAAAATTCAACCTGCAAGCTGCTCTTTAAATCTCCTCCGACAAGCGAATCAAATGTAGACAGAGCAGAAACATGAATCAGTTTCCCCCCCTTCTTATCAGGGTGTTAATGTGATATACAGTTAAGGAAGGTGGTGTTTCAGGTTTGCGTTGGGGCAGCGGCGCCTCAGACATCCCTGTGGTGGCAGTGACCTTGGCTGTGACAAGGCTCTTTGATCTCCCACTGCAGCAGAGTTGGCAGGAAAGCAGGCTTCCTCAAAGCTCTTTAACTCAGCAAAGAGAGATTAGGACTCCTCTTCGGGGAGACAGAGCAAAGCACTGTTCTGTTTCTCCACCGTGACTCACTTTATTATTTCACTTGTGGAAAAAAAAAAAACCCCACACATAATCACTTCACCCCTTAAAAACACACTGATTAGTGCTGCAGAGTGAGATCAAAGATTTCCAACCTGGATATCAGAGCTAATAATTATTGAGTGTTATGTTTTGTGATCTCTTTTTTGTTTTGAGTGCAGGTCGTCCTCCACCCAACTCCCAACAGCCCCAAACAGTCAGAGCTCCATAAGATGACTGTGACCAAGGCTTGCCCTGACCAAGATCTCAAGATCAAACTGGCCATACGTATGGACAAACCACAGAACATGAAACACTGCGGGTAAGAGATCCACTGCTCAGCGAGATATGCTCTTATGTGCTTTTCATTTTCCCATGCCTTTCCTATAGAACTCCAACCCTCTCAGCTCCTTGGCCTCATTTCTTTTCACATACCATGGAAAAATACTGTGAAGTGCACTACTCCCCCTGGTGGATATTAGTGTGTAGTTTCATTTTTAGTAGCAGAAGGTGCACTCAAGACATTGGCAGCAACATTATTCATTTATGTAACCATTATGCTGCCCGTCGAAGGAATTTACATCAACTTTGTTTGTCTGTGAATCAGATATAATGAACTGTGTTATCATATTTTCACTTGTATTTGTGCCCATTCTGACATGTTTACTGCATTTTATCACCGGGTGTGAACAATGTTTTGACAGGTATCTGTGGGCTTTTGGAAAGAATGTTTGGAAGCGTTGGAAGAAGCGTTTCTTTGTCCTCGTGCAGGTGGGATTTTACTACCATAAAACTGTGTTCAGCCATATTAAAGCAGCGGTGACCCTTTCGGTTGAGGACACTGCTGGTAGGATTTTTAGCCCAAGAGTTGCCTTAGAAGATTCCTTTGAGTTTACTGAGTTATGATGATATTGAGCGCATATCAAGGAGAAAAAGAGTATTTGCTCTCACTGCACGTATCAGTACTCATGCTGTAGACCGTATGGTTGCTTTATATTACACTCTATATGCTGAGAAAGATGAAATTTAATGAAATGTGTAGACAGTCTTTAAAAATCATTGACTGTTACTTTAAGTTTCATTATTCAAGGACTGTGCAGAATTCAATAAGTTTTTTTATGGCTGGTTGGAGTGATTGCTAATCCTTTTTCCTGCAGGTGAGTCAGTACACTTTTGCAATGTGCAGCTACAGAGAGAAAAAATCAGAACCGCAAGAGCTTCTCCAGCTGGACGGGTATACTGTGGACTACAGTGACCCCCAGTCAGGTCAGAAGAAACACCAGCACATGATAAAACTGCAGACACTTGCTGTATACACACAGTTGAAGAATATCTGACTACTTGATCTCGTCTCAGGCTTGGATGGTGGCAGGGCTTTCTTCAATGCAGTGAAAGAGGGCGACACTGTGATCTTTGCCAGCGACGATGAGCAGGACCGCATCCTGTGGGTCCAGGCCATGTATCGCGCCACTGGCCAGTCCCACAAGCCCGTCCCACCCACTCAGGTCCAGAAACTAAACTCCAAAGGGGGTGCCTCAGCCCAAATGGACGCCCCCATTTCTCAGTTCTGTAAGTAGCCTGAAACACAACATGGTCACTTAAGCAGAAAGCAGTTTCCATCCACAAAGCAGCGAAAGCTCTAACCCATAAATGTCTCACGCCATGCGCTCCACACTGCAGTCACAAAACGTGCTGGTAGAACTAACACACAAGCACGCACACACATGCATTGAACTCTCACAGATCCCTCCAGCATCTGATGGACTTCCACTCATTGTCACCACTCCCACAGTGTTTAAAGGTGCAATTCCATGCTATTCCATCGGTCTGCTCACAAGGAACAACCAACCTGGAAGCAGGATATGACTTGCAAAGTTTGTGTAAAAAATTAAACAGCTCACTACACATAAGATTTGAACATTCAAGCCTGCTGGGGTTGAATTCAGACTGACAGTGCCTGGGTGTGCTGCTCCTGTCCCAACCGAAGGCCTGTTTTAATCCAGTCTAGGCTCTAAAGGGCAGCTGTGGTTCTGAGACAGGTTCTCAAATGGTTCTCTTGTCACTGAGTGATGGCTAAAGTCAGACATGTCTAAAGTTTTAACAAATCTGTCACTGTACTTGCACCTCTAAGCAGTCCACAGGTCAGGTAGCAAAGTGAAGGTAAGGCTGTCTACAGTAGTGTGGCATCTGTACCAAGTTCTGTTGTAACCGTCTCTTGTGTCCCCCCTCATTAAGGAAGGGAGAAAAAAAATCTGTAATTTTTCTCACCACAAATTCAGCCAGCAACATTTTTCTTCACACAATCTGTATGTCCTCAAGCAGATTTTGACCCATGCTGTCAATGATTTTCTTATTAATCTAGTCCAAAACTTGAAATGACCGTGTCTCACGTAGACCTTACTGATCTTAATGTCACATACTGCTTAACAATTCACAATAATAGATCCTGCTATTCAGAACAAAACATGACTTTTTGTGTGCATCTTTTGACTCCATAGGCTCAGAATGATTTCTTTTTCAACTGTAGTGAACAAAGATTTTAATTTTTTCTCCTACAAAGAATTAAGAAAAAACAATTGGCCTTCGATACAAATATTTAACTGGCAAGGCTGCAATGCTATTAGTAGTAATAAACGTAAAAAGCCCCACTTTTATTCCACTCTTTGTCCAACATATCAAAAGACATGAATTGGATCAGTTACTCAGAATCCTATCACATAAAATTCTATGTTGTTTCTCCATTGGTTTCTTTGTCCAGTATGTGATCGTTCTTGTGGTTAGTTGACTCCTCTGATGCCAGCTGTTGCCATTCAAAGCCTCCTCACAGTGGCACAGACCTCCTTCCCCTCCCTGAAACATTGTGGCACACCACGCGTACATGTTTCACCCCCTGGTGGTCTTGAATGGCACTGGGACCATAACATACACAGCCCTCCTGACTCTGCTGCAGTGGATGGATAAATAAAAACAAATAAGGGTCCTATGAAGGTCCTGAGCTGCACTGCACATAGTCGACCAGTTCAGACTCATTCTAGAGAGGGGTTAAATGTAAATAAGTGTTCTTTTAAATAGGGGCAGACTTTATTGTGTTTGACTAGATTTTACATAATAAATATAATGTACAGTTTGAGGATGTCATATAAAATACTCCAAAGATGGCTTAAAGGGGCACTCCAGTAGTTAAGTGCACTTCATAAAATTTAGCATGAATTTTATATTAAAAAAATGTGTCACCTTTTAAGCAATAGACTCAAGAAATGCTTTTCATTTACTTGGTAAATATCCACATCTTTAGAATCCAAATATTAATAACATTATAAATTATTCCTGCTGACATTACTGTGACATTAACAGGGTTAATTTCCTCACAAAGCTGCTCAAGAGCAACTGGAGAGATTTAATCAACTGATTTCATGCCGTGTGTTTCCATCCACCTGTTTTTATGTACATTTTTAGAAAGGTAACAAAATATCTAATTCTCACAACAAGTTAGTATGTTTGACAGAGATAGAAAAACTGCTCTATAATCTTTAAATGTAAAATGCAGCAAAGTGGAAAACCAGCGGAGTGTTCCTTTAAAGTCTGTTTAAATTTATTGCTAAAGTTGTTGTGGAATATCTCCCCCTTAAATGATCTCTCTTGTAACCTTTCCAGGACCTTCATAGTCTCCTTTCTTTTTAAAAATATATGTATAAAAAAGACACGGCATCTTTTGCACATAGAACTGCCTGTTGTGGGTTACTTCACTGTGTAGGTGTATGTGTTTGCCAATGTCCCTTAAAAGTAAGCCTTGTGTTTGATCTGCAGCTCCACAGAGTGACAGTACTTAACGTGTGGCTCTCAACTCCTTAAGTACTCGTCCGTAATCCAGAATAAATAAACTGCAGTGGAGTGATGAGGATCGTAAACTCTGTCTTCCTCCCTCTGTCTCTTCCCTCTTTCTCTTTCTTTCTCTCTCTCTCTCTCTCTGTCTTCCTCTTCTTCTCTCTAATAAGCCTCAACATCTGTTGTTCACATATCCTCACATGTACTCACACACCACCACCCACAAACTATCATGTTGGTATAGGTTGTTGTTTTTGAGTTGTGTTTTCTTCTTCATGCTTTGCCTGGACCCTTCTTGAGTAATGCAGCTGCTAGGTCAGGGTCTCGTGATTGCTCTCCTCCAGCCTTGTTGCTAGTCTTTATGTTATTCTGGTTTGTCCCTTCTTACCCTGCTGTCTTCTAGCTGGACTCAAGGGTAAGTGCTTCCCTGTAGCCGGCACAGCTCAGATAATCCCCGCCGATTATCTGACAAATGCAACGTTCTTTCTCTCTTCTCTCCCCTCTTCTCCTTTTTCACGTCTCGCTTCATGTCTTAGATATTAGTTGATTACTTTTTTTTGTTTTTAATGACCTCTACTACGAGGATCAGAGTATAAGCATCCATTCGTGCCAGTATAGGATGCATGTATTTTATTCTAAGAACTTATTATTTGGCTCAGTAATGGTTAAAGTTGATATTATAGTTGTTTCTGCATAATTGCCTTCTCTCTTTATTCTTATTGGTGACTGGACCCCTCAGAGTAAAGCAAAGCAGATAAAACGTGACACACTATTAGAACAGAATGAGCAAAATATTATGTTGTGGGAAAGAACATGTAAATTTGCGATTAATAATTTAGCCGCAAACGAACTGATTCTTTTATAGCAGTTAAATGAAACTTAGAAAACATTACATCTTTATAAACATTCATTTAACGATTAAAAAAAAAGTAGATAAATTGTGAATTCCGATGGCAGTCTGCGATGGAGTTATTTTTCCAGCATTACATCTGATGCATGAGTGTTTCTGTTGATCAAGCTTTACTTCAGAGGGCTCAATTGCTTTTAATTCTTTTTCTTTGAACTTTTCTTGATGAGAGTTGGCAAATATGTATGCGGAGTATTCTGAATGCCAAAGACAAGGAGTAGCTAATGCCGCCCCTTCTTACGATAAAATACTCCGGACCCCTCCCCCCTCCTTCCTCCTATAGTAGATGGGCCTGTAGATAGAGGCTAGACCGGTTCCACACCTCCAGAAAGGAGAGATCTCATTTTGATTTCTTTTGACTGCCCTTGTTTGCCTGAATAGGAGAACACCCGTGTCATGTGTTCATACTTTTGTATAAATACAGGAGTTTCCATTCATTTCCCCCCATCTCCCAGAGAATGATACAAGTTTTGCCTCTGTCGGCTTCATGCTATTTACCCATGTACTTGCACCAAATTGTATTGCTACCCTATTAGAGTTCTCCGGTAGTGGTATGCCTGTTAGTGTGCTCTGTAGAGATCATGAATACACTGCAACATATTCAAGTATTGTCAACTTGCAAATGCGTAGAGAAGAAAAAAAAAGGAATGCCAAAAAAAAAAAAGAGATAAAAATGCAAATTTGAAAATGGGTCTGCAGATGTGCATGACATTTAAAAGCTTAATGAAAATTCACACTGTTCTCCAGCATGTGATGATTTATAAATGTATGCAAAAGTACTCTCATATTTTAACTTTGGTGATCTGGTCATTTTATTCATGGTTGAAGTCAACACGATACTGGAAGTTATGGTAATGTTACTGTAGTATTGAGTGTATTCTGGACTTAAATTCCGTTTCCTCAGTGCAGCCAAAGGAATATAAAGCCCACTCACTGTGTCTCATAGTCCAACCCCAGGCGCCATCTGTTCACTCTTTGGATGTTTTCTCACTGTTTTAACTCTTCCCCCACGACATGACTTCCTTTCTTAAGTGTCCCGGAGTGAATCTTATTTTCGCTGTCATCACTTTCCACCAACACTTGTCTGACCTCTGTCTTATTGTCCCACTTAAAGGTTGTACTCGAAACCAAATCCTTTTTACCCCATCCTGTCACCATCTCTCATCCAGCACTGGTTCCCCTCTGATGCCATTCACTTACTCCTTTCAGTGTTTGTAGACTTCACATGTCCAACCTTTTTCTACATTATGACCTACTGTACCTGTTTTGTCCCGCTTCTTCCTCTCAGTCTCTTATTTTTTTTGTCTTCATCCACATTTTATGTGTTGTCTCACAGGCTTTAACTCTCTCAGATTGGAGTTAAAAATAAGCTAAAGAGAAGTGTAACTCTCTGTAGGTTACTTGTTTTTCATTGTAGCGAATTTTACTGAATGTTTAGCATCCACATTACACCCTTTTCCTCTTCCTTCTCACTGACCTGGAGGTTGACAGATGTCACTTGTGCTCTATTCAGTATCTCGGTCCTGCCCTACCAAGATCAGGCCTCCACTCCCCACACCCACCCTCAAATCATCATCACTCATGTCGGCGTCTCTTGGACACGACACCTGTCAATCACACAGAGGACACGACTGCGCCTCTTATCTATTTTGAATCATCTTTGTCCCCATCACTTTGTCATTTTCTCTTTGACAGCTATAATATTTACAGAGCAGAAATGATCATCCGTTTAGTCGATGTTCCTTCTTGAATAAAAACCCCCCCTGATTATTCCACCATTGATTTCACAAGCCATGTTTTCTAAGTTTCATTTGTTTCATTACTTTTTGTTTTTGCACACAGTTTGATGTTACTAATGTTCTTTCTTCATTGAATTTCATAGAGCAGGTTTAGCATTTTGAAAATTCTGGAAATCCTCTTGATTCAGAGAAGGTTAATGGCAAAACTTATGAAGCAAGACAAACATTAAAAACCAGATAGAGCTCCAGGATGCAAACCTGGAGAGAAATCTGCCAATCTCAAGTCGATAATTTTTTTTATCATTTAAATTTTTTCTTGTATCAGCACTTTAGACTATGTTTTTACAGCATGTTCAAATGAATTACTCTTTTGCCACATTTGTGTCTTTTTTAGTAGCACACGCCTCAATATTTGACAGGACCTGAGTGACAACAGTCGCGAATGGCAGAATCTATTGAATACATAAAGAAGGATGCTATCTATCAGCACTCAGATCTTTAAAGATTTATTTCCAAACATGAGGGAATGTGACATACCAAGATGCATGCATGCACATACAGTAGAAGCACCCGTCCCTCTGAGCTTAGCTTCAGTTTGATAGAATCTTATCCACCAATGCAAAAGAAAAACAAACAAAAAAAACTCTTTACGCTGTCCGACACAATGCAAGTTGACAATGTAAGCTGTAAGTGTTTATAATTTGCCCTTAGAAGTAGCCAAAAAAATCCCTGGTGTCTCTTGTGCTGTAACACTTGCTGTTTGCTTGTGCCTCACTGATGTCCTCTCCTCTGAATCGTGTGCTTTTCCCTGTGCCGTTGGCTGGATAGACGCTGACAGAGCTCAGAAACATGGCATGGATGAATTTATCTCCGCTAACCCCTGTAGCTTTGACCACGCCTCGCTTTTTGAGATGGTGCAGCGGCTGACATTGGACCATAGGCTCAATGACACCTTCTGCTGCCTGGTGAGTGACTCTGCTTGTTACAGCATCGCCTCAGAAACATTTAAGGCAGTGGAGTGTTCCTGTTAGATGCAGTTTCTATCTGTGTTGTACAGGGATGGTTCAGCCCAGGCCAGGTGTTTGTCCTGGATGAGTACTGTGCAAGAAATGGAGTTCGAGGTTGTCACAGACATCTGTGTTATCTGCGTGATCTCCTGGAAAGGGCAGAAAGTGGGGCTATTATTGACCCCACTCTTCTTCACTACAGCTTCGCTTTTTGTGCCTCCCATGTCCATGGGAACAGGTGTGCCCTCAACCCTTTTAAAACGTGTGTGCATTGTGAGATTGACAGGATATGTAAGCAAATAGAAGTTGTATTTTAATAGGCAAATTAGGTGGTGACATTAAGCACTAGATAAGAACAGAATTAAAGAGTCATCAGAGACATCCTGAACATTTTATGTTTTTTCCATCTACTTAATTTTTGTCATTTTTACGTTTGCTTATTTTTATGTTGTTGCTGTTTTTGGCATATTTGTTTTGTATTTTGTGTTATGTTGTTATGTTATGCTGTTAATCAATTGCATATCTCTGCACATTTCCTTGTTTTCTACCATTTTTTCTTTGTTTCTTTTCTTTTCTCTCTGTCCTTTTGTTGCCATAGTCTCTTACTGTCCATATTATTCATCCTCCCATGCGTCCGTTAAAGTCAGAGAGGGCAGCAATTACTGGGGGCCGCTTGGCTATGAAGCCTTATTATCCCCAAAGAGCTCCCAAAGCCCAGACCCTTGTGCTGCCTCTAAACGAGCACGCATATTCAAGTTTAGAAAGAGAAAGGAGTCCAAAATACAACTCTTTCAAGGTCAAAAAAGGTGAGACATTGTCATGTATTTTTATGTGTAACACAAAGGGAACTCAAGAAAAACATCTGTGAGGAGCTGAAAGCTGTCAGCCAGTGTTTTTGTTGTCTATTTTTTGCTCTCATTTGACTCAGATGAGATGGTTGCATGAGTTGAAACAGTGCAGAGTTAAAGTACATGTGTGCGATCCTCACAGGCCAGATGGGCTGAGCACAGTGAAAGTGGACGAGAAAGAGCGCTTTGAGGACATCAAGGAGCGGTTGCGTGTGATATTGGAAAACCAGATTGTAAACTTCAGGTGATTACAACTCACAAACTGCAAATTTACCTCATCCGAGAACATTATGGCTGTTGCTGTTTTGCTCTGTTCTTATATGTCCTGTCACACATTTTCCCTCATAGATACTGTTTCCCCTTCGGTCGTCCAGAGGGTGCACTGAAGGCCACTTTATCTTTGCTGGAGAGGGTCTGTAAATGCTAAAAAAAATCATTTTATACCGAAAGAAATGAAAACTGTGATGTAATGAAAATGCTCTAGCAAATCGCTCTTTAATGTGGCCTGCAGGTCCTGATGAAGGACATCGTGACCCCAGTTCCACCTGAGGAAGTTAAAGGAGTAATCCGCAAATGTTTGGAGCAGGCCGCCCAGCTCAACTACCAGCGGATTAAAGACTATGCTAAAATCGAAGGTAACCAAGAACAACACAATCCAGCATCACATGATGGCCGCTGGAGTGAATGTGCCAATGATAGGTTGTAATGGTGAAAACAGCCATTAAATATTCCCACTGGTAATTAAAGTGTCAGTATGCATTAGAGTCATTTTGTATGGTTTCACATTGAAATGCTCAGTCAGTGCTTGTGTGGGATGAAAGTACAAAAACAAAGGACTGAATATAAATATGTTCCCTTTTATACTTTTTCTTACTCCAGTATGAGATTGTACTTATCGTTGTTATCTATTTATTTATTTACACATGGTGAATTCACTTGGTATATGGTATGTTTGTGTCCATATCCCAAATGACTTGTGGCATCCCAGATTATTTGTGACAGTTTGTCGGTCACTCTCTGTCTCTCAGTCCAATAACTCTCTCCTTTGTTTCAGGCCTGCTTTAGCTCTGTGCTGTTCTGTAGGTCAAGTTGGCTTTTGTGTAGAGGTGTGTGAGTAAAAATGCATTCAAATCCAAAGCCCTGAAACCTGTTGATGTGCTGATCTCTCATTGTGCCTTGACTATTCAAGCTGTGTAGTATCCTGGCCTCTGATATTTGACCAATGGACTGACTTCAGCTTAACTGAATGTCCTCTCCGACTCCCAGCTCCCAGTCGACGCACACTCCCCTCTCCCACTATCTTACCGTAGCTCTTCTCTGATTCCTCCAGCTGCCTGTCCCTCTTTACACTCCCCCTCCTCACCCCTGCCTTGAAATACCAGCAGCTCTCCTGTCACCTTTGTCTTTTGCTCTTGCTGAAGACCACTATCTTCTGCTCCCTGTCCCTCCCTGTCTGCTCTGCTTTTTCTTCTCCTCTGTCATACAGTTATTGGCTAGATATTACTTTCTTTAACCTCTTTTACTATGTGATGAATGTCTTCTAACCAATAGAATGCTGGGATTGAACACGTACAAACCAGCATCTACTACCTGCATGTGCTTTGAGACATAACAACATGGCCTTTCTTTATTGGCATGGATTACATACAAAAAAACCCCTAAAACAATCTACATCAATGACATTAAGACATTTTTTGATGTCTTATTCTCTCCTGCTGTGTTTTTTCCTCCAGTATGACCATTAAATGCATTGACATGCTGTTTGCACATTTACATAGAAACCTCTGATGTTGTTTATGCCTTGAAAGAAACCCCTCAGGGTGCTAAAGATACTAAGGCTTGAAACCTTACTATCTTTCATGCTATGTGAATTTACTTCCCCCTGTCCTTGTGAGGCGCCTGGTTCAAAATAAACCAAACATTTGACTTCACTATTGGGCCTCCTGCCCGGCAGAATGTCGTTTTCACCTGGACAGTCCTCTTCCCATCAGCTTCTGACCTCCAGCCTTCCCACTTCTTACCCCAGCCTCTTGCATGCCCCGATCCTTTTTTATAGGGAAAAAGAGGGAAATGTATGAGCACCCTGTCTTCTGCTTGGC
Source organism: Acanthochromis polyacanthus (assembly GCF_021347895.1). Classification (NCBI taxonomy): domain Eukaryota; kingdom Metazoa; phylum Chordata; class Actinopteri; family Pomacentridae; genus Acanthochromis; species Acanthochromis polyacanthus. Next base: position 12,131,457 of record NC_067117.1, on the reverse strand, counting down.
GTCTCAAGTGATGGATTTAACCATCCGTGAGTACCTTCATCGTCCTCTCCCCCCCAGTCTCCTTCTCCTCCTTCTTTTAAGTGCTCTTTCACCTCATCCCTCCCTTCGTGCCTCTTCTCTCTTCTCCTCAGAGAGGTTGCTCCCGCCATGCTTGTTTTTTATCTGTGCCTTTGTCTGTGAGAGTGAGTGGGGAGCGCACCAGTCGAGAGATCTGAGCAGTACCACACTGAATCAGTCAGGGTCCTTTTTTTAGCACCATCTGTTTGTGATGGACATGAATGAGTAGTCTGGTCTGTAAGCTTCTTTCTTTTGGTTGGATGCCCATTCCTTTGACTTGAATGCATTTTTATATTGCTTACATTGGTATCTCCTCCAGTCATTTGGTCTGATCATGTGTCAGTGGTGTGCTGTGCCGAACAGGTAGGCTTTCTTTTTGTTCCACTGCGCCACCAGAGATAGTGAAGGATCATGTGTCGACAGAGCTATTGAATGGGGGAGGACAGGGTAGGGTGTGTGGATTCAGCAGCTCCAGTTTGTGCTTTAACTTGACTCCAATCAACAGTCACTCAGCGCGTCCTGTCTACGATCCCAGTAGCTGTTTGTGTGTCCTACCTGTTTACGATAGCGTGAGCTTTGTCTGTTTGTTAACAAAACATCTTATCACTTTTTTTGATTTCCAGTTTTCCACAGGCTAATGTTTCAGTGTGTTTGTTTTTTATTGTGTGTTTGTGACGTTTGTCTGTTGCCTAGAAACCACACTGCCTGGACCTGAACTCGTCCCAGCAGATTCTTTGAAAGGGTCACATGACGATGAACAGCAACTCTGAGCTTTTCCCCCCTTCTGTATCGTGACAATAACCGTAGAGACGTGCTAATTCTAAACATCTCCTCTTTATCTTTTCTCTCCCTTTTTCTCGCTGAAGTTGAGAAAGGTCAAAAGGATCAAAAGGATCCAGGTGAACCCATGTTTAGCTTGTGGTTTAGCTACAGCACACTCATACTGTACATGTGCACACACACACAGAAATCACATGTTTATTGTGAATAGATGCAAAACATGTGCATGCATTTATCTGTAGCACATCATTTTACTATACAATCACATAATATATACACAAATATACAAGTTCTCAAATGTCTTGGCATGTTTGAAACAAACATCTCTTTTGATAAACATAAATACTGTGGAGATTGTACTACTTTATATCATTCCAGATGTAGTTCATGACTGGTAATCTCAATTGTCAGTCTTAAACTACATCTATAAAGTTTTACTTCCAATTATGTCAGTGCAACAGTACTTTTCACAATTCACAATTGTGAATAATTGGCTGTATCATGGCAAGAAATCATTACAATCACAGAGTAATGCAATCTCTGTCAGGAAGAATAAGTCTGATATTTGCCTACTTTTAAATGTAAAAAATTATTAAAGACATAAGCAACATTTTAATGTAACCTCCATCATCAAGTGCAACACAAATTTACATACATTTCAACAAGAGGTCTTACTTGATAATGGAGTTGGATACAAATCTGCATTTTCTCTATATCATATATTTTCATGTATGGTCATACATTTAAATCTGATTTGTTGTCCTTCACTTTAGATGCTTAAAGGGTCAGTTTCATCACATTTATTTATTTTTAAAAAAAAAGCAAACTTGTTCTCTAGTTTTGAGGAATGTGTTCATGCAAATAGTTGTGAATTTTCATCCAGCGGAGGTGCAGAGGAGACAGCTGCAACTTTTGTCACCACCTCAAAACAATGGAGTTAAATCTATTTGCATGGCTCAATACCATCATTTGTTTAACTTCGTTGTCCTATGATTCTTATATTTTGGTGAACTGGCCCTTTAATCTTCCACAATAGTCAGACACACTGAATATTGGTGTTAATAGAGAAAATAGATCTATTATATTTAGTGTATAGGCCCTCTGTGCTGCTCTTGTAGAGAAAACCATGATGCAAACATTGCTCAGATGAGCTCCCAGTGCTCCCTGTTAGAGAGATTATGACCACAGAATATGTAGTTACTGTAATACAAATCCATGTGATCCATCCATTAGCGTTGATTAAATGTCCCTAAAGACAATAGCTGAAGTATTAACTCGGCTGTTTAGATATCTCACATTTCCCCTGCTGATGAGGCTACAGTCATGAGAACTGAAAGAGTAACCCAAAGTGCCAGATCAGGGTTTCTTCAAACTAGGAACCCGAAACAGATTCTCATTTGGACTGAGTAGCAAAACCTGAATGATATGTGAGAAGATGCTACCGCTAAATAGAATAAGACTTCCAGTCAGAACTGCTGTCTTAAAACCGCTACTGTGTTATGTAGAGTTACATATTTATGTGCTTTTGATTTCAGATTTGTGTAGCCATTCAGTTCCATGTTCAAATTATACGCATATCATGCCACAAAGTCGTGCTGTTCCAAAAATCCCATTTCATGACCTGTATCTGTCTTATCAGATCATTCTGTCGGCACAAGGTACAAGCAAGTGATTTGGAGCTTTTGCAAATGATGGGCCAAAGTCACCAGCTGATAAATGAAGCAACAGGACAGTTTTAGTGCACAAAAGCTCAGCTGAGGGCAAATCCATCACCAGCACACTGTAAAAATATTCATTATTGATTGGTAACTATTTGACTCATTTCGAACATTTTGTGAAGAAAGCATGCAATTTATTCTCAGTCAAACCATTGAAACTAATATGTAAAATTAAATTAAATAATCTATATAATCTAGAAATGCCTGTGAAAAACATTTATGAACTCCATACAAAGTGTTTCTTGACCCTCTTGCGGTCTTAACATCCTGCACACTCCCCTTGTTCTAAGAGTCACAAATGACCCGCCTCCATTGAGCCTTTAAAATAAAGCAGCTTAAGGACTTTAAATAACTGGTAGAAATGGCTGATGGCATCATTTTTGTAGATTTTTAGACATTTTTAGAAAAACACAGCAATTGAATGAGTGAAATTTTTACAGAAAGACCCAGTCTTATTTCAATATTGGTCTTGAAACTGCTAATTTAATGCAATGAGTTATTTTTACAGTGTGTGCTCGTGGACTGTTTCTGACCATGCCATGCGACAGCTCCTTATACAGATGGCTTATTCAGTACCGCTTCACAATATGCATGTTTTCTGATGCCGCATCGCACCTCCATCTCAACGCCACTATTCTTGTGTCTGATTCTCCTCCAACATAAGTCTGATTATCCTACAAACACATCAACTCTGTTGCTTTATGTCATGCACTCCAAAATGCATATACAGCAAATGAGACATTGTTCTTGGGGGAAGGGGTTGTACTGTAGGTAAACATCACAGTGTAAGTGCTGTGTTTATACTTTTATTAAACAGTCAAAAATATAGACAGGAAAGGTCTTCTGAATAGTCATAAAAATCCCCGTGGAATCCTTCTCTGTGCTTGACTAACCACTCATCCCTCACCCTCATCCTTTTGTCTCAGAGAACGTAGGCCGCTTAGTCACGCCTGCCAAAAAGCTGGAGGAAACAATTCGCCTGGCGGAGTTAGTCATAGAGGTCCTCCAGCAGAACCAGGAACACCATGCGGAGGTGAGTGAGAACCCTCTCCTCCTCTCCTCCTCAAAGCACTTTCCCTCTATACTCTCACTCTTATCTCACTCGCCCCACAGCAGGGAGTTATAGTCTTATTATCAGCCTTCTATAAATAACGCTGCTTTCATCTGCGAGTAACTAAAGAAACCCTTTCAAAGATGAATTTAATTTAGGAAAGCTCTAATTGCTGTTTGACAGACCATGGCTACATGGAATCGGAGTGCTATGTTTGAGAAGGTAAATTAGACCGAAAATGATACAATGTGTGCATCTCTTCCCTCTGATCACAGTCCACAGTGTTTCAATGTTACACAAGTCGTTGAAAACATTGAAATATGGTCATGTTATAGTCAAAGTAGTCCAGTATAAACATTCGGCAGGAAGGTAAACAGAAAGTAAATTTAGGTAATGAACGTTTTTCACACTTTCTGTGCGTTTTTAATATTATGAGTTTCCTTTTTGCCATCAACATAACAGCCAGTTGTAGTAGAACACAAGTCTTTAACATAAGTCAACGTGCTAATACAGCAGTGTACAAATACACCATTTAGGGCTTCTGCATACAAGATCCTTTTTAAATAGAAGAACGTAGGCATTACTAGCTAAATTTACTTGAAAAATTATAAGTAAAACCTTGTGTCGGACAGAAAAATGGAACCTGGGATCATAAATGATACTATTGTATTAATATTTATAATTTGTAATAATGTGCCAATGAGTCCGTATGGCGAGGTGATTTATGATTTAGTAAAAAAAAAAAAAGCAAAGTTCTGCTATATACATTTGTATTTATGTTTTGATTTCTTCAATTTTAGCTTTTTTGTTAGAAGCTTTGATAATTTCACCTCTTTTGGGCTCATACAGTTTTTTAATTGAAACAGTCTACCAGGTTTAGATGCAAAATTACCCACATACAATTAATCTTAAGCCATGTATTTAATAAACTTCTATGTTTTTATGTGACATTTTAACCTAAAAAAATGACTGAACTTGTCAGATTGTAGCAGAGTAAAGAGTACAGTATATTTAACTGAAAATTAGCAGAATAGAAGCATCAGGTAGCATAACAGGGAAATACTCAAGTGTACCACAAATAATGTAAACTATAACTTGAGTAAATGTATTTATCTCTTTAAAACACTGAAAGTAGCTTCCTTATTGCATCACATTTGCATCCATAAACATGAAGCGGATGGAGAGCATGATGAACATGTGTAGTTGTGTAGATCTGAAGGTGATCCAGTGTGATCTTAGATTATGCAGATAAAGCAGATTTATTGTATCTCTCTGAATATGCTTGACAGGCGGCAGTCACAAGTTCTGGAGATCAATCGGTACAGTATTTTTATTTCTTTTTTTCCTCTTCAGTCCCCATCACGACCCCCCTGTATGGCATGTGCGCCACTATGGCAACAGGCACGTTTTCTAGGCAGAGAATGAACTCTTAGGTACTGTAGCACTGGGTGGGTTTGTAGGCATAGAAGTGAGAGCAAACTTGTTTCAAACCTTGTTTTCAACAAAAGCACTTTAGCTTGCACAACATAATTGTGATCATGAAGCATGTTCATTGGGCCATAAAGAGGTTTCCTTTTTCTCCAAGCATGCTGAACCAGTAAATTTCCCAAAGTATGCTCCATGTGAACCTTTGAAGTTTGATTCACCATAAACATTTGTTTCCCTTCCATCCAGCGATTAATTTCACAGTCCACACTTGTTCAAGCATTACTTCTCCAGCTTCTCCTCCTCCATCCCTCTCTGCTGTCTATTCTTAGTTTACAAACCCTATAAAAGCAAAACGCCTCAAAAATACATGATTGTTCTGTACATCTTCCTGTGTTCTCACTGTCATATGATTGGTGACTGTCCAAGCAGGGAAAAGAGGTATGTAGTCAAGTTGAATGAGAAACTCCCATGATGCTCTTTGCATGTCCCGTAGACGATGCCACTGCTCCTTCCCCCTCAGCATCAGTACACTCCCTTAGGACTGGTCCCTTGACTTGGTTGCATTGATACAGCACTAGAGTCTGTGTGGCTGAACACTGGGTCTGCTGTAGACTTCTCAGGTTCCTGTATGTGTCCCTTAACCACCATCAAAGGTTGGAGGCTCCTCCGCCTGGTGACCTTTGAACGCTTTCCTTCCCCTCACCTTTGGAAACTTTTACCGTCCTTCCCTTTTTAACAGATATAAGAGTGTCTCTCCTTGAATGTGATGGAGAAGAGCTTTGTTTGCTGCCTGTTTCTCTAACTTTAGAGTTATGTTTGTTTGTTTTTTAAATTTGGGGGAGTGGGCAGGTAAGTATGGAGGTAAGTAAGATTTTGACTGCGGTGGTTGAATCAGGTGGGGAAATAATTTAAAAGCAGCTGAAATAAAGCATGCAGCACAATTTGGAAAGATTAAGCTTCGTTTATTGAACTCGGCAATATGTTACTCTGAATGATAAGCAAGTAAGCCAAGCCAAGACTGCCAGCAAAGCAACTACTGTACTTCTGTCAAAGGGTGAGAAAGTCCTTACTGTGCTCGAAAATTTTCAGCTGAATCTTAGAGACTTACTTAACTAATTGGAACAGATACGCTTCCACACTGGAGATGCTGTGTGCTGCAGTCTTTGGTGTGCCTAATCAAAGATGTGCATGAGTTACATTCACATCTAATGGGCTATGGGACTGTTGGTTGATGTGAATGGTGGACCCCCTCGTCTCTTAGCTTGAGAGAAAAGCATGCAGGGAGAT